>NC_072795.1:44760000-45385000 GCF_028583425.1 Eublepharis macularius | reverse complement strand
ATAATTCTGTAGCTCATTCAGTTAAGGCAAGTTGAACAGAACACATAAGACCTCTCCCACACAAGGTTTCAGGCCTTGATGAGGGTGGGACTCAGGCTTTTGCCAGGCAAAAATACAGACAGGGAAAATACAAGGAATACAGACAGCTGGGCAGCAACAAGGATACATACAATTGCACATTCACAAAGGCAATCCTGTCATCTCCTCCAGAGGCTCACATAGGAAAGGCACCCATGTGACATTTGGGACCCTGGGTTCAGATCCCATTATGGGGAACGCTGGCAGGAAAGTGAAGGTCACCTTGGGGCTAGCAACAGGCTGAATGACAGCAAAGCAGAAGGAAGAGGCTCTACCTTGACTGGGGAACAGTAAGAGCCCTCCCTTCTCCTTCTTCATGCAGGCTCCTTGCAAACTAGAACTAGTGAGGTGTGTCTAGCACAGTTCTGTGCAGTGTAATAATTAGCGATGGGCACGATCCAAATTATGATCCAAAAAACCCCACGATAATGGCGATCACGTGATCGTGACTCAGCGGATCGTGATCGGCCATGGCCAATGATCCAGTGATCGGGAGGGGGGCTGGATTGGGGCTGGATCGGGGCTGCATCGTGCTCGGATCGGGAAGCCAGACACTCAGGCGCCAGCAATCTATTCCCGGGGCAACGGAGCCAGGGGAATGCCTGAGCTGTGTTTCCCCTCCTTCTGTCGCCCTGGAAACCCGAATGGAAGCCCAGCTTGCCTTGATCAGCAGGGCTTCCTTCCAACCACGGAGCAGCAAAGCAGTCACCAGTTGGGAGAAGACACCCAGGGGAGGGAGGGGGAAGGGGGTGTTCTGTAGCCATGGGCACTCCAATCTCATCCCTGCAAACCCTGATAGGCAGCTCTGACGGCCAAACACAGAAGGCCAAACACAAACACAGATGCCGTCGGCATCACCCACCGTTCTTTTCTCACCAGCGCACTCCCTTTTGGCCTGGCGGGTGGGCACATGGGGGGTGCCGCCGGCGAGCAGCCAGACCCCCTGCCCTGAGGGGAGGCGGCTCGTCGCTGTCTCCCCGTGCCCGGTGGCCGCCGCCAACACTCACCTTCCCACATAGCTGGGAATAGCAGCACGCCCCGCTTTGGCCTCCACAATCCACGATCCACAGATCGGGAACGGGAGATGATCGGTGTGGATCATTTAGTCGGGATCGTCACCGGCACTGATCCACGATCAGCTGGATCGGCAATTTTTTTTGGATCGTGCCCATCTCTAGTAATAATAGCCAATCCCTTGAGAGTAGGGTAGGATTGGAGGCTACGGGCTGCATTGCATGTGTTGGTGGGCTGCATTTTGGGCAGCTCTATTTTCATTGATGTGGGGTTTGAGAAGCTGGTATAGCATAGTGGCTAAGAGAATGAGCTGTGAAAGGAAGAACCCTGGTTCAAACCTTAATTGTGCCATAAGCTTACTAGATGGCCTTAGGTAAGCTACTATCTCTCAGCCTCAGCCCCATCTGCAAGCAAGTGTGATTTTTTGTTGGCATCACTGGAGACTTTTTCTTGAGCTTATGATTTGTTACAATCTTCAACAACAGTTATGAGTGTGTGGGTGGGTGGAAAGGGGGCGAAGGTAATTGAAGAGGACATCCTTGCATCAAAGTCCCCTAATTCCTACTGCTTTATTATTAATTTTTAAACATTCTGTTTTAAAGCCTTCACACCATATTAGTTGAATGCTTAATTACTCCTGCCTATGCACTAATAATGGTGATAATTAGCAATTTTAATAGCATTGCTTCTTGTACCTTGGTGACCTTCATGCTGCATAAAATTTTCCTCTTCTGCAACTACAGCAATAGTGATTGCTGGACACAATCTTTTCTTTAAACAGTTTGTGACATGAAAATACTTGGTCCCAGTAATTAGAAAGTTTAATAGTACATACTTTTATTGGATTTAGTTAATTTGTAATAAAAATGCAAAATGTTTAAGAAGTTAAAATCAGACAGATTTGTTGTAAGCGTAAATTGCAAGAAACATATGTTTTCCCCAATACTCCCTGGGGATAAAACAAACTACAGATCATAAATATAAATAGATCATTAAGAGGTTGAACTATTTATACTGATGGCTGCTTAAAAAAATAGTATGTTCAGTAATTAAAGACCAGATGACAAATTACATGAAAGATACTTGTTTCTCTCAGTGTTATGCCTAGCATAATTACTTTTAGTTGTTTAGGAGTTTGGTTTCTGCAGGGACTCTACAATACTCTTCTTAGGAAGGCACTTAAGTGTCTTCTTACTTTAAGAATAACAACAACTATTTGGACTCTTCTTACTTCAAGATAACAACTATTTGGACTCTATAGACCCCAGCCTATAGAGGGACAGCTGCATGAATGAGTAGGAAGGAAATTGACATGGAGTTCAATGGAGTCCTTTTCCTTCCCTCTCTCTGACTAGCCCTTGGCTGCACATGTATGGATGCACAAGAGGCTTGTGAGTGCCTCATATAGATACATCCAGGCATCCCTATCTTCTAAGGTCCTAGTCTGTGAGCTACTTTTGTTCATGAAAGGACCATCTAGGACCTGGAGAGGAAGAAGAGGATTCCATTGTTGCTATAGCAATAGTGGAAAGACTGTACCCTTTTTTTTAAAATGTGACATACTAGAGATAACATCAGGAGCATAGGATGGTTTGGCATCAAGAACTGGTGTCATCCAAAGCATGACAACTTTTGGAAGTGACAGAAGCATAGGATTTGACCCATATTCAATTCTCACTCTCAATATGTTCAGTAAGGCTGTTTCCACATGTCCTTAAAGGGATGGCCCACTCAACAAATGCTGCTGGGTTTTCCCCTTCACTCCACACATCTCCAGTTTCAAAATGGGAGCAGGCTATTTGGCTTCTGCTTTGTTGGCACCTTTTTGGGGACCAAGGGAAAGTGCATTCTCAGAAAAGGCGCTGAAAAAACAGAAGCTAAATAGCCTGCTACTTTTTAAATTGGAGACATGTGAAGGGCCAGCAGCATTCAGTGAGTGGGCCATCCCTTTATGAACATAGTGCATTTCAGAAGCATGAAATGTATGTGCTGCAGGTTCTTGGTTGCTTTGAAAGTATCCCAACTCATTAAAATTACTGAAATGAGTTCAGAAAAGTCTGTAAAACTCCTGCTGAAGAGAGGCAAAAGGCAGTGTTGGAGGAAGTAATGTACTCCCACATTTACCATGGGAATTTCAATGAATGTGGATTACAAATTATGTAGCCGGTTATCCTGATCCTCAGATTGTTCTCCTGTTGAACTGAATGGGCCTTGTACTGATGAGGCACAGAGCATTGGGACCTTAAGCTGATAACAGTTTGGTCTCTGGCTTTTTCCCACAGCTTGGAAGATGAGAATCTAGCTGTAAATAAGATTAGTTTAGATGTTATGGTATTAAAAGAGAGTGTGATAGCCTGAAGGAAGATTAGATGTGGTTTTACAAGATTAAATAATTTGAGAGGAGGAGGGGAAAAAAGATTTCTAAAAGATTTGTAAAGTCCATTTCATGTTTGCAGTGGGTCATCTTCTCTTGTTGATGATTTGCTTAGCCAGTTTAGATGACATTCCTTGCAAGTGGGCTGTAGAAAGGTTGGAAAAATTATTCTGAGTAATTTTGAATTACAAATGCAAGGGATGAAATATGGACTCCCTAGTTTATGTAATTTTATTCCATTGTCAATTATACATGTTATACTGCCTAATGCATCTGCCTTGGGAGTGAGAAAAACAATAAGTAAATAAATAAATAAATAGGAATAAAATTGAAGTGCATACACTCTCCCAAGAGGTAATTCTGTACATGTGATTGAATAGTGGGAACACACACATCTGATCTGATGTAATATGTATTGTGAGTGGAAGTGGATGCATGGATATGCAGTATACTCAATTACTGACATTACCCTCTCAATAAGAGGGATAGAGCCAATCTTGCTGGACAGTCCTTGTTTTTGATCTTGCTTCCAATGAACTTAGTTATGATAATTCATCTAAGGATGCTTCCACATATTGATGATTCTCCTTGTAGCTTTCACAACCATGGTGAATACAGAAACATTTGTAGTGGCAATAAAGCATCTCTACAGTAACTTTCCCGGCTCTTTCCTTGCCATATCTCCTATGGCTGCCAGCCCTCCCCACCCCCCAGTGGGATTTTCCAGACTTTTAAAAATAAAATGGTTACTCACAAACTGCTAAAGCATTATAATGATCTATGCTAGCTCTTCTGAGTTCCTGTTTCATTTTTTTCTCTAGTTTCTTTTGTTACAGAGATAAGGGGAAAAGTATATCTTTGCAATGAAAAGGGCTGGAGATTACCTCAGTCTCTCAGTCTTGGCATAAGCCCAGTTGTTATTTCTGTGTTCGTTATCTGTTATAGAGAATGAGAATAAATGGTCTTAAAAGGTCCCAAAGTGGTGTGAACTCAATGGCCGCTGTACATTTATCTTGCTAAAACCATTGGCAGCAGGATCCATCAAGTGCAGACAACTTAATGTCTAGCTTTTAATGACAAAAGGAACTATTTGTTAGTGGCAGAATGAATGGCCGAATTCAGCAAAAGGAGTGATCCGTGTGGAAACAGAAATACAGTCAGCCTGGGATCTGAAGCCGAGTGAGCGGCAGTTTTGTATAGAGAGAGACAGGGAAATAAAAGGCTTGCATAATAATCTTTTTGAGAAGAATGAGCAGAATCATCTGCTGACAGGGACATATTCTTCCCCTGTAAATTATTACTCATCCTTCATGTGAATATGGTGAGTCCCAAACTCTCCCTGATTTTTGAAAGTGGAAGTTTCCATTTAATGTTCTTTAATTAAGAGCAAAGCATTTGCAATGCAATCTCCAGTTTAAGATCTACTGTGAGCCTTTAGATTCAGTTCACTAATGCTGGTGAGGAAAATGTTCCGTTGTCAATGTAATCTCACCCCTCTACCTCTTCCTGAGACAGGGTCTCTTGTTTTTGTTCAAGCTGATGGAAAACCAACTGACTAGTTTTGAAAGAAATCCAAGCATAGGGTTTAAAACACTCCTGTTCATTTGTGCTAAACCAATAAAATTGAATACTTGTATAATTTTCTGCCTTACATGATTTGTGCTAGGTGAGATACATCATTTTAATTATGCCACAACTAACAGGAGCTGTAACATCTTTTGATTTTCCCCCATAATGTTTAAAGTAGGTTTTTCCTGGGCTGCATACATAAAAAGAATACATAAACAGGGAAAGTTATGAAATTTAATTATGTTTCTTTTACTCACCATGGGTCAGTTGTGACTTGATGGCATGGTCTTCTTTGAGTTTTACTTATGGGACTTATAATTAGGGTTACTAATCCCAAAGTGGGGTCTGGGGTTCTCCCAGGAATACAACTGATCTCCAGACTACAGAGGAAATGGCAGCTTTGGATGGTGGACTCTATCACATTGTATCCTCACTTCGCACCTTTCCTTCCATAAACTCCGCCCTCCCCAGGCACTGTCTCCAAATCTCCAGGAATTTCTCAAGCTGGATTTGGCAACTAGTTGAAGTTTAGATCCATTTTCTTCCCATTGCACTTTGAAAAACAGTTTAGGGGCCTACAGAGATTTTGGTATGAAGTTCATACACGATATTTGTCCACACATGTCGAGCGTATAGAAACAGCATGTATTGTATTTTCATGCATCTTTTCATGAATGCATATTGTTTCTAGTTATATGAAAGCTTGTCTCATCATAGGTACGAGAAAGAGACACATCCCTCAATTTTCACTATGCAGATCCTTTTTCTATGTAAAGATTTCCTGGAAATCGGAGTTGTTAATCCCTGCTTTTACAGCTGCAGAACCTGGTTTCACAATGGGAACACATTATGCATCAGCTTTGGCTTGCTAGGGGAAAGCAGCCACTCTTAGAATAATTGAAGCATACTTCTTTCAAAAAGCGAAGTGCTTCTGCTTGCCAGGTCATGGTTGCTTGAACTGCTAGGCAACCAGCAAATACACCTCTTCCTGAAAGTGTCTTCTTGAGTCCATCCTTTTCCAGTTGTACTGTTCTCTGAAAGGAATCTGCTCCCTTCCATTGGATTCCAGAACAAGTATCAAAGGAATAATAGATGTATTCCTGTAATATGAATCAAGCCGCAGTTAGAACAGTTAACACACAGGTTCTTGATGGTGAACAAAGTTTTAACCATGCAGAGGTGAATTGCGGGGACAAACTTAGTGCTATATGAATTAATCTTGAAGGAGCTTCAGGCTCACTAGTGTGATCCTTCCTCCTTCTCTTATCACATGCTACATCACAAAGCTGTCCTAAACAGGGCTATTCCCATCTAAATCCATTGAAGAAGTTACTTGTCATGGCTACCTACAGTTTGCTATTACATCTGAGCTAACAAACTAGGATTGCAAAGCAGGAACAAGCCATAGTTTGCAATTTTGGTGTTCCAGGCAAACACAAACCATAATTTGACAGTTCAGATGTAATGGAAAGCTATGACTCATTGGGACAGTGGCAGTTAGTAATTAGCTTGCACAAAAGCTAATGCAGGTGTAACTTCTCTTTTCATGGGTTCTATAGGGCTTAGGAAGCAACTTACACAAAATTTTAAGAAATAACTTTTTTTTTTCTTTTAAACTTTTTAACAATTAATAAAATACAACCTTTTTTTTGAAAAAGTGCAACCATAAAAAAAAACTCCAAATCAACAATGTCCTTGAAAATGCAACCAGTTCAACATCCAAGAAGTGATGAGTCCTCTCTCATCCATTTGAAGCAGCTGTACCCCAGGTTTCTGTCTTCTTGTTGGGAATTATAGCCCTGCAAAAACAGCACAATCCCAGTAACACCAACCAAACACAACACACAAACACCACTTCAAATCATATTTTACATACAGCATTTGGTTACCTTATTCAAGGTGATAAGAGCTTATAATTTATTAAGCTCCCCAGCAAACAGCCTCCTCCTCAGCAGCCTGCCTCTAGCTTCTGACTCCACCCCACCTCTAGCTTCTGACTCCACCCCATTGGGCTAAACCAATTAACCTCACAGGGGTCACACAGGTAAGCCTGAAGTTCTTTTGAGACTCATTCACTTTATATCTGAATAAAACTATAATAGAACACTAACAGTGCAATATGAAGCAGAGTAACACCTAAAACCATGAACTTCAATGGACATAGACTGATGTAACTTGACTTAAGAATTGACTAGAAGTCTGGAAATTTTGTTTACAGAGGGATACCTACTCTTGGACCATTGCAAATGTCACTGAGAAATTCTGCATTTTACTAACCACATTCCAGAAGACCACTTATCTTACACAGAAGATTTTCTGGATGTATTATACTTTTGGTTTATATGCAGAGATGAAAAGTGAGCAAGCAGTTGAGTTTGCTGCCAATAAAATGTTTATTGAATGGACAGCACTGCAAGCAACAGGTGTGTTCTCTCAGAAAGTATTATGCAAGGTACTGCTGAGCTAGACAAGCCAATTATGGGATTCTTTCCAAGCTGTCTGGGAAAGAGATGTGACTAGAAGTCCTTCATTAATTTCTGTATTTTTTCAGATCATGCTGACATCTTTTTAAAAATGCTGTTTATTGTTTGCCCCGAGCATCTTGTGAGTATAGCCTAGAGGCAAGGGAATGCAGCCAGGTAGACAGTTTAATTATGCTCATATTAAAAACACTACAATGTAATGTATCAGTAAAATAAGTAAATTGACTTTTCTCATTCTCCCATAATACTAGAACTTGGGAGTTATCCTATGAATCTTATTGGCTATCGCTCTGTAAAACAACCCTTCATCCTCATCCACCTTATATAGAGCACCAAGGAGGACTGGCTGTATTTTAAAAAAAATTCCTTCACTGGAGTTGTACTTCAGTATTAGCTGCTGCCAGCCACAACAGAATCCCCCTCCCCCTTTTATATTTTTCTCCTGGCTTTCTTTGACACCAGGGGTGTGTGAGAAAGAGAAAATGAGAGAGCAATGAAGGCCTTTGGGCAGTGTCTGTCCATTCTTGCTCTGTCTCTGGCTGTCAGCCTCTTGTGCTGTCTTTCAGTACTAGCCCTCTCTACGCAGTGAGGTGGGGAATATGGGCAGGACTACTATGCAATCAGCTCATACTCAAAATCACAGTTAAAATGAATCCTAAGATATACAAGGCAAACCACGTTGCTGACGACTCACTTTTTATCCTGGTGCAGGCGCACTGAGTTGTTGGCAACACTGCACCTGTGCCAGGAATCGGATTAGCCGGAGAAGCAGCAGCCAAGGCCTCCATGGCATGGCCCTCCAAGAAAGGCCACCAGAGGGCCATACCGCTGTGGGGACTTGGGAGGGGTGTGGCACTGGGCTGGGCCTCTCTGCTGCATCTGCAGCCACGAAGGCAGTAGGAGGCCCAGCACAGCGGTACAGCCCTCCAGAGGCCATTTTCTAGACTAGAGCCTGTTGTTTTTACAACAGGCCTGATTGCTAGTCTTTAATAACTAAACATGAACCATAGAAAGCACAGATAATCAGGAACCATCACAAGACGCTCAGAATTGAGGCAGAACACTTAGAAAAGAGGCCAAAGGTAACTTGCTAACTAATCCACTACTTAGAACTTTAACGTTCCTCATCTTAGAAATGGATTCAGTATGGAGCATCCTGGCACAGTCTGATAGGCCCTGTCATTGATATCAGCATTTTGAGACAGAACTCCAGCCCAGGGTAACAGTTTTATAGATTTTCCTGCAGTCTGGCAATGGCCTTTCTAACCCAGTCAGAATTTTAGCCAGGTAGGCTCAAAGCTTCCCTCCAACCCTGTTTTTGCCCAATCCCTTTAGTGATTGGCACTGTTCGTGTAGTGGCTAGAGTGTTGGACCAAGATCTGGTAGTACACTGTCATGGAAACTTGCTGGGTGATCTTGAGCCAGTCACATACTCTGAGCCTAACCTACTTCACTGGATTGTTGTGAAGATAAACCTGGAGAATGATGGAAGCCACTTTGGGTCCCTGTAAGGGAGAAAGGCAGGGTATAAACAAAGTAAATAAATCAATAAATAAACTTCAGAAGTATGGATAATAGAGATGAAGGCACCATGGAGGGAAATCATGGCTCCTTTGACAGGTTGGCCAAATGGTAAGATCATCCTGGGTTCATGTTCTTGAAATTAGCCCATAGATCACCAAATACTACTCTCCTCTATCTGGGGTATAACTTCAGTATCTAATTGCTTCATCCCGCAGTTACAGCTGTATTATTCTAAAGGCACATTTATCCTTTCAGAACACATTTAAGACAGATAAAATCAGTAGCTTTAAAACGGGGTTGATTGGACCAGTTTATGGAAGATTTGGCCATTCAGAGACAGAATGCCTCCGTCTGTCAGATGCTGGAGAACAGTCCGTGGGTGAAGGCAACTCGCTGGTGGGTCTTGCTTGTAGGCTTCCCTGTGACACCTGATTGGCCACTATTAGAAACAGAATGCTGCACTAGATGGAATATTGGCCGCATCCAGCAGGACTACTCTTATATTCTTATTTATTTAATTAGAAGATTTCTGTGCTGCCTCTCCCAAGATCCTCCTTGAGAAAGTTTAAAAATAAAATATAAAAACCCCCATACGTCTGTCCCCTTCTGTCACTATCTTCTGCCACCAGGTGAAGACCTTTTTGTCCATCCTTACTGCCTTATGTTTTAATTATCATTTTATGTGCTTTTGATGTGTATTTTACTTTTGGTTTATGCATGGTTTTTTTTCTGGGAAAAGAGGTGGTGGAACTCCGTGGGTTGCCTCAGTGGGTTGCCTTCAGAGAAAATGGTCACATGGCTGGTGGCCCCGCCCCCTGATCTCCAGACAGAGGGGAGTTTAGATTGCAATCTAAACTTCCCTCTGTCTGGAGATCAGGGCGGGGCCACCAGCCATGTGACCATTTTCAAGAGGTTCCGGAACTCCGTTCCACTGTGTTCCGGCTGAAAAAAAGCCCTGGGTTTATGAATTTTATGCTATGTTTTTATAATATTTTGTTTCAGCTGTTAGACACCTTTGTTTCTGTTTGGGCAGAAAGACTGCAGCATATATTTTTTTGTAAATATATAAATAATAATGATGCCATCAAAGTAATAGTTCACAAGCTATTTAAAACTCAGCATTAAAAACCTTGCCAGAGCATAAACGCAGCGCAAAACATTTAGCATCTTAAAATAAATCTCATAAAACCATTTTCAAGACTCTAAACATGATTTTGAAATGATTATCATCAACTGTTTTCTTCAGTAATTTGGCTTCCATTTGAAATATGCTTTAACAGCTCATGTTGAGATGAGACATGGGCACGAACCACAAAAAATCTGAACTATGAGGTTCGTGGGTTTTCACAAACCAGGAATTACAAACTGGCACGAACTGGGGCAAGTTCATGAACCGGTTCGTGGTTCATGGGGTTTAAATGCCCCTTTCTGGCTGCTTAGCAGCGGCAGGGAAGGAGCATTTGACAGTTTAAAGGGCCTTTTCCTGCCTTGCAAGGGGCAAGTCCCCTTAAACTATCAGCTGGCAGGTGGGGGGAATCCCCCTCGCTGCCTGCCAGCTGATAGTTTAAAGGGACCTGCCTCTTGCAAGCGACAGGGCCCTTTAAACAGCCCAAACCCCAGCCCCACACTTACCTTGTCCAGCTGCCCTGCGGGCCTGAGGTGTCTTCCCCCTCTTCCTGCGAGGGCTGGGAAGGCTGTTTTTGGCCTCTTCTGCTGCAGCGTGGGCCCGCAGAGTGGCAGAGGAGGCTGAAAACGGCCTTTTGGCCCCTCAAATGCAATCTAGGCAATCTAGGCTGACCTTCGGTTTCCCTTCTGAAGTTTAAGTCTAGGTGTGGTCAGAGATGCAAATTTTCAGGGCACACTAAAGGGGAAGAACTAAAGGGTTCTTTGCCCATTGCTTGTTGTATGTGGCCCTGAAAGAGCCATGGATCCAGGACTAGCTCAGGATGTGGTGTAATACACTGATTAGCACCCCACTCCCTGTTGCTTATTAAAATGTTACTTTTGTATTTTGTAAATCACTTTGGGTTTTCAGTGAGGGGAAAACGCTGGGTAAAAGTACTTAATTTTTTTTTTAAATTGCTACTTGAAGTCATTCTCCACCACTTCCATCCAAGAGACAAAACATCCAGTTCTCCTTGCTTGCTTTCCTGCAGTCCTCTTTAAAAACACTGTGGCAAGCTTCACATGCCCTCTATAGCTTCCTGAACTCTTGTGAGATTCCTTGTTTTTGGAGAGCTCAGCTATCATTTTGGTTGCCCTGGCAACCCTGCCAATTATAGTGGTAGCTTAGGCAACCAAAATGGTGACTGAACTTCCATGAAAGGAAGGACTCTCGTGAGAGTTTGGGAAGCCCTATTGGGCTGGAGGAGAAAAGTCACAGAGGATTTATCTACTCCAATATCTGGGCAGAGACAGTGATAGTGGAAGAGGAGGAGGAGGAGGAGATGGTGAGGGGGGGGTGGTTTAGGAGAACAGGATGGATGCTACTTTCTTCTTCTGTCCACCAATTGAGGTGACAGTCCCTGTTAGCTTCATAGTAGAGCTGGCCCCAGACATAAGGGATATACCACCTTTTTCAGTGGTACAGCAACTCTATGCATGCATTTCAGAGCAAAACTTCTTCCTCCATTGAATGGAATCAGACAGTCCAGAAGAGAAGGGATCATTTTAACCATTATAGAATGTACATGGCCATTATATAGAACTGGTTTTAAAATGTTATAACAACAAATAGATATGAAGTTGCATTTTTGTTGCATTCTTGTTAATTTTAATGGCCTATAAGAGATGATTTTATTATATATGTTTTAATATGTTAGCTGCCTTGGTGGCCCTTAAGAGGGCAGAAAGGCGAGGTATAAATTTTGTAAAGTTGTAAAATAAAAAAAGCGACAGATATGAAGATATAAACTCAAATCATGAAAAGATGTGGAATGTGAGGCCATTAAGTTTGCTGTTCCTAATTCTGCCTCAGCCAATTCTAAAAAGGGATAGTGAATTGCCCTGAATTTTTTTTTTAAAAGACCTTGCCTGTCAAGCATGGGCTGACTGATAATTACAATCCTATTGTAATTACTTGCTATAGAACCAAGCAGCTGTATAGGCCTATGCAGTTGCAGTTGATGGTCAAAGGAACTTTAGACTGCTGGACAGCAGCTGTTGCCATCTAGCAATGGCAACAGCTGCTTCAATGCTGCCACATCTGCCCAGACTGCTGTATTGTCCATCATAGATGATGTCACAATTAGCTGTGATGGGACCCTAGCATAGCATTCTTTGACCCAAAACTACACAACTAATTGCAGAATGAGTCTTAGGATCAGGCTGTTAGTTATTTCTGCTCTCTAAGTTCCACAAATCCTTCTGTCTTGTCCTTAAAATTAAAATAAGGCTCTAATTTTTTTTCTTTGTATAAAAGGAGTAAGTTCAGACTGATAGAGATTTTTGCAAACATTTTTGTGCTCAGCATTTTTTAAAGAAAGTTTATGTAAAAGGATGCAATGATGTACTAGCCCACTCGTTCCTCCACTTGTGAGGTAGATTTTCCCTCCAAACCTGACAGGGTTGTTTGCTGGGGCTGGGAAGCCTCTGGTAGTATGTATCTGGGTGTAACTTAGAATTCCTTTTTTCCCACACTTAAAAACCTATATATATCTGGCTTATATCCCAGCCCAAAAATAAGTAGAGGAAAAGCTGGGCTAATCTTTGCGCACAGCCAACTAGAAGAGGTGTGACGGACTGCTGCTGAAGTTCGTAACAGCGGCAGTAGTGAAATTCTTATACGTTTGCAGTTCTCAGAGATGTTTGGTGAGGAGGTCTGTTGGCCCCTGATGCAGTCTGGAAACAAGCGTTGTTGATGACCGGTTCCTTGTTGGGTCTTGGTCCTGCAGAGTGTTCCATCTCCTTGTTCCACCTGTTGAAAGAAAATGAGAAGAGTACATCTATCTAAGAACTTACCTTGAACAGGAACGAGGGGTCCTCATGGCTTCTCTGGTTTGCTGTTTACGTTTCATCTCTGCTTTGAACTTTGACATGAACTTGATTGCACCATTGAATATTTCTGAATTGGCCAATGTTGAGCTGTTTATTGCACACTGTTTATTTATGTGATTTGATATGCTTATAACAGTATTGTTATTTATTCATTGCACTGCGCCACTTTAATACACTAGAATTTCAGAACCTGACTGACTGTATCCCTTAGTTGTGGGTTTCCATTTTGATTACTTTGGTCTGTAGATAGGCAGGGGAAAGAAAGCTGAGGTAAATTTGTTTGTTGAACAGAATACTTTACAAGCATTAGGTACAATAGTCTTTTTAAAGCTTAAGTTCAGTAGGTACAGATCTTAGAAGTGAGAGGTTGGTAGTTTCAGACTTGTTACTTAAACGAGGTTCCTTCATAGATTTCACTTTACAGCTTACATGTTCTGACTTCCACACATCACTCTTTTCCTTTTACTCAGACTCGGGTTACTCCACAGAGACAAAAACTCCTTTCTAGACAGTGGGCAGGAATTCTTCTTCTAAAGACATAACCCCATTCTCTTGGCTGAAGGGGAGTCTCCTTTTACTAACCACTTTCTTTGCCAACTACATGCTCCCCAGGGTTGCCAGCTTCAAGCTGGGGAATTTCTGGAGATTTGGGTGTGTGTGTGTGTGTGTGTGTGAAACCTGGAGAAGGCAGAGTTTGGGGAGGGAAAGGACCTCAGCATGATATAATTCCATGGAATCCACCCTCCAAAACAGGCATTGGTGAACTGATCTCTGGCCTGGAGATCAGTTGTATTTCCAGGAGATCTCCAGCCACCACCTAGAGGGTGGCAACCCTAATGCTCCCAGTTCTATCTTGTCTGAGTAAAATTAGTGCTGGCTTTCCCACTTTAGTTCATCAACTAAAAACTTTCCAAACCTTAAGCTGTCCTAGTTAGGACAAACATTTCCCTTCTCCTCACACAGAGGATTCCAGGTCTGACCCTCCCTGGTCAGATCCCAAGCTTCAACTCTCCCCTGACAATCCTGTCAAGTCCAATCTGTTACCTTCTCACTGGCCAGTCACAGAGAGGGGGAGCAGCATGCCAATTATCTTCCCTTCAGGCAGCTGTTTTGACTCTTTACCTTACACTCTCTGGATGCAGCATTTGGTAATCCTTGCATTCAAAAACCATTCCATCACAGATGCAAAAATATTTGCATTCCCTCCTTCACCTGGCTGGGATCAGGTGCAGAGCAGGTGCAATGCCCACCACTCCACCCATCCTGGATCAGAAACAGAGCAGGTGGGAATGCCCCACCTCCCCCTTCACCCCATTGGGATCAGACGCGGAGCAGGAAGCAATGCCCTCCCCCTTCACCCAGACGGAATCAGATGCAGAGCATATGGCAATGCTCACCCCCTCTTCATGTGGCCGGGATCAGGCATAGAACAGGTGGTAATGCTTATCCCCCGCCTTCACCTGGCTGGGATCAGGAGCAGAGCAGGTGGCAATGCCTGCCCCCTATCTTCACCTGGCCGGGATCAGGCATGAAACAGGAGGCAATGCCCACCCTCTTCAACTGGCCAGGATCAGGCATGGAGCAGGCGGCAATGCCCTCCCTCCCTTCACCCACCCAGGATCAGGAGCAGAGCAGGTGGCATTGCCCACCCTCCTTCACCCTGCCGGAATCAGATGGGAAGCAAGTTGCAATGCCTGCCTCCACTTCACCCAGCAGGAATCAGTCACCTAGCAGGAGGCAATGCCCGCCCCCCCTCACCTGGCTGGGATCAGGAGCAGAGCAGGTGGCATTGCCCACCCTCCTTCACCCTGCCGGAATCAGATGGGAAGCAAGTTGCAGTGCCTGCCTCCACTTCACCCAGCAGGAATCAGTCACCTAGCAGGAGGCAATGCCCGTCCCCCCTCACCTTGCTGGGATCAGGAGCAGAGCAGGTGGCATTGCCCACCCTCCTTCACCCTGACGGAATCAGATGGGAAGCAAGTTGCAATGCCTGCCTCCACTTCACCCAGCAGGAATCAGTCACCTAGCAGGAGGCAATGCCCACCCACCCCTCACCTGGCTGGGATCAGGAGTGGAGAAGGTGGCAATGCCTCCCCCCCGCCTTCACCTGGCTGGGATCAGGCATGAAGCATGAGGCAATGCCCACCCCCCATCAACTGGCCAGGCTCAGGCTCAGAGCAGGCGACAGTGCCCACTGTCACTTCACAAGCCCAGGATCAGGAGCAGAGCAGGCGACAATGCCCACCCTCCTTTACCCTGCTGGAATCAGATGTGGAGCAGGTTGCAATGCCTGCCCCCACTTCACTCAGCAGGGATCAGTCTCAGAGCAGGAGGCAATGCTCACCCGCCCTTCACCTGGCTGGGATCAGGAGCAGAGAAGGTGGTAATGTCCACCTCCCACCTTCACCTGGCTGGGATCAGTCATGGAGGAGGAGGCAATGAGCGCATGCCTACCCTCCCCTTTTTGGAGCCCATTGTATTTTTTCCCACAATGGGCTTTGTTATTAGTTCTGAAAATAATGGTAAATAACCTTAAACAGCGATTTCTGAGTATATATTCAGCTTGGGAATTCTATGCACATCCCTAATGCTAGACCAAGGGGACCATTGATTTGATGCAGCAGGGCTCTTCTGTTCTTTCTGATAAGAAACAGAGAGGGTGTTGAACAGCAGTGAACTGGCATCCTTAGGGAGGATTTTGAGTAATATTTCTGTCCCCCAAATGACCCCTTTTAATACCAAAAATTGTCAATCCCCTTCCCCAAAACTCATCACATCATTATTTTAAAAGTCCTCTATGTACTTTTGAAGTGATGAGGCAAAAAATCTATTTTGAAAGTCAAGGGTTGTTCTATGCATGGAATGCCGAACACCCACAGCTGCTTTTCATGATTAGTGTCTGAACAATTTGAACATTATCTCTGCAGAACAAAATATTTATATTTGAAAATGATGTGGGTTAATTCTTTACACTAATAGCTTAAACTTAAAGACAGTTGGCTATTTCTCTCCAGTGTCTGCTGACGCATACATTGTGGGGTGTACATTCTGAGGGAAATCTTCAAATTAGTAAATCAACTGTCACTCCAAACACTATTATTAATCAGAAGACAAATTATGTTGCTGGCTTCCAGCAGTTGCTAATAATAGAGAAGCTACATCCACTCTCATATGAATGGTAATATTTCAGGTGGGAGGCAGAGCAGGCTTCAGATGCTATTACGCAGGCAAAAAGCTTGCCCAGTTTTCATATTTTCCCTCCAACGAACATTATGTCCAAAGGAAGCGGTCAAGGACACAGTCTACACCAATATGAGCTTTCACACCTATTAAGTAGGCAGCTGACGGCATCCCAGAGTAATCTCTGACAGGATACTTTATTGCTTTTCCTTTTTGACAACAGTACCTGGTTATTTAAAGACATACTGAAAATTTCTTTTCTGAAGGTTTTGTATTGCATCCCCATCTACAAGAATTGTGTTTAGTCTCTCTTTTTCTCCAAGCTGTCATTCACACCGGAGCAGTTCTGCTGAACCATCATTGATGCTGATAGGACCACTTTTGGCAAGTGATCCCAATTCCCCCCCCCCATGTGATTGTGTATTCAGTCCAATTATATGGAAAAACTTCAGCACAAACTACTGTTAAAACTGTTTAATGTAGAGATGATATATGTGGATCGAGAAGAGGTTCTGTATTTTAAAAACCTGTGCCTCTTTTACTCTAGGCTGAAAACTTCAGTAAGAGATGAAGAATCACACATTGCTGTCACTGTTAGGATATATCTGCTTTACAAGCATAACTGTGTTTGACACCAGTTTACCTGGCATACTTCAAAAGCCCTGAATTCCTGACCTATATATATACAGCAATATGTATACAGGAGGTGAGGATCACTATTCCTACATTCTTCTTGTTCCCAACTACAAACATTCTACCTAATGCTGATACAAAGGCCATGCAGCTACAAACTGGGAAGCTGTACCTCTCTGGAAGATGGGCCACAGCTCAGAGGTAGAACACTTATTGGCAGGGACTTTTTTATAGGGGGATGCACTGCTACACAATATCAGTATGTCTTTTGGCTGGTGGACTTGGACCCTCAAGGCAGCAAACATCATAAGAACCTGCACCACTTTTTTTTGTAGGACAAAAACACTGCTTACTGGATTGATCATTGCTCTGACCTCATATAAGGCAGTTGTGTATGTACATTGAATACAAGTTTATACAACCATGGCTCTCCTGCCATCTTTTCTACCTTAGCCCTAAGTAATGGTATTCTGTACTGGACTCATTAATGTCACCTAATGAAAGCTCTCTCATTGAGAAGCAAAGAACAGCTTTCTGGTCAATCTCCCAACCAGACACCAATCAGGTTGGGACTTGTTTAGGATTAGCAATGTCACAGCATCATGTGTTCTTAACCCCTGCAGCACCAATGGCCCTTATTTGAATGCAATAATGTTGTCAGCTACATTTTAAAAGACTGATTCAGGTTATCACTTATAGGTGACTGTAACTGATCTTATATTTTGCCAGCTCTGTATAACTAAGGATTGTAGCTCAGTAATACTGAGCACATGCTTTGCATGAAGAAGGCATGGGCCTGGTTCAAGCATTGGCACTTCTAGTTAAAGGATTTCAGATAGCACCTGTCATGATTTTCTTTGTTTTTTTAACTTTTCAAACAGTTGGACCTTCAACTCAGATCCTTACTTTACTTTAAATTTATAACTCATGAGGGCTCTGGTCACAATCAACATTCTTTCCCCCCTTTTCTACTCGCACAATGCTTCAGGTGTTCTCTACTTTACCCAGGCTTTTACCTCAAGAACATCTTCCCTTTGTATTTGTATGACCTTCCTATTGCTGCCTCCCTGACTCCCTCAAAAGATTTTCACTGCCACCAAAGTGTTTCGCCTTAGAGCTCCTCAATATAACTGGTAATATAGAAAGGCTTGTTGGGGATGGTAGTTTTTTTTATTGAGTTTAAACAAGAAAATAACAATCGTTTCATTAAGTTACATTTGTGACTTAAGTTGTAGCAATAGCTGAATTTGCAAAGACTTTAATATTTAATGTATTGTCGAAGGCTTTCATGGCCGGAGAACGATGGTTGTTGTGGGTTTTCCGGGCTGTATTGCCGTGGTCTTGGCATTGTTGTTCCTGACGTTTCGCCAGCAGCTGTGGCTGGCATCTTCAGAGGTGAAAGATCTCTGTCTTTTGGTGCTACACCTCTGAAGATGCCAGCCACAGCTGCTGGCGAAACGTCAGGAACTACAATGCCAAGACCACGGCAATACTGCCCGGAAAACCCACAACAACCATCACTTTAATATTTAACTTATATTTTTCCATGCTCTGATTTACATTGTTAGTTGTATAATCCTTTATTCTTATGAATCCCATATTGTTTTGTATAGTTTATTAGATGGTTGTATATCATTATCCATAACATATTTAGTGAAAGGAACCCATTTTTCATACAAACATGTGGGCTTATTATTCGCATTTGAGTACTGAAGTTTGTCTGTAATTTTTTCAATGATTAAATGACCCCAAATTTTGGCATACCATTGATTAGTTGTTGGAGGGTTTGACACTGAAAGATCTCTGTCTTTTGGTGCTACACCTCTGAAGATGCCAGTCACAGCTGCTGGCAAAACGTCAGAAACTACAATGCCAAGACCACGGTGATACAGCCTGTAAAATCCACAACAACCATCATTCTCCGGCCGTGAAAGCCTTCGGCAATATATATATAGATTTTATTTGCTATATTTATTCCTTGCAGTTGATCTTCATATTTAATTGAACTAGCTAAAGGTTCTATCGTGATTGTGAAAAGCATTGGTGTTAGAGGGCATTCCTGTCTAGTTCCTTTTGATAAGTGAAATCTTTCTGATATCATATTGTTCGTTTTAACTTGTGCAACCGCGTGTGAATAAATTTTTTTTATTGAATTAAGAAATTTAGGTCCAAAATCCATTTTTTTCAAAAGGTCAATTAGATGTTTCTAAAGAATCAAACGCTTTTTCTATATCAAGGGACAATAATAATGTTTCTATTTTCTGATGCTTAGAGACTGCTATTAAATTAAGCATTTAATATATATATTGTCCGTTAAATCCCTGCTAGCTATAAATCCAGTTTGGTCTTGGTGTATATATTCCATTATAAATGAATTTATTCTTTTAGCCATAATTGTAGCAAAAATTTTACCACCTTGATTTAATAATGAAATCGGATGGTAACAGGTGGGTTTTTTTGGATTTCTTCTTTGTTTATGTATAACTATTATTGAAGCCTCCTTCCTTGAAGGAGGTTGTAATCCAGTATTAAGTAGTGCATTACAAGTGTTGTTTAATGATTGGGCAATTTTATTATTAAATGTTTTGTAAAATTCTGGAGGGTAACCATCTGGTTGTCGATGGTAGTTTGACAGAATGGTCAGCATGTGAGTGTGGATGCAAGGTAAAAAAAATTTTTTTCTTAAAGTAGAATTTATTTATAAGTACATTATCATAATGGTTGCAGAATTTTCATAAGAGTATTGGTTTCAGGTGGTTTCAAAAATAATTATCTCTTAAAGTTATAATCACAAACTCAGTCACACAGACTAATTTTTCAATCAAATCTTCATTAACATTATAAACTCTCTTCTTATCCACACACACGCAGATTCACCCAGGCCTTTACACACAGCTTACCTGCTCTAGACAGAATAATCTTCCTCAGATATGCGCTGACTGCCCCAGGTGCACACAGTCTGCCTGACTTAGATGGAATTAGGTTCTCAGGCTTCCACACAGTTTGCTTGATTTAGCCAGAATCCTTTCACTGCAACACCCTAGGGCCATTTCCACATGCTGTTAAAGCGATGGGCTACTTACTGAATGCTGGCGTTTTTTTCCACAGATTCCAGATGCCTCCGATTTCAAAGCGGAAGCAGGCAGTTTGTCTTTCGTCTAATCAGCGTCCTTGACCCAGCACAGAAAAGAGCGGGAAATCCCGGTCTCAGAAAAGACGCTGATTAGACGCAAGACAAACTGCCTACTTCCGCTTTGAAATTGGAGGCATCTGGAATCTGTGAAAAAAAACGCCAGCCTTCAGTAAAGAGACCGTCTCTTTAACAGCATGTGGAAACGGCCAAAGACTGACTTAACCAGAATTTCCTGGCTCATTAACTTTCTTTCAGAAACATATAGACACAGACTCTCAGGCTCCACACAGTTTGCCTGACTCAACTAGAATGACCACTTTCCCTCAGCA
The DNA here is from genome assembly GCF_028583425.1 of Eublepharis macularius. Taxonomy (NCBI): domain Eukaryota; kingdom Metazoa; phylum Chordata; class Lepidosauria; order Squamata; family Eublepharidae; genus Eublepharis; species Eublepharis macularius. The sequence continues at coordinate 45,364,687 of NC_072795.1, read as the reverse complement.
GAGACTAAAAACTGCAGTTCACTCCACCCCCCACCCTGAAGATACAACTACTGTTCAATCATAGCAGACTCTACTCATCCATCCAGCTCCCCTTCTTTTTCCCTCAGAGTGTGGCATTTAAACTCATAGTTACAACTTTAAAAACCTACATTAACAAGCAAAAATAATATCTAAATTAAATACATCATACGTGAAACATTATAGTATCTGTTAGGAAAGACTTTTCTCTGTCTGAGACTCTAACGAACTCTTGCCAGTCAGAGTAGATAATAAGAACTAGATAAACCAATGATCAGATTTGGTTTAATGCAGCCTTGCATGTTCCACTACAAATCAAACTAAAAGGAAAATTATGCTACAACTGATGTTAATATTACATACTTACATGAAAATACAGTTTGAATATCCAAAGGGGGCAGGAGTCTAAAAAAAAAACTTGTAATGATGTATTAGCTGCAGTTTGATTATATAAATAATGCAAAATGAGCACTGTTTTGACATCCATCTGACACAAGTATAACAAAAACAACAACAACAGTACATAATAAAGACTTCTTGTTGTAATTAGAACTCTTTGAAACATTTTTCACTTAATGCAAAAACCAAAAGTGAATCCTGCTCCCCTTTCCCCTAATCCTATAGTATGACTTCACAGATTTAGCTATAACGGATGTACATTTTTTCATGACAATAGTACTACCTATATTTTATATGATACTGTGAGAACCAAGGCAATTTGGAGAACATCATTTAAATGATAGCTTTCAAAGTAATCCTGAATGTTAATAGTATGATCATCCTCTGGTATTTTTCATTTCAAGTATATTAGTTTATCTACATCCTCATATATTATCTCAATTGCTGGTCTAGCAGCCTGATTCTAAATATATGTATCTCTCTTGGAATACAGAAAGGTTTCTGCTGATATGATTAACTTGGGTGCCTGGTCTGGATTAAATTTTCACCCCAGCTGGATTTTTTTTTTGCAGGGAGCAGAATGTATAGAGAAGTGGTTCTACAACTTAGAATATTGTCACCTGCATTGTTGCAAAGACTGTTCTCAAAGCTGAGGCACCTCACTTTCTTTCCATACACAAAAACGCACCTGGGGTTCAAAACAACACAGAAAACCTACTGATTTGGACCTTTGTCGCTTCTATTTTACAATCCTTAATTTTGTTGTTAATTATGAATGAATGTTTTCAAGCTCACATTTTTAACTTGGTATTTTTTTTAAAAGCGTTTTTAAAAAAAATGTCATGGGACATTTTCCTACCCCAAGATAAACTGGAGTTTTGATTTGGGTAGAAATAAGCCCCAGAATACAATTAGTGTAAGTAATTAGTGTAGTAAGATTTTTCAGCATCTTGCCAAAGGGCAACAGCAACATCAGGCACAAGTGCTGTTCCCAGTCCAAATCCATATAGCAGTGAGCACATATGAGAGCAGAGACTGGCAAACTGTCATTGTGTGATGCCACGATGTCACTTCTGGCTGGGAATCTAGAACTGACATCATCATGATGTGCCATGCTGTAGGGTTTCCCCCATCTTTATGCTAAAAACCATAGAGATCAAGGAAATTTCTAGAGTGTCATGTGACACAGAAAAGACACGTCTGCATTCCAGCAAGAGGTGATATTGCCAGGCTATAGTGACCTGGTACCCTGGGCACAAGGAACATGGAATAATGCAGCACTGTGAAAGGTTACTAGTCAATAAACAGACTGTGTGCTAGTTCCTATCTCTCTACCTAGTGTATTTCACTGGATAAATCTGGGTTATCCAGGCTTTTAAGGGAGGGGTCTTTTTTAAAAGGTGTTCTTCTGGTCTGCTTCTAGTCCAAGGATGAGCATCATTAAGCTTGTCATGCTGGTTTTATGCTTTTATGCCCCTTGTTTGTTCATTATTGATAATTTTACGCTCTTGTTTTTATGATTTCATTGACAATGATTTTGGCCCTAAATTAGGCCTCTGTTTCATTTAGGGAAGATGAATTTTGTAGTAAATAATAAGCATATGAGACTTTCTTGTGACACTTTTGCTGTGTCTTGGAAGATTGTTGGGTCAGGCAATGCATCTTTCTAAAGGTCAAGCTGGGATTTGCTATGGCCACTGTTTCAAAATTATGTCCCCAAAGTGCATTGCCATCACTGAGGTGAATGTGTGCTTCCATGTGCTGATGGGGGACAGCAGAAGACAGAGTGCCGACACAAGGGGTTAATCACGCTGGATGACTCTCACAGCCAGCTCAAGAAGTGGCAAATCCCTCACACTAACAGCAGCCTCAGGGAAGAAAGAAAGTTGTTATTTTCATTTCCTCTAATGCCACCACACCAGATATGGGGGCAAGGAGTGAGAATGCGGCCTGAGGCAGCATACCCTTTGGTATAATGCCTCTGAGTTCACATCACTGCCCCCACAGTGAGCAGTGGGAGCTAAAGGGAGGCTAAGGTCCTGCCTTCCCTCCAGAGAGGTTACTGGGAGGAGGAAGAAAAAAAATCCCCAGTACAAAGCTTAAGTGTCACAGATAGCAGCCATTCATATTTTTGTTGCTCTCTGTTAATGACCAAATCTGACCTCTTTGTATCATAGCATTAAGTAAATGCTAAGTGGGTTCCTCTCACAAATTCTTGTTACAAATTTATTTTACATGCCTGAGATAGAAGCCTAGATTTGGATGAACTTATCACATGATCCCAATTTCATTTCTTTTTCTTTAATCACAATACATCTTTTATTTTCTAGAGCTGGTAATAATGTGTTACAGTCCTTCATTTCAACCTTACTCTCACTCTCCAAATTCTGTTATTCTGACATATTCTTCCTAAAGTTCCCATCCTTTTTCTCTCCTGCTTGTTGAAGATTCTATTAGTTTTATTGATTTTTCATTTTAAAATAGTGTATATTCTACCACTCGGTGCATTATACACTGAGTTTTCCTGCAGTCATCTCTGTTCTTGCAGGTCCTTTCAATCGCCAGAAAGCCCTTTCAGGTTAGTTCTATGTTGGAAGATATAACGTGGGTATGTTACAGACACCTGAAGCTGCCTTATGCTGAATCAGACCATTGGTCCACGAAGGCCAGTATTATCTATTCAAACTGGCAGTGGTTCTCCAGGGTCTCAGGCGGAGGTCTTTAATATCACCTGCTACCTGATCCTTAAAGCTAGAGATCCTAGGGGATGAAGTCAGGACCTTCTGCATGCCAAGCAAATGCCCTAACACAAGCCAGGTCCCTTCCCTAGGTCATCCTTCTCAGAGTCACAGAACCCACATGAAGGAATAGCTGAATGGGTTGGGATGCTGTAGTGTGAGGAGGGAAAAGGTGGTAATGTGGATCTTTTTCTTCAATGGAACTAGGTTTTCACAAGATAACAGAGGGGAAACTTAATTCTCCAATACACTGACCCATATGGGGGTTGCTTTGCATGGATCCTATGACCATAGAAACAAATCTTTTTAGAAGTCAGAAGACGCAGGAGGATAACTCCTTGTGCGTTCAGTGCACGGATGGTTTAATACACACCAGTGGTTGTTACATTTTAATCTTTGTGAACCACTTTAGAAATAATCTCTCTGTAATCATTGCATGAATTTGTGGGAATGATTGTGGATTGTCAGGAAATGAATTACTGAAAATGTTCTTGTTTCAGACCTAGAGAGAATTGTGCTGAACTCCCTTCATGACTCTTACTTGTTTTTATGTTTCCTATTGTCTCACAGTGATGGAGGCTGCTTTCTGGGCTAAGAACTATTCCCCTCCTGAGAGAACTATAGTTTTGTTGCTTTGGTTTTTTTAACTCATCCAGGAAAGCAGTGTGTGGTTATACTGCCAAAATATAATTAGTCCTGATAATCCTGACTTCACAATGTGCAATTTATTCGTTAAGTGTGTTGCTCTGTTACAATTAGAAGCTATTAAAAATTATTTAAATGCCTGCAACTTCTGGTCTGGTTTTGAACATAGGGAGAATTCTAAAATGCAAATTGCAAACAGAAAAAGAAAAGACCCCCCCCCCAAACGTGCACTTCATATACTTACATTGAGCTGAAGGAAAATTGGAACAAACACTTTCATTGTAGCAATCTGTTCCCGTCCTTGGTCAATATCCAATATCCACCTCCACGTATACCTGCTTGCACAATTGGGAATAAGCATTCAGCCTCTTGTCTAACAAACATATTTTCAGTATGGAAAGTAATGCATCTCCATAAATAAAAAAATAAAGCCACTCAGTGCTATCTCTTGTGTCTGAGTCCATGTTTTCTTAGCATACCAAGTAATACTTTGGATCCACCAGGAAATTTTCACATGCACAACAAAGGCAATTTTAACCAATTCCTCCCCCTCTTACAGCAGGCCTCTAGCTCTGCTCTCATACTTTTCCAAGGGTCCAAGTATTTCAGGGGCATTTTGGATTACTGTAGAAGAGTAATCCAGGGAAGTTATGCTCTGTGGAAGGAAATCCACTTCATCCATCCACGGCAAACTTCTGGTGGATCCAGGCTACTGGGTTTCATCATTCAGCATATTCTAAAGGCTATGATTTGTGTGTGTGTGTGTGTGTGTGTGTGTGTACACACACACACATATATATGTATGTATATGTATATATATATGGATGTATATTATACATATGTATACATATACATATACATATACATATACATATACATATACACATACATATACACATACATATATATATATATATATATATATATATATATAATCATTTCATATCGAATTACTGAAATTTATGAGGAAGAAATATATTATTGGTTGTTGGGGGTTTTCCGGGCTGTATTGCCGTGGTCTTGGCATTGTAGTTCCTGACGTTTCGCCAGCTGCTGTGGCTGGCATCTTCAGAGGTGTAGCACCTCTGAGGTGCTACAGCTCTGAAGATGCCAGCCACAGCTGCTGGCGAAACGTCAGGAACTACAATGCCAAGACCACGGCAATACAGCCCGGAAAACCCCCAACAACCATCGTTCTCCAGCCGTGAAAGCCTTCGACAATACATCAAATATATTATTGTTTCTCATAGAGATCATGGTTTCCTATAAAGTTTACATGACAGTGAAAACCAGGTGCATACACTATGGAACTGCATCTATGCCAAACACTGAATGCATACTCAGTTCTCTGTAACGCATGAAGCAGTTCGAAAGGTTTCCATTCAAAAGGCAAAGGAAAGTCCATTATTCAGGCAACTTTAGGGACAAAACACAAGTGTTGCTGAGTATGCTGCTTTAGGTCCCTATGTCTGTGTGAAAATTGGGTCCTAGCGCTCGTATCTGGGAGATTTTGGTTCAAATCCCAACTCTTCCTTGAAGCTGGCTGGCTGGCCTTGGGCCAATCACTCTGTCTTTCAGCCTAACCTACTTCATAGGATTGTTGTGAGGATAAAATGGATGTGCGTAGAAAAATGTTCATAACCCTGAGATCCCTGGAGAAAGGCTGAGATAAAAAGTACTAAATAAATAAAATAATCTAATTTCCTCTCACTGCGTGGCTCTAACTCTGCAGCTGGAAACATTAACAAACTACTTAAAAATCCATACCATCTGAGTAGATGAAAATGTACTTACCAAAAAGTTGTGGAGCAGAATGATCACACATTAGCCAAATTCGCCTGGAAGAACATGGTCTCTCTCAGTGCATGAAGTCGATAGTATTGATTTAAAAATAAAGCCCTTAATTGAGCAGCTTCGGCAATTTAATTTTTAAAGGCCAACTGATGTTTTCAGCAAAATCCAGCTATTTCCTAATGACTGGTGCAATCCTAGAGCTTGTCTCCTCCTCACAAGGGCTGCCCTTTTATTTCTGTAGCACACCAGTTCTGCTAGGACTGCCAAATCTGGGTTAGGAAATCCCTGGAGGTTTGGGAGAAAGAGCCTGGGAAAGACGGAGTTTGTGAACAGGAAGGAGGTCAGCAGGAATGCCGGTACCACAGAATCTACCCTCTGAACCTGCCATTTTCTCCAGGGGAGCTGATCTCTGTAATCTGGAGATCACTTGTAATTCCAGGAGAACTCCAGGCTATGTTTGGAGGGTGGCAGACCTAATCTATGCTATAGACTTAAACTGGTTTCATGTTAATTTCCTCTTCCAAGGGAACTCTGGGAATTGTACTGCTGTGAGGAGAATAGAATTCTCTAACAGTTCTCAACAACTTCTGGCAATTTCCTTTCCTGACTTTTGGGAGGAAGCCAGTTAAAATTATATGAAACTAACATGTAAAGCTATTGTGTAGTAAAGGAAAAGGTAATGATCAGTCAGTTCTCACCTTCATCCATTCTTAGGCTTCCGCCTGTATATAGTAGGTACTTCACTGGGCTTTAGGATTCAAATGCTTCTATTAATTGTACAAATAAAATTGTGAATTCTTAATTTCTCTTTTTTCCACCTCTTTGTATTAGAAAGTGTTACCATGTTTAGAATGAAACAGTGAATCAGCCCAAGGAAGAAATGGGCAAGGGGGTGATAAGGGGAAAATATATACAGATAGATACAGTTCTTCATGCAAGTGCTCAAAATAATAAAAAACAATATTTTAGAATTGCCAGTCTGCTGGTTTAATAGTTTATGCTCATCACAGTGTTGCAATATAAAATTTACACAATCTAAGGAAATTAAATAGGTACAAAATACATGTAAATAAAATGCTTCAGAATAACTAGTTTCCCCAACAAAATTGGGGAAACCTATTGCACCAAAAAATAAACAGAAGCCCTGAAGCACTTCAAAGATAAGCAACATTTTATTCCAGCAGGAGGTTTTCTGAATTAGATTCTGCTTCTTCAAATTCAGTGAGTGGATCCTGTTATGTAGGAGGTGTGATAAAAACAAACAAGTAGCAAGGTCATTATATAATTATGTAGAATTCAAATCCCTGTCAAGAAAAATATGAAGATCATTGACTAGTTACCATTAGACATGGGTACGAACGGGGAAAAAACCCTGAAGCCGCTGTTCGCAGTTCGTTGCCATCGATGAACACGAACAGATGAACAGTAACAAACATGTCCCATTAATGAACATGTTCGTTATTCGTTGTGGCCAGAACGGCTCCCATTGGACTAAGAGAGCCCATATTCACAGGGAGTGTTCAGCAGACTCCCCTCCAGCCATCACCCAAGTTTGGTCAAGTTTGCAATATGGATCTTGGACTTAAACATTTCCAAATCCGACGCCCCCAGGAAACTCCCATTCGATACAATTGGAGCCATCAGTTGACTTTGCCCCATTTACAAATGGAGGCCTTGAAGGTGAGTTGCCTCCCCTCTAGGGGGCAGGGGGTCCTGCCGCTCACCAGTGGCACCCCCCATGTGTCCGCCCGCCCGCCAGGCCTGAGAGTATTGTACTGTACTTAACTGCGCAGACAGGACGTGGGTGCTGAGTGTGGCCGCTGGGCCTAGTGGGCTCGGGGAAGTGGTGGCAGGCCACCTCTCCTCTAGGGGGCAGGGGGTCTGGCCACTTGCTGGAGGCACCCCCCCATGTGCCCACCCACCTTCTAGGCCTGAGACAACTGCACTGTACTTTCCTGTGCAGTCAGGAATGTGGGTGATGAGTGCGGCTGCTGGGCCTGGTGGGCTCAGGGAGGTGGTGGTGAGCCGCCTCCCCTCTAGGGGATGGGGAGTCTGGCTGCTCCACAGCAGCACCCCCCATGTGCCCGCCCGCCTGCCAGGCCTCAGAGTACTGCACTGTACTTTCCTGCGTAGACAGGGATGTGGGTGGTGAGTGTGGCCGCCAGGTTTGGTGGGCTCGGGGAGGTGGTGGCAGGCTGCCTCCCCTCTAGGGGGTGGGAGGTCTGGCCGTCCACCCACCAGGCCTCAGAGTACTGCACTCTACCTTCCTGCGCAGACAGGGATGTGGGTGATGAGTGCAGCCACCGGGCCTTGTGGGCTTGGGGATGTGGTGGCAGGTTGCCTACCCTCTAGGGTGTGTGTGTGTGGGGGGGTCTGGCCTCTGACAGCTGACATCACCCACCTTTCTGCTTTCTCGGAAAGGACGGGAGGGAGAGGAGATGTCATTTGGAGGGGTCAGAGCGGTTCCAGAGAGGGTGAGGTTCAAAGAGGGACAGTGAACTTGTCAGGGAGAGAAGGACAGAGGGGTACCACTTCCTGGCCACCTTGCCGAGCAGGAACGGGAAACACCTAAACATTTGTGAGCCTTCATCTTTGAAACCCATTGATCTTGTCAGCGGTGGAAGCAGCCATCAAGCACCTGCCTGCCTTCATGGAAAGGATGGGATGGACAGGGCAGGAGAGTTTGTTGGGAAGGGTCAGAGTGGTTCTAGAGAGGGCGAGGTTCAAAGAGGGATGGGGAGCTTGACAGGGAGAGGAGGATAAAGAGGACACCAACATCTACCATGTCGGATTGTGCAGACTGCTCCAGCAGAGGCTTGTCTGTCCCTCCTGTGTCACAGTGGAGGCTGTCGCCAGCATCACTCACCTTCCTGCTTTCATGGAAAGGACGGGATGGACAGGACAGGAGAGGTTGTTGGGAGGTGTCGGAGCAATTCCAGAGAGGGAGAGGTCAAAAGAGGGCCCAGGTACTTGTCTGGGAGAGGACAGATGCTTCCTGGCCGCATTGCGCAGCAGGACCGGGACAGAGGACCCCAACTTCCACCCTGAAGGAGTGCACAGACTGCTGCTGAAGAGGCTTGTTCACCCCTCCTGTATAAAGCTGAAGACTGCCACCAACATCACTCATCTTCCTGCCTTCATGGAAAGGAAGTGAGTCACAGGACACATTTCCCCCCATGCACAGGGACAACAGCAGGTGCCCATGGATAGGGGTGCACTGTGCAGCACAACCGTATCAGCAAAAGCTTTTGAGCTGCCCCTCGTGCCCAAAAGCAGCAGCAGCACAGCACCCACCTTCCTGCCTTCACGGAAAGGGTGGGAGGGACCCATTCCCCCCTGCTCAGAGGGGACAGCAGGTGCCATGGAAAGGGGGGTACCATGCGGTACAACCCTATCAGCAACAGCAGCAGAGCTGTCCCTTGTGGCCAAAAGCAGTGGCAGCTGACATCACCCACCTTCCTGCCTTCATGGAAAGGATGGGATGGACAGGACAGGAGAGATTGTTAGGAGGGGTTGTACTGGTTCCATCCAGGGGGGGACAGGTTGAAAGAGAGAATGCCCAGGACCTTGTCGGGGAGGGGAGGACAAAGGGTTGTTTGTCACAGCTGCATTGCAGAGTGAGACCGGGAAGGCCGAAAGGTGGCGGCAGTGCCGTGGTAGTCCCCCATGCCCAAAGGCGGCAACAGCTGACATGATTCACCTTCCTGCCTTCGCGGACAGGACGGGATGGGCAGGAGAGGAGTGGTCGTTGTGAAGGGTCATTCCAGTTCCATCAACAGAGGGCGAGGATTAAAGAAGGACCGTCCAGGAACTTGTCAGGGAGAGGACGTGATGGGCAGGACAAGGGTCATATTAGTGCCATCCAGAGAGGGAGAGGTTGAAAGAGGGAACAGGAACTTGTATGGGAGAGGAGGATAATGGGTTACCAGCCCTGAGAACTGAGGAGGGCTGGAGCCCGCTGCAGAGAATCTTGGCCTAGAACCACAGTAGACTTGGGGTGGCTCAGAGCCCAGGTAGGTCCAGGTCCAAGGAGGGATGCCCAAGTAGGTTGAGGTTGACCTTGACAAAGGTCAACATATCCACCAGGTCCGGGTGCAGATGTGCTCGGCAGGGACAGAGGAGGTCTCCCAGGTGGGAGAACACGTGCTCACTCTGCACGCTGGTGGGAGGGCAGGACAGGATGTTGGTAGCGATGATGGACAGGTCAGGCAATACGGCAGATTTACTCACCCAATACTCCAAGGGGTTGGAGTGGGAGGGCTTGGTGGACTTCGCGAGGTACTCTCGTACCATAGCCGCTGCCGAGTCATCCACTGTGAGAGATGAGTGCCCACTGTGCTGTAGCCAACCACACAGACCACCGACAAAGCCCAGAGTTCAATTGGGGCCATTTGGGTGGGTTTCTGATGGCGTGGCTCTCTTCCCAACTCCTCCCCCCCTCCTCCTCCGCTGCCCGCCCCTCACCCCTGCCTGGTTCCCTCTGTCCTGTGTTTTCTTTCTGGTAATGGAGCACCGGTTTGCAGAGCTCTTTTTTCCAGTGTAGCATCTGACTCACCTGCATGGCGATGCTGATCTTCATACAGGGGGTCACAGAGGGAGGCCATTTGGTATGGCACCTCATGGCACAGAGGATGCAAGCACTCAGCCATGCATGCCTGGATCCTCCTCACAAAGTCCCTGACCCTGGGGAGCAGCTCTTTCTCACGCTCGAGCTCCTTGGCCAGGGGCTGGTCGAGCCCGTGAATCAGGGGGATAACCTGACCCAGGCTGGCCTCATATGAGGACAAGAGCTCAGTGGCCTCCTTAAAGGGTTTCAGCATCTGGGAGATCTGGGCAAGGATTCTCCATTCTATGGAGCTGAGGCTCAGCTACTCTCCCCTCCTCAGAACGTCCATAGATGACAGGATGTCTTGCAACGGGCCCTTCTGCTCCACCAGGCGACATATCATATCGTAGGTGGAGTTCCAGCGGGTGGGAAGGTCCTGAAAGAGTTGGTGCTCAGGGTGCTCAGGGTCTCCCTCCCCTGCCTCTGGAAAAGCTCATGGGAAGAATTGATGCTGTGGGAGAAGTGGGAAGCAAAGCAGTGGCAGCTGTTCAGCAGATTGTGTGTCCACAATGTTCCCTCATCTCAGCTGTCCCATGGCTTGCTCCCCAGCCCAAGCACGTCCCTCATCACCAGGTGCAGCTTGTGCACCATGCACACCAGGCCTGGGTGGGATGCCTCTTTCAGGGCTGCCAACATGTTGCTTCCCACATCCATCACCACGAAGCCACAGACAAACCCTTTCCCCCCTGGCCGTGTACTCCCTTAGTGCCACCATGATGGTGTTGGCGATGTTCTTCCCAGTATGGACCTCGTCCATCCCCCGGGCCTGAAGAAGAATTGCCTTGTAGCCCAGTGTCAAGCATGGCACCTTTTTCAGGGGGCCAGTTCTTGGCCTGGGGCGGTGGAGGTCCTCTGGTTGCCACCAGTGGGCAGTGATGACAAGGTACCCGTGATGGCAGCTGCTCCAGAGGTTGGCAGTGAAGTGTACAGTATGGCCTTTGGCGGCCGACAGCTCCCTGAGCACCATGTCTCGCACAGACTGGTAGAGAGCAGGCAGGACTCGACACCCAATGGTGTGCTGTGACGGCATGGAGAACCATGGAGCAAAGTGCTGAAGCAGCCTTTGGAAGCCCACACCCTCCACGATGGATAGGGGTAATCCTTGCAGGGAAATTGTCTCTTCCATGACATGAATGCCCGCCTCCTGAGCCCTTGACCTCACCCTTTTCAATGGCAGTATCCCCGATCCCAATGGAACAACCTCCGCAAGGGCGGCCTGCCTGACTGTTCTGCTCCCACCAGCAGCACCTTCGAGGCAAGGCTTCTTTCTTGGGGTGGATTCCGGTGACCCTCCCACTGGTCCCGGCTCAGAGGAGCTGGTAGCCCTCTGTCTCCCCCCCGTCGGATGTTTCACTGACCGAGGATGGAGACCACAGGCTCGGGTGGCGCGTCTTAAGGTGCCTAGTCAGGACCATTGATGACAGGTGCTTCGGGTCATTTCCCCTGCGCACCAGGTCATCACAGACATGGCACCGCACCACATGGGGGTCCACTAGCTGTTCCATGGGAGGGAGGACAAAGGGTTACTGGTTGCGCCATGGAGCTGGCAATGGAAGATGGAGTGAGGGGTAGAATGCAGGGAGGGACAGCACTGGGAGTTTGGGATGGGGATGGGATGGATGTTTCATCAAACCCCAACCATTCCTCCATGGATCTCTCACCCTCCTCCTACTCAAACAGTTTATAGAGTTCCTCTTCCCCCAGCGGCAAGAGCTCTTTGGCCTCCTCCACAGCCCCCACAGGTGATGTTTGGGGAGCAGGAGTCTCTGCTGCCCGAGCCCTGCCCAGTACTGCTTCCCATGGGGCAACTGAGACAATCTTTGTACTTCCCCCCACGACCACCCTTGGCCCCCACCCAAAGCCTCATTGTGCCAGCAAACAAGAATTAAGGAGGAAAGAAAAGGAGAGAACACTGTGAGCCCTCAGCCAAGGTGCCCATATGAGTTTGGCCCCAGGGCCTGGCAGCAGCCCTGGAACCAGAGGGAGGGGTGGAGCCCTAGCCCAGCACTCCCAGGTACCTAACCAGATCAGGCACTAATAATCAGGGTGAGCCCTCCGCCGAGGTGCCCACTGAGCTTGGCCCCAGTGCCTGGCAGCAGCCCTGGAACCAGAGGGAGGGGGTAGAGCCCTAGCCCAGCACTCCCAGAAACCTGACCAGATCAGGCACTAATAATCAGGGTGAGCCCTCAGCCGAGGTGCCCACTGAGCTGGGCCCCAGGGCCTGACAGCAGCCCTGGAACGAGAGGGGATAGAGCCCTATCCCACCACACACAGAAAAAAATCGAGCTCCTATGGACTCTCCCTGTCCCTCTTCCAAAAGGCTAGCAACAGCTCTGTCCCACTCCACTGCCTGCTGAAACTGAAAGCCAGAACTGGGAACACATTGCCCTTTTATAAGCACAGGTCTCATAGAGAAAAGCAGGAGGTCTGTGGTTGGCAGTCAGAACTGGCTAATAGGGTTTGCAGGGATGATATAGGAGTGCTCATGGCTACAGAACACCACCCCTCCCCCTCCCTCTTCCCTGGTCTCTGGTTCCATGTAACCAATTGTAACCAATTTGGAGCTACACACTTGGAAGGAAGACCTGCCGATCAAGCTAAATTGGGCTTAGATTGAGGTTTCCAGGGAACAGAAGGAGTGCAGACAGAGTTCAGGCACTCCCTGCCTCCGTTGCCAAGGGAATTGATTGAAGGTGCCTGACTATCTGGCTTCATGAACAGCGGACGAACACGATGAACCAGGCTTGCGATGACCACTTGTTCTTTTACAATGGCGCCTCCTGAACAGCTTGTTCGCAAACAGACAAACGGGCTGTTTGTGGGTTTTTTGCGTTCATAATGCTGTTCGTGCCCATGTCTAGTTACGATAAGCTGGTGTAATGGCTGGTGTCCTTGATTTTGTTAAGTCTACTATGCACACTATGGGCTGCAGTTTGAGTTCATTTTGCTTTCATTTCATTCAGGGGTTTCTGTGTATGTGTGCTGCTTTGAGTGCATTCTGTTTTATTTTCATGGGGGGATGGGAGCTGTGGGGAGCTGTGTGTGTGTATGTGTGTTGCTTTGAGTTTATTCTGCTTTCTTTCCATGGGGGTGAATGAGGCTGTGTGTGTGTGTGTTGCTTTCATTCTTTTGTTGACTGAAGTTGACATTGTCATGGTATCTAATTTTGAATTGCTCCAGTAAAGAAAAATGCTCCCTGAAAATTTGAAAATTCAATATTCATTAGATTAGGAATTTCAGACTTGGTGGAATTTTGAGAAAGAAGTTTGGAATTTTTTTTCTACACTGTCAGAGGGAATCTGTTAGAATTTAGATTTGTCAGATGGGTTTTGGATTTTTAGAGGCCCCCTTCTTCTTGCATATTTTAAAATATGATTCCAAAGAAATGAAATGTTTGGGAAAGGGAACAGAAGATTTCACTTTTTGTAGAGGATACAGAAAGGGGAAAAAACCCTTTCTCATAATAGTGTAATTTCCCAAGCTTAGTAACATTTATCTCGCTGTAATCGGTTGTGCTGGGTTCCTGGAAGTGCGCACACATGTGATAATAGAGAGTTCCACCACCTCTTTTCCCAGAAAAAATGTCCTGACCACAGGTGTGGTACCTGAAATACCACAGGACTGGTGTGCGTCTCTTCTATTCTCTATTATCTGTATTCTGTACTTTTGAGGTAAAAGATAAAGCACTGAGTCATTACTGCCCCTTGGGGGATGTCGAATCATGTTTTCTTGGCAGACTTTTTACAGGGTGGTTTGCCATGGCCTTCCCCAGTCATCGACACTTTACCCCCAGGAAACTGGGTACTCCTTTTACCAACCTCAGAAGGATGGAAGGCTGAGTCAACCTTGAGCCGGCTACCTGAACCCGGCTTCTGCCAGGATCTAACTCAGGTTGTGAGCAGAGCTTCGGCTGCAGTACTGCAGTTTACCACTTTGCGCCATGGGGCTCTTATTTTGAGGAACAGTGCCTTAATGAATGAATAGACTCATAATACCATTAATGCATTGTAAATAAAAAAATCTGTGCTCTTTTTTCACTCTAGCTTTGCAATTTGCAAACAGGGCCTTCTGCAGATACCATCCTGCAGTTGGGCCAAATCAGCAGCTGCCTGCCCATGCACTTTCTCTTTGGCAGCCCCTACTTTATGGAATGGCCTTCCAGTGTAGGTAAGGAAAACTCACTCTCTTGGCTTTCCACGAACTACGTGAAACTGAATTATTCAGGAGGGCTTTTTTACTCAGGTAATAGGACTGTGCTGTAAGAATTGGCTCAGAGAGATAGTGTCAGGGTCTGTAGACTGTTCTACTAGGTAGTGTCTGTTGATGTAGATATGCTCCTTTTGGGTAGTTTCCACAGTAAAGATTTCATGTTTAATTACTTACACTTTGGTAGCAATGTTTCATCTCTGTGTTTCTGCTTTATGCCAGTTTCAAATTTCTGCAACCGTAACCAATTGTATTTGTTCACTGAATGTTTTAGCTATTGATCATATTGTATTTGTTCATTGAACATCCTAGCAGTTTTTCTTATTGACTTGCACTGTGTAATCTGTCTTGGGTCTCAGTGAGAAACACAGACTATAAATTAATTAATTAAATGCATTTGGGATTCATTATGATGTGGGTCCTTTCCAAGATGCAATGGGAACAGAAAGAGGCCTCATGAGATTTGTCCACACTGCACATTTCCCCACTCTAGGATCACTGCAGGTTCCAGGAAGGCTGATGCCACTTTGGGGCAGAGCCACAACACATAATTCTCTCATGTAATATTCCTATGAGATCCTGGTCCAAAGCTGCACTGCAACAGTCAAAAAGCAGCAACTTATTTAATTGTAAAACAGGATTTTATATTCGATCTGCTTTCCATTACAGCTTGGCACATGTTCTTTTATACTTTGCATACCATTCATCCTTCTGATTAGTAAATGAAATAGCAAAGGCCACCCTGTCCTGATGGCAGAGCAACCTTGACCTGTCCCATTCCTTTAATTTCTTCAGCACAGTACAAGAAGTAACACAAAACTCCAATTAAATGTGATCCAATTAGAGCCATAGTGAAGGAAAATTGTTCTAATGAGTGAACTACAGATTCCAACATACTTAAAAGAAGATAACACTTCTTACATCACTCCAATGAAGATCTAATTAAGCATTATGCCTAAGTGAACTGTTACATTCAGGATGGAGGAAAGGAGGAAATCCTATAGATTTGGCTGGTCTCAAAACAAGTTCAATTTCCTAAACATCTTTTGGCTGATTGTCAGTTGTGAACAGGGCTTTTTTTCTGGGAAAAGAGGTGGTGGAACTCAGCAGTGGAACTCAAGACCACACAATGATGTCACTTTGGGTCAGCTGGAACAAGGGGGGAGTTTTTTAAAGTTTAAATTGCCCTCAGTGAAAATGGTCACATGGCTGGTGGAAGGGCTCATTTGGAGGGGGAACACGCCAGAACGGTGTTCCTGTAGAGCTGAAAAGAGATCACGTAGGTTTTGCCAAAAAGACAAATAAGTGGGTACTAGATCAAATAAAGCTGGAATTCTCCCTAAAAGCTAAAATGATAAGACTAAGGCTTTTGTACTTTGGTCAATTTGGACCCAGCAAGGCTTGACTCAATAAAAGAATCCATGTCCTCCAGTTTGCAGGATCTGAGCAAGTCTGTTAATGATAGGACGTTTTGGAGGTCTTTTATTCATAGGGTCGCCATAGGTTGGAGGTGACTTGATGGCACATAACACAACACACAATAACTGCACTTATATACTGCTCTTCTAGACAAATTAGTGCCCCATCTAGAGCAGTGAACAAGTTAGTGTTATTATTATCCCCATAATACAGCTGGGGAGCTGGGGCTGAGAGGAGTGGCTTACTCAAGGCCACCTACTGAGCTCATGGCAGTAGTGGGATTTGAACCAGTAGAGTGCTGATTCATATTAGTTGGCAGTCAGAAGTGAAACAATTACATCTCCTAATCACCAGCCATCAAGCAAATGCCCTAAAAATCAAACAGCCAAGAAAAGGTTAAAAGGGCATTAACATCTCAATAAAACTGATAATAATTTATATATAAGAACAGCAGCAAACAGCACAATGGTTAAGAACCTTGGCCAAACACCTGGGCAAACAACCAAGTTTTCACTTCACCCCTAAAGTTGAATAAGTTTCATAAACTGGGGACTAGATGAATTACTAAGGGGAAGACACTCTGCAGTTGAAGTGTTAACTGGTCTCTAAACAAGGGATCTTTTATCCTTAGCATAAAAGAAGCAAGATCCCATTTGAAAGGAACCAGGCATAATCCAAATACTTTTAAACTATTTTATTTCAGTAAAGCTACAATACTATATTATAATAACCCCTCCAGTACAAGAATTTCTCATGTGAGGCCTTTTGAAAAGCGCCTGAAATTCCATACATTAAAGGTGGTCTTGAAAGGCCTGCAATACATTTTCCATAGTCTAACAGAGGTGCCACCTTACAAAAGGGCCTATGACCATCTGCCTCTCTTTTGAAGGTGGAGGCACATCAAGTAGACTTTTAATGCAAATCTGAGCAGACAGGCAAGTTTATATGGGAACAAGGACTTAAGAACCAGAACTCTGAACTGTGTCCAGACATGAATTTACAGCCCCATGTAAAGCATGTTATAGTGATCTTATGCGAATGCAGCTCTATCATGCAGAACTATGGCCACCTTCCTTTGGGATTCTGAATGTTCATCATTTTAAAGAGTAAGTTCCCTTTCATGAATTTACCTCTTAATGAGGCTGTTGAGGTGACCATGAGCTGACTGAGCCTCTGGGTGCAAGTAACATTGTACCCAACTAATCTGGACATAAACACGGGTGAGGTAGAGTAATGGCAGGATGCTGTGGCCATTGGTGGGCTTCTTGCACTCTTACCCAGGAATTTGAAAAGCTGGTCAGAAGTTCTTAGGAGGCAGAGGGAGGGGAGGTAGTGAACAGGTTAGGGTCTTATTCTTATCCAAGTCCCATGGCCTAATTCCTAATCCAACCTGAGTTTTATCCCATTTTAAAGTTCTTTCTGGGCAGATTTTATTAACCTAAAGTGACCTTTCCAATATTGATAAAATCCAATTAAATCTTTATTGTTGTCTTGCTGTTTTTCGATATATTGGACTTCTTATTATGCCTAGGCGGCTTAATAACCACCTTTCCTCTATTCCCTCCAGTCAGATGTATCTGTTTGATACTTCTTGGCACTAAATGTAAGGAAAAACCTCACTGGAAAACTATATTTACTAGTTAGCTTTAGCTGCCATCCCATTAGCATACAGAACCACTGCAGTGTAATCGCTAGAATGTCAGACTAGGATCTAGGAGACCCAGATCTGAATACGCACTCTGCCTTTGAAGCTTGCTAAGTGACCTTGGGCAGTTGCACCCTCTCAGCCTAACCTACCTCACAAAATTGTTGTTAGGATCAAATAGAGGAGAGGAGAATGACGTAAGCTGCTTTGGGTTTCCATTGAAAAGAAAGGTGGGGTATAAATAAAATAAAATACCAACCACTTCAAATTGGGTGCACAAGATTTCATGTAAACGTTGAAGCTGAATTGATACAGATGTCAATGATGAATCCTTGAACTCATTTATACTAGAAGATGAAGGATTCAAAACCCTTGCCAGAATCATCCAGTGTTGTGGTTATTTGCTCTGTTGCTGTCACCTCAAGTTTCCTATACTGTGTATTTCAGGAGAGGGCACCAAGATATGGCTAAGCAGAACCGGTCGGCTCAGAGTTGATGATACAGCTTGAGAAAGAGTTACACTACAGTGAAAGAATTATGCTACTGCTCAAGAGAAGGTAAAGTGAGAAGAGGGCCCAGAAGCCCAAGCTATATGAGGTACAATACTGTGTAGCTGTGATTTCAGGTTGCAGCTTTTATGTTTGGTAGATGATCTTGCAACATTGTCCAGTTATATTTATTTAAAACATCTGCATGGCTATCAAAAGGGAGCTTGGATGTTTCCTATTACATTGCTAGGACTTTTTGCTAATATTGCTCTGATAGAAGTCTGATATTGTTCCTTTAAATGAGAGACAGAAAGAGAGAGGTGGCGATGATGATGATGACGATGACAATGACAACGACCATTCTATTCTGTAATATTGTACTGACGGTCTCTTTTCTTACTAAAACCATACTCATTTATAGAGTATATGTTTTGTATTCCTATGTTTATATGTTTATACTTATTGAATTATTTATATCATTTTAAATGCTATTTTAATGTTCAAATGTTTTAATGTTTCATGTTTGCTGCCTTATTTGAGTAGAAAGGTGGCATTAAACAAATAATTAATAATGACCTTCCTCTCTCCCATCCATGTATGGATTTCCCCCCTGAACTACCGGAGTGTGTTTCAATTGGTTGACCATTTCTCTCTCTTTTTTAAATGGCCCTCTAAGGATTCGGTAGTTTATCCTGCACTTTCAAGGGCGCACTATCAGTATTCCATAATCACTGTTGTCTGGATGTGATGGCTTTTTATGCCAGCTGTCACTTCATATGACTGATATTTATGTTGGGTTGTTGATTATAAAATGCCTTTACCATCAAATGAGATGTCAGCATAGTATTTTGTGTCCCGATTACTCTCTCTCCCCCCTCTCTAAATCTGCTCAACTGCTGTATCAGGCATCTGACGAAGAGAACTTGATTCTTGAAAGCTTATGCTACAATAAAATTGGTTAGTCTTAAAGGTGCTACTGGACTCTTTTTGATCTTGGTGAACTATGACTCCCCCACTCCGCCCATTCAATAGAGAGAATAGTGACATGTCTACAATAAATGTTAACTTTTATTTACCTGGCATTCAAAATTAATTATATAAAAATAAAAGTTGTTTTTACTTATTTTTGATATGTTTATCAATCAATATATGTTTATCAATCAAAATATCTAATTCTCAAAGTGGTCAAAATTGTGGATACTTTAATCCAGAGACCGGAGCCATGGGCAGACAGCACAGTTCTTTCTACAAACCTAAAAAAGCCCCAGGTTTGTAGAAAAAACTGAAATCTAAACTTAAAACACATTTGGGGGGTTAAAATCTCCCCCCCCCAAATAGACATTGCACCTGTACTTTAAGAAATGAAGGCCCTCTACAGTGGCCATTATGGGGGCCTGCTAGGCAGCTCCTACAGTATTGCCAGCCTTCAAAATCTTGTTTTGTGTCAGTAAAAGGCAGGGGGATTGGGCAGGGCCCTTTCCAGGGCAGTTTTGGCCATTCAGGAAGGACTCAATGAGGTATGGTTGCCAGGGGTCCCATGGGCCAAAGTGGGGGTGCAGGGAGCTGGGAGGGCCGGAGACAGTGGGGTACTCACCTTCCATACACATGCGTAGCATGCATGCTCCCTCACTCCCCCATTGCACCAGGTGCAATGGTGGAATCCCAGTGGGCACTGAAGCAGTGCTGGGTGAAAACTCCCTTTGGAGGCAGTTTTCACTAAGTTCAGCTTCAGTGCACATGCACTGTGATTCCTTCATTGTGTTGAAAAATGAGCTTGATGGAGGAGGGAGAAGTCACTGTGAGTGCTGAACTGAAGCTGGTTGAAAATTGCCTCCAAAGGAAGATAAATAATAACATAATAATAATCACATTTGATTTATATACTGCCCTTCAGGATAACTTAATGCCCACTTAGAGCGGTTTACAAAGTGTGTTATTATTTTCCTTACAACAATCACCCTGTGAGGTAGGTGGGACTGAGAGAGCTCTAAAAGAGCTGTGACTGACCCAAGGTCACCCAGCGGAGGAGTGGAGAATCAAACTTGAATCTCCAGATTAGTGTCCTGCCACTCTTAACTATTACACCAAACTGGTTCCCAGTTTGATGATCTGATATCATATGACTTACATGACTCACCAAGGCTAGGCTGCTCTCTACTGTTCAACAGCAGCCACCTCATGAAAGCCAATGAGGTGTAGTAGTTAGAATTTTAGACAAGGATCTGAGATACCCAGGTTCAAATCCCGACTCTGCCGTGGAAGCTCATTGGGTAACCTTGGGCCACTCACACATTCTCATTATTCCCCATAGGGTTGTTGTGATGATAAAACGGAAGAAATTATTGAAGAGAACTTCCATGTTCAGAGGCAGTAGTCTTCTGAAGATACCAATGCTAGGAGTCAACGTCAAGGGAAGGCCTTGGTCTCTATGTCCAGTTTGCTGGCCCTTGAGGGCAACTGGTTGGCCACTGTGTGAAACGGCATGCTGGACTAGACGGACCGCTGGGCTGACCCAGCAAGGCTCTTTTTATGTCCTTATGTAGCCCTGAAATAATTATTCTGAAGTTACTGGTTTCAAATACCTTCTGACCTACATAATGATGCACATTGCAGATGAAATAAATGGATATCTTGAGTATTTACAGGAAATTAGCTCCTTCTCCCCAAACCTGCCATTTGATTCCACAATTATAGATTTAGAAATGTCTCTGTTGAGTATAGTTTTTCCTTATTCGAGTATCTTTAAAAAAAAAAACCTAGTTTTTTCATGGTTAAGATTTTCAACCTCCTCAAATGGCCTTTAAAACTACAAAGTTAATAGATTCCATTTGTAGATACAAGCAGAAGCAACAAAACTCCACCGTTCCATTTGGTTAAAGGGTTCTGTCATTTTATACAGGCTACATACATGAGCATTCATGGGGATTCTTCCTCTGTTTACCCCTACCCCCATCTCCCTCTCTTTTCTTTGTTCACTCTCTTTTCTCAAACCTTTGTTTATAAATTCCTTCGGGCAGGGAGCTTCGCTCTTTCTACTTTTTAAGGTACTGTGCACAATCATACTGCCAAATCAATAGAAGAAGTTAGAAAAACAGTATTACACTTACCTGTGTTGTTCATTGAGGTCTTCTGTGCAGGCACACATGGAACTGCGTGTGTGTAGGCCTGCCGGAGATTTCTTCGCTATATTTTAAAAACCACTAGAGGGCGCCTTCGCCTCCCAAGCACTTGCACGGCTGTTTTCCTCCTGAAACAGCCCCTTAGGAAGGTGGAGCACCCCTCATACCCTCAGTCCTTTTGCCACTGTACTCTGAGGGCGAAGCTACAAGTGACAAATGACACTTGAACGGCAAGCGTATTTCTCCCTGTTCACTTGCGCTCCACTCAATCCACTTGCCGTTCAAGTGTCATTCGTCACTTGTAGCTTGGCCCTCGGGTAAGTAAAAAGAGCTTTAGCAGGGAAGGAGGGAGGGTATGTGTGCCTGCACAGAAGACCTCAATGAACAACAGTTACAGGTAAGTGCAACACTGTTTTCATTTTCGGTCTTCTTGTGCAGTCTCACATGGGAGTTTAACAAGCTATTTACTTGGGTGGTGAATCTTGCTTTATTTACAGGAAGAGAGACTGGAGTACTGCCGTGCCCACTGCTGCTTCTTTCCTGTCAAGGATATCTAGAGCATAGTGTCTGGCGAGGGTGTCAGCGGACAACCATGTCGTGGCTCTGCAGAGGTACCGGATCGGTACTCCCTTCAGCAGTGCTGCGGAAGATGCTTGTGACCTTGTAGAGTGTGCATGAACCTCCAAGGGGCAAGGTAAGTCTGAATTTTTATAACATAGTTGTATGGCCTGCACACACACACACACACACACACACACGCCCTTGCAATGGTTTGCGCACTTGCTTTTTTCCCTTTGTTACACCCTAAGAAGCACACAAAAAGATGGAAATCCTCTCTAAATTGTTTAGTACAGTGTTTAACGCCATTTCTGCTTCTCCCAATTGTCCTTGGAAAAAGGAGGGTATTTCTTGTGACATATGGAATTCTGATACCACTTTAGGTAGGAATTCCAATTTAGTTCTCAGCACCACTTTCTCAGGGTGAACTTTCAAGAAAGGGGGTTCTATACTCAAGGCTGCCAATTTACTTACTCACCTTGCTGAGGTTACAGCCACTCAGAATGCTACTTTGAATGACAATGTCCTCAAATGGCAAGTTGCCATTGGTTCAAAAGGCTTCTTTATAAGTTTGGCAAGAACTAATTGTAATGACCATTGTGGTACTACTCTTCTGGGAGGTGGGAACATATTGTTCAAACCCTTCAGGAACAATGTATTGTCGAAGGCTTTCACGGCCGGAGAACGATGGTTGTTGGGGGTTTTCCGGGCTGTCTTGCCGTGGTCTTGGCATTGTAGTTCCTGACGTTTCGCCAGCAGCTGTGGCTGGCATCTTCAGAGGTGTAGCACCAAAAGACAGAGATCTCTCAGTGTCACAGTGTGGAAAAGATGTAAGTCATTTGTATCTACTCAGGAGGGGTGGGGTTGAGCTGAGTCATTCTGTAAGAGTTTCCCAGGGTGTGGAATGCTAATGGCGGGAGGCTTCACTGTATCCTGAGGCGGTTCTTTTGCATATGGATTGGTGCTTGATGTGCTAATCTTCTCTGCAGGGCTATTGTCGGGTGTGGAGTGTTTTGTTGGCCTGGTGTTTTTCAGAACTGGAGCCCATGCTCTGTTCATTCTTAAGGTTTCTTCTTTCCTGTTGAAGTTTTGCTTATGCTTGTGAATTTCAATGGCTTCCCTGTGCAGTCTGACAAAGTAGTTGGAAGTGTTGTCCAGTATTTTGGTGTCCTGGAATAAGATACTGTGCCCTGTTTGAGTTAGGCTATGTTCAGCCACTGCTGATTTTTCAGGCTGTCCAAGTCTGCAGTGTCTTTCATGTTCTTTTATTCTTGTCTGGATGCTACGCTTTGTGGTCCCGATGTAAACTTGTCCACAGCTGCAGGGTATACGGTATACTCCTGCAGAGGTGAGGGGATCTCTGCTGTCTTTTGCTGATCGTAGCATCTGTTGTATTTTTCGGGTGGGTCTGAATACTGCTTGAAGGTTATGCTTTTTCATAAGCTTTCCCATCTGATCAGTAATTCCTTTGATATATGGCAAAAACACTTTTCCTGTGGGAGACTGTTTTTCTTTGGTTGTTTGATTCATCCTGGGTTTGATTGCTCTTCGGATTTCATTTCTGGAGTAGCCATTTGCCTGAAGTGCGTGGTTTAGATGATTAATTTCCTCATTGAGAAAGCGCGGCTCACATATCCGACGGATATGTGAGCCGCGCTTTCTCAATGAGGAAATTAATCATCTAAACCACGCACTTCAGGCAAATGGCTACTCCAGAAATGAAATCCGAAGAGCAATCAAACCCAGGATGAATCAAACAACCAAAGAAAAACAGTCTCCCACAGGAAAAGTGTTTTTGCCATATATCAAAGGAATTACTGATCAGATGGGAAAGCTTATGAAAAAGCATAACCTTCAAGCAGTATTCAGACCCACCCGAAAAATACAACAGATGCTACGATCAGCAAAAGACAGCAGAGATCCCCTCACCTCTGCAGGAGTATACCGTATACCCTGCAGCTGTGGACAAGTTTACATCGGGACCACAAAGCGTAGCATCCAGACAAGAATAAAAGAACATGAAAGACACTGCAGACTTGGACAGCCTGAAAAATCAGCAGTGGCTGAACATAGCCTAACTCAAACAGGGCACAGTATCTTATTCCAGGACACCAAAATACTGGACAACACTTCCAACTACTTTGTCAGACTGCACAGGGAAGCCATTGAAATTCACAAGCATAAGCAAAACTTCAACAGGAAAGAAGAAACCTTAAGAATGAACAGAGCATGGGCTCCAGTTCTGAAAAACACCAGGCCAACAAAACACTCCACACCCGACAATAGCCCTGCAGAGAAGATTAGCACATCAAGCACCAATCCATATGCAAAAGAACCGCCTCAGGATACAGTGAAGCCTCCCGCCATTAGCATTCCACACCCTGGGAAACTCTTACAGAATGACTCAGCTCAACCCCACCCCTCCTGAGTAGATACAAATGACTTACATCTTTTCCACACTGTGACACTGAGAGATCTCTGTCTTTTGGTGCTACACCTCTGAAGATGCCAGCCACAGCTGCTGGCGAAACGTCAGGAACTACAATGCCAAGACCACGGCAAGACAGCCCGGAAAACCCCCAACAACCTTCAGGAACACCTTGGAGGTATAGTGTGAAAACGCTGTTTTATTGTCAATAGGTGAATGAAAAGCAGAAATGGCTGCCAAGTAAACTTTAATAGAAGAATTTGACAGTGCCTGTCTTTTGAGCTCTAACAAAAACTCTCAGATGCGATCTAATGTATATTCAGTCGCATTAATGTCACTTTTTTCTGCCCATGCAGTAAACTTTCACCACTTCAGACCATATGATTCTCTGGTGGATAGGCGTCTGGCATTCAGCAGCACCTGAGCTACATCCATGGGAAATTCACATATGGTGTTATTAGCCATGCTGTCAACCGGAGCTTGGCCGTTTGCAGATGGCTTACCTGCCTCCGGAACGTTGCGCCATCTTGCGGGGAAAACACGAAATATCGCGTTTTCTCGCGTGAGTTTTGCACAACGTCGCGCAAAACTCATGCGAGAAAACGTGATATTTCGTGTTTTCCCTGCAAGATGGCGCAACGTTCCGGAGGCAGGTAAGCTGTCTGGAAACGGCCCTTGTCTACATTGTGGTGCAGTGTCCCTTTCCAGGACAGGAGGTCTGGCACATTGGGTAAGTGGATAATCTTGTTGTTGGCCAGTTTCAATAGGCTGTGAAGTCATGGCTGCCTGGGCCAATACAGGGCTAACTGTATTATCTTGGTGTTCTATGACTGTATCTTGCTTACTACCCTTGCTAGTAAGGGAATAGGTGGGAAAAAGCATAATACAGATGCCTTGACCAGGGCCGATTCCAGACGGCCCTCCCCATGCCGAAACGTCGCGCGTTGTCGCGCGGAAAACACGAAATATCGCATTTTCTCATGCGAGTTTTGCGTGACGTCACGCAAAACTCGCACGAGAAAACGCGATATTTCATGTTTGACGCACGACGTTTTGGCATGGGGAGGGCCATCTGGAATCGGCCTAGCTTAGTTGGAATGCGTCTCCCAAGGAACCCTTTCCCTGGCCACCTCTTGAACAAAACAATTTGGTCTTTCGATTTTCTTTTGTCACAAATAAATCTATTAATGCCTATGAGCAGTCACCTAGGACTGCAAGGAGGAAAACACTACACGGTGTGCATTAAAGTTCTTATACTCAATAATATCTTTTATGAACACTTGTATTCAAGGTTGAAAACCAAAATTACATATGTCATTATACAAAAGTTATGTCTGTTTTACAGAAAATTTTTACTCATGTCCAAGAGTTCGTGTTGACTCAAAGCCCGAAAAAGTCCTAGATATAGTTCGTACTGTCAATGTTTTATATTTATATTCCCTTTTTCCTTTCAGGAGAATATACGCAGAGTGCTGTATCCACAATCATCAACTGCTCCCATCGATTGGCGGTGCTCCCGTCAGTTGGCTCCCGTCGGTTGGCAATGAGCCCGCTAGCATGTGTTAATGCTCATTTCGAGAACTCTTGTTCACTGTTGTTCAACTCTTGTTCAACTCTTCTTATCCACTAAAAAGAACCTTGAATAGAAACCAAGTTTCAATTCTTCCCCTGATAGGGGTTGTACTGCATCTTTTTCA
The DNA here is from genome assembly GCF_028583425.1 of Eublepharis macularius. NCBI lineage: Eukaryota > Metazoa > Chordata > Lepidosauria > Squamata > Eublepharidae > Eublepharis > Eublepharis macularius. The sequence continues at coordinate 45,338,927 of NC_072795.1, read as the reverse complement.
ACTAGTGCCTTCAGTTCCACCCCCAGTTCTGGTTGTTTCTGACCTTCCGAGTAATTAGGAAGTCTCAAACATGAGGAACAATTAACCTCAACTTTATAACCTGTGAGAACAATATTCATAACCCCAGGGCTAATTTTGAGGGGGAACACGCAGGAACACAGTTCCGGCAGTTCCCCAAAGAGGTCACATGTCAGGTGGCCCTGCCCACCTGACTCTTGGCCATTTTGGGCCCGTTTCAGCCTGGATTGGAGTCGAAATGGCCCGTATTGGGCCTCTGACGGGTAGTGAATCACTCTCCCGCTCAGCAGCAGCCTGATCCTGACTATTTTGGGCCCCCTTTGGGCCATTTTCAGCCCCCTTTTGCCATTTTGGGCCCAATTTTGGCCCTGAATGGCCAGGATTGGGTACAAAACAGCCAGGATAGGTGATGTCAGGAGTGTGGCACATGCAAATCAGTAATGCTAATAACACACTTCTGGTGATGTCAAGGGGTGTGGCATATGCTAATGAGTTATGCTAATGAGTTATGCTAATGAGTTCCTCCAGCTCTTTTTCTACGAAATGACCCCTGCATAACCCATGTATCAGTGGTGATAGAACACCATGCATCATAGTATGGTAATAGTCTTGGTTCTGGACCCTGGTCTAGTCAGAACTACTTCTTGTTTGATGTTGATCCTTTGGCTGATGTGATTCTGGCCCCTGCCTAGGTCCGTGGGGCTGCTTTCTTTTCACAAAGCCACCTTGATTGCCCTGGTAAGATCTCTGGGAAGGATATGTATGTCCCTGATAGGGCTGGAAGCGATAAGACTTCCCTTTGTATTGAGACTGTTGTCTGAATTGTCTTCCTTCCTGTTCGTTGTGTTGCCGGGAGGATTTCATACAAATGTGCTGTCTGACAATCTTTTCTTTTCTGGGATAGGTAATCATCCATCTTCTCTGAAAAGAGCATCTTCCCCTCAAAGGGTAAGTTAGCACATATCTTGGTGGGTAGTGCTGTTGTGCACAGCCATGCATGCCTTCTCAACATTACAGCAGACGCTAGGGATCTCGTTGAGGTGTCAGCAACATTGCGTCCAGCATTGATTTGATGTCTGGCAAGTCTCAATGCTTCCTCTTGAATGACTCTGATCAGAGACCTCTGCTCTTCTGGCAACTTTTCATAGAAGGCAGCCACTTTGCTCCAAAGAAAAATTTGGTATGCTCCCATCATTGCATTGTAATGTGCAATGTTTATGTTTAAGGCAGCTGAAGAATAAAGTTTTCTTCCTATGGCATATGGTTTCTTTCCTTCTCAATCAGAAGGGGTGGAGTGTGGGCCTTGTCTTTGATGTGTCTGCATTTCCTTGGTTCGCCCGAGGAGGGTGGAGGATGTGCTGACAAATAGGTGCAAGAGTCATCCTTAGTTTTATAGAGGCTCTCAGCCTCTTTTTTTTTTTTGTGGCTGTAGCCAACACTGGTTTCTCTAGAAGAGCATTCAACATCTCAGCTGGTCCCTTGATGATGGGGAAAGCTACATTAGATATGGATCCTGAAGAGAGATGCTTGAGAATTTTATTCTTCGGCTTGGATTCAGATGAGAAGATATCCAAGGATCTTGCCATTCTCATGAGTTGCTGTGTATAGGCCCTGAAATCATCTGTAGGCGATATGTCTCCCATGTCCCCCCCCCCACTGTTTCATCTGGCGATGGGTCTGAGGGGGTCTGAGGACTGTCCCTGGCCAGATATGGATCAGGACCAGCTTCTGATTCGGAAAATTGAAAGGCCATCCTAGAGCTGGAGAAAAAGTATTGTCTCCTCAGTGGTCCTGGAGAAGGTACCCTGGGCCATACATCTGTACGTTCTCCCAGTGTCCACCTCGCAGTAGGGTCTGTTGGCAAGTCTAGAATAACTCCTCCTAGATAAAGGTGAGTGGGAAGAATGATATCTCCCATATGAGATGAGATCTCTCCTTCTTCCTCTGATGAGTGGGCAACAGTGTCCTGGAGACCACTGAAGGTGTGGACTGCATTGAAGGAGTAGGGGAATTTTCAATAAGCCGGACCTCCTAGTTGACCCACTCACTCCTAGACGATACCCCAGGAATATTCTCCTTAGATATCAGGTGTTTGGTTTTCCTTGTCTTCTTTCTAGGAGCTTCCTCCTCAGAAACTTCTCTGCCAGATGGTTCTGATGTGGCCTGAGCAGGAGTCTTGGCTTTCGACTTCGACTGTAGGAACCAATGCGTCGGATCCAATTGTGTTGGAGACCTCGGATCTGATAGATCAGGTTGGGCTCAGGTTGGTTCTGTCACACTCGATCTTTTGAGTGGGCTCAGGTCGGTTCTGCCAAACTCAATCTTTTGAGTGGTCTTGGTTCTGTCTGGCCCTGTTTGGTCTGAGTTGATTCCGGTACACTCAACGCTTCGAGAGATACGGAGTGGGCATGACTCCAAGGCGTTCTCGACCCCAAAGAGCTGGATTGCGGAGTCGAGAGGGGCTTTGGATCCGAAGGCTTGGAGCCATCAGACAGTGCTGTTTTGGCCGCCTTTTGAGGTGATCCTGTAACACCTAAGGCTTTCTCCCACAATGATGCCATCAATCGGACCGCTCTCTCAGCCTTTGCTTTTGGTGTAAAGCTTTGGCAATGCTTATAGGATTGGGTATTATGCCCTTCTCCTAAGCAGATCATGTGTAGTGAATGCTCATCCGTTTTGGTCATTTTAGTGTTACAGCTTGTGCAATGCTCGAAAAGGCCTTTATCAGCCACAATACTCACTCCGTTTGAAAATCATTAAGGAAAATGCTGTGAAAGCAACAACGCTTTGATGAAAGTCTCAGCTAGGAACCTTTCTAACCAGCAGCAAAAGAGGAACTGAGGGTAAGAGGGGTGCCACGCCTCCCTAAGGGACTGTTTCGGCAGGAAAACAGCCGCGCATGTGCTCGGGAAGCAAGGGTGCCCTCTAGTGGTTTTAAAAATATAGCAAAGAAATCTCTGATCAGCAGGCCTGCATGTGCACAGTCCCATATGGGACTGCACAAGAAGACCAAAAATGAACAGATAGGTTCTGAACTGATGGAGATGAAAGATCTGACAGGTACTTAGGATTAATTCATTTGACTGAACCTACTGCACTACCACTACTACTGAACGACAGTCCCTTCTCTCATCACTTTAAATAATGCAGATGAGTAGAATAATGCATGGAACTCTGAAACTATCCCTTTCCTTAGCTGGTCATTTTGATATCCTTAAGTTCATATCTCTAAAGTTCGATTATTCTCCCTCATTCATTTTTCACTCTTAGATCAATAGTAAGCTAGCCATTGCCTTAAACTGGCTTTAAATTATAGTTTTATTAAAATGAATTTTTGCAACCCTTTACTTCTTTCTGGCATCATGTCCGTGCTGTGTGCATGTCCCTAGGTAGACATTATTCATTAGAGGGAGGAATTGCTGTTATTGAATCTGTATACATAAAATATAAAGACTTCAGAGAACTTTGACAAAGCGCTAAGATTTCAGTAAAAATGATAGCTGAGCAAACCATTAGAATGCTAGGCATTCTTAATTCAAGGCAGTCTAGTCTTATTCCTTCGAGGGAATTATGATTATTCCTTTGAAGGAGAATAAAAGGGCTAGCATCAGTTGCTTGTCCAGTTGATTTTTGTGTGGAATGCTCTTTTTAATGCAGAAATATTATAATTCCTTCACAGTCACAATATAGTTTTGCCATTCTATATTTTTCACATAATGTTATTTTTTGTGGAGAAGGCGGTTCTCCCAGCTGCAGCGTTAGCCGCGTTGGCTGGGAGCCGGTTTTTGCGGCCGCGGAAGGAGAGGAGATAGACTCCCTCCCTTTACATCCGGGTACTGGGAGGGGGCGGAGCTTAGCGCTGATTAGCGTGTGCTCGTCCCCTTTCCCAGGAGCAGTTGGGAGAAGCGATCGGAGGGAACAGTCACTTCGCTCCTTCTCTGACGCCACCCGGGCCTCCCGATCATCGCTGTGGGCTGCGGCGGCGCGGCTGATTTCTCTTCCTTTATCCGCCGCCGCTGCCACCGCGTCAGCGCCCCCCCTTTACCCCTTTCTCCACTGCCGCGGTAACAACGGCGTACTGTGCGCCACTTATCTGCCGTCGTGGTAAAGGCGGCAGTGTTCTTTCCCGCTTGGGTGGGGGCGTTTTGTTTGCCAGGGGGGCATGCCCTGCTCCTTGGCCCCCATTCTATTTCCTTGGCCCCCATTCTCCTTATCTTGGCCCCATTTTTGCCCCCATTCTTAGGCTGCGTTTTGACTGTCTGTCTGGGGGTAAGATTGCAGGCCTTCAGCCTGTCATTGGCCTGCGCTGGGCCTGGGGTGTTGCTGGGCAAAGTTGGGGAGAGACGCCTGAGTGACACCTGTAGGGAGTGAGTGGGCTAGGCACTCAGGCGGTTGCTGGGCAAAGTTTTCGGTGACACCTGTTGGCGTATTGGGTTTACTGCTCTGACTAGGGTTTCTTGGTGCCACCTATTGGGAAAGACCGGTATTACCTGGGTGTGCTTTCTGTTTGCTGTTGAATATGCCATCCAAGAAAGGGGGAGGGCCCTCTAAGGGGAAACAGCCTGTTAGACGGCCTGCACCCCGGAAACCGCCACCAGCCCTGTCTTCATCTGATGACGATGATGGCCCCAGTAGGGGAGAATTGTTGGAGCGCCTAGCTGCTCTAGAGGGGAAGGCGGTGGGCGTGGGGGTCGGTGAACAGGTGCCTCCGCCTCGCAGGGGTGGAAAAAGGGTTGCTAAGGTTAACTTTAACAGGGACTTTGCCTCTCGTCTTTCTGCCCTGGAGACAATGGCAGGTGCTCCGGTGGTTGCTGCCAGCACGGACCTGGACCATTCCACTGGAGGCCCATGTGACCTGTTGGGATCGGATGAGGGAGGACAGGTGGCTGTGGCTGTGGATCTCCCTGTGGTGGATGGTAAGGAACAACATTCACAATTGCAGGCGCATCAGAGCACTGGGTGGCCATGGGGTGCTACAGGGTTAACCACTCCTACTGGGGTGTCACTGCCTTCTGCTGGTTACAACGCACAAGTTTGGCCTCCATTGGGACAAACGGCTTGGCCCAGCACAGCCGCTGGTTCCTTGTATCATCAGGCGCCTCCCTTGCCAACAGTGGGTGGGCAGATTGGTTGGGAAGGGCCTGGATACCCTTCATTATCCACGGGCTGGCCGTATGGTTATGGCAGTCAGCTTAGCCTGTCTCCATATGGGATGCAGGGGACGCACGCCTTTGGCACGGTCCCATATAGGGCCCTTCCTCCTGGGGATACGGGCCTACCATTAGGGGATCATCTGACGCAGGCCACCCGGGATAAGATTTTTCGGGGAGATTATGTGGACGTCTTTACCCTTCTCTTCAGGGAACTGGAGAAGAAGGATAGAGACGATCTCGAGGACAGAGATAAGGAAAAGATCCGCCGTCGGCGGATTGATAGGACTTTGGCCCACTGGCTTCCAGGGTTTTTAGTGTATGCGGGTGTCTTGGCCAGGGCGCAGCCGCACAGGGCCCTTCCCCTGTTTCAATATGTTAATATTATATATCGGGCTTACACTGATTTTGAGGGTGGGGCATGGCTGCGCTACGATGAGGAGTTTCGGATGCGGGCAGCATTAACTCCTAGCTTGCCATGGGACCAGATTTGGGTCCAGCTCTGGGTGCAGGTGATGACACCCTCTAAGTCCACTACGGGGGACAGAACCGATAGTGGGCATTTGATTATTAGGCCGGTTCAGGTCTTGGGCTCCTGCACCCCTGCGGGTCAGCCGGTTCAATCACGGCTGCTCTGCTGGGACTTTATGTCCAGAGGGGTGTGTCAGCGACGGCCATGTAAATTTCGACATGAATGCCCCAGCTGTGGGGGTCCACACGCCCATTCTGCCTGCCCCAGTGGTCGACAGGGTGGACAGGGCGGAAAGCGCTTTGGCGGCGGTGGAGGACAGCAGCATGCTGGGTGAAGCCAGCAGCAGGGGTATGGTAAGGGGACCCAGTCCGGTAAAACTGAGGGTACTTGAGCGGTTGCTTCAACTGTACCCTCGGCGCCAGGATGCTGCTTACCTATTGTTAGGTTTTAAGTTTGGTTTTCGAATCCCTTTCCAGGGCCCTAGGACACCTTTCATGGCAGCCAACCTTAAATCAGTGGCTGGCATGGAAGATGTGGTGCGTGGTAAGATATTAAAGGAATGTGCTGAGGGTAGGGTATTGGGCCCTTTTGATGCCCCCCCCCGTCCCGTCCCTCAGGGTTTCTCCTTTAGGGGTGGTGCCAAAGAAGGCTCCGGGGGAGTTTCGCCTCATCCATCACCTCTCTTTTCCAAGAGGGGGCCCGGTGAATGATGGCATACCCGAGGAGCTCTGTTCAGTGCATTACACCTCCTTTGACCAAGCGGTCAAGGTGGTGCGACGCTGTGGGGTGGGGGCCGAGATGGCAAAGTGCGACATCAAGTCTGCCTTTCTCCTGCTCCCCGTTCACCCAGGAGATTTTGACCTCCTGGGTTTTGCATTTGAGGGCAAGTTTTATATGGACCGGGCCCTGCCCATGGGGTGTTCCATATCTTGCTCTGCCTTTGAGCGCTTCAGTTCCTTTTTGGAATGGGAGCTGCATCGCCGCTGTGCGTGTACGGACACCTGTCACTATTTAGATGATTTCATGGTGTCCGGGCCAGCTGGTACAGGCCAGTGTGCCTGGTTGTTGACAGCCTTCATTGATCTCGCTGAGGAGCTAGGGGTTCCCTTGGCCCATGAAAAAACCGAAGGACCGGCTGTGATCCTGACGTTTTTGGGTATCGAGCTTGATACCATGCAACAAACTTTGCGGTTGCCTCTTGAGAAGGTGGTAGACCTTAGAGGGAGGTTGGAGGACTGCTTGGGTAGGGACAAGGTGTCCCTCCTTGAGTTGCAGCAGTTAGTGGGCCATTTAAATTTTGCCTGTAAGGCAGTTGCGCCCGGCAGGCCCTTTCTTAGACTGCTGTGTGACGCTATGGGGAACTTACGGCTCCCTCATCATTGCTTACGGATTACTAAAGGTATGCGGGAGGATTTGTTGGTGTGGAGGGAATTCCTTGCCACATTCAACGGGGTAACCTTTTGGAGGGAAGATTTGTTGCTAGAAGCGGAGCTCCAAGTCACTTCTGATGCCTCCGGTTCCACTGGTTTCGGAGTCTATTTTAGGGGGCATTGGTGTGCTGACCAATGGCCCTCTGACTGGGTTGCCCAAGGGTTGTCCAAAGACCTTAAGTTTTTGGAATTTTTCCTCATGTTAGTGGTCATTTGGCTGTGGGGGTCTCAGTTAGCAAACCACGCTGTCCACTTCTGGTGTGACAACTTGGCGGTGGTACACGTGGTCAACTCCATGACTTCTAGATCCCATAGGGTGATGAGGCTTGTGAGGGCCTTTGTACTTAAATGCTTGCAGCTAAACATACTGTTTAGGGCCAGGCACGTTCCAGGCCTTAGCAATGGTGTGGCAGACGCTTTGTCTCACCAGCAGATGGAACGATTCTGGCAGCTTGCCCCGTGGGCCGACAGGCAGCCAGCGAGGATGCCGCAGGTACTATGGGAGCTGGGACGGGGGATGTAATTGGTGCCGTCTGTCCCTCTGTGTTGAGCATAGGCCGTTCCATGCTGACGAGGGTCACGGGGGTTATGTAGGACCGATACAGGGATTTTAATAGGCGATCTAATTGTTCTCTCCTCAGGAGCCGCGTGGGGCTGGGAGAGGAAGAGGATCCTAATATGTGGCCACAGCATGGTGTTTTGGGCAGCCAATCAAGCCAGGAACACGCCAGTCGGATCCCAATTGGGATTGAGCGCTGTGGCCACAGTGGAGTGGTTGGGACGGCGGGGCCTTAGGTGGCCTGGTCTGCTGCCCCTGTTGTTTGGTGGACGGTTGCACCTTCCCCCGCAGATTGTGGTCATTCACCTGGGCGGGAATGACCTTGGGCTGATACAGGGTAGAGCCCTGTCGCTTCAGGCAGCTCGAGACATGGAGTACATAGGCAGACGATGGCCTGGGGTACTGATAATATGGTCTGAGATGCTGCAACGTCGAGTTTGGCGGGAGGCATTGAATCCCAGGGCTGTAGAGAGGGCCCGTCGGAAGACTAATGACATTAAGAAGGTTTTGGGGAAAGGCTTGGGCATTTACTTGCCACACCCCCAGATTAGGGCCGACCTTGCCCACCTCTACAGAGGGGACGGTGTCCATCTGTCACCTGAGGGCAATGAGCTATTTTTGGATGACCTGCGGCAAGGGCTTCGGGTGGCGCTAGGCCACCTGTGGGGCGCGAGGGTCTAAGCAGAGGCTTGACCCTTGCGGTGGCAGGAGTTTTTGGGAATAGGGTGCGGGTTGGTGAGCCCCTGTGGCATTCCCCATGGGTGGGGAACAGGGTCTGCTGTTAGGGCGGTATGCTTGGGCGGCTACCATCAGGAAGGGCAGATGCCTGAGTGGATCCCCGGGAACGAGGCCTAACCTCATGCTTGGGCGGCTGGGGCGCAACAGGTGCTTGAGTGGGGATCCGTAGGGCCTAGCTGGCCGGGTTGCAGCCATTTCCGAGATGGCCTACACCCGGGGCATTGGGGGCTCGTCCAGACAGGCAAGGCGGTGGTCAGGTGCTGACCCCAGGGCTTGACCTGTACCGCTTAGTTAGCTCTTGCCGTGCATTATGCTTATGGTCATTTAATAAAAGGCCCTTTGTTCCAAGCCTGTGTCTGTCTCTTTCTTTCGACTGTGGCCGCAAGGCGGTTCTCCCAGCTGCGGCGTTAGCCGCGTTGGCTGGGAGCCGGTTTTTGCGGCCGCGGAAGGAGAGGAGATAGACTCCCTCCCTTTACATCCGGGTACTGGGAGGGGGCGGAGCTTAGCGCTGATTAGCGTGTGCTCGCCCCCTTTCCCAGGAGCAGTTGGGAGAAGCGATCGGCCCACCCACCTCACCCTGTTTTTAGTGCAGGAATAGCCGGCTGCTGGTTTCAGAGCCAGGTAGGAATTTTTTCCCTTCCTTCCCTGTTTGGCTGTTGGGAAGTGGGGTTTTTCGCCTACCTTGCACTAAGGGCATTGTTATGAGTTATTGTTGGGTTCAGCCATATAGCGGTTAGTGGCAGGAGTTTTTGGGAATAGGGTGCGGGTTGGTGAGCCCCTGTGGCATTCCCCATGGGTGGGGAACAGGGTCTGCTGTTAGGGCGGTATGCTTGGGCGGCTACCGTCAAGAAGGGCAGACGCCTGAGTGGATCCCCGGGAACAAGGCCTAACCTCATGCTTGGGCGGCTGGGGCGCAACAGGTGCTTGAGTGGGGATCCGTAGGGCCTAGCTGGCCGGGTTGCAGCCATTTCCGAGATGGCCTACACCCGGGGCATTGGGGGCTCGCCCAGACAGGCAAGGCGGTGGTCAGGTGCTGACCCCAGGGCTTGACCTGTACCGCTTAGTTAGCTCTTGCCGTGCATTATGCTTATGGTCATTTAATAAAAGGCCCTTTATTCCAAGCCTGTGTCTGTCTCTTTCTTCCGACTGTGGCCGCAAAAGTCTTCGAATACCTTTATGTTGAAACGATTCCTATAGAATATATTAAGTTGCCTCTTACTATTTCAGACCATTGCCTCCAACTTAGTGGTGGCAGCTTTCCATGTCTCAGTCAAAGAGAGCCCTCCTCCCTGTTCACTGGGATCTTTTGTATGTGAAACAAGTGAACTACCACTGAACAGCAGCCCCACCCCTCATTTTTAAATCTTTGATAATTAGTACTAGGTTTGGCCTATTAAACTTCAGGTGATCAAGGACCAGGGTATCTTAATGAGCACTCACTCACACATGAACCAGTCTACTATTTATGATCTGCTTCCACAGCCATTGTCTCTGTGTCCCTACCTAAGGGTGCCAACTTTATGGTGGGAAATTCCTGGAGATTTGGGGGTGGTGCCTGGGAGAGCAGTTTACCAGGTGCCTGCCAATAGCAAGCAAACTCCTACTCCAGGCCTCTATTGCCCACAGTCTAGGGGACAGCAGGAGAAAATAAGGCAAGGGAAGCAACACCACAGCCTCCCTCATGATAATCTAGGAACTGACAAAAGCTCTATGATATTTACCATAGAGACTGGAGAAATTGCTAAAGCATCATTGTGTGTGTGTGTGTGTGTGTGTGTGTGTGTGTGTGGCATCACTACCAGACAATCACCTGGAAGTTACCTTGGAGCATCAGTAATGCTTCCACCTCCCAGGTTTTATTCTCCCAACAGCTCCCAGGAACAATGGGCACAGGCCTGGCAACCTTAGAAGGGAGAGAGTTCAGCAGAGATGTAATGCCACAGAGTTGCCATTTCCTTCTGTGAAACTGATCTCTGTAGTGTGGCAATCAGTCGTAGTTCCTGAAGCAATCCAAGCTCCACCTGAATTTGGCAACCCCTACCCCTACCTTCAGTAGCTAGGCAGTTCATTAATGGAGAAAGGGCCTTCTCTGTGGTGCCACAAATCCAAATTAGTATTTCTGCATGAGCAAGGACTCTGGTTTGCCAGACACACACATTTCAACGCAATGTCACTCAGTGCTAGAATGCACTTGTATATTCACTGTTCATAGTTTAGTCCCCTTTTACAAGATGGAATGAACTGAATCACAAACATGTGAACAGAAATCCCATATAAAACTGACGAGGCTCTTATAGATCATAACAGCCCAATTAAATGATTATTTATGAAAGCAAATCCACTTAATTTTTTTTAAAAACCAGAGATTTAAACAGCTCTAGAAATGTCCTAAGTTTTTCTATGACTGATTTTTATACAGAAGCATCACAAACAAGAGTTCTCTCCCTCTCTTCTCTGAGTATTCAAGTGGATGCGATCACTTAGGACAACCCATTCTGGCCTCTTCATCTTGATTAGCAACCTACTCATGTTTTCCAGGAGTGGCCTCTCATCACTTAGAGGTCCTGTGAAGTTTCAGCTAATGGAGCTTGACAGTGAAAGTATTTCTCATAGACAAAGATAGCACAACGAGAGGAAGGAAACAATGATTTACAGAGGCCAGAAAAAGGGTCACACTTGTAGCTGCCCTATGAAGACATAGATCCTGAGGAGTTAGCTGTGTTAGTCAGCAGTAGCAAAATAGCAAAGAGTCCAGTAGCACCTTTAAGACTAACCAACTTTATTGTAGCATAAGCTTTTGCGAACCACAGCTCTCTTCGTCAGATGCAAGACATAGATGTGTTGATCTATACACAGATAATGTCTATCCAGTAGATATGGCTGTAGTGCTTGCTTACCAGCCTGTAGAAGAAAGTTATCGAAGCCGTCACAGTGGTTCATAAAAAGACTGGGACATTTTCCTCCTGGATTCTTTTCATGGATTTCTGAGTTTTATGGCTCATTTGTGAGTTGTGACATGCAGAGAACAAACTCTCACTATTTAAATACAATTGAGAACTTAATGGAGGATTTGAGTTTCCAGGCGACCAGGTTGCCTACTGTAGGTTCCAGGGCTTTTTTTCAGCTGGAACATGGTGGAAAGGAGTTCTGGAACCTCTTGAAAATGGTCACATGGCTGGTAGCCCCGCCCCTGATCTCCAGACAGAGGGGAGTTTAGATTGCTCTCCGCACCAACCGGTGCAGAGGGCAATCTAAACTCCCCTCTGTCTGGAGACCAGGGGGCGGGGCCACCAGCCATGTGACCATTTTCACAGAGGGTAATTTAAGCTTTTAAAAACTCCCCCCTTGTTCCAGCTGCCCCAAAGTGATGTCATTGGCCCTGGGAGCATGCATGCATGTGGTACCAGGGGCACCACTTCCCACCAAGAGTTGCCCCCTGTGCTGACAACCCACTGAGTTCCATCACCTCTTTTCCCAGAAAAAAAGCCTTGGTAGGTTCAGTTCTGTAGTTGGCAACCTGAGCTCTTACAAGGATGCTCTGATAGAGAATCTGTGTCTTCCTTTAGTTCTATAACAAAACAATTATACCATTTTTTCAGTACTTCATTTTTCTTTGATAGTTAAGTCAGAATGGACTTTCTTGTGGGATGGAAAAGCAGAAAGCTGTGTGGAAAAAATGTACCCTTTTGTTCAATGTGGACCAATCATCAACCCTATTAGACAGTCAGTTCAGAGAAGTTAGGGGCATGAACTTCAATCTCTGAAGAATCATTTCAAGGCAGAGGATGTGGTTCAGTTGCAGCAGATCTTAACTCTACCTAGATATCACCAAGAAACAATTTATCAGCTGAGCTCCGTAAGGGAAGGATATAAATACAGTATACAAGCCACATCATATGAAAAGACATGTTTTCCTGTATGATTATTCTGTGTAGCATTTTTGGGAAGAAATAAAGTAATGCCTTATCTACAGTACAGACAGGGTGATATAGCTATTAATAATAATAACAACATTCGATTCATATACCGCCCTTCAGGACAACTTAATGCCCACTCAGAGCGGTTTACAAAGTATGTTATTATTATCCCCACAACAATAATCACCCTGTGACGTGGGTGGGGCTGAGAGAGCTCTGGAAGAGCTGTGACTGACCCAAGGTCACCCAGCTGGCTTCAAACAGTAGAGTGTTGGACTACTAGTGCAATCCTAAAGGGACCTACAACCTAAATATATTGACTTCAATGGATTTAGAGGTTTTTAACTCTATGCAGGAATGAATTGTAGGATTGGGTAAACCTTGATTCAAATCTCTGTTCTACCATAAATCTCAGTGGGTGAACTTGGGCCAGTTACCTGCTAGTTCACAGGGTTGGGTGTGGATAAAATAGGGAGTGAAGCTCCTTAAATGAGGAACAGGATACAAATTAGCTGATGCTTAATGCTGATTTTTTTCTTAAGTTTCAAAAGAGGAACAATTAAGGTTCACACTTTTCCTTTAATAACTTCCTAAAAATTGCCCCCTAAGTATTTAAAAGGAGATCTGGAAGCTGCAGAAGAATTACAAACCAAGATTATTCAAGCATTGGAACCAGAATGACATGTTTTGATTATACTTGCTGTAAATTGCAAATGATAAGAGCCCCGTGGCACAGAGTGGTAAGCTGCAGTATTGCAGCCCAAGCTCTGCTCACGACCTGAGTTCAATCCTGGCAGAAGCTGGGTTCAAGTAACCGCTCAAGGTAAACTCAGCCTTCCATCCTTCCAAGGTCGGTAAAATGAGTACTCAGTTTCCTGGGGGTGAAGTGTAGATGACTGGGGAAAGCAATGGCAAACCACCCCGTAAAAAGTCTGCCAAAATGTCGTGATTTGACATCCCCCCATGGGTCAGTAATGACTCAGTGCCTGCCCAAGGGACTACCTTTACCTTTAAACTGCAAATGCTCTTTTGCATTGATTTGATTTATGTCTGACATAAGTTAATTTACTGTGATGCTGATTTAGATAGAATTCAAGTTTACTTTGTTGTATGAAGTAGAATACCAATAATTAAAAAGATAAGGTAAACTCAGGAAAAAAATGTTTGTTTAAAACATTTCTATGTTGCCTTTCTACTAAAGTTTACAAAATGTAACTCTCATTACAAATATATATTATTAAACAGAATAAAGAGCTGAGGAGAAAAAAAGTGTCTAGAACAATACAAAAAACCTTACGCCTAAAACAAAACTTATATCTAGAACAAAACAGGAACAGATAAAAGCAGATGTGGAGCAATCCAGACAGTGGCCAACAGATACATCAAACAAGAAATTAATATAATCATACCAAGATCACGAATCAGTCCAAAGCTGGGATTGATCTGTTTGTTTTTTTCATTTTCATGAGTTTCAGCCCCTTGTGCATGTGTTGGCCATGCATGTGCAAATGCACACTGTTCTTTTTTGGGGTTGGGGTGGGGAAATGAGGCTCCAGGAAGCTGTTTTTGTGATTAACCAAAAACAGCACCAACCATGAGTCCCCCTCCTAGCCTAAACCATTGATCCACTGAGTTTTTCCGTAAGCAAAATCACACACACACATACCAGTCCCGTGGAAGGAGAGGGTTGTCGTGTGGAGTAGCAGGGTGCTCTCAAGCAGGAGAGCACTCCAAGAAGTGCAGTCCAGCAACATTAGAAACAATCCTGCGTCATGTTTACATTTTTCTTTTTCTGTACTGCCAATGACTTATTACCTTTATATTCTGCTGTTGCCTGTTGGTTTCCTGGGTGACCTTGGTTCTGTCACACACTCTCAATCTGACCCACCCCACAGAGTAGTTGTGAGAAAATGGAGGAGGGGAGAAAGTTGTTCTAAGATGCTTTGAGTCCCAACCAGGGATAAAAGTGGAATATAAACAAATAAATCCAAATGTATGCATACAACATGAAAGCCATCCTTCTGCCCTTACAAGAAAATGAAAGAAATTGTTACATTTAAACCATGAAACAACGTGTTCAAAGAACCTGGCATCCAATGCAAAGGAAGAATATAATAGAATAAATGCTCAGGAAATTAAATTTTCTACAGCAAGAACATACAAGAGTATCAACACATTTCCAGCAATATAGCTCTGCTTGAAAGGAATATTTGCTAGCAAAAGCCAAATCCCAAAGAGACATATCTGAATCAGTTGAAAATGTTAATGAATTGCTATGGTATAGTGGTTGAAAGCATGCACTACAAGTTGATAGATGCCCAGGTCAAGTCTCAAGAACTCATCGAGAAACTACAGGCAAGCCACTTTTTCTCAGCCTGAGCCCAGATCAGCAGTACGGAAGGTATAAACTTGCAGTTATTTTAAACATTGTTGAGATAATTGCAGAGGAGTTAGCTGTGTTAGACAGTAGTAGCAAAATCAAAAAGAGTCCAGTAGCACCTTTAAGACTAACCAACTTTATTGTAGCATGAGCTTTCGAGAATCACAGTTCTCTTCGTCAGATGCATGGAGGACAAGAAGAAACTGGTCAGATATAGATATGGAGAGGGGAGGGAGGAGTAGATGCAAACAGTAGCTTCTGATATGGAGATCAGTTTGCTTCTGTTAAGGAAGTCAGTTACTTCTGATAATGAGATAACCATTCATAGTCTCTATTCAATCCCAGCCTGACTGAGTCAAATTTACATATGAATTCCAATTCAGCAGCTTCCTGTTGGATTTTGTGTTTGAAAAGTTTCTGTTGAACTACAGTGACCTTTAAGTCCTTGATGGAATGTCCTGGTAGATTGAAGTGTTCTCCCATTGGTTTCTGGATGTTGCCATTTTTAATGTCAGATTTGTATCCATTTATTCTTTTGCACAGAGGTTGGCTGGTTTGTCCAATGTACAGAGCAGATGGACATTGTTGGCACATGAGGGCATATATTACATTGGAGGATGAGCAGTTGTAAGAGCCAGAGACAGTGTAGCTGATGCCATTGGGTCCTGTAATTGTATTCCCTGGGTAGATATAAGGGCAGAGCTGGCATCTGGGTCTGTTGCAGGGCCTGGTACCTGTGCTGGTGACGCTGCTGGCTGATTCCTGATTGTAAGTGAGAAGTCGTTTCAGGTTGGGGGGCTGTCTGTAGGCAAGGACAGGTCTTGTAGTCTAGTCTAGTACCCAAAAACAGCCTGCTCCAGGACAAACCTAAAGGAACAAACAACAGAACACCACTGGTTGTCACCTGTAGTTCCCAGCTCAAACCCATCCAACATATCATCAGTGATCTACAACCCATCCTGGAAAATGCTGCCTCTCTCTCAGAAGCCCTGGGTGGAAGACCTCTCCTTGCCTACAGACAGCCCAGGAAATCTACCCAGGAAATACAATTACAGGACCCAATGGCATCAGCTACACTGTCTCTGGCTCTTACTTTTCAAACTTTTCAAACACAAAATCCAACAGGAAGCTGCTGAATTGGAATTCATATGTAAATTTGACTCAGTCAGGCTGGGATTGAATAGAGACTATGAATGGTTATCTCATTATCAGAAGTAACTGACTTCCTTAACAGAAGCAAACTGATCTCCATATCAGAAGCTACTGTTTGCATCTACTCCTCCCTCCCCTCTCTTCCTCTATATCTGACCAGTTTCTTCTTGCCCTCCATGCATCTGACGAAGAGAACTGTGATTCTCGAAAGCTCATGCTACAATAAAGTTGGTTAGTCTTAAAGGTGCTACTGGACTCTTTTTGGTTTTGTTGAGATAATGCATGCAAAGGGGTTTGAGCACCTAGGAAAACTGCTTTATAAAGTAGTAACACACACAGCAGTAATCTGTCCTGGGAACTCCCAGCAGTTGATGGTGGTGGTCAGATTGCTCACTCTAGGTAAGAAAAGATAACCATCCTCTAAAGTAATCCAGAGCACATGATACGTTCTCACCTTCAGTTTTTGTTGAGGGCTCAACCAGACTCGCTTGAAAATTTGGTTTAGATATTCTGATTAGATTCCGGAATATACCTATAAAGAACAAAATTACTGTGAGGATTTTCATGCAGTTTACTGACTTCAGCTAGATTGTTTGCTAGTAAGTGCAGCGAATACACAACCCTGTTTGGAGCTATTTCAATTTATGGTAAATGGGAAAAGAGATCTCTCATTCCTCTTCCATAGTCATGCCTCTTGTGGGCTATCTGAGAAAATCCTGACCTGGTAAAGTGAAGACAAAAAACAGACAACAATAATTTCCTCTATATTTGCGTAGCTTCGTACATCATTTAGTGTATCCTTGAAACTCATCCAAACAATATGAACTCACTGGTGGACTGCTGAGAGGGATTACATGGGAACAGACCTTCGTGTGACATTTCCTGTACCTCCTGCTCATAGCTGAACTGGAATTCAGCAGCTTTTCCTATAGTAATTCTAACAGCATAGCAGACACAACATGATGGGAAAATAAAGCAAGTCACATGAGGGTGTGAGGCTAAAGAGGTTTGGAAAGGTTGCTGACAAAGCATCGCTCCCCTCACTCCACCCCCAACCCTAAATGGATAATTCTGATTCATGTTATTAAATAATACCGGATGTGATATAGCCTTTTAGGAAAATGATATTTTTGCCTGATATACCATTTCTCTTCAACAGTAGACACCAATGCACCAATGTATGCACAACATGCCATATTAAACAAGAGGCTGGATCCCTCCTAACACTTCAGCTCTCAGGAGTGGGGGGACATTTTTGCTGAGTCCCTCCTCTTGCTGCAGAACTTGGATCCCCCACCCCCACCCCCACCCCCGGTGCTGTTCCTGTGGAATTCCCCCCTCCATCCCACATGAACAGCATTTTGAGGAACATTTTGGCTGCTGCAGGAGGGGGAGGTAAGTAATTTAAACACTGAAGGATTGATATAAATCCTTCCGTTAATGGTAATTTTCAGCAGGATCCAAGCCTGTACATTCCCCATTAATTCTAATACTGGAGATCAATCCAAAAACACAGTGGTGGAGATCTGAAGGCAATAATTGTGGCTGTAATTTGTGGTGTTTACGTATTTATTATTTATTTAGAACAGTTTAATGCTGCCTCTCTAGGAACCTGCCCAAGGCAGCTTACAAAATAGAAATAATAAAAACAAAACATTAGAAAATACTTATTTAAATCCAGGATTTTAAAAAGCCCCAGCCCAGCATAAAAACATAGATCATAAAAACTGATCACAGACGGCTTAAAATAATTTTCCAGCCTAAAATAGTGTTTTAAAAAATCAGCTCCTTGATTTAAAGCCTGGGTGAATAGAAATGTCTTGGCCTGGCACCTTAAAGAAAGGAATGTAGGTTCCAGATGATCCTCAACTGGAAGGGGTGAAGGCAGTCCTTTAAGTACCCTGGCCCACATTTATGGCTTTAAAGGTAAGAACCAGCACTTTGAATTGTGCCCAAAAACAAATGTGCAGATTTTTCAACAGTAGAGTGAAACTATCCCTATATTCCACCCTTGACTGTAACCTGGCTGCTGCATTTTTGGACAAGCTGAAGTTTCTGAATTGTTTTCAAAGCAGCCCCATGTAAAGGGCATCATAGTAAACTAACCTGGATGTAATCACAGCATGGACCAGCGTGACCAGATCACACTTTTTGAAGAACGGCTGTAGCTGGTGTATCAGCTGAAGCTGGTAGAAGGTACTACATGTCACAGAAGAGATCTGGGCCTCCTATTATAGGCCAGGACCCAGCAGCATCCCCAAGCTATGAACCTCTTCCTTCAAGGGGAGTGCAACCTCCTCCAGGACAGACTGACTTCTCATTGGTTGTTGTGGGTTTTCCAGGCTGTATTGCCGTGGTCTTGGCATTGTAGTTCCTGATGTTTCGCCAGCAGCTGTGGCTGGCATCTTCAGAGGTGTAGCACCAAAAGACAGAGATCTCTCAGTGTCACAGTGTGGAAAAGATGTTGGCAGGTCATTTATATCTACTCAGGAGGGGTGGGGTTGAGCTGAGTCATCCTGTAAGAGTTTCCCAGGGTGTGGAATGCTAATGGCGGGAGGCTTCACTGTATCCTGAGGAGGTTCTTTTGCATATGGATTGGAAGAACCTCCTCAGGATACAGTGAAGCCTCCCGCCATTAGCATTCCACACCCTGGGAAACTCTTACAGGATGACTCAGCTCAACCCCACCCCTCCTGAGTAGATATAAATGACCTGCCAACATCTTTTCCACACTATGACACTGAGAGATCTCTGTCTTTTGGTGCTACACCTCTGAAGATGCCAGCCACAGCTGCTGGCGAAACGTCAGGAACTACAATGCCAAGACCATGGCAATACAGCCCAGAAAACCCACAACAACCAGCGTTCTCCGGCCGTGAAAGCCTTCAACAATATATTGACTTCTCATTCCTTGAGCAGCTTTGTCTTTGACCAGCTGCACCTCAGTCTCATCTAAACTGAATTTCAGTTTATTGGTCATCATCCATCCCATTACCACCTCTAGGACTTGTTCAGGATTTCCATTTATGCATCTGCTTTTTAAAATTTAGTGATGTCTACTCACATAATTGAAGGGAACAAAAGCCTCCTTTCTCTTCTCTCCTTCCAGCAAACCAGCACACACACTTCTAGTGTCAGGTAGGTAGTAGTGTTAGTCTGTAGTATGTACACATGTGCTGTCAAGTTGCAACTGACTTATGGTGACTCCAGCAAGGGGCTAGCAAGGCAAGTGAGAATCAGAGGGGGTTTGCCATTGCCGCCTTCTGTAGAATCTTCCCTGGTGGTCCCACTTCCAAGTTCTGATCCTGCTTCACTTCTGAGACCTGATTGTGCTCTGCCGTGTTGCCTTCCACCCATGTTCATCTGTAGCAGTAGAACAAAATTCAAGTCCACTAGCACCTTAAAAACCAACAAAATTCTCCAGGGCATAAGCTTCCATCAGTCAAACCTTACTTCATCAGATATGACAGAGTCCTAGGGAAATAGGCAAAACCAACAAAAGAATCTTCTGGTAGATTTACTATGACATAAAGTTTCATGGAGCTGAATGAGAGATCCATGGAGTTCACATACATCAAATTTTTAAAGTAGAAAAATGATTCAGAGTGGCTTTTGACCATGCTGTTCTCATGTTCAAATATATGTTTAAATGGTAACAGGAGGTTCACTTATGCAATAAATGCTAGGAGCGAGAATCAACAGATTTAGAAGGCACTTCAGGTAGTCAGGAAAAACATCTTTGTTCTGTCCATCCAGTCCAATCGATACTGAAAAGAAAAAAAATCAGAAGTTGTAGTAATTCCTTGCAACCACAAAAAGGAAAATGAGGTAATCATTAACACATGCTTATATTGTATGACATATTTTGGCGGTGCTGCTGTGCCTTGCTGGAGACACATGTACTACACTTTCCCATGTGAAGGGACTCCTCCTCCTCCTCCTCCTCAAATGGAGACCTGTATGGAGAGCTACATCTGCATAGCCTCTAACTCTTAAAGCTGATGATTCAGATGCAAAATGTCTGTGGGAGCAGGACTCTTACATCCTTCCCCTGACCCAAACACCAATTAGGGCAATGACTCATACACCAGCCATAAAGGGCTAGTGCAGATTTGGAAGTAGTAAAGAAATAAACAGGGAGTTCAGGTGGGATGAATATAAACTAATGTTTATTAAAAACAGAATCATATAGTGCTCCAAATGAAGGGAATGTGCTTGCTGGATAGGAGATTGATTCCATGTACCAGAAGGATGAGCAAAGGATCCCACTCAACTAGGAAACATGGATGAGGGAGGCTGGAGCAAAGAAGATGTGGAGAGAGAAAAATTAAGAAAGGGAGGGAGAGCTATAGCTACTGATCCTGATTAATGTGGCATTCTCAGATATAGTAGCAGTTATAAACAAAAGAATTGGAGGCAATACTTGCGTGCAGTGCCATCCTAAACAAAGTCACGGCCTTCTAAACCCATTGATTTCAATGGACTTAGAAGAATGTAAGTCTGCTGAGGATGGCATTAGTAGACTGATAGGGCAGAAAATAGAAATCAATGGTCCAGGCCTACTTTGTCTTCCTGAGAGTTACCTTAGTTGATATGCCTGTTTAGCTTAAACCTGATTTGGAAGTGAAAATGTAGATGTTTAATATAAGAGCTGATTAAATTTTCCAGTTATGAACAGAATTGTCCTCTACAATTCCATGCACGGGGTGCGTATGCCCTAATTACAGTCAAATTTCAGCTTCCCTTCTGCCTTCTCTGTGTTCAAGGACTGGCCAAGTCTGAATTATTTATTGTATTTATATCAGTTATAGAACTCAAGATAGCTTAGACAGGATTCGTAATGACTTCCTACCCAAATACTTAGTTCAATCACATTTTTTTGTATCCTACCCTGATGAAAGTGTAAAGTCTTGAAGTTTAATTTTCTGTCTCTTGCTCTAGAGTCCCAGTATGATATACTGGTTAGTGAAGTTCTGAGAACTAAGTTAAAATGTCCTCTCAGTTATGAAACTTGGGTAACTTTGGATCACTCACTCTGTCTTTCAGCCTCATCTACATTGCAAAGTTGTAGTAAGGATAAAATTGTTGTGCTGAGCTCCTTGGAAGAAGGTGGTTAAAAAGATCTAGGTGACAGATATCTAAATTTTTATTACTACAAGTTTCCATTTATGCATTTTTAGCTTGAAAAATGCTTCAGTTATTAACTTTACAATGCCTCTGAGACAAGAACTGCTCTCCTGCATTTAACAAATGGGGAATGGCATTTGAAAGACAGCAACCTACTCAGAGCCGCATGCGGAATTGATGGCGGAGGTAAGACTCAAGCCCATATCGAGCACATGTTCAGGGTTCTTTACAAAATAGCTAAGCAAAAAATCCTTAGGCCACTGTGTCATGGAACTTACGGCCTTGACATTGAAAGTGTTCGAAGGGGTGAAAAAACTACTGTCATCCGAGAGCGTGCTGACACACTTTGATGAGAACAAACCGATCGTACTTGCCTGCGACACCTCCCCATATGGTATCGGAGCTGTCCTAAGCCACAGAATGCCTACCGGGCACAAAGCGCCCATCGCCTACTTTTCAAAAACTTTGTCGGCTGCGGAAAGGAACTATGCCCAAATAGACAAAGAAGCTCTGGTAATTGTAGCTAGAGTAAAAAAGTTTCACGATTACCTCTATGGCCGGAAGTTCCTCATCGCAACCGACCACAAACCGCTCCTGGGATTACTCACTCCAGACAAGCAAATGCCCCAAATCCTTTCACCCAGAATGCTGCGGTGGACAGTGTTCATGTCTGCCTACTCCTACGAATTACAGCACTGCCCAGGCAAAGCGATGGGACATGCCGACACCCTGAGCCGCCTGCCACTGGCCGACCAGGGGACCGACCCATCTCCGGCTCATCACATCATGCTGCTGGAAGACTTGCCGAGTCCACCACTCAGAGCCTCCGATGTAGCGACACATGCTGCTAAAGACCGCACACTCAGCCGCGTACTCAACTGGGGGTGGAGGGGGTGGCCATTGGGCCAGCTGGCCGAGCAGTTTCGGCCATTCTTCATTAGACAGCACGAACTCTCAGTACACAAGGGCTGTCTGCTATGGTGAAATCAAGTTGTAATCCCCAGCAAACTGAGACAACAAGTGCTGGAGGCACTACACAGTGGACACCTGGGTATAGTGCGCATGAAGGCAATGGCACGCAGCTATGTCTGGTGGCCAGTCATGGATAGGGCTATCGAGGAATGGGTACACACCTGTCAGCCGTGCCAAGAAACATGCCCAGCTCCAGCACAAGCTCCAGTACATCCTTGGGAGTCAGCAAGAGCACCCTGGTCCAGACTACACATTGATTTCGCCGGGCCATTTCAGGGACAAACCTTTCTAATAGTCGTGGACTCTTACTCAAAGTGGCTAGAGGTTGTCCCTGTCTCTACAATGACTACTGCTGTGGTCATTCGGGCCCTACATCAGCTGTTTGCAACGCACAGTTTGGCTGACACGGTAGTATCGGATAACGGAACACAATTCACATCAGCTGAGTTCTGGCAGTTCCTGGCCAACAACGGCATCAGGCAAGTCACGTCTGCTCCGTTCCACCCTTCCACCAATGGGCAGGCAGAACAGATGGTGCGGACAACAAAGGACAGCCTTTGGCGAATCAGCCAAGGAGACTCTCAGTCGCGATTGGCTGCTCTCCTGTTACAGCAACACGTCACGCCACATTCCATGACAGGCCGTAGCCCTGCTGAGCTACTGATGAACAGGAAGCTCACCGTGACTCTCGACAGACTGCACCCCGACCTATCGCCCAAGGAAAGGCCCATGCCGGAAGGAGAGGTGAGAACCTTCCAGCCAGGAGACCTCGTATAGGCCCGCGACTACAGTGGACATCTACCGTGGGTGCCTGTGTCCGTAGATGCCGCAACGGGACCAGTATCATATGCCGTTGTCGCAGCTGATGGCAGGAGACTACGACGACACATGGACCAGCTATGACGCAGATGGCCGGCAAGGACAATGGGGTCCCAGAGCGTACCAATGCCAAGTGTGCAGGAAGACACCATTGCTCAAGGAACAGACAGTGAATCCATACCATGGCATGCACCGACAGTCAGCCCACAGGCGGCAGAGATAAGTACTACCCTTGAGAACCGAGCGGATTTAAGTAATGGGCTAACAACTGCACCAACTCCGGCTCCATTGACAGACTCAAATTGTCCTTTGCCTCAAATGACCATATGGTGGTCCCAGCGGGCTCAGACTCCTCTCAGTCACCTGAAAGACTATATTTGTTAGAAGGTCAGTTCTGACTTAGGGGGGAGGAGTGTAATGTATTGGTCAAACTCTAGCTTGCAAGAGAACTCAAGGCTATGCTATCATTGGTTACTAATTATGGATAGCAGCAAATCAGGGTGACAAGATAAAGACCAATCACTGAGCTGTAAATAAGTTACATTGTATATGGGTTATGCAAACGATGGTATTGTAAAGTATGTGTTCTTATTGGCTATCAGTTATTCTGGGGGCGGAGCTGCTGTATATATATTGAGGGGTTCTGTTCAGTTCGTGTTGTGTGTGTTCCTGTTAAATAAAGAGCTGTTGATTTACCTCAAGTCTGAACCCACGATATAATAGAAACTGTGTCTATTCCTTTTTGTTTCTGTTCACTAATTAAGCCTTGGTATCCAACAACCTTCAAATTTTCACATACAAAAATAGGGACTCTATTGTTACCTGAAAAGTTAGGGAGAGGGAATACATGAACGTCATTCCCCACATGCACTTCTGGATTCCCACGATGAAGGATCTTTGGTTTGTGCGTGAGCATGTACAAACTTGGGCAGTACCTCTGGTGGAAGAAGCAGACAGTGAGAGAGATGATTCTTATGTTTTAATATGTATTAAACATATAATCAGAGGATTCCTGGTGGAAGCCATCTTAGTTATGCTTGATGTGTTCTCATTCAGCCTCATCCAAACTCAGAACCCACCCTCAGTGTTGCTATGATCACACAGTGTCCCCAGAGAAAGGGAGAAGGAAAAAGGAGGGAAGCAGAAGAATGAGGAATGAGGTTTCTCTCTGAGTAGCACTCAGAGCAGAGGAAGAGAAGAGAGAGGTTTGAGGAAAAAGGAGGCTGCGATCAGGGGGGAAGGGAGAGAAGATTAAAAAGTAGAGCAGAAACTGTCATATGTTGCTTGATCCAACAGTCTCAACACAGCTAGAGAGTCTGAAGTAGTGAGGAGGAGGGGTCCAAGTGGAAAGAGAAGATCTCTGTCCTGTGATTTTAGCAATGGAGGAGCAATAGTGGGAAAAGGAATGAACTTAGGCTCTCCTTTGACAGGATGCCACCTTTATACTATTTTTAGCTGAAGATTTACTGTTGGGGCAAAATTCTATTGATTGCATTTTTGGATACTCTCCACCACTGGAAGAAAAGTCAGAATCTTAATTCTTATTGATATATTTAAATGTTTAGAAGACATTAATGAGAAAGAAGAGAAGGAGACAGCTACTACCTGAGGTAATGGGGAAGGCAAGATGGATCAGGGTATGACGACTGGATTTTCTCAGTGGCAGATTCGATTAATGTCTGCTAATAATGTCCAGTAGATGAATGGTGTCTATGGCTTCTCTTATGATTGTTTCCAGAGAAATCTGCATTTTAAGGCAGATCCTTGGATGGTCATAGGAGGCAGATGATGGTCCTGCAAAAGTTGATAATTAATCATGGAGAGAATTTTGATGAGTTCTGGGGAAGCCAAAGAACAGAGCCATTGTTTCTGTCTGAGCTTCCCGATGAACCTGCCTGCTCCCTACGACTCGGCTTTTGGATTACCTGCAGCCTGATCTTAATTGCTCTGCTTTAATATCCAACATGCAGTCTCTCTTACAATTGCTTACGTCACAAAGTCTGAGAAGTCACGGGCAGGGGAGTCTCAAAAGCACATCTCCTGACTCAGAGCTCTTTCTGAGACAGCACTCTGATGAACTTCTAACAATCCTAATCAGGAAGAACGACTGCCTGATCATCCCTTTCTTCCCTATTGGTCCTATCAACTTG
This sequence comes from Eublepharis macularius, assembly GCF_028583425.1. Taxonomy (NCBI): domain Eukaryota; kingdom Metazoa; phylum Chordata; class Lepidosauria; order Squamata; family Eublepharidae; genus Eublepharis; species Eublepharis macularius. The sequence continues at coordinate 45,314,043 of NC_072795.1, read as the reverse complement.
CTTGTTCTACACCCGACTGTCCTGTATTGGCTCCTGCAGAAGGATGGTCTGCTAAGAGAGTACTTCTACTCCTAAGAAAGTGTTCTTATGATTTCAGTCCTAATGATGCACGTAGATAGTACTGTGTAGGACTGCATGGGGTTTTCATAATGAATCTGGATGCACATCCTATAAAATCATAGCAACTCTAGCATGTTAAGCAACATTTACTATCAAGACAGCCAGTTCTGGGGGAAAATAATGAATATGCCTGTATTGATGGTATTTTTTAAAGGGGGGGGAGGGCTAAAATATCATTAAAGGACAAGGAAGGAACAATTTACCAGGGACAGGCCAATTACTCCCAAAATTAGAACTGTTGGAATGTATGCTGTCCAGCACAGAAATTACTTTGCCTCAGCTTCTTTAGAACCAGGGCAAATGACTCTGGACCTATGCATCTAGCAAAGATTTTTAAAATGTTTCTTATCACTGCAAAAGTTCAGTTATTGACTTTCAACTATCATAAATAATAGGTCATTGATGCCCTTTCATTACATTTATGACAATATAATTGGTTGTATATGAATATGTAGTTACTTGGAGGAGTGGGAGGTTAAAAAAAATTGCCTGACAGACAGGAAGAAGAGAACGGGAACCAGAAAGCTCCACTGGAGGCCACAATGGTGTTTTTTTTTAAAAAAAGAATGAGTTTATGCAGACTCTGCTTTTCATTCCCCAGACCCTTCACCCGTCAATATCTGCCTTATTCTCTGCGTGAAATGTACAAACAAACAAAACTGGAGCACAATGACTAACTTGTATCTGAAAAGCAAGCAAGCAATGATTTTGATTCTCTTGCCAGCTTTTTAAAAATGTCTTTCTCACTAATCTTGCAGGAAGTAAAACTCTCCAGTCTAATCTAAAGGGGCCACAGCAAATGAAAACTTCCACCCTAAATACTTTAGCCATAGCAGCCATGTCACAAATCTCATTAAATTGAGACTTGGAAGAAACCAAGCCCAACTAGTGCTGGGAATAAAATTGAAATGAAGGCAATCAATTTCATTCAAGTCACTCAAGCAGCTCGCCTCTTCCCATTCCCTGGGGTCCCATCCCAGTCGTGCTAGACACCATTTTAACCTGCACAAAATTAGAAGGTTATTGGAAATATTAGGCAAAGCACCAGAGGTGATAATCATTGAGCGCTAGGTTAGTTAACTCGCCGTTATTAATGAATGACTGAATGCCTTCACTGTGTGTCATGAACTTACAGCCAGAATGATGGGCAGAGATTTTATTTTTGTGCATGGTCGTAGCTTGGCAAAAGCTTCATTGAGACTCAATTTGATATTGCTTAATTAGAACACATCAATCTACTGTATTTTTAGTCTACTGTACCCAGTTATTAATGCTTTGTGAAGAACTTTAGCTATCATTACACAAAGAAGTTCCTTGATATTAGAACTTCATATGGTTGGACTTTTTGTACACAACTTGTACCTCGAATGTCCCTCAGCCAATCATTATAAGAGACAGATGCGGAGTCCCGTGGATGAAGCAATCTATAACCATTTATTAAACAATGGAGGAACGATGGTTACACAGAGAATAAAAGGTCTCCTCATGTCCAATGCTCATCAAAACTACAGTAGCAGTACAAGCAATTAATAACTTTTGGTTAATTATAATAGTTGTTATTCTATTGGCTCAGAAAATACAGTGGCCCCCATTGGCTCAAGTGGGTGACCACCTCTCATGATACAGGTGTCCAGGGGTATCCTTATTGGAAGAAACAACTTAGGTCAACAGCACAATTACAATATTACCCAATACTCATTTCTTATCTCATATGTCCTTGGTCTATCTCTAGAAGGAACATCTTCCTTCCTTTCCCACACATCTCTTTCACAGGCTTTTCATTCATGTTCTTTCCTCTGGTTGATGTAACGTTTAGTAAAGGCGCACCACTGTCGCTTTTGGTAACCTTGTGGGTTTCAAGAGGATAATATTTCTCTGGGTTCCATGGGAGAGAAGCACTCTCCCTTCCCTAGGAATGTGCTTAAAGTTACATTCAGTACTCCCTTCCTCTGCTTTGTGGTTTTCTCTCAGCCTTGAAAGGTTCTGCTAATCTAGTTAGCTTTCATTGCAACATTTTGCATAGGCAGTTTCACAAAGGGGTTTCTGTATCCAGTAAGGAACAGGCGTCAAAAAACAAGCAGGTGCTTACTAAGCACAATCTACCTGGTAGCCAGCTTCACAGTACTTTGATCTTACTTCTCACAGTGATTTATATGTATAACATACATGTAACATTCTGCTTTGGTCTTTTGTTTCCAGTCTCATTTTCTTGCAAGTTGCGTTACAAATACTACATTAGCTCCTGAGAATAGTAAAAGTGCATAACAATGATAAAAGGCACATAGAGGTACATAAAATCTCCTTCATTAAATCCGCATCCTAAAGACCCAACTAGATTTTTCTCTTCCCCAGTTTTGCAACTTATTATAGTTATGTCCCACATGGCTCTGTCTATGTAGGTCCTATGATAGCTTTCTTCTCTGCTACGGGTGTTCACTTTATAAAAAAAAAATCATATTAATTTTGGGTCCAGATATCAGGGAGGGAGATGGTTTCACTATCCTGAATTTTTAGACATATTTACAATTTGGGATTCCTGCAACATAACGATTCTTAAAAATGTAAAGGAGAGAGAGAGATGCCAACTAACAGCTGTTTTCCAGGTTGACCATGTGTCCATTTAAAGTTTAAAAGGACAGAAAAGACTGAACAGCTGCTGGACTTACCTGGTAAGCATTGGCCCCACTGGCAGCTCCAGGGGGGAAGGGGTCCTGGACTCCTATGAGGCTTGGCTCTTTGTAACCAGGCAGAAGACTTGCAACATGACCCTGGAGCCATTGTTGGTGTTAATGACAGCCAGTTTCAAGTAGATAACCTTGATGGTCTGGAGTAGAACAGCAGGTTTTGAGTCCAGTAGCACCTTAGACACCAAGATTTTCAAAGCATAAGCTTTCCATAACTGCAGGCCAGGTCTTCCCACAGAAAATAATAGCCCATTAAAGGCAACCAGGCACTGGCAAATAGCTTTTTGACAGAGCCAGCTTCCCCTCTCTCTCCCTCCCTCCCTCCCCACTCTTGGCCTCCTTGCAACCTGAAACACTGCCAGCATTCCAGGAGATAAACTTTCCTTATTCCTGGAATCCCTCAAATGTTTGGGGTCATTTCAGATATTCCCCAAGCAGACCCCCAAATCACATTTTTGGCTCAGGACTATCTGAATGCACACCCTGTTCCTTTTTCACCAACAGAAACACTTGTTGGATCTAACCCGTATTGCAGAGATGTACACTTGTTAAACATAAAATGCTGGATGGAAAATTTGATTCTTGCAAAAGCAAGAGATTCTCAAACAGAATGTATGTTGTTTTAAGGACATTTTGAACTATTTGTCCTTCTCACACATTTTATTCTCTGCCACCATGAAAGCAACAGAACCACAGGATATATATCCTTTCTTCCAAACAAGTTCACACTGGATTGCAACCTGGAATGGATCACTCATAGAAAAACAAACTAGACATTACACAAGAGGTGCAACTCTTGACTTTTTTTTAAGGTCCTGGGAAGCTGTGATCTAGCAAAGAGGGCTGGCATGTTGCTGTCTGTCCTCCAGCCATTTTTTCTGATCAAAATTCTTACCACAAAATTTTTCCACCTATGGGTTTAGTGTGTAAGAAATCCAGATCACATAAGCCCAATACACATAACCTCTCTGGATGCTGACTGAACATGCAGAGAGGAAGAGTTGGCACAAGAGTTGGCATGACCGTCAGTTCCTGAGCAAGGTGGCTATGCCTGGAGGCAGTGTCCTTACATGTGCTCTCGGCCTGTGATCAGGGATGCTGCTTTCCAAACATTGCTGATCACAAGGAGGCAACATGTGCATGGACACTGCCTCCATGCATGGGTGCTGTGCTCACGAGCCAGCAATCATGCAGAAGCAGGAAGCAGGGCCAGCGCACGCGCCCTCTCTCCGTCTCCATGAGTTCAGTCAGTGCACGGAGCGGTTACGTGTACAGGACTACTGTAGAGCTTCAAAGCAAGTTGCAGCTATAGCACTTCTCTTTTTTTATCTTTTTGTACTTATACTAATAGTAGCATCCTAAATCCAAGGGCTTTTGTAGATGAACTAGGAGACTCAGAGCATGTGGCTCCATGCTTTATGTCCTATACCTTTGGCCCTGTGACATCTCAAGTTCAATTCCTGATGATCAAGAATGAGTCCCCCCTGGACCTTTGACCATTTCTATAGAGGTCTAACTTTATTTATTTATTTATTTATTTATGTATTATTTATCAATGATATCTAACCTTTGTATTCAAAGTCATTGTATCTCTGAATGCCAGAATGGCTATTGCCTTCACATCTGCTTGTGCGTTTCTTGAGAGCCTGTGGTTAGAAACAAGAAGGAGAACCAGAACGACCTTTAATCTGATCTAGCAAGATTTTCTTTGCCTTAAATCCTAGATCTTGCTTCTTTCCCTTGGCCCATTGCAGAGGTGGCCCTGCTCTGTGGAATGCTTTTTCAGCTCAAAGGCACTGGGCTTGTGTTAGTAGAAACTCCTAGCACTGGTAGAACATGCTCCAGAGATGAGGAGGACTGCCCCTTCAATGGGAAAAGGTGCTGTGCAAATGGAAGGAGGGCATAGCATCCAAGTCTTTTTCTTTAAGCCATTAATATAGGAAATTTGCAAAGCTTTCATGCTGCTCGCAACAGCAGCAGCAACCCTTCAGATAACCTAACAGTGATGTTTTTGCTAAAAAAAACCCCACTTTGAATTGTCCTGTATCCATGGCTATTTACATACTGATTCGTGTTAGCCAGGACTGTATGGAGATGTTGCTGTTTTCAAGATAAACATGGATCTGCAGATTCTGGCATCTTGTGGCCAGTGGTGTGTGTGAATTTGTGTGTGTAATGGGATTTTCTTAACAATGTACACTTGATCTCTTCTTTTTTTGTTCAAAAATTATTTTTCTTCCAGTTTATTAAATTATAAACCTTCAACTTCAGACAGGAGTCTTGCTTGTTCATCTGCTACTCACCAGGGCTTGGTTCATTAGGACACATCATTATATTATTTCACATTCTCTCCTGCATAATGAAATGTTCATGAACAGGAGCATTTTACAAAGAGAAATGTACTTGGTTATACTTGTGAGCATCATTTGAAACAAAATTCAGAGATGAACTGTGCAAAACATGGATAATTTTTTGTTTAAACCTGTAACAGACTGTTCATGTATCAGAGATGTTTCATACTCAACCATTGGGCTTCCAATGACTTTGATATGCGTAGATTTGAGGGGGAAAACCTGACCCTCAAGTATTGCACTGAGCATGTGAAACTGGGGAAAGTTGTAGCCGTATGGCAGAATACCTGTTTTGCATTCAGGGGGCCCCATTTTCAGTCCCTTGTATTTCCAACTGAAGGATCTCAGGAGCAGGTGTTTAAAAATGACCTTTCATAACCCAAGAGATACTGCCAGTCAGAGCAGACAACACTGAATACGTGGCAGAGTCTGTCAGGGACTGTACCACTTATAAATGCATAACTGTCACACATACAAACACCATTGTGGAAAGATGGCAGGTGAAGGTAAAAAGACACACACCTACCTATGTTATTCTAAAAAATGTTCAAGGAGACTTCTTTTACACTCAAGAGTCTTCAGGCAGGTGTTCTCCCAACCCACATTTTTAGCTGGTATAATCCCAAGAGAGTATTTTCAGGGATAACTCTGAAACAAGTCATATGGGGGAGAGACCATTATGGGAAAAAAACCATTAATGACTGAACAAGACTTACATACTTCCATTGAGAGGACTGCCTATTTATTTGTACTATATGCTTCCTTTTATTTAACCAATTGTTAAGACATAAGAGGATCCGTCCTCTTATTCCATGACTACTAATGTCATGACCCCTTCTGACCAGCCCTCTGACCAGGTCAGTGACTCAGGCTTGGGGCCAGGATGGACCTGGTGCTGCAGAGGCACTGACTGACCATGCACCAGAAGCCACACTGCCAGAGCCTGCAAGCAAGGACTTGGCTGACCATACCCTAGTAGTGTTTGAGACCGACCACTCCACCAGAACCTGTGAACAAGTTGTTAGCAGGAGTGCTCAATAACATAGAGGTAGTTACGCAGTACTGATTAAAGGTTAAAAGAGTTTATTTAGGAACTACATATCTGATCGTAAAGGGAAGAGATAGCGATAGATGCTGTCTAACTACATAGCAGAGAGAAAGGATTCAGGAGAGAAGAAGAAAGAGGATATTGCCCTGTTTAGCCCAAGAGGAGATAAGACAAGGAAATGACCTTTAGGAGACAGGAGAGTTGTTGCCCTCACTATCCTAACTAACTGATCCTTGCTGCCCCCTGTACAGAAAGGGTCTTCTTCCTTCTTGTACACCAGACACTGCTGTTTCCAACATGATTTGCTGCTGCCTGCAAGCATGTCCATGTCATCTGCCTCAGAGACCACCACTGAGGCCTTGTCAGGCAGGACATGAACCAGGTCTGATATCTCCTCCAGATTGCCTCCCATGCCAACGGAGCAACGGTGGCAATGAATCCAGGCGGAAGTAACACAGAGAAGGTGAAGTGCAAGCCTGGCAGTGCAACATCTCCCTGCAGACTCAGGCCAGGACTCTGACAGGGATCCTTCCTTGCAGGAGCATAGCCAGAGCAGAGCAAGGCCTCCTGAACCCCAGCACTTGCTGGCAGATGCAACTGGGCCATAGCACTCCTCAAGCCTATTTAGACTGACGCTTGGCAGAGCTTCAGTGTGGGATCAACAGGTCTACTTTTCTAGTCTAGGCTTGTAGTCTAAGATCCCTTGCAGGCCAGCTGGCTAGGTAACTAACACCTGAGGAGATCATCTAACCAGGGCCATTTCCACACTGCTTACCTTTGTGCAATGTGCGACGTTGTGCAAATCTTGCGTGAGAAAATGCGATCTTCCACGTTTTTTGCGCAATGTTCCGGGTCATTCCGAGGGAAGGTAAGCCATGTGGAAACGGCCCAGGTGCAGGATAGCTAACCTTACTCAGGAGTCTTGAATGTCTACTGGGTCACTGTTATCTACATGCTTGTTCAGTTTCTCAAAGAACTCCAAAAGGTTGGTGAGGCAAGGCTTCTCTTACAGAAGTCATGCACATTTTTCCCTCAGTAGGCTTTGTACTGCTGTATGTCTGATAATTCTATATTTAATTACAGTTTCTACTAATTTGCCTAGGACAGACATTAGGATAACTGGCCTGTAATTCTCTGGCACTCCCTAGATCCTATTTTTAAAATTACTGTAAAGTTTGCTACTCTCCAGTCCTCTGATACAGTGACAAGTTAAATATACTTGTTAGTAGATCAATGATTTCACATGTGACTTTCCTAAGAAACCTTGGGTATATATATGCTATCAGGATTTGGAGACTTACTGGTTTTTTACTTCCCCAGTGGGTCCAGAACCTGCTCTCATAACTCAGTTTGATGCAGTTCTTCAGACTTCCTCCCTGAAAATAATTGTTCTGTCCTGGGTACGTGTTCCACACTTTCCATAATGAACACAGATACAAAGAATTAATTTAGTGTCTCTGCAATCTCCCTTCTTCCTTTAATAGTCCTTTTATTCCCTGGTCATCCAAAGGCCCAACTGCTTCTTTAGCCTGTTTCCTGCTCTGGATATATTTAAAGAAATGCTTATTGTTTGTTTTGATGCCTTTAGCAATCTGTTCCTCAAAAGTTTCTGTGTAGACAAATTTAGTGAGAATCTTCCTTCCACAGGGCACAAGCAGACACGACAAAGGTCATAGGTCTTTGTCAATTTGCAAAGGCAGGATTGGTTCACCACCCAACTGGCCCACATGTCTGCTGGGGTGGAGAGGGGGGGGTGTCCATAGATATGGCAGACCTATCACCACCTTCTTCACCTGTGCTGTCCACATTCCTTTTAGTGGTCCTGGAAGGCGGGCATAACACCAACAAACACATTTAGATAGTTGTAAGACAAGCATTTGGATACTGCTTTAAAAAAAAAAATCTAGTGCAGATGTTATCGGGCTGCTTTTTAGCTCCTCCAGGAGATTTATCAATTACCCACATTTCTGAAGCCATATAAATTTGAAGCTGAGCAGGAGCAGCTCGCAGTTATGGCCACATTTCTGTAATTGCTGTAAAATGCAAGCTGGAGGTCAGGAAAATTGCTGCAGGTGGACCTGTTGAATTCTCAAGTTAAATGAAGAGAGCTGCTGCAGGACTCTCAACAGTGCAAAAGAGAGTCTGGTGAAAAATCTAAAAAGTCCATTTCCGCACAGGCAACAATCCCAGCAAAATTGTCGCTTTATCGAAAGTTCATATGAACAAATTCATTTCTCACCTCTGGCTCATAAGCATCTTCTTGGTCATGCCAAGACATGCTGGGGTTAATTGGATAGCTATACAGCTCACAATGAGGTACAGGTGACTACCTGTACTTCAGCAGGCACTAGCCTTAGCAAGTTGCTATTAATAAAATAGCATTTCAGTTGGGACCACCTATATAGATTTCTGTACCCTTTGCCATTATATTCCAGACTTGTGAGCTAGTTAATTTAGTTTGATGAAGTGTCATGTATTTCTTTCTTGTATTACTCAAGCCTAATTGTTTCAAGCACCTTCCATTTGATAAAAGCCTGACTTTTTAAAATGAATGACCAAACTTATACTGTGATGATAGACCTTTCTCGAGAGATGGTATTTTGCACTGAGCCAAATTGATCCATCATTAGCATGCTTTGGTATGTCAAATACATTTGTCATTAATGTGAAGTATAGTTAAAACTATTAAGTAATCATAAAGGAAAGCAATAAATGATTACTATGTAAATGCCCTCCCTCTCCCCCAACGTATCCAATTCCAACACAGGAATGAGGTATAAAATCAACACACACAGCATTTGTGCTACACGTTAAGACAAAGACCTTAAAGGTTTTCAAGAATTTTTGGAGAGGATAATCTCCAGCCTCTTCTGTCTATGGCCAGTAGCTACCATGCAGATTTGCACCCTCATGGATATGGCTGTACAAAGAACCCTACTGGAAACTTCCAAGAAGTTATAGAGTGCAACACAAGGGCTGTAAGAAGAGCCCTGCTGGATCAAACAAGAGGTCCATCTAGTACAATATTCTGTTTCTCCCAGTGGCCATCCAGTTGTCAGTGAGGGGGGCAATAGACAGGGCATGGAGGCCAAGGTCTTCTTTCTAGCGCCGATATTCAAAGGTTTACTGCCTCTGGATGCGGAGGTTGCCTTTTGTCATCATGTCTAGAAGCCATTGATGGACCTAGACTCCATGAATTTGTCAATCCCCCTTTAAAGCTATTTGTGCTTCTCTGCTATTGCTACACCTATCATCAGTGGTTTCCCTAGTTTAATCAATCATTAAGTATAGAAACACTTCCTTCTGCCCATCAGCTTCAACGGATTCCTTTCAAACACTTTGTAAGGCTTGTTCAGTTAGTTACAGATTTGATCTATTAGCTTTACCAAGGGTGTTTATTTTGCCACCCTGGTCAGAATGAAGAGGCAGACACAAGGCTTGGGTACTAAAGGACCACTTTATTAAAGCAACAACATAAACAGTTAACATGGCAAAGGGGGTCTAACTAGCGGTACAGGTCAAGCCAGCGGTCGCGCTGAGACCTCCTCCTTCAACCTATCTGGGGGAGACCCACTGCCCCGGGTGTGAGCCATCCACGAGGCATGGCTTGGGCCTGGCTGGCCAGGTGAAATGGTTCCCCCCCTTAAAGCTCCAAACTCCCCAAGCCATGGAGCCTGAGGGAAGGACTTGTCCAGGAGGTCCCATCTGGCAGTCTGCCCTCACAGCTGGCAGCCATGAAGCAACCAGCTGCTCCTGACAGATCCCAATTCCCCAAATTCCTCCTCCCAAATCCCAATGGGAAGATGCCAAGGGTGCTCACCAGCCCACTCTCATTTCCCCAACTCTAACCTGCCAGTGGCCTAATTATATAACAACTCCAACAAATCCAGTTCCCACAACCTCTGTCTGCAGTGCAAGGTAGGTGAAAAACCACCCCTCACTGTAAGCCAATTTGATGAAGATGGAAAAAATTCCTACCGGGCCCTGTAAATAGCGATCTGCTAAACCTGCCCTGCCCTATTGGAACGTTTCAAAAAATTTCCTAATTTAATTCCCCATTGGAAAGCTTTCAAAAAATTGCTTCCAGAGATATGCTAAATTGGAATGTCAGTGTGTGGTGAAATGCTCAGACAACTGCTGTAACTACGTAAACCTGACAACAAGGATACAAATACATTTGTTAAGTGGTTTTTAGTCAAATGCAAAAAACTTGTACCAAACTATTATTACCTTAATTCTTATATGGAACATGGCTACAATTTAGCATGGAGTCAGGAGCATGAAAGGTCTTTTTTTTCCCAGTGGGTCAAATGCACACAAAGCCATTCTCTATTTTTTTGTTGGATATTGATGTGAAAGTGATTGTATAGATTCAGGCTTCAAACCAGGAAAATAAAGACAGATAAAGCAGCTTCCAGGCACCAAGAAACTAATACTTAATGTATTTTGGCTGGGTTCCTTATTATGGAAATCTTGAGGTTCAGCAGTCATCCCTTCAGGTCTTGAAGAAAATGATTCAGGCATAGTGCATAAGTGGGCTGTTCAAAGTAGAGCAGACCATACTATGACTCACTGGTTACATTTCTACTGAGTCACACTGAGCTCTGCAGTGCTACAGCTACGTAAACAAAGGACTGCAGAGGAAAAATGGCTGTTTCAAATGAAGAACTGAACTTGATTTGCTTCTTCAGAAGCAACATATAATATTATTTTCCATGCATATGAAATAATAATTGCTTATTCGTTTTGATCAACAGTATTCTAACCCATGGAAACATCACCAACTAAACTTCAGCAATTTCATAGTTAGTGGCTTAGACTGTGCAAACATTCCCTTTCCCCAATCCTGTTCAAAACTATTGTTTCTACTGGCTGCTGCCTTCTTATTACCATGCTTCCCCTGGTTCCTTCTTCGACCTTCCTGAATCAGCCACATGAGTAATCTCAACCAATCAGGGATCACACTGTGAACAGCATGGTATCCAAGCATTTCTTCTGCCAAGATGTCATTTGGGAGATTGAAAATGAGGGCAATTTAAATGATCATTTTTACAAATAATGCCAAATCATGAACAAGGGATGTTTACAAAAATAGCGAGCAGTTTCAGGTTGGCCCCATTTACAACCATAACATTAAGAATAATTCGCCATCTGGGTTCATCATTTGGCTACAGTTATAATTGAGGTCATCATGGGCAGATAATTTCCAGAGTTTCTTGGTGGTTGTGGGCAAATCATAATAGCTAAAATCAGTTGGTGCTGTTTTGTGGGTAATGTAACAGGACATTCAGGGGTTCCTACCACAAAAAAATTGAGACGGCTTTTCTTCATACTATCCATAATGTCAGAATTCACTGTTTTTGCTGTACAACGACTGTTCTTGTTCAGCTTTGCTTCGGAGAAAACAACAAAGCTAAAGGACTTTAAAAAACCCCAAAAACAATAGCAACTGTAGCACCCCTGCAAGAGAACTGTGGATGAGAGTCACTGGCAGCGCCATGCTGACCTAAAATCCTATTTCTTATTGCAAAATTACATTTCAGTGAAGGCCTCTGCTGTGATATTTATTACTTTGGCAATATTAAATAGACCTCTTCCTGACTATTTTTGAAGATCTGTGCAGTCTCAGTTTGAAATCACAGTTGCAGTTTAAAATACCTTGTTTTAACTGATAAAAGCTGTCTACCCACTGGGGTTTAAATGTTTTTCCCTCATCCCTGTGTAACAGACATTCCTATCTTGAGGGAAGTCAATGGAACTGCCTGTTAGTTCAGGTCAGTTTGTCTCAGCATCTTTGCATTCTTACTCCTAAAATCCTGTAGAAAACAGAAAGAAAATAAGATATCTGTGATATGGGAGGCCTTGGGCTCAATGCATAGCGACTGGAACGGCACATTTTCTGTTTATTGCAATTGGACGTTTCTTCCCCTAGACACAAAATAGTCTCATTTGGGAGGGTGGAAGGATTTGAATAAATTGGGTTGTGTTGGAAACTTATGCCAGGGCTAGTTAGATGTTCTATTAATTGTGCAACAGGATTTCCACAGGCATGGTTTGTGAGCATTATTCAAAATGTACAAGATGAAGAGAGTGAACACACTTAGGGGAGGGCAGCACTATGCATGCTGCCCCCCACCCCGTATGTGTTGGTTATTGCAGTCTAGAACATGTCTGTACACTTGTCCACATGCAAATTCTCTACTGATTACAAAGGTAAAGCCTATATATCTAGTTGTATGTACATACACAGTCATTTTACAAGTTACAGTGAATTCTGATAGTGATAGGGCCAGTAGGTGCAATCTCATCCTGGGCAATCTAGCTCCCACCTGGCATGTTTGCTCTCTATAGACAGACATTTATTAACACCTTCTTGTTGCTTTGCTATCTAATCAAGTTTAATCTTTTCCTAACATCAGTTCTATAGTTCTATGAAAAATGTTGTCCTGGTTCTGTAGGCGGCCCCATACATTTGCCTCACAAGTGCAAATAGCTATGTTTTTTAATCCTGTGCAAACTGAAGGGAAGGCCAGTTCTTTTATTCTCTCTCCTGTTTCCAGCTGACTGGTAAGACAAATGGGCTTGCGGATAAGAACTACAACATCTTCAGTTAGAGAAAGCTGCAATCATTTTTCAACCACTGCTCTATTTAAATGCTTTTAGGGAGTTAAAACTCAAAAATAGAGAGGCTTGTTTATGCATAAATCTATGCAGAGCAGGTACACCAACACTGTCAATCTATTAAAATGTTTAGCTGATTCATCGCCTGCCTCTAAACAAAATAATTGTTTTATTTACTGTATTTATTGTTACTCTAAATGGGAGTCTCCTTGTGAGTTGGGGAATTAGTGTGCAAGGAGAGAGGGGATAACTGTGAGATCCTTCACCAATTTTTACCAGGTCCCTTCCCTCAGAGGACTCTTGAAATGACCAAGCGGGTATTTAAAGAATGGTTTTTATTAAAGGGGTATCAAAAGCAATCATACAAGTACATACACCACACATATACAAAGTTTCCTAGGAAAAGCAGAGAGCAAGTTGGATAGAGTTTCAGAGTTTGGGGTTTATAGTTACCGGTCCATAAGGGGAACAGATTCAGCGTCCAGCACTTCACAGCAAGAAGAGGAAAGGGCTCAGACATGCAGTCTGAGAGTGCATGGATGTGAGGTCCCGGGACACACTGAGCACATAGCAGGACAGCCTAATTATAGAGCAAAACATCCTGGGGGGAAATTGATGTCTTACACCTAAAGACAATAGCTTGATATCTGTCTCCAGAGGTGAGACAAAGAATTGGAAGGCTCTCTCTGGGATGAGACAATAAAACTGGGAAGGTTTGATTAAGCCTTCCTGGGTGAAACTAAAGTTATCAGTGAAGATTGACAGCCTGCAATGGCTGGATAAATGAGGCTTTCAGAGCCCTGAATAGCCTGTAATGAGAGAGTGGATAAGGGAAGATCAGTAGAGTGTGTTAAAAAGATTAATTCAGGAACTCCTGGAAGACCCTATTGTTTTAGGATTTCTGCAGATCTCTGGGGCATGGGGCCTGAAAGCTGGTCTCTCCTGGCACTTCACATGCTATTAATTTTCAAGCTCCTGGCCAGGATCTTGCATCCATTCCCTGTCTTGCTAGGCAGCGTTTCTTTGTTTAAAACACATGGGGAGAGGGCATGTGATATCATCGTATTCATAAACCTTCTTAATAATGTGAGGTCAGTTTAGACCACTAACATTTATACCCTGTCCTCCTCCCCAATGGGAGGAGGCTTACTTTGGCTTACTTTGTTTGGCTTACTTTGTTTTCTTCTCTTGCATTTTATCATTACAACAATTCGGTAAGGTAGGTTAGGTTGAGAGGGTGTGATTGGCCCAAGGTCACCCAGCAAGCTTCCATGGCAGAGTGGGGATTTGAACCTGGGCCTTGCAGATGCTAGTCTGAAACCCTAACCGCTACACCACAGTGGTTTAAGACAAATACTGTTGCATACAATCAAAGTCTCAATACATCTCAATACAGGGGAGAAGCTGAAAGAGGCCCCAAATAATGGGAAATCTCATAAATATAACATTGCCTCTTACAAATACATTTTACATATTTTTTTTTCATTCCTGATTGAAATAATGCACTAGAACTTATCTAGCCATAGGAAATCAACAAGCATAGTCATCCTTACTGATCAGAATTTGCCCCGTTTGGTGAAAATTGGTTCATCCAGTGTAGGTGAGTGTCATGTAGCGGGCTAGCGGCTTGCCATGCAATCCTAAGAAGAGGGTCAGACTCCAGTAGGCTTAGAAGGGTGTGCCTCTGCTTAAGACTGTGCTGTAAGAGACTTCACTGTGAACCAGGACCCCCCCCCCCAGTTTGGATCTTGCCCTGGCAATGAACTCAGTAAGTAACTTTGATTAGGCAGTCAGCTTTTTCGCAGCCTGGATGCTTCCCCTCTATATGAAACTGGGAGATAATATTGATTTTGTCTTTCAGGGTCTGTTGTAATGATTGTAAAATAATGCACTTCCATGGTCAGATGAAGGCAAGCTGAGTCACTAAACAATGTCACATATAAGAGACCACAAAGCATCTCCAAAAAGGAGGAGGGGTAACTGAGGAATTTTTAGAGTCCTCTCATAACAGGTTGGATGCAAATAAACAATCAGTTTCCACTGATTCCTCTTTCCCACTGCAGACCCCCCCCCCACACCCCATATTGTTCCTTAGGGTCCCCTATCTCCCAACAGCTGCATCTCAGGGAGATCAGTGGGCTGCAGTGGGTGGGGACAAAACAGAAAAGCTCTTCTGCTGATGGAAAATTTAGTCTGGATCTAACCCAGAGTGAGGCCCTAAACTGCAGTTTACTTAGCCTGCGCATAAATCCAGCCCTGCCTATTCCACAAGTAGCAGCTGCATGTGAGACCCCTTTGTTAGGACCAAAGAGGATGAAAATGTGAGTTTCTATCAGTTCCCCAGAATTCATCATCAGGCTGGATGTTCTGTAGAATAAAAGTGTGTGTGTGGGGGGGTGTTGAACTTTCTGTTTCAGGGCTTAATGAAAAGCCCCCTAACTGCAGCACAGTGTCTTACAAGAGAGTATAGGATGTGTTAATGGATTTGATGGCATTATTTGGATCAGATGAAAAACAGGCTACGTGCAGAGCCAGTTCAATATCCAAGTGACTCAAACTGGCAGGGGGCACTGGCATGGCATGGGAGGAGGTGACTGGGGTGGATGGCACCTGTCAATTAAGAGCCTTGGGGGTCATACAACATCCTGGAGAAGCAAGTTAATGCAACTACAAACATTCATTCTCCCACCTTCATTTAACCTGGAAGATGGCTCCCTACCTTGACTCAGCTGATCTGGCAACATGGATCCATGCTATGGTCACCTCAAGGCTGGGCTATTATAATGCACACTATGTGGGTTTGCCCTTAAAGTCAACTCAGAAACTCCAGTTGGTACGGAACACCACAGCTGGTGTGCCATGGGGCACTAGGCGAAGTATGCATGTAACACCATTCTGTGGTCGCTCTATTAGTTCCTGATCAGTTTGGTGTAGTGGTTAAGACCATGGGACTCTCATCTGGAGAACCGGGTTCGATTCCTTACTCCTCCACTTGAAGCCAGCTGGGTGACCTTGGATCAGTCACAGCTTCTAGCTCTCTCAGCGCCACCCATCTCATAGGGTGATTGTTGTTGTGGGGATAATAATAACATACTTTGTAAACCGTTCTGAGTGGGTGTTAAGTCATCCTGAAGGGCGGTATATAAATTGAATGTTGTTATTATTATTATTACCAGGTTATCATTTACCAGTTACTAATCCGTTACCAGGTTCTATTCAAGGGACTGGTTATCATGTAAAAAGCCCTTAATGGTTTTAGAATCACATACCTGCAGGACCCTCTCCTGCATGCTCTACCACAACAGCTTCACGCATCTGAGCACCCTGCCAATGGGTAAGATTGGCAACTGCCCATTCACATGCATTCTCCATGGTGGTTGCTGCCTTGTGAAATGGCCTGCCTCAGTAGGTCAGGAAGTCTCCTGCACGTCTATTATTCTACAGAATACACAAAACAGAAATGTTCAAGAGGACATTTTTATAAAGGGCTCAGGACTGTACTAGAACGGAACAAACCAGGAGGGCAGCTTTATAACAGAATAGGACTGTAAACTGTTACATTGATTATTGTAAGTATCACTTTACTTTCCTGCATTGTTTTATATCTTCTAATTCCATTTTCTGCGTTGCTTGTAGCATACCTTGCCTTAGGCAGTTTGTTGCCTATATTCTTTTCTATCTCTGTAATCCTAGTCCTCTTGTTGCATTGTTCATCAGTTGTTTTGCGCTGTGTGATCGCTTTGTTTTCATTATGCTGTCTGATTGTACTGTTTTGTATTCTGTAATCTACCTCACATCTTAGTGAGAATGGAAGGTGATACATAAAAATAATTGCCTAATATCAAATAATAATAATAATAATAATAATAATAGTTCAATTTATATACCACCCTTCAGGATAACACCCACTCAGACCGGTTTACAAAGTATGTCATTATTATGCCCACAACAACAATCACCCTGTGAGGCGAGCGGGGCTGAGAGAGCTCCTAGAAGTTGTGACTGACCCAAGGTCACCCAGCTGGCTCCAAGTGGAGGAGTGAGGAATCAAACCCAGTTCTCCAGATGAGAGTCCTGTGCACTTAACAACTACACCAAACTGGCTCTCAGATCCCGCTTCTGCTGTTTGGCTTGAAAACAAGCTGCAGAGGTGCTGAAGCCTGCCTTGGAGCTAACAAGTGTGGGTGCAGGAAGGGGCACACACACTAAATTGTGTCAACAGGCTCCAAAAAGGGCACCAAAGGACCTCTGCAGCCTGTCTTGGAGGGCAGAGCAGGAAAAGGTGAGCTCACAACCGCCTTGTTGCTGCCACCACAGGGCATCAAAGACTTGAGGCCCAGGTGCTCTTGGATGGCAAAATATGCTGAGCAAGCACCAGCTTCAAGATGCTCCAAAGGTGAAAGGAAGGAAGACCACTTTTCTTTCTAAACTATAAAAACCAGCAGTTAATCCTAATAAATTTATGCAAAATGCTTTAAAGTACCATATAAATATTAAATGTTGTTAGTAACAGGAAAGTTTTAGTTTATTGCCAGTTTCAGTTCCATGCAGCTGATTAATCTACCAATTAGTGTTTGAATGTGTTTATATTTAAATGTGTGATCCATTTTGCTAATGGAAAAACTGCACAAGAAAAATAGAAGTTGTCTTCATTTCCTGTCTTCCACTCAACGTGAGACAGAATCGTCTGCCATATGATGCTGTAGTTCTGCCTCGATCAGCGGCCAAGTTCCTTTTCTGCCTTGCCCAAGTGCCTAAGGACTCCAGAAGACTTCCGCAGAGCATAAGAAGTGAGGCTCCAAGCAAGACAGATTATACACACTTGGTGCCAATTGTCTGTGCTTCACACCCAGGGGATCGGTGCTATGCTCAGAGTATACCTTACAGCCTGCTGTCCTCTTCTGCAGTTCCATGTGTATAGGCCAAGGATAGGCACATTTTCCCTTCCAAATCCATCAACCATCAGGATTAAAACAAATGTGCCTTAAATTCAGTCTCCCATGACTTTAATTTTATTTGCATCTATTGAAAAGGGAGGCTCGTGGGCAGAAGAGATTGCAGCCTGCTCCACTATTCTTTTCTCTTCTCCTTAAACCAGCCTTATTGGCTCCTTTGTAAAATATAAGTCATGTGATTTCACAAATGGAGCCAATAGCGGATCCATAGGGGACCATCACAGAGGAGAAGGCTACATTCTGCCAGATCAGTCCTGGTTATGAGGAGAAGGGCTCACATGAGTCCAGGAGACACAAAAAGCTCACTGAACATCTGCTTCATTGCATAACAAGCTCAAGGACATTGTCACATATACATTAGCTCTTAAGGTAGAACTATTTAGAGATCTAGAAAAGGGGACCAAAAATGAAAAAAGACTAAAGAATGTGAGGATTTTCAGTTTTTTTTTTAAAAAGGTAACAAAGGCAAGATGTGACAGAAGTTTATAGAAGTATGTTTGGTATAGATGGTGGGGGGCAGATTGCCTGCTATGGCAGGTAGTCTCCCACCTATCCCACTGTTACTATAGTCTGCACCTCTGTATGGAACTTAGTGATGAGAAAGGGCACCCCAGAATATATCTTTCTCTCAAAGACTCTGGCAACATCTCTCTTGGAACTTTTGTCCCGAACAGGTGGCAGTTATGCAGGAAGGCAGGATGCAGACTCCAAAAACCTCTAGTCAAAGGATACCAGAGATGAAGAGAAAGGCATTGTTTTGTTTGACAGTGTAAAGATCACAAGTACCGAGCAGAAAATAGGATCCTTCGTAGGAAAGGCCATTTGGCACCTCGAGGGCAGAAGGAAGTCTCTGGTCAGTAAAAGTCCCACATCCCCCCCTCCAGCTGATCCATGCAGGGAAGCCTCTTTTTGGGCAAAGATCAGATGCAGGACTGGAACAAAAGTATTTTGCTGAATGGAAGTCTAGGAGACTGGATAATTTTTTCAACAAAGCCATTTTATTTAAAGTGTTTATTTGCAGTGACTTGGGCAATGGAAATCTAGGCTTGACAAGATCTTTGGCAGCAAAAGAAAGCAAGAATCCAGTTGGTAGCACCTGAAACTAACAAAATTTACTCCAGCACAAGCTTTGTGAGTCAGAGCTCACTTCATCAGATGTAGGAAGTATTCAGCCATTTGACAGATTTATACTCAGAGCTGCAGACGACAGATTAGATATTGTTTTAAGCTTGCCTTTTGTTGTAAAATTCCACACACACCCCAAACACACAGAAGTTTCTGTTGTCTGTAACTTTGAGTATAAATATGCAAAGTATAACGAGTCAAAGTTGCAGGCATCCTGAGGAATACATCACAAGTATCTGCTGAAGTGAGCTCTAACTATAGAATCTTATGCTAGAATAGTTTTTCTAGTCTTTAAGATGCCATTGGACCCCATCTGTATTTTGTTAAAAAGTGTTGAACACAGTCATCACAATTGACCTACGTTTGCTTCCATAACCAGGTTTATGTCAATTAAAGCAACATTTTGCAGGTATAAAGCAATGCATCTGCAGTGTTTCAGTCAAATATTTAACAACGTGACAGTTAACAGACAGCCCTGTCCCTCCCCATCATATTATTTATATTTCTTTGTCTCTCTAGCGGCTGCTGTGTAGTATTGCGAGCAGCAGCTGATACTGTTATTGTAAACAAGTGGACTGCAGGCTGCTAAATGTTCTGCACCAGATGCTTTACTGATGAATGTACGCTCCGCTGGCAGATCTCAGGGGAGGCTGAAATGGCTGTGAAGACACCAAGCGATATGCAGAGCTGCAAAAGCAGTTCCATTTTGTTGTTGTTGCTGCAGAATCAATGTGATCTGGTCTCTATCAATCAAATGAGAAAACCTGTTTGATTGCACTTCTTATCTCTGCTGAATTCCAGATAAAAGGGTTACAACTTTTTTAAAAAATGTGTTTCAAAGATTCCTGTTTTCCTTTTATTGCTACAGATAAAAATTTATTCACATAAAAGATTAAGAGAAAATAGAGTGTGTGTGGGGGGGGGGGAGGCATGCATTTTGAAAATACCTCCCCACTAGCTATGTCTTCCTTAGTTTGCTATTCCACCTCAGCTCCATTTCTCTCTCACACACACACACGCACACACACACGCAAGTGCATACTCACCTAGAGAGTTTTTATTGTTGGCTTTGTGAATCCTATGGACTGCCTGCCTATGTGGTTGCGCTTTATAAAAAAACAGATTAACACAAAAGATACCATAAGGAATGGGAGAACCTTTCACCTTACTGCAGCTGTGGCATTAACTTTTATCCAGTACTGATAGCATAAATGCTATACAAAAATAAAAAGGAAATCTCGTGAAAGAAGAAGCTGCTTTGCCTGCTTTCCTTTTGCCTCTGTCCACTCAGCCATTTAGAAATACTGTCACCTGACAAGATCCTCTAACCTTCTGTAGATGCCTTGTTATGGTACTTTCTAAATACTGATAGAGTTGTTTCTCTGTGTGTATGTGTGTGTGTAATCTATCTGACATCTTCATTCAGAAAATCCTTCTAAAATATCCCCCCAATATACCAGGCATTGACTCAAGGTTAAACAACAAGTTATAATTTTTAAAGTGTTGTGTCAGGGTCCCCCAACCTGACTTTGAAGTGGGTGGTCACTAGAGATGGGCAGAATCAGCATTACAATAGAAAAATACCCACAATAATGGCGTTCGTGCGATCGGGACCCAGCGGATCGGTGCTGTCCACGGCGACCTATCCAGTGTTCGGGGGGGGGACTTCATCGGGGCTTGATTCGGGCCATCAGGATCTGATCGGGGATGCAGACAATCAGGCGCCAGTAATCTATTCCCAGGGCAACAGAGCCAGGGGAATGCCTGAGCTGTGTTTGCCCTCCTTCTGTCTCCCTGGAAACCCAAATGGAAGCCCAGCTTTCCTTGATCAGCAGGGCTTCCTTCCAACCACAGAGCAGCAACACACTCACCACCAGTTGGGAGAAGAGACCCAGGGGAGGGAGGGGGAAGGGGGTGTTCTGTAGCCATGGGCACTCCAAACGTTTTTTGCTTTTTTAAAAAAACGGGGCTTTGTAGGCGGAATGGCTGTTTTTCTGTCTGTCACTCTCTGTTTTTAACCTGCTTTTAAAACACTGTATTTTGTGGGGAAACCTCATTCACGGCTCTGTGTGTGTTTAAAATATGCTTTTGGAAGATTGGCTGCTTGCTTTTAAAATCGGGTGGGGAGGAATGGAGGATTCTGTCCCTGCTTTTTTTAAAAAGCTGGCTGAAACATGTTGACGGGGTGTCTCTCTCTCTCTATTTGGAGAGGCAAGGATGGGTTAAAAACTCCCCCCCCTCTGCTCTAAGTGTGTGTGTGTGTGTGTGTGTGTGTGTGAATGTCCCCTCCCTGAGGGGAGGCGGCTCGTCGCCGGGTTAAAAACTCCCCCCCTTTGCTCTAAGTGTGTGTGTGTGTGTGTGTGTGAACGTCCCCTCCCTGAGGAGAGGCGGCTCGTTGCCGCCTCCCCATGCCCGCTGGGCCTGGCGGTCACCGCCACCACCCACCTTCCCACATAGCTGGGAACAGCAGGGTGCCCCTCCGCTTTGGCCTCCCTGATCCGATCCACAGATCGGAAATGGGAGATGATCTGTGTGGATTGGTGATTTGGGGTAGTCGCCGGCGTGGATCCACCATCAGCTTGATCGGTAATTTTTTTTGGATCTTGCCAACCTCTAGTGGTCACATATCATACTTATGAGCCACATTGTGCAAGGAGAGAAGGTTCTTCAGCCTCCTCAGCACCATTTTCTTCACATAAAACCGCCTCAGGGAAAGCTGTTTGCTCTGTTAGGGGCCACATGTACCAAGACAAATATAATTTCACATTAGGGTTGCCAGACCCCTTCAACCTCCTGGTGGGGGATTGGGGCCTGGCACTTACCTGCAGGGGAGTGTGCACGCGATGTCATCATGTGGCCCCTGCGAATGCACCCACGCTCCGCAGAGGCCCAGATTGGGGATGCTGTGGAGCACAGAAGCGCTCCTGCCCTCCACAGCAGCCTAAAACATATCCATTTAAGCCCAGATCAGGCTAGTTGCAGGCCTGTTTTGGTGTGGATCTGGCCCATTTTGAGCCACTGCAGAGTGCGGGAACACTGTGCTCCACAGTGGCCCGAAACTGGCCCGATTCAGGCAAAAACAGGCCCATTTTAGGGCACTGCAGAGTGCAAGAGCGCTCCCGTGTGCTGCAGCAGCTCAAAATGGGCTCAATCCGCACCAAAACAGGCCCCAAAATGGGCTCGATCCGCACCAAAACAGGCCCCAAAATGGGGCCACTGTGGAGGGAAGGAGCGCTTCTGTGCTCTGCAGGAGCCCCAATCGAGGCCTGATCTGGGCCAAAATGGGCCCAATCCAGGCAGCTGCAGCACGTGGGAGCGTGCAGCACTGCAGGGGAGTGCACATGGAAGGTGTGCTCCCCACGCTGGCCAGGTAAGTGGAGACAGGGGGTGGGGGCAGGGGAACCTCCACCCCTGGTGGGGGTCTGGCATCTCTATTTCCAACCCAAGGTTTTAATGTGCTCTCATCTTTTTAACAGTGATGGAATTCCAGTAGAGACAAAACAAAGGCCTTTTTAATGAGTGATTTGAGTTTTCTTCTGAATTCTGAACAATTAACTCCCCCTTCAGATTTCAGTGTTTCAAGGGTTCTCTTCCAAGTTTTCTCCCTATGCAGAAGAAGCGCAGGCAGAAAATTCGAAAGGGAACCCTTGAAACGCTGCATTGAAATCTGAAGGTTGAGTTAATCATTCAGAATGTGGAAGAAAACCCAAAGAGGTATGGAACCTGTGCAAAAAAGGCCTAAGTTAAAACTGAGTTCTCTTCTAGAAATGGAAGGCAAAACAGGATGGCTTGTGCAATCTAGTCACGTACTCTGGAGCTGAGTGCAGACAGATAAAATTAATTTGATAGGTGACTCACTTTTTGCCCTTGTTAGTTCACAGTGATTCATGTGATCTGAACAGATTTTCTAACTCTTTTCTAACCTGCAAGCCGGCAAAAATATTCCTGGAAATGTATTAGAGCCAAAAAAAATTGGACCATGGTAACCATAACATGCCTGTCTAACCATGCTCATAACGATTTTCATTAAAGCCAGGTTGTTTATTTTAAAAGATAAATGAAGATACAGAATGCCCAATATACTACCTGGGAGACAATAGGCCTTTCTTATCACTAGGACTGAATGGAGTACTAGCATGAAGCAATCAAATCTGCTCTTAAAGCAGTCATCAAAACTATGCACAGGGAATATCTAATCTATTTGTGCTTAAGTAAAGCAATAGAATACTGGGTAGGGAGTTACTACTTAAGCTGGAAAAGATGTGGGTGGATTACTGGTCTTGGTCAAGGAATTGTTTAATTAAAGTTGCTTCAGGAAACAAGAGGCTTCTGTTGAAAGGTGAGCTGTGTACTTGGTAGACTAATAATGAAATGATCACTCTTGGGGCCAGTCTTATTCTTCCAGCACTGCCTACTCTCAAACCAGAGTCCAAAGTATTTATCAACTGTTACAACTAGAAATAATATTCAGGCATTTTTTAAAGATCAACACTCAAGCCAATTCTTCTTTACTCAGACGTAAGTCTTATTGAAATATGCTTGCCAATTTCCTGCCCCAGCTGCCATATCCCTGTGTGGCTCCTGAGGAAGGTGGGAGAAATATAAGGTAAAAGATTGCTATTAGGCAATAGCATGACATCATTTTTAGGGGAAACCCGGAAGTGATGTCAGTCCACTCTAGGAATCGCTGGAAATTCTATGAACCATAGAGTTTCCAGAGATTCCTATAAAGGCATGACATCACATTTGATTTTTCCCAGATGTAACATCATGCTGTCACTTAATCACACCCCTCATGTCGCTCCCTGCTATGTACCCCCCAGATCCCCAAAAGTAACAACGGCACTGACTTCAGGGAGATTTACTTACCAGTGTATAGAGTTAAAGGCTTCTAGATTTATATTTATTTATTATTCACTTAAAACATTTATGCCCAGATTTTTACTCTGTATGGGATTCAAAGCAGCTTACAAAAACACCCTGTAAGAAAAAAGTCATAACATATCAGATACTAATACATGTGGCTATTTGTGTCCATCTGTCATGTCAGATGCCACTTACATGTTGATGGAAAATATCCGTGAAATTCCTTTCCAGTGCAATGGTATAGAGCCCACAGGGCAGGGTGGAGTTGTTTTTATTT
Organism: Eublepharis macularius; assembly: GCF_028583425.1. Classification (NCBI taxonomy): domain Eukaryota; kingdom Metazoa; phylum Chordata; class Lepidosauria; order Squamata; family Eublepharidae; genus Eublepharis; species Eublepharis macularius. The sequence continues at coordinate 45,289,996 of NC_072795.1, read as the reverse complement.
TATTGTTATTATTTTATTTAGTTACCCCAAGTGTCCATTCTAGTGGGGGAAGCTACCAAGGCTTCTGCTGCCATTGTACTTGGTTTATTAGTTTATCCCTGAATGAAGCAGCAGCAGCCTGATAATATGTCTTACAGTGATTCTTCTAGCTTGCAGCTACTGGGGGTCCATACCCCTAAAAGAGGTATGGTAAAAATAATACTTTATTCGTTTTACATAAAGAACACTGAGAGCCTAAATGTGAAATAGTAGCATATGTATACACACAAACACACTAACATTTCTTCTTATGCAGAGGTCCTAATATTATGAATCCCTAAGCTTGCCACTTACCATTTCATTTATACCCGGCTTTTCACCACAATGGGCGACTAAAGTGGCTTATGTCACCCTCCTCTCCTCTATTTTATACATATTTCTCTAATCTATAGCCCAAAACTTTTCCCAGTGTAAGCCTTTTCCTTAGTTTTGGCAACCATTTATTGTATCATATCCAGCTAGCTCTGATTTGATCCCAATTAAACCAGGGCTGCCTCTGTGTGCATGCAACCCTGGCTGTCTCAGAGCTCATAATACAACATCCAAAAAGTCCTAAAACTGAGTATATAAGAGAAAGAAGTGGCATCATATTCCAACAACACTCATAGGTACACGGACCTACCTTCTACTGAGTCAGACCACTGGTCTATGAAGGTCAGATCTTGTCTGTTCTTTTTTATTATTAATTTTTTAAATTTTAATTACTAACATCAAAACTACAAAACTACAAACTACAAACAGAAAAAGGAAAAAAGAAACAAGGGGGGAGGGAAAAAACAACATAAGAACACAGGCTACAACTACAAGTATTGAATTCCCTTCATAATACAATTATTTAAAGTTAAACTTTCTAATATGCTATTAGATTGGTAGATCTTATAAGATACGAACTACAGTCAGGATCAGGTCTTCTTCCCCTCCCCCACCTGCGTCTCGGTCTCAGTTCTCTTTGAACAGCTACAATAGCTGCGCTCACTCCCTCCTCCCCACTCCCCCTTCAGATTCTGGATCTTCTTCTTGCTCGAACTCTTGATGATTAAGCACAAAATCCCTCAGCTGTACTTCCAATATTATCTTGTAGGCTTGGTCTTTATATCTAAACCAGATGCCTTCCGGAAATAACCATTTGTATTTTATATCACGCTTTCTCAGAAGAGCTGCAAACCTTTTGTATTTCAATCTTCTTTTCCAAGCTAGAAATGGAACATCCTTCAATATTTTAACCTTGTTGCCAAGAAAGTCCAAGTCCACGTTAGTTGAATTATATAAAATGGTGTCCCGAGTCTTCTTAGATGAAAAATCAATAATAATCTCGCGAGGCAGCTGACGCTTTGTTGCATATTTTGAAGATGTCCGACAGACTTCCAGAATATCGCTTTTTAACTCTTCTTTAGTTGCCTTTGTGAATGACGCCAAAAGTTCCGACACCAGATCCTTTAAATTTTCACTTTCCTCCTCCTTAACATTCTGTAAACGCAATACCGTCTGAGCACGATCCACTTGTAGTCCTATCAGTTGATTCTCCAAAAGCTTTACTTCTTTGTTTGTAGCTCTCATGAGTGTTGCATTTTCACGAGTAGATTTCTCTGCCTCGAGCGCTACATCTTTAGTGGTTTTCACTGCATTTTCAACTGAACCAACCCTTTGTCCGATTTCATTTAGGCTATCAACAAAGGGCTTCATAGCTTCAACGACCGACCGTTTAACCACCTCTTCAAGAGTCTCTCCCTTCCCCTGCAACACAGCCGAAACCGATTTGCCGACAGCAGGGCTCTGCTTTTTTGTCACCATCTTAGGGGGGGGGAGTCCACCAACTAAGTTCCAAAACTCAATGAAGGGGAAGATATCCGAACCTTCTTAAGCTTCAACTCCCACCAATCCTTTGCATATGCTTAAAGTAACAGAAGGGATCCGCTTACTTACAGGCTTTTCACCTTAAATCTGCTTGTTGCCGTTCTCCATGGCCCGGAAGCACGCGATGTACTGCGCAAGTCTGCCAGCCTCCATAGGAGCAGACGGGCTATTTACCCCCTGAATCGACTTCAGGGGGCTCTTCCCGCAGTGCTCCGGACCGTGACCCCCTACCTGGGAGTCCTGGGGGTTGACCCTCGCAGGTCAACCACCCGGTCAGGCTGCTTGGCCGCTTCCTCCCAGACCTGCGGAGAGAAGCGTCCAACATGGCCGGGAAAATGAAACCGAATCTGATCTGTCTGTTCTGACTGGCAGTTGCTGTCCAGGGTTTCAGGCAGAGGACTTCCATGTCACCTACTTTCAACTGGAGTTGCCAGAGATTGAAGTTGGGACTTTCTGCATGCAAAGCTGATGGTCTACCATAAATCCAGAGCTCCTCTCCAAACTTCAGCCTGAGACAATAAACTAAAATGAGTTGTACACATTGGAGGAAAGCATGATTAACTATCATGGAATTATCAGGGAACGCTATTAAACTCGGCGTAGTAGAGAGTATAATTGTAATGTTCTTTTGAGCACATTATGATGTCTCAGGAATGATGTTAGCCCTGTATAAAAGAACAGGAACTGTATTTCTTTGATCTAATATATAGTTTCAACCCAGAAGACTCAAACTGCAACAACAGAGCAGAATGCCCGCAGGTTCTGCAAGCCAGACAGCACTGGAAGGCAAATGGCATTCCTCTTCAAGTAACCAGACATTGTTTGCACAAATTGGCTTGTCACTCAGTTGAGCAAAGCAATCCATCCATAAAACCTAACAGACCCCCATGTTGAAGATTGTGTTTATTCCAGGCATTAATTGAATCAGTGAATGGTTTCTCGTTCCACTGCCCCTTTATGTTAAGGATGGTAGGGCCTAGAGACTGTGCATATAATAGCCAAATATCTGAAGAACTCATTCAGGTTTTCAGATGAAAAAGGAAAGTCTTTGACAGATACAATTTCCTTGTAGCAGCCCATCAGCTATCACTAATTAAGGAAGAACCCAGATCATAAGGTCAGCAAGACCAAAATTATGCAGGGATGTTATCTTGACCGATTTAGAATAGGCATTACATATCAACATGAATTTCTGCCCAAGTTCATCATCTGAATGCTGAGGCTGGACTCAGGCTGTAATAGGACAAGCACTATTCAGTTAACAAGCTAACAATATCACACCTTTGTCTAGATCAAACTATACTATGTGACCTAGCCATTTAGAAATCCCCTCTGGCCATCATGTAAGTGGCAAGGATCCCAGAATTTCTATGACCTGCTAAGAGAAAGTGTGAACTTTGGCCGTATAACTGGAACAAGCCATCACTTCATGGACCATTTACACACTGTACTCAGGATGGGATTGGAACAAAAGAAGAGCCCCCTGGTAGATCAGAACAGGGCTGGCCCAAGGATCTTGCACACCCTCGGCTTGAGTGCCCATCGTCCTCCCTCCCACACTGCCATTAGACACCCCTGCCTGCCTGTCTCATCATTGGCAACTGGGCAAGGCTGAGGCTGGCAATACCTCCCTTACTCACCCCCTGCCAGGCCACTGGGAGCCAGGTAGATGGTGCCTAGTGGTGAGAAGGGCTGGTGGCATCTTTCCACCCTCCTCACCCTCCACCAAGCCACAGGGAAAGATGATGCCCTCTGTCCTTGTCCACAGGATGCCGAGCTTATTGAGAAAATCCACACAAGAGTCTTCATTGACTGGTGGTGCCACTGCTTAGAAAGGCAAGTGGAAAGGTACATGTCAATCTGTACATGCATGATAAGGCTTAAAAACACAAATCAGAATTTTAGGAAGCCAAAGCTGGCACTGCAACTAAGCAGCCAGCAACAAGGGAACTCCCACTCAAAGTGTTCATAAATTAAGCAGCATGAACTGGCAATCTTAGAGCTATTTGGGAAGTTTTGTCACTCTGAAACTCACAAGTGAAACCTTCTTTTCGGTCTGTACATATGCAGATACTGCCTCAGAGAGCGTCCCAGTTGCCCCCTCTCTGGCATCTCATAACCACCCCACCTCCAGAGATGAAGCATCACAGGCCACCAGGGCAGTGCTATTCAAAGAGAAGAAGCAGACTGGATTCAACCGGAAGCACTGGCAAGGGTCTGTGTGGCCGGCATAAATAAGTGCTCGTGCTGAAAAACAGTGACCAGATCCTGACTGTCTCTTTGCTAGCAATCCATACGGTGCTTTCAGTCTTGCAGAGACACCTAGAATGGACCAAGGGTCTTCAGAGAAATGATATTCTGTTCTTTTAACAATCATTTCCATTTTAATTAGTTCTGTTCTTGTTCTTTATTATATTTGGTACACTGGACTCTTTATTACATTCATTTATTATATTGTGTTACACATATTTCTCAGGGGCTGTACCTTAACCAAAAGGATCTTCTCTGACAAATTTCAGGCAGATAGTTGAAAGTATCCTCATTTTAAAGGCCCCATGGCGCAGAGTGGTAAGCAGCAGTACTGCAGCCCAAGCTCTGCTCACGACCTGAGTTTGATCCTGGCGGAAGTTGGGTTCAGCTAGCCGGCTCAAGGCTGACTAAGCCTGCCATCCTTCTGAGGTCAGAAAAATGAGTACCCAGTTTCCTGGGGGTAAAGTGTAGATGACTGGGGAAGGCTATGGCAAACCACCCCATAACAAAAAGTCTGCCAAGAAAACATTGTGATGCAACATCTCCCCATGAGTCAGTAATGACTCGGTGCTTGCACAGTCATTAGGTAGATGTGCACATCTACCTTTGCCTTTACCTAATATTTTCACAGAATGGAACCAGGACAATGTGACAACACTGACATGTGAGAAAGAGAGCAAAAGGCCTATTTAGAAAGAGGGCTCGAAACATATTGATAGTCCTGTAAGAAGATGTTGCATCAACAGGGCAAATGACAGGAGATGGGAGGGGGCATCCACATGCAGTTGTCATCTCCATATGATGATATCACTTCTGGTACCACCTGGAAGTGTTAGTGTCATATCAAGGCCAATTCTTTAGCACTTGGTCAAAAATGTTGCTTTTGGTTAAGTGTTACAGAATCAGCCCCAGGGCAATTCCATTGCTTCTGCATCACACTAGAATTGATGTCATCATGCAGGAACCAAGGCCGGATCAAGGGGGCAGGGGGTAGCCTGCCCCTGGCACTGCCAAAGAGGGGGTGCTGGGCACGGCTGCCAGCCACCGGGAGCACGCCACGGCTTGCCATGTGGGAGGCTGAGCGCAGGGTTGGAAGGCCCTCGCCAGCCCCACCGATGGGGTGGTTGGCTTGCCACGCACACAGGACCACCCAGCCCTGTGCTCAGCCATCCGTGTGGCTAGCCAGCTGCCCCAGTGGCAGCGCACACCCTCGCCGCCACCAGCCTCCTACCACCACCGCCAGCTCCGTGGCACTCCATGTGCTGGGGCGGCCGGCTTGCTGTGCTGGCGGCATGGGGCAGCGGGGCAGGTGAACTGCACAGAAAGCCTCCTAGCCCTGCACTCAGCCTCCTAGCCTCAGTGCATGGAGTGCCACGGAGCTGGAGGTGGTGGCAGCGAGGACGTGTGCTGGGGCAGCTGGCTTGCTGTGCGGGCGGCTGAGCACAGCAGGGCTAGGAGGCCCTCTGTGCACGGCAAGCCAGCTGGCCACCCCTGCACCGCTGCCACTACCAGCTCCACGGCACACCGGGCATTGGAGTGGCCAGCTTGCCGTGCAGGCGGCACACTTCCCGCCCTGCGTGATGATGTCATGAAAGTGACATCATCATGCAGCGCTGGGAGCACACATGCAGAGACCCAGGCAAGGGTTGCACCCAGCGCCTGTGCCCGTAGATCCGGCAATGGCAGGAACAATAACTGCATGTCTCCCATTTTGCTGCCCTGCTTCCTCTCGCTGATCTGATGGCAATTGCTGGGCAGAGGCCTTAATTGCCAGGATTGTCTTTCTGCAGACGGTCAGACCGCACGGCCTCAATACGGAACTGTCATTGAACTGCTTTTTATAATCAGTTATGTTTCTTTAAAGTTTTGGATTGAATAATGAGGACGTGATTTAAACCGTGGATGGAGTGATTGGCTACATGCAGGAGAAGACACAGCTGCTGTAGCTTGGATACTGGAGACATACGCGTCCATGTTAAATACTGATTGAAATACTTTATCTTGTGGGAATATAACAGGTCAGTTCCAATTGGGGTAGTGTAAAACATTTATGTGATGTTAATTGTATATTAATATAAGAATGTTACTTTTTTACAGTTATAAACCACGCCCCTGACGAAGGGGACAAAATCTGTTTGTAGCCGGCCCCAGATTGGGCGTGGCACTTTCTGTTCATTGCACTCTTCAAACTGATCTTATATGAGAAGACTTTGCGAAGACTCATCTGTATACCGTGATTAAAGAACACACACAGACGATAGACATTCTGGACATCTTTATTGACTGTTTATGAGCAAATTGTATAATTTTTTCAGTAGTTGTAATCGAAAATACTTTATTATAATAACGTAAGAATTGAATATTTCAATATTGTTTCCCCGCGAGATTCTTTCTCTCCCCTTTTTGCCGGTACATATAGCGGGAATTGCCTGCGTTTTCCTCTCTCCGTAGATCCGGCCCTGGCAGGAACAATAACTGCATGTCTCCCATTTTGCTGCCCTGCTTCCTCTCGCTGATCTGATGGCAATTGCTGGGCAGAGGCCTTAATTGCCAGGAGATTGCCCATCATAAGTGGGTCCATGGCAAGCCTATGTATCAAGCAAGTGAATGCAATTTCAGTCAAGATTTATTGAAATTCTTAAACAGGCGTAACAACTGCTGCATCATTGAGTAAGGCAGCCTAGGCTCAAGCTAGAACTCTTCCCTTCTGCGTCCTGTTCTTCCAGAATACATCTCTCGGCAGGCTCTGTTGTTCACAACCACTACAATTTGTAAGAACACCACACAAGGGAAGAAAATAGTTGACTCCCAGCCAGCTTGGATAACCAACCTTGCGGCTTTGGCATGGGATGATGTTTTACAGCCAGTACTGAATTTACTGAATTGTAGAGCTCATAAAGTGCATCTCTACTGTTTTGCTTAGATAGATGGTATGGCTAAAAGGCACTGGAGAAATGATACCTTGTGATTATGAAACAATTAGCTACTTGTCTACCATCTCCCTCAAAGTATATTGTGGGAAAACCATGTCTTTTGCCATGTTGGAAGGACAGGATAAAAGTGAGAGCACGCAAGAAATAGCACTGGGCGTTACTTAAAATAATTAGGCATGGCTCTCTATTGAATACCCAAATGAATCTGCAAGCCTTTAAAAAGCCCTTCTTTAGATCAAACACCAATTCATACATAGAGCACAAATGATGTTCTGTGTCTAATAATGCGTAATGCAATTCTGTTTGACCACCATCAGCACTGAACTACACAAATGCCTGTCAAAGAGGCTTGCAGTATGCTCTGCAAAACAGTGCACATGTGAGTGCACATATGTGGAAAGCTGATTGCACTACAGTGTACAGTTATGAAGGAGTATGCTGAAAGGAGTATGCTGAAGCAACCCACCAAACAGCCATAAATGGGATGATAAGCAGTGGCGGCGGATCTAGGGTTGCCCACGCCCGGGGCAACCCTAGGCCGACCACCTTGCGTGCACACGCAGCACGCACGCGCTCCCCGCTCTGCATGATGACGTCACTTCAGTGGAATGGCGGAGGCAGCGTGCGGGGCTGGGAAGTTGCCCATGCCATTCGCCTCCCCGCAGGCGAATGGCGTGGGCAGCCTTGCAGCCCCGCGTGCTGCCTTTCACCTGCCCTGCAGGACAGGGGGCGGCCGGCAGACCCCTGTCCTGTGGGGCAGGCGAAAGACAGCGTGCGGGGCTGCGAGGCTCAGGGGGCTGCTGCCTGTGACAGCTGGCAGCTGCTCCCAGCGCCCTCTCCCTAGTGGTGTCCGGGGCAGACTACCCCCTTGCCCTCCCTCGATCCAGCCCTGATAAACAGACAAATAGTCCACTGAAAAACTGATGCCTGGTGAACAGGTCATGAGCCAAACTGGCATTTGAGCTTCCCTAGCAAAATTAGGTTTAGTTTTCATGAAGAAAAAAGGACTGAACATCTGACTCATACTTCTGGATACAATAGGCTAGAAACTTAATGTATGAAAACAAACCCTGGTCTCCAGGCCTCCTGAGAGCCCAAACAGGCACCTGGTACCACGCTTAGAATGAAATCCAGACACAGGGTGCTTGTGCATGCCTCATCCATTTTTATTGCAATGTGCGGTCTTGCTTCCTTAAAAAGTCCATGTTAGAAAAAAAAGGGAGCTGTGTTTGACACAATATACTACTGAAGCCCAGAGGAGTTCTCACTACTGCAACTCAGAGCCAAACTACAAGTGACGTCTTACACAGGTTGGACACTAGTCGGCTTCCCTCAAGTTTTGATGGGAAATGTAGACATCCTGGTCTTGCAGCTGTAATGGAGAGCCAAGCTGTAAAACCAGGGCACCTACATTTCCCATCAAAACTTGAGGGAAGCCGACTAGTGTCCAACCTGTGTAAGGCGTCACTTGTAGTTTGGCTCTCATTCAGCTTTCTTAGATTAGCTCCCTTCCAAGACATCAGCAATGAACAAGATGGCTCTCCTACAACGTTAAGCTTCACAGAGCTAGATTGTTGTCTGCATACATTTTACTACATCTCTGAAATGTCTGGTTTCTCTAAGCAATTGCCCTGTTCCACAGCAGTAGGGAATCTATAATATTCGCAAAATGCCCATCAATGGTACAAAATTACATTAAGTCTGAAGCCCTGAGCTCATTTGTGACCCCCCTGGTGCCAGGTTTATTTATCATAGAAGTCCTCCTTGTTCTTTGGTTGCTAGGCATGCAATTACGTCCTGGGCTACACATACAGTAGAAGGAAGTGACAGAATCCTGGAGGGTTTGAGGTTGCAGGTAGGGAAATGGCATTTTTGAATAATCCCCTATGTTAAAAATAACCTTCGTGCTCCTTAAGAGTGGCACAGCAGGGATTAACATTCTTGATCCGCCTTCTCTCCGATGAGCTAATTTTTTGTTTGCAGACCAACTTTTTCTTATTGTGTAGGGGAGCATTCCAAGAGACGATTCTTCCCTGTAAGCTGTCAAGGTGTATGTAGTCTGTTGCTCCTCCAGAGCACTTCTCACCCTCTTCTGCTGCATGTGTAAACCAGGACTCGTTCCGACATGTTATAGCTACCAATGGCACAAAAGCAAGCAGGAGTCTCAGGGTGCCTTAAAGAATAACAAAATTTTTAATTCCAGCCTAAATTTCATGCAGTAAAACTTACTTTTTCAAATGCATCTGAAAAAAGAGGGCTATGGTCAATGTTCATCTTTGAGGTGCTACAAAGACTTCTGTCTGTATTTACTGCAACAGACTTAACAGCTGACTGTTTAGAAACGGTGGCTCAAAGGGACTAAAAATTATGTAAAAGTAAGTGATATTTCCCAGTGCAATTCCTGCAGGATAGGGGCATTTGTGGCACTCCATTCAATCGAAATGTTTCAAGGTCTCTAGTCTAATCTGTTATCATCCCTTCTGTCTTAGCTTTCCCTCTCCCCTTTGCACTAACAAAGCAGTTTACGTTGATGAAGAATTGCTTCTACAGAGAATGTGTGGGTAGTCACTGATATAATGTATGCTGAGATTGCAGAGACAGCAAATGAAGGAAGTGGAAGAAAGCTGATTCAGCACCTTCCAAATACGTGGTTTGCTGCAAGCTATTAAAGAAGGTGTCAAAATTAATTAGGGCTTGAGGAAATCACGCTACATGTAAAGAGCACTTGATGGACAGTTTAGAATTGATCGTCCCACATATTTCATGGATAGGAAGACAAATGAATTGGATACAAAATTTTAAGAGAGAGCTTGCCTTCCGCAGGTGCCACCCTGCAAATGGGCAAAATCAAAAGCTGCCCATGCATGCGCATTCTCTGTAGTGGCCCCCACCTTATGGAAAGGCCTGTCTGGAGAGGTCAGGAGAACGCTCCCACTCTCCTGGCTTTCCACAAACTGTGCAAAACTGAACCATTCAAGAAAGTTTTCTTATACAGGTAATAGGAGTGTGTTGTTGTAAGGAAATAGCCCAGAGAAGCAATTTGATAAAGAGATACAGGCCATTTTCACAAGGCCACATGCTCGGAAGATTGCGTGAAACTCACGGCATAAAAGTGTCTTCCTAGCATGATTTCCTGGCACAATCCCCTTTAATGGCCCTTTTTCTGACATCATCAGGCCATTAAAGGGGATCGTGCCGGGAGATCATTCTAGGAAGACGCTTCATGCTGTAAGTTTGCATAATCTCCCAGGGTACATGTGAAAACGACCATGGGCTATAAACTACACTACTGTGCACTTTATGTTACCATCATCTATTATGTTTATTATGCTTATGTTTTGTTTGAGCATTGTTTCAGCTCTGTATCTGATTTCTGCTTGTTTTCCAATTTCTGTAATCTATACCCTATTGAATTGTTTGTTGAATGCCCCAGCTGTTGACTGTGTTGAACAATACTGTGTTATCTGCCTTGAGTCTCTGTGAGAAAGGCAGACTATAAATAATGTAAACTGTGAAGGTCCTCCTCGTCAGATACCCCCTTCTGCCACCGTGCCATGGCACCCTCGCTGGTTCAGCGGGTCTGTTACTCCAAAATGCACCCTCCCCGGCCACCTGGTCGGCCGCTGGCTCGCAGAGTCCTGTGGGGGCTGCCTTTCCTGGCCTCAGATGTGGCTGGTGAGCAGAGGGCAGGCCTCTGACATTCCCAATTCACCAGGGAGACTGGCCCTTGCTTCAGGACCAGGCTTCCCTGTATCTCCTCCTCGGCCAGAGGTCTTCTGCCCCCTTTTATCCTCCCAACCACCCTCCTGTGCCCACCCTCCACCCTAGGTCCCTCCCGCCCAGGCCAATACTATCACCTGGCCCAAAGAGGGCCACATGGTGTGCCGCGGAGCTGGTGGCGGTGGCAGCGGCGAGGGCGTGCGCTGGGGCAGCTGGCTTGCTGTACGGGTGGCTGAGTGCAGGGCTGGTCTATCCTGCGCACACAGCAAGCCAGCAGTCCCATTGGCGGGGCTGGTGAGGGCCTCCCAACCCTGTGCTCAGCCACCCGTGTGGCAAGCTGCGGTGTGCTCCCAGGTGGCTGGCAGCCACGCCCGGTGCCCCCTCTTTGGCGGTGCCGGGGCCAGGCTACCCCCCCTGCCTCCCCTCGATCCGGCCCTGGTTATCGCAAATAAGTGTGTGAAAGTCAGCCAATTGTGACACATTAGATAAGATCCACCAACTTTGTGTTGCAGCTTACAGACACTTCAGCACATGTGCAGTTGGCAAACTTGATCTTTCCAAGGGTCATGGTCAGGTCAATAACGTGATCTACTTTTCAGGCATAAAACTTGGGTAGTTCATGGTGGTTTTCTGCATCTGTGTGGAAAGATGCATTGTTAGGAACAAGTTACGTTGTCTGTTTTTTGCACACATTTAGCAGCATCTATTGCAATTGCAAGGACTGATCACAAAATTTCAGCTGTCGTAGAAAGGCACACAGAAACACTAAAGGAGTAAGTCTCAGCACAAGAGGTCAACTTTTAACGATGTACCTTTGAAGTTGGAGGTAGCAGTGGGGCCTCTAGATGCAATGGCAGGGCGAGGCAGCTGCAAGAAAGCAGCAGGTCTCCACACAGGCACACCCATGTTTTCCTCACAATCAGGCACATTTGAGCTCTTCAGATGCACATCAACAATGTGTCAGATGTTTCGATCCATGACTTCCTATGAGGAGAGCATGAGTGAATAATAATTGATGGATAATCAAGCATCCCTGGCAGGGGTGTGCAAAGGCACAGTGGTTCGGCTTTCCCGATTCGGGTATACCTGAATCGAGAAGCCGATTCGGGAATCGCTGTCCCCGAATCGGCAAGCTGATTCGGGAATGGCGATTCGGGGCGATTCGGGGCAATTCGGGAAAGCTTTTTCAATGGGAAAAAGCCTCCCCAGGCTTCTCTGAAGCCTGGGGGAGACATTTTCCCACAGAATCAAGCTAAAATTTGTGGGGGCCTTCCTCTAACTCCCCTCTAACAACCCACACAAGTTTCAGACCGATTGGACTTTGGGGGGCCATGTTATGGCCCCCCAAACCAGGTCCCCCTATCCTCGCCTAAAAAGGGCATAGCTTTAGCTTGCTGCTGCTAATCTCCTATTTTGTGCTTGCTGCTGCTGATCTCCATTATTTCCTATGGGGAAAAATGAAGAGGCAGGCTTCCTTTGCCAGGGGTGGCATTTTGCATGCAAAATTCCCCCCAACTCTCAGGGGCCATTCTCCCACCATTCTTCCCACCCCCCTACCAAGGCTCAGCCTGCTCCCACTTGGGGGGGCATTTCATGGCCTCCCTAAGTAGGTGCTCTTTTCTCTACTACTTACAGCTGGGGGAGGCTTGTCTTGCCAGGGGTGGCATTTTGCATGCAAAATGCCCCCCAACCCTCAGGGGCCATTCTCCGACCTTTCCTCCCACCCCCACCAAGGCTCAGCCAGCTCCCACTTGGGGGGGCATTTCATGGCCTCCCCAAGTAGGTGCTCTCAGCCCCCAAAGTCCACCCCCTACAGCCCCACACAAACTCAATCCCCCCCAGCTGCCACACACAGACCCAAATCCCCACATTAGCTCCTCACAGACCTAAATCCACCCCCAGCAGCCTTACACCCATAACCCCAGGAACAGGCTGGCCAGCCCTCCCCCTTTGTTCCCTATGCTGGGAACTTCTAAACTCTCTTTCCCAGGGCAATTCCGCACAGCCCAGGGGTGACACAATCGTGGGCAAACTTCTGAGTGCCAACTTGTCCCTGGGAAAGAGCACCTAAACCACAGACACCCTCCCTCAAATTCCCCCACCACCTACAGAGATGGCTGGCCAGCCTCCCCATTGTTCCCTATGATGGGAACCAACTGCACAACAAAGAATAAAACACAAACAACACAAAATACAGTTGTTAAAAAATTATTTTCTCCCTTTCAAAGTACAAGTAGGCAAAGCATTATGACACATTACACCAGCAGTCCCCCACACAGAAAAATAACACAACTCTCACTTAACATCAGAGAATCACAAAAACACAATTCCTGTCAAAAACACTTTATTTCTTGAACTGCTTTAGGTTACATAGTAGGAGGGCATAACAGGGCATGATAGCAGTGTACTACACAAAATAATACAACCCACTTCACCGTTTTTGACAGCAATTGTGTTTGGGTGATTCTCTGATGTGAAGTGAGTTGTTATTTTTGTGTAGTACACTGCTTTCATGCCCTGTTGTGCCTTCCTACTGTGTAACCTAAAGCAGTTAAAGAAATAAAGTGCTTTTGACAGCAATTTTTGGGGTGATTCTTTAATGTGAAGTGAGTTTGTGTAAGATACTGCTGCCATGCCCTTTGGTGTGCCCCCCTGCTGTATAACCTAAAGCTGTTCAAGAAATAAAGTGTTTTTGACAGGAATTGTGTTTTTGTTTTTCTCTGATGTTAAGTGAGTTTTCTGTGTGGGGGACTGCTGGTGTAATGTGTCATAATGCTTTGCCTACTTGTACTTTGAAAGGGAGAAAATTTTTAAAAAACTTTATTTTGTGTTGTTCGTGTTTTATTCTTTGTTGTGCAGTTGGTTCCCATCATAGGGAACAATGGGGCTGGCTGGCCAGCCATCTCTGTAGGTGGTGGGGGAATTTGAGGGAGGGTGTCTGTGGTTTAGGTGCTCTTTCCCAGGGACAAGCTGACACTCAGAAGTGCGCCCACCATTGTGGCACCCCTGGGCTGTGCAGAATTGCCCTGGGAAAGAGAGTTTAGAAGTTCCCAGCATAGGGAACAAAGGTAGAGGGCTGGCCAGCCTGTTCCTGGGTTTATGGGTGTAGGGCTACTGGGGGTGGATTTGGGTCTGTGAGGAGCTAATGTGGGAAGTTGGGTCTGTGTGGCAGCTGGGGGGGTATTGGGTATGTGTGGGGCTGTAGGGGGTGGACTTTGGGGGCTGAGAGTGCCTACTTGGGGAGGCCATGAAATGCCCCCCAAGTGGGAACTGGCTGTGCCTTGGTGGGGGGTGGGAGGAAAGGTGGGAGAATGGCCCCCGAGGGTTGGGGGGCATTTTGCATGCAAAATGCCACCCCTGGCAACACAAGCCTCCCCCAACTGTAGGTTGTAGAGAAAAGGTCACCTACTTGGGGAGGCCATGAAATGTCCCCCCCAAGTGGGAGCATGCTGAGCCTTGGTGGGGGTGGGAGGAAAGGTGGGAGAAGGGCCCCTGAGGGTTGGGGGGCATTTTGCATGCAAAATGCCACCCCTGGCAAGACAAGCCTCCCCCAGCTGAAGGTTGTAGAGAAAAGGTCACCTACTTGGGGAGGCAATGAAATGCCCCCCCAAGTGGCAAAGGAAGCCTGCCTCTTCATTTTTCCCCCATAGGAAATAATGGAGATCAGCAGCAGCAAGCACAAAATAGGAGATTAGCAGCAGCAACCTAAAGCTATGCCCTTTTTATGCGAGGATAGGGGGACCTGGTTTGGGGGGCCATAACATGGCCCCCCAAAGTCCAATCTGTCTGAAACTAGGGGGGTCGTTAGAGGGGAGTTAGAGGAAGGCCCCCACAAATTATGGCTTGATTCTGTGGGAAAATGTCTCCCCCAGGCTTCAGAGAAGCCTGGGGAGGCTTTTTCCCATTGAAAAAGCTTTCCCGAATTGCCCCGAATCGCCCCGAATCGCCCCGAATCGATTCGGGGCATGCCGATTCGGGATTCCCCGAATCGATTCAGGATTCCCCGAATCACCCCGAATCAGGGTGATTCAGGATTTTTTCGGGATTCGGATTCCCGAACTGCACACCCCTAATCCCTGGCCTTAATAAGAAATCACGACTCCATTCCTCAGACTTTCTCTAGGTACAGAATCCAAAATTGACAGCTAAAAACCAATTTTGCCCTCACCATCAATGAGATTTTACAATGCACAGAAAATGAAGGAACCATTTGAGATAACCATAATGATAACCAAGGAACCATAATGAGATAACCATTCATAGTCTCTATTCAATCCCACTATGAATGGTTATCTCATTATCAGAAGTAACTGACTTCCTTAACAGAAGCAAACTGATCTCCATATCAGAAGCTACTGTTTGCATCTACTCCTCCCTCCCCTCTCCATATCTATATCTGGCCAGTTTCTTCTTGTCCTCCATGCATCTGACGAAGAGAACTGTGATTCTCGAAAGCTTATGCTACAATAAAGTTGGTTAGTCTTAAAGGTGCTACTGGACTCTTTTTGATTTTGCTACTACAGACTAACACGGTTAACTCCTCTGCATCTATGATTCTAACAAAGAGTTGTCATAAGAGTCCAAATAAACTTAAGGTCCTTATTCCCAAACCAGTTAAGCTAATGTGCTTGGTGCAGAAGTAGCTTCAGCTCTCTTGTGCTGCAATCCTAAACAGAGCTACACCCTTCTAAATTCATTGAAATCATTGTGCTTATAAGGGTGTAACTCTATCTAGGAGTGCATTTTTTATTTCTTTGGGCCCTTGTCAAAATAGAAGAAAGGGTGATTCAGCTTTGTTCTCAGTGTGCCCTATCCAACTAAATTATTATTTTCCTGAGGAAATTATTGATTTAAATTTCATAACACTGGAGCCAGCACCACTTTCAATTTCTGAAAATAAATCTAGCTATGTGAAATATATGATATGATCTGTATTTTTGCAATATGGTGCCAGTTCATTCTCATATATTATATATACTCTGTTCTTTAAAAAATCAGCCAAAGCCAAAGTTTTTTATATACTTATTTGGTTTAAAGTTTAAGCCAAAGTTTTTTATATATTTATTTGGTTCTCTTTTTCTAGCCTCATGCCAGTATATAAGGTTAGATGGCTTGTATAAACTGATGAAAGAACGAGGGTAGATTGGTATAAAATGTATTGTTATATTGATATGTAGTAAGCTGCATTAATCTTTCCGTTTATATCTTTTGTCTCCTCTTTTTTATTTTTTCTATCTTATCCTATACTCCTGGACTGATTAAGGGATTAACTATTCTGGCGAAAATCTAAGGGATTGGAAATGTGATTTATACTTAATATATGTAAAAGAAAGAATTATGAGAAATGAAATAAGAAATAGAGTAAGTGGATAAAAAAGCACTGAAATAAAATAACTGATTGGAGAGCTTAAAAGGGAAGATTGAAGGAACAAGAGGTATTAAATGTCTATGCAGTGGCTTTCCATATTCATGCATTGATGATATGATGTCTTGTACATGAATTTATTACTGGAACTTTTTTTTTGGATCCTTTATGTAACTTTAAAATTAAATAAAGAATAATTAAATTTTAAAAAATCAGTATTATACACATGGTTTTATTGCCAACTACCTTCAGGGCTTGGTGCCAGGTTTTCTGGCACCTGAGGCCAGATACCTGCACCTGGGGGCAGCTTCAGGGGTGTTGCTGCCCCCATGTGCATGTGCGCAAAGCGTACATGGATGAGCACATGCACCCAAACTGCATGATGATGCCACTGCGTGCATCATCATGCAGGGCATGCCGCTGCAAGCCGGCCACCCCATTGGCGAGGCAAGCAGCTGGGACAGCACGTGGGTGGCCTCCCACCCTCCTGCTCAGTTGCCCCGCACTGCCCCGGCCACGTGCTGTGCCTGGCTGGCCTGCAGCTATGTGGTGGCGGTGGTGGCGGTGGCAGCACAGGGCAACTGAGTGGGAGGGCTGGAAGGCTACCAGCTCAGTTGCCCCACACTGCCGCCGCCAGCACACGCTCCTGGCTGGGCACCTGCAGGCCAGGCACAGCAGGTGGCCGGGGTGGCACATGGGAGTGGCTTCCCAGCCCTCCCATTCAGCCGCCAGCGCTGCCACCACCCCCGGTCAGAGCTCGAGGCAGCTGCCGGCACTGCCTCAATGGATGCAACAGCCCTGACTGCCTTTAAGTCATGAGATCTGGCATTATTGTAAGTCTTCTTAAAAAGCATATACCTAGAGCATTCAGGCAATGTAAGAGACGTGCAGTGTTATTGATTTTTGTTCCCAGTACTATTTTTTTTTAAGCGTGTATTGAAACAAAAGCAGCAAGTGCTGGTTAAAAAGCCACAGTCAATATTTTCAAGATGAGCTAAGAGATCACTTCAAAGATGCCCACACGTATTATTTACTTTTAATGGAATTGTGGTTTGGAAGACCACTGGGAACCTATTCTAAATTTAACTTTGCCAATAGATTTAAGTGCTCACCATACACTTGAAAATGTTACAAGTTACCAAGGCCTTAAAATAGTATCAAAATAATACCACATTCATTGAGAAGATGTGCATTGAAATGGGCTATTAAGTGGAAAGATCATCTGGACTGTTCGAACCTGCAGCGTGCCAGAAGCGGGAGGGGGGAATTTTAAAAAATGGGAACTTTTCCACATCGCGTTTCCCCCCACCAGATCTCTAGAAGGTGTGTGTGAACTTATTTTTTTCTTCATTTCCCCCACTTCAACTGATTCTCAATTGCTTTTAACATTCCATATTCATCAGGGTATCTGAGGAGGTTGTTTCTTTTCCTTTTGGTTACTGTACAAACTAAGTTCTTTCCTGCATACCCGAGGAGATACTCCCTGCCAGTCATATTTCTTGGCTGGCATGAGCGTGAAGCACGCTGTGTATCTTGATCCCAGTGAAGCCTACCTTGAGCCCAGTCTCTCTTTCTCAGCCTAATTTCCTACAGAGAGTTGCTGTGAGGATAAAACAGAGGAGGGATGACATCTTCAGAGCAAAGGCAAGATTAAAATGTGGTAGACACAGGGTTCGTCAATGAGAAAATCAGCATTGGGGATAAAGTTTCCTGAAAGGCAGCTTATCCAGCAAGACTGAGGATGCTGGGTTGGGCCCCCACTAGGTTTTTTGCTGGTGCAAGAGGGAAGAGGAGCAACTACACCCTATTCGCCTCCTCATTGCAATCCTCTAGGATCAAAATCCAGATGGGTCACACTATGCTTAGCTTTGTGTTTTCAGTTGTCAAAATGAAAAGCGGGGCCATTTCCCCATGTTTTTAAAATAGCGTGGCACTCGTGGAATGTTGGCTGCTTCTTCATGTGATTTCTGACGTCACCTGGATGCAGGCAGTGATGGCTCCATTTTCGTGGCAGCATGAAAATGGAATCATCATGGCCTGTATCTGTGTGATGTCAGAAATTGCACGAAGAAGCCACTAAGCATTCGGTGAGTGTTGTGCTATTTTAAGAATATGAGGAAATTGCCCAAGTGGAAATAACCTTTTATCCTAGTTGCGTTTAAAATAGACCCCCATTATC
This sequence comes from Eublepharis macularius, assembly GCF_028583425.1. Lineage (NCBI taxonomy): Eukaryota > Metazoa > Chordata > Lepidosauria > Squamata > Eublepharidae > Eublepharis > Eublepharis macularius. The sequence goes on along the minus strand of NC_072795.1, from coordinate 45,271,656 downwards.
TGGATTTTTTAGATTTACAACCTTAACATTCTATATGATATCAATAGTAATTTCTCTAGAAAGCTGTATAGGACACCACTATCTAATCTAACTAATACTGGGTAGCCCAAACCTATGGATCAGTAGTTTCTAGCAAGTAGCTGAAGTGGCATCCAAATATTTCCAAGCAGGGTGAAGGTATGCGCTCTCGCCAGTTGCCATTGCATCCCTTTTCACAAGAGGAATGACGGTATAGGGGATGGCGTCATTTTTAATGCTAAAACTGATTCATGGATTGCAAGTACATTGGAAACGTACTCAAAATCAGATTAAGAATTGTTCAAACGCAGGCAAGTCTAACTTCCCTTTTAAACAAGTTTCAGTAAAAGCTTAAATGGAATTTTACCATGCAATGTATGCTGTAGCCTGAGTGTTTTGTATTCTGCAGCAGAGTATAGAAGGGATTCCTTGTCCTGTGTGAAATCATTCGTATTTGCTGAGAGCATCACAACACCATCTGTTGTTGAAGAACCCCGCTTGGCACTTCCTGCTTCTGGCTTCTCCAAACTTGAAATCATGCTGCCTTTATTATTCCATAGCCATGTTTCATTGGGGAGCACCTAATTAACTTTTATTGGAAAGTTCAAAGTGCAAAATCACCCACACCTTATATAAAAATTAAATTTAAGCAAATGTTTTTGACAAGTTTTGAGGGTTGAGGTGTTTTTATTAGTAATGTTTCCATTCTCAATAGCTTCTAATAAGTTTCTGTGATTGTTGCATTGATTTATCCTTCATACATGCCCAAAGAATAACATAATTCACCTAATGCTTTTATTTTCATTACAGGCCCAATATTATACTGAAACACATGAAATAATCATGGGGACACCTTTCTGAACTGATCTGGATTGTCATCTAGAAAGGGCCAGTTCATGGGTACTTGCCCAGGCATGGCTGCAGATTAATCACACAATAATCTGTATTTGCAGAAGGGGCATTACAGATCACATATTGCAGCCAAAGCTTTAGAATAATCTCATCTCAGGGCCAAACTACAAGTGATGAATGACACTTGAACAGCAAGTGTATTTCTCCCTGTTCACTTCCCCTCCACTTGCACTCCACGCGATCCACTTGCCGTTCAAGTGTCATTCGTCACTTGTAGCTTGGCCATCAGATACATTGCTTGGAATGGAGTCTCTTTCGCACATTCGATTCCCAGGTCATCAAGTGCATAGTATGGCCACTACAGTACTACATCAAACCCGCAGAAACTCTTGACCTCTAAAAGCCAGGATCAAGAGACTGTATATAATTGTTTATACATCCAGAGTTCAGCGTGATGTTATTAATACAGCTTATGCTGTTGGTACCTTGTATACCTGTGTCCTTGAAATAACATTGTTATAGCAACAGGCTGAACTATTATACAGGTTTCATTCCAGAGTTGTACTGTAGAACCTATAAATAATTAGCTATTCAGTACTATAAAAAACAGAAAGCACTGATGCAATATCTCTTGTGCGTCAAACTGTGAACTAACACAGAGATCAACTATTGAATCACTCAGAGAAGCATACATTATTAATGCCCATAGATACAGAAGTGGTCAAATCCTTTAATTTTCTTTAGGAAAAGAAAGTTGCTGTCTAACAAACATGAATATAAAAAATCCAAATTTCCATTCATTGTTTGTACACATCTTGATTCAAACAAAGGTAATAAAGTTCATTATTTTAGCCAGTCAATAAGCTATTACCTGCCCTTCTATGAATTTTTTGAAATCTATGCCTATCTCTAAATGTTGAAAAGAAATCGAAAACCAAGAGGGATTTTGGCAATCAGAGATTCTTATCCAACAGAACAAGTTTTGAAATCTCTGTCTATCTAGATTTTAAGATTTCATTTTAAAACTAATGTGGTGGTGCCAGCAATGGCATATTTGCCTAAAGAAAGAGCGATATGAAAGGGGAGAGTTCTCCCCAGATCGTACCATGTGAAAAAACTTTAAGGATAATCTTTTCCACAGAAGGTGTTTCATACACTTCATAGTAAAAGATTAATAATTAACAAATGGTATTTACAACTACTTGAGACTGTCAAAAAATTCAAATAAAATTGCAACAGGATGAATGAAGAACAAATACATTAATGACAGGCAGAGTGCCATATTACCAATGAGGTTTAAGAAAGGGATCCAAAATAGAAATGATAGCAAATATTGGGTACAACAGATCAATGCTGATGCATTCACATCTGCCATCTGACTAGCTATAGTGTTATGAGATGGAAATTTTGATTTTAATAAATACTGTTGACACAAAAGCTTGATTGATTTGTATACTCATGGAAAATACTGGTTTTTCATCTGATTGGACTGTTGTCTGTGACACAGAACTTTTAGTTACATGGGTTCACCTGAAAGCTCAGTGTTGAGATTAATTCCTTTTCCCCAGTGATATTCCTAATCAGGAGAGCTACGAAGTGCTAAAACATAGGAACTATGAATACTCTTCCTGATAGCAATAGCAAAAATTCTAAGAGACTCGAACACTCTATTTTTCAGTGAAATCAAATAGCGGCTCAGTGACATATTAAAGACCAACAACATATATTCCAGTATAAACTTTTGGTAGTCAAAACGCATTTCCTCAAAAACAACACGAAAGCTCATAGTGGACTAATTTTTAGTGACAGTGGATTGATTCCTGGTTTAATTTCATGGTAACAGACTGAAACAGCTACCTTCTTTAACTATATTTTTCAGTGCAACTTTCTCAAAACTTAATCTATTTTTCATCCAAGTCATGGACACTACAAATGTACAAAAAAACTCTTGAGGGTTTTAAAAAAAAGATTGAACTAGATGAGATCCTGGGAGATTTATGAATTGATTTCCTGACCATTTTTGTTGGTAAATAGCAGCCACCAGAAGCCCAGTTCAAGAGCCCATGGTGCTAGGAAAGACATGGTTAACCCTTTCATCTGTACCATTGCCAATTTGCTTTCCCCCCTGCTGAGCAAAGATAAGGAACATTTTCTTCCTCGAGGGATGGCTGAGGTTCAGAAATCAATAAAAATTGCTTGGATCTCCTGGTATGTCATCTAGTCTGTCCCTAAGGTACTAGGGGACTACGCAGCTTAGAAATAGCCCACAAAGAAGCCCACATCTTCGTGAAATTCTGGAGAAAATGGCTATGTAATCCCTAGGTTTGGGTGACAAAGCTGAAAGAAGGTCCCTGGCCTGAGATCAGCTGAGGGACACTCTTGGGACCCCAAACCACTCTATAGCTGATTGCTGGCTGTTGCCTTGATACCCCAATTGCAACTCCAGAGGCATCAACAACAAAAGAGGGAGGCTCCATTCCTTACTGTTGTTAGTCATGGCAGTGCTGGTTTCAGGGCAATTAGCCATTGGGTGGTGTGGAGTGTTGCCCTGATTGTTTCCTCCCCGCACCACCTGCCACACCGAGTGATTCTGCAGCCCCATTCCTGAATTTGGCCCAAAGCCCCAGAATCACTAAGACCTCCCCATAGGTCTTCTATCAGACATTGTGAGCTGAAGAGAAAAAAAAAAGGTTGGAGGGCTTTCGGAGAGTTTTTGGAGGCATAAAGTTAGCCTGTCTGAGGAGCTTCCCTGAACTTTATCAGACAAGCTCAGGGATTGTACATTTCATTGCTCTCAGGACATAGGACTTTTTTAAAATTACGACTCGTGTAGTACCTCATGAATTGCACTGTTCATTGGGGCCATGAAAATCAGCATTTGTGGGATAAAAAGGAAACTTGGATAAAAAGGAAAAACTGATTTAAGTTTTGCAAGGTTTACTTAGATATAGGATGAGTTTCTGGCAATTTATATGCTACTCTTTGTCACTTCCAGGTTGTACCTGAAAGTGTTATAGCCACGTTGGTGACATTACCTCACCTCCTTGTCCCCATCTATGGCCCTTCTGCCAATTGCCCGGCTCAGCCTGGTAGCCCTATGACATGGAACAGGCAAAAAAGATCCTCTAAAGCGTCAGTCCTAGGAGACCCCCCCCCCCCAATTCCTGCTCAGCCTCAAAGTGACTACCTAATTTCTGTCGGCAGAGTTCAGGGAATAATCCAAATGACACTTTGGAGTTTGCTTTCAATGAATTTACTGCAACAGGATTTTTGCAAAAGACAATAACTGACTCCAGCCCATTAATGCAACAGGGAGGCCTTCAGAGCACAAGCACTAACATACTAACACCCACATAGCAGAGAGAAAACAACAAGAGGGAGCCTGAACTGCAAGAGAAAACATTCAATAAACCCTAAACACTAGAGAATGCTCCACAGCTCCCACTAGGGAACAAGTGGACTAAAATACTTTTCAGCGTGTTTACAGTAACTGGACACTTAGCAGGCTGTTGCTTCTCCAACAATTTCATGCTGCCCCTTCAGCAGCACACAGCGAATGCCTGTGTGGAGGAGGCAGAGAACCTTTTTGTGCTCTTCCTCTGGCCATCCCCCATAGGCTGGAAAATTAACTGTCCCCAGCCAATCCATGCCTTGTGCTTTATTTGATTTAAAAGGGGCCATGACAACAGCATCTCTAGCCCCAATGGCCATGAAAGAAATTGTGCAAGCCCCACTGAAAGTAACCATCAAGCACTGTTTCACAACCTTTGTTACAATTCACATGTGCATTTAGTCACTTCTTTCTTCCACGTGATACGCCCAACTGACCTATGTGTCTGTAAAACTATTGTCCATATGGTCAATATCTGTCCAAATTCTCTGTATGCAGAGAATAAAGTGGTCCCCTGAATGCTTGAACCAGTCCAAAATAACTAGGGATGCCAATACCCAGCTGGTGGGCACGGGGGAAGTTGGGAAATGGTTCTCCTGGGCATGCTTCCATGGTGGTGTGATGACATCATCTCTGGGAGTGACATCATCACATCATCGCACTGCCCCAAGAGCACTTCTCAGTGAGCCAATTTTGGCCCAAAACAGGCCAAATCAGGTCCGTTTGGGGCCCAAATAGACCCACCAAGAAGCACATGTGCACACCTGCACCTGCATGATGATGTCCCTTCCCAGAAGTGATGTTATCATACAGGCATAGGAGTGCACACAAGGAGCACCTGGGAAGTGACAAGAGGTAAGCACTGCCCCCCCTCCACTGGGAGGTTAGGGGTACCTGGCATCCCTAAAAGTAATTCTTGCTTACCTCTTGAAGAGGTAAATAATCAAACATGAAGTTTACACCATATGAAATCACTACTTCTCTAAAAATTACCCTAAGCTTAAAAACAAATATACTGGACATTGACATATTCTTCTGCCATTTATCCACCAGAAGCCATTCACAATTTCATTAACTGCCATTTTCCAACTTTGACTTGGTCAAGAACAGTCAATTAAGTATGGTTGTTGTGGGTTTTCCAGGATGTATTGCTGTGGGCTTGGCATTGTAGTTCCTGATGTTTTGCCAGCAGCTGTGGCTGGCATCTTCAGAGGTGTAGCACCAAAAGACAGAGATCTCTCAGTGTCACAGTGTGGAAAAGATGTTGGCAGGTCATTTGTATCTACTCAGGAGGGGTGGGGTTGAGCTGAGTCATCCTGTAAGAGTTTCCCAGGGTGTGGAATGCTAATGGCGGGAGGCTTCACTGTATCCTGAGGAGGTTCTTTTGCATATGGATTGGTGCTTGATGTGCTAATCTTCTCTGCAGGGCTATTGTCGGGTATAGAGTGTATAGAGTGTCGGGTATAAGTAGCTTTCAAATATTTTAAAAGTCCACTGCTATTTTCAATCCACATATTAATGAAAGTTCCCCCTTATGGGTACAGAATAAAACCCTCTAGGTTTTGTTCATTTATCCAGTCCCATTAAATTCTCAGCAGCAAAGGCACAGTGTTGTCAACAGAGATGAAACTGCATGCACATCCCATAATTGAAATTAGAGGGTTTGCTATTGTCAGCATTTGGATGGTTTACAGAATATCCCCCCTTCCCTCCCCCTTTTCAGAACCAGAACTGATGGGAAATAATGATCCATAACAGAACTCTATGAACTGAATAAAAACTTGGAAAGCCTGGTAATACATATCCTGTTTCTAAACAACACTTTTGCAAAATTATGCTCATTCCTGAAATTAAATTCAAATCTTAGTCATTGTAGGTTGTTTATTTTCTTGCCTCATGTAATGGTGTCTTAGATTTGCTTGTTGCTAAGACATGAGTCAGTTCAGCTATCACACCTTCCTCACTATCTATAACCTCATCCGTCCAAGGATAGCATAATGGTTAAGAGTGGCAGGACTCTGATCTGGAGAACTGGGTTTGATTCCCCACTCCTCCGCTTGAAGCCAGCTGGGTGACCTTGGATCAGTCACAGCTCTCTCAGAACTAGAGATGGGCATGAACAGAAAAAAACCCTGAAAATGATGTTCGTTGTTTGTTGCCATCCATGAACAGGGACTCACAAACAACCACGAACATGACCCTGTTCACGAACATGTTTGTAGTTGGCTGTTCGTAGGATCCAGCAGGCTCTCCTCCAGCCATCAACCAAATTTGGTCAAGATCCCTACCGCACCACTCCCAGAAACCCTACCTGAGCAGGCACCAAGAAAGGTACCAATAATGAATAATAGCTTGGCCCCAGAGCCTGGCAGCAGCCCTTGAACTTGAAGGGGTAGATCCCTACCACACCACTCCTAGAAACCCTACCTGAGCAGGCAGCAGGAAAGGTACCAATAGTAAATAATAGCTTGGTCCGAACCTGAAGGGGTAGATCCATATCCCACCACACAAAAAGAAAATTCAAGCTCCAATGTACTCTCCCTGTCTCTCTATCTAAATGCCAACAGCAGCTGTCTCTCCCTCTCCACGGTCTGCGAAGACTAGCCAGAGCTGGGACCCCCCCCCATGGTCTTTGCTCTCTTGTAACAAACCTGGAGCTCCACACTTGGAAGAAAGACCTGCCTATCAAGCTAAATTGGGCTTAGATTGGGGTTTCTAGGGCAACAGCAGGAGTTCAGACAGAGTTCAGACAATCTCTGCCTATGTTGCCAAGGGAATTGATTGCCGGTGCCAGACTGTCTGGCTTGACGAACAGCAACGAATGAGGCTTGCAAGGGCCACCTGTTTGTTTAGAATGGGGCCTCATGAACAGCTTGTTCTCAAAAAGCAGATTGGGCTGTTTGTGGCGCTTTTTTTGTTCATATTGCTGTTCGTGCCCATCTCTACTCAGAACTTGCTCAGCCCCACCCACCACATGTCATGAGGATAATAATGATAAACTTGGTAAACCACTCTGAGTGGGAGTTAAGTTGTCCTGGTGATATATAAATTGAATGTTATTACTATTATTTAATTTTTTTCAAGTTCTTGAAAGAAATATTCACCCTTGTGTTGTCCTAAATATAAATGAATTTTACTGGAACAGCCCCAGTCAATATAATAGTTTGCCGTATTCCTGGTAGAACTGTAGTCTTCTATGGCACTTAACCCCGAAGGACAGGCCATGTTAGTTTGCCACTGCAAAATCGGCACAGAATCTTGAAGCACCTAAAAGGTTCAGGATACAGTCCTAGGAACACTTTATTGGGATTAAGTCCCATTCAATAAACTGTGGCTTGCTTCTGTGTAGACCTGCTTAGGGTTTTCTCCCTAACTCATCTGACACTGGCTTGAATGGCCCAGCACCCATGTCATCAGATGCTGAAAAGTGGTATGCATATCTACCCTAAGTTCAGAGAGAAAAAAACCCAAACAAATTGTACATCTTAAACCTCAAAAGGCCAGTGAGGCAATGAAGAGGTAATAGTAGGCTATCACAGTGTTATGCAGAGTGCAGGTGAATGCTACATCTGTTCAAAGGAGTGTAAGAGTCCATCAGTGTGAGTAGGACTCATGTCTAATTAGTGGTTACTGGGAATTAACAAGCATAGCCAGAGCTGTAGCCTTAAGGGTGACAATTACTCTGGCTGGGCCCCAGGATCTGTGTGGAGATCAAATTCCAAGGTACCACCTTTGCTAAGTAAATCTGCCTTTGAAAGCTTTTGATTAGAATATGGTCAGGCTCAAGGTCAGAGACCGAACTGTCCTCCCCGTGCAAAAGCATTAACTTTATGTAATATTCATTTTGTATCCATAGACCTGTTTGGCCTGTGTAAATAGCAGAGAGAAAATGCTGGCTGATGATCATGGCCTATTTGCATAACTACTCAGCCTTTATACAAAGACCTTCTGGATGCAGGGCAGCTTCGCTCATCTGAACAGGGCTTTCTGCAGGTGCCACCTTGCTCATGGGCAAAATCAAAAGCTGCCTGTACACGTGCATTCTCTGTGGTAGCCCCCACCTTATGGAATGGCCTAGCTGAGGTTAAGAAAGCTCCCACTGTCCTGGTCTTCTACAAACAATGCAAAACTGAATTATTCAAGAGGACATTTTACTCAGATAGGAGAGCTGTACTATAAGGAAGTGGTTTCAAAGAGATCCAGCAGTAAAGGGACAGGGAGAGACCACAGACTTAACTACTATTGCTATAAGTATGAATTTCTGACGAACCACCACGAACTTTTAGGCTGGTTCGTTTGGTTCATTTTTTGGTTCATGACTGAAGACAGCCTGGTGCCAATCAATCAGTTTCCTAGGCAACAGGGGATGGACTTCCAGCAGACCTTCTGCTGGCCCGGAAGTGATGTTTTTCTGACCTGGATGTGCTGTTTTCATGAACCAAACGAACCGGTTTGCGAACCAGGGGCAGGTTCATGAAAGTTCATGGTTCATTAAATTTGACGCACCATGAACTGCATGGTTTGGTTTTTTTCCAATTCGTGCCCACCTCTACTGGGTAGTTTCTATGTTGTATAATATGTCAGTCGTAGAATTGCTTATGCGTTGTTTTGGTATTTCTTCAGATCTATATTGGATTTCTGCCAGTTTGCAAATTTGCATTTATATACCCATTACATGTTTTATTGAAATGTCTTTGTTAATAACTGGATTGATCCACAGTAATCCATCTTGAGTCTCAATGAGAAAGGTGCACTACAAACAAACAAACAAACAAACAAACAAACAAACAAACAAAAACAAACAAACAAACAAACAAACAAACAAACAATTTATTGGGAGTGGCATCAGGAAGACTTGAAGCTTATATGGTGATTAACTAGCAATGCCATATTACATAATTTTGGAAACTTTTGTGTGATTCCAAATTCCACAAATTCTTTGTGAGAATGAAGTCTGCTGCTGTGACTGTTCCAGATACATGCAAATTGTGGCTGATTTCTGTGCAAGAATTCACAACAGAGTCCTGAAATTCCATTTCCAATTTCCCTTTTACTTAAATGATTTTTATCCACAATTGTGCATATATGCTGAATTGACACAAATTAATCCTGACAGCTCCATGGTACTTTGTCCTGATTCCTTTATAACCTTTTTTAAAAAAAGAAAAAATATGGAAAATATTGTTTACGTTTGTACATTTTTACATTTTACCAAATATAGTCATAAGATCCTATAACTATCCCATCTGCATTTGTTTAATTGTGAGAAACGGCTGTATAGGTAAAGTTGCCGTCTCCATCAAAGCAAATGGAGGAGATTCACGTGCACAAGAGCTCCAGAGGAGTGGTGGAGCACAGCTGGATAGGAACAAAGATGTGCTAGTTGTTTGTCATTAATTTCATGATGCCTTAAGGCTAATTGGCATTGTACACATTAGCAAATTCTTGTAAATATTTAACTACTGCCTTAAAAATGGGGAAACTATACAGCCATAAATCTCTCTAAATTGCAAACTGAATGTTATCCTGTGGGATAAGTGCATAATTTTGCTAATAAATAAGACTCCAGTCTCAGACAACTGGTGTTCAAACTATACATAGCGCCAAACTAATTATTAATTGCTGGTGATGATGGATAGCTGTTTCTCATCTTCAACATTTTCACAGGAGACCTTAGGATGGAAAATGATTCCAGAAACTGCTAACACAGTTCTTGATACCCAAAACACAAACTTCAGAAATAAGTAAACCTTTATTCAGTTGTCAACAGGCAAGATTAGAATTGTTAATTCTTAATATCAAAGAATGAAGAACCAAAGAATAAACTCGTCAGACAGTCTTATTGCCACAGCAGGTTTTATAAATACGTATGAACTGTTTTTATACATCCTAACTTCAAGTATATAAAAATGTAGCAAGAATGCAACATGATTATTAACATAGCCGCAAAATCACTGAGTATATGTTAAGATACCATTTTCATTCCCAATGCCTGCATCTCCATTTTTCAGCATAGATGTGCAGGTGTGGAGATGGAACTGATATAGGAGCATATTTTTGATGAATGCTTTCTTTATACCTAACACTGGAAAATGCTATCCAGGTGCAAGCGATTAGAATACCAGCTTTGTTTGTTTGGAATAGATCCAACAGGTTTACTAATAGAGATTCTTGTTTTAAACTTGGAAATTATAATATTCCTGCATGTGTAGGATTCAAAAATCTCTCCAGCTTCCAGAAGAATTTCTGAGACAACCAGAAGGCATAATTCCATATATTAATTAACCTATGGAATGCCACAAAACGGAGTGATAGCTTCTACTTTAGATAGCTTTAAAGAAGACTTAGATAAATGACTTTTAGCTATGATGACTAACTGGGATCTCCATGCAGAGGCCGCATTCCTCTGAAGACTGGTTGAAGACTGTTGAACAACTGAAGGAAATTCTGGCCTCTGTGCCCTGTTTATAGGCCCTCCAGGGACCAGTTTGGTGTAGTGGTTAAGAATGGCAGGACTCTAATCTGGAGAGCCAGGTGTGATTCCCCACTCCTCCTCTTGAAGCCTGTTGGGTGACCTTGGGTCAGTCACAGCTCTCTCAGAGCTCTCTCAGCCCCACCTACCTCACAGGGTGATTGTTGTGGGGATAATAATAACATACTATGTAAACCACTCTGAATGGTGTTAAGTTTTCCTGAAGGGCGGTATATAAATTAAATGTTGTTGTTATTTGGTTAGTCTCTGTGGGAACAAAAAGATCCTTGACTAGATGGGCCATTGGTCTGACACAGCCCATCTCTTCTTCTGTCCTCAGGCAGCAGACAGGCATGCCTCTGTCATGCCGTATCCCAACATTAATGAAGATTGCTCTTCTTTGGCTCCATATATTAGCTTTTCTATTTTACAGTGTTTTCTTTCAAATTGTTTAAGTAAAGTGCATCAAGAACACTTGGACTCATTCAAGCAGATAAATATAATTGTCAATGGGATCAACTATTGGGAAAGTAAATGAAATGCCTAGGAATAACAAACAATATGGTCAAGAGACCAAAGATATAATTAGGCAAATAAAAATGTGTGTCAGGAAGCCGGACATTACTAGTATGTTTGTCAGGGCCCAAAGGGTATGTTCAACTGTTTACTTAGGTATTGCCCTCCCGATGTAACTGCCCAAGTATTTTTATCATCTGAAAGTACCAAAGCTCTGAAGAGCTTTTACACTGGCAAGAATGAATGCCCTTCCCTCGGCAGTATTGGAAGGTAGATGCAAGGAAGTACCATATGCTAACAGAACATGCAGATGCCCATATGATAACACTGAAACCATTGAACGTATGATTATAGAGTGTCATATATAATGAATTAAGGGCTAGCTTAATCACCCCTCTACTTAAAAATATGGAACTACCTAACATGAGAGCCCAGGTGACATGGTTACAAAGGATCCCATTACTCTTTCTGTGGCAAAATATATAGGGGCAATAATTAACCATCAGAGACATGATATCAAGTAAAAGTTCTCCTCATTTTAACGCAATAGCTGTATGAGCAGTCCTAGATAGACAGAAAAAGAACACTTGGATTAAAAAGGAATATATAATTACAAATGCATGAATTTAGACTTAGCACATGTGGCAAATGTATATATCAGTAATAGGAATAAGAATATTTTGAAGTTCATTGTTTGGATAATCATGTGCTTAAGGAGATAATTGCTTAAGACATCTTTCCCATTCTCTTCAATGGCTGCAAGGGCACCTTCATCCCAGTGATGGTATGTGTTTGGAATCAATGCAATGCAAAAGAGTTAAATTGCTAAAGTTCCTTATCTATTTTGACAATAATATTGTCTTTTGATGTTTAGACAGGGAAGAGAGTTTGTCCCAAGTATTACAATGCTGCAAGTATAAATTTCAACATATTTCTGCAGAACATGGGCGAGAGTGAGGGGTAGCATTCCAGGCAGGGGGTTCTGTTGCTGATCACTGTGGTTCAATCCATCTCTGCCCACACTGGCAGTCTCTGAAATGGAGAAAGGGACCCTACAAGATCTTAAAGCATAGCAATTTCAGAACATTCTGAAGTGTTAGCTTATTATATAGGAGTATGATCCGATGTTCTGAAACAATGGGATCAGAGATGTTCCATTGAATGTATAGTGTCATTGTGCATCTGTCTTGCCAGCTCAAATTGGAAGGTCATGACTATTTGAGAATGGATGCTTAAGAACAGAGTGAATATGAGTGTTTTGATTATTAATGTGCTAAAAGCTGGCATTTCTAGGCTTGTTCTGATGTCAGGCAATCATTTTTCAAATCTGAAAATCTCCCAAACACCATCTCATATCTTGATTTCTCAGGCTTCAGCTTCTTTAAAAATTCAAGTCAAATATCAAACCAACCTTTAAGAACTGATAGCATTAGTAGAAAAACAAGTTGCCGATTCTGGGGAAATGACAAATGTCAAGGAACACTGGGTCAGATATATATAAATGTTTAAATATGATCATACCTGTCTACCCTATCTCAGAAGCATCTATTCAAATAATTTCTGAACCCAAATATTAAAATGATGTGATTTTTCACATTTAAGCTGGAAGCGATGCCATCAAGAGAGAACATCCGGTGCCTCTCAGAGCGTAGTTGCTAAGTAGCCAGTGTTTATTATTTTTACTTAAGGTGGAAGTTTATTAATCCAAAGATTTTCATGGTCTCTAGTTAGAGAGCCAGATTATATGGCTGGTGTTTATTAGAGAAACATCACTTCTGTCATCAAGTGGGCTGTTTAGGCACTGGCCAAAATTGTCTAAATGGGCCAAGTACCATAGAGGTAAATGATAGGAAAATGGCACAGATGAGAATCAACCCCATGAGTGTATTATGATGTATGCAGGGCCATAACATTCCATAGGAAAAGTGCGACTGTCAAGTACAGAGCAAAAGCTCAGTGAATAGGTTATGTCTCTGCAAGATCCACAAGGCTTCTCTGTAAACCTACTGCTCTGAGGACTGATACATGTTGCCCTGATGCCTTTAGAAAATGACATTATGGCATATTTTTTGTTTCCAATACATTTTTTAAAATATCACGTTATGAAGCTACTGTATGCCAAATCAGACCTTCCATATAGCTAAGTACTGTCTATTCTGATTCATTTTAACTCTCCAGAGTCTCAATCAGAAAATCTTTTAATTGGAGATGTCAGAGATCATACCTGGGACTTCTGCATTTACAAAAGATGTGCTTGGCCAAGTTTTCTGGACTTGTAAATATGGCTATATGACATGATTCAGGAAACATCAATTCAGTCTATTTGGAGTTTTCTGTTAAATGAATGATATGAAATTGTACATCATGATGAGCAGATGCTCTTGCTGATAGCCTCCTTTACCCTATAATAAATTAAGGGTGCCTTTCTAATATAGACTGACTGAAAACTACAGTATTTGAGAGCTTGATTTGTAAGACATACTGAAAAATGTATAGAGTTCTAGCAGAAATAGGAATGTTATAACTTAGTATTAGGAATAAGAACATGTTAATATGCATTTACTCCTTCCAAAATTGCAACCTTAGGTTTGAATGTATATATTGAAAAATCCACAAATGTGCACACCCATCTTTCCTGATAAACATCATTAAAGTGGAGATGCTTGAGATGACACTATGAAATTACCAGGTTTAGTAATCTCCAAATGCTCCATTCATTTCCACCACTAATTCACATTTATATCCTACCTTTCCTCCACATAGATCAGAGCACTGTATATGTTTTTTTCCCTATTTTATCCTCACAACTGATCTATGAGGTAGTTTAGGCTGAGAAAGAGTAACAGTTCTGATATCATACTTCTCCCCAACCTGTCCCTCAACAGCCACATGCCAACAACTCCTTGTCCAGTTTCCTGATCCCCAGAGTGACCACACACTTTGGACTTTGTCCCCTACTCTCTCCCTCATAGGATTGCCATTCCCCCAGTGGGGACAGGATATCACCCAGTCCCAGCCTCCTCTAGTCACCTGGCTGGCAGGGGGAAAGGCATGGCAATGGGCGTCCCAGGGCATGCTCCTGGTGTGGTACGACATCAGGCCTGAGGAGTGCTCCCAGGCTTCGCACCAGGTCGATTTGGCTTGTTTGGGGGCCCAAATTGGTCTGACATGAAGCCAAGGAGTACTTCCAGAGCCTGAGCAATGATGTCGCTCCCAGACATGACATCATTGAGAATAGGTCAGGAGTGTGCACAAGCGAGAAGAAGATACAAGTAAGTGCCCTCCCCCCACTCCCCCCAAGAGGATAAGGGGACCTGGCAACTCTACCCTCACAGTAACCATGGACAATTGCCTTGGTGTGAATCAGTGGGTCAGCTGAAAGGAAGAATGAAGAAAGAAATCCAGCAATAAAGGAGAAGTGGGCAATGGTTAAGAAACAGAATGCTAGACTGATATCCACACAACCCATGTAAAAGACCTTTAATAAGATGCATGCTTGTGTGTGAAAATGACTGTGGCATGGAGTCAGTGAATGATCAGCAGGGTTCTGTCTAAAGAAATGCCTTTGTCGCCTCCCTCATCTTGCTACAGCCACCTTCACTCCCTTAAAAGACATTCAGTTCCTGAGGATTTGGGGGACCCTGAGCAATGAAATGATATAGGGTGGAGGGGAGGCCTGCTGTGGGATAACAAGACCAATCCAGGAGAAATTCCCTTCTTTGCTGCCCTTTCGTTTTCTGGAGTTGGGTCTTGAGAAATTCTAGAACAAGTTTTATAGTTTTATAGACTTGACCTTGACCTTGACAGTGGGTTATGCCTTTCTTTGATTGCTCAATTCAGCTCTCACAATGATTCATTCATTTCAAAGGAGCTGCATGGTGGCTTCAACTCATTTGTGTTCCTCTTCAACCATTTCAAGGCACAGCAATATGTGCTTTTTTGTGTACTTAAAATGATTGCCAAATTAAATTAGAGTGAGTGCACTTTTTTATTATTATATGTCTTCATGTGTTTGATAAAACTGCTCCCTAAAGAAACAACGCTTTTCTTTGTTTCACAAACAGTTAGAAAGCCATGGGTACTGAAGTGATAAGATCAGATTTCCCAAAGAAGATCAACAGAAAGCTCCAATTGGATCAAAGCAGTTTTTCATGATATGATGCCCTCTTAAATCCCCATGAAAAGCAAAAGCCACTTGAGACATTTGCTGTCATGAAGTGCTTTTTAAATTTGCTATCAGTTTGCATTTCGATCTCTCTCTGCTCATAAGAAACCCATCTTACCATGTTGCTTTTAAAACACAAATATTCTCCCCCACTTCAAGGAGATATTCAGATTGCTGAGAATTTATTAACCATTTTTGTACATGGTTTTATGTGTTACCATCCATGAAGGCTGCCCTCATCAGAGGTCCTTGCAATGTACAAATCCTTCCGCCACAGCTTTTCTCTATCATAATGATGAGAACTTTGCAGCGATATTCTATCATATTTTATCCAGCCCTTACTTGAATGAACTCAGAATTGCATACATAGTTGTCCCTCTTCTATTTTAACCACAACCTGCCCTGTGAGGTAGTTTAGGATGAAAGATAATGACTGTCCCAAACTCAAGTTTGATATCAAAGTTGGGATTTGGTCACATTGGCAAAATTCAGCATTCCAGCCTCCATACCTCACTGGCTCTGTCAAGATTATTTTTAAAATTTTTGTTTATTTTAAAACATTAATTAATTGCCCTTCTACCTTGCAGGAACTCAAGACAGCTTACAATACAAATAAAATAACAATCATAAAATGAATAAAATTAAGTTTAAAAACACAGTCATAAAAATGAATAAAGCAAAGTTCTAAAACACAGAATAAGGCTGCCAATAAACATAAAAACTAAGTTAATTAAAAATCAGTCCTGAATAAAAATGTCTTCTGGTGCCTCCTAAAGATTGGCAGTGAGGGGGCCAGGCACACCACCCTGTGAGTGCTATTCCATGGTTGTAGGACTGCCACTGAAAAGGCCCTCTCTTGCTTTATTTGATGGAACAGTAAGAAGGCCTCTCCCTGTGATCTTAATTTCTGGGCAGGAACATGGGAGAAGACATCCTTCAGATACTCTAGACCCAAGCCATGCAGGGCTTTTTAGGTTAAAACCAACAGCCTGAATTATGCCCAGGACCTGATTGGTAGCCAGTGTAATTGCTGTAATATCAGGGTCACATGGTCCCAATAGCTGGCTCCAATCAGTAGTCTAGCCACAATATTCTGTACTAGTAGCAGCTTCCAAATGCTCTTCAATGGTAGCCCCAAGTAGAGTGCATTGCAATAGTCCAAGCTAGATGGATCACTGGAATGGATCACTGTAGCTAGATCTAAGCCAGGAATGGGTGTCGCTGACTCAACAACCAAAGCTGGGTATATGCACTCCAAGCCACCACAGACACTTGGTTTTCTAAGGTTTCTGCTATGTCGAGCAGCATCTCAAGCTGTGAAGCTGGCTTTTAAAGGAAGCATGACCCTATCTAAGACAGAAGAGATCTCAAATTCCTGGTCTGCCTTTCTACTAATCCAGAGAAACTCTGTCTTGTCAGGATTCAGTTTCAGCTTGTTCACCATCATCCAGCCCATTACTGACTCCAAGCACCAGCTCAAAACATCAACAGCATCTTTGGAATTAGGAGGAAAAGAAAGGCAGAGCTGGGTATAATCTGCATATTGGTGACACCACAGCCCAAACCTCCTGATGACCTCTCCCAGTGACTTCATATAGATATCAAATAGCATTGGGGATAAGATTGAACCTTGCAGACCCCCACAGGACAGTCAAATGAGTCAAGAAAATAGAGAAAGCTAAGTGGAAATTGCTTAAATGACTGCTGTCTGCAACACCAGGGAAAATTAGAGGGTTACTCCGAGCTCCCAACAGCATATGCAGATAAAGGAATTAAGCTTTATATTTAGAGCAATGGAGCACTCCAGTGGGGTTTCAGTGCTAAAATAGGATGATGGTGTCCTAAGCAGGACTACAATATTACCGAGAAAATTTGTCAGTGACCTTTGAACTCCATAGAGAGGTTGTCAAATGTATTGACAGCCATAGATGGCTTTCACAAAAGATGATGGATGTTTCTTTTATTCCTTTTCATCCCTTGAATTATCTGCTTCCTGCAGAAAGGAGAGAGGGAAAGAGAGAGCTTTTATGCTAATGTGCCCATGTGAGTCACTGCAACTTCTTGCACCGATATGAGTTGGTATAATATGAATATATGAAAATGCTACACATGCACACATGGAATGATTCCAGAAAGAAAACCAATACAAATGCTATGGAAGAAGTTGGTGGCATAGCAAAATGAGAATGCTTCACTTCTAGAGAGGACACACAACAATAATCCCTTCCTCCTCCAAATACCTACGGCAGGAATTAACTCCACAGTACCTCAAAGATTAATATGGATACCAGAAGTTACAGTGACACAAATAAATGGCAACAACAGATGTACAGATAGCATACTGAATTCAATGACAGACTTAAGTTGTAGAATGAATAGTAAAAGGACAGGGGGAAGGGGGGACTCACAGACTAGCTACATATAGCAATACTTTCTCTTTATAGCAAAACCATATTCTCGCACATTCAGATCAGTCATGCAGCACTGATACAAATTGTGAAATGTCAGAAAAAACCTGAAAAATCTGAAAATGGTGTTTTAAAACAAATCTTAAATAAATACAAACTAACAACAACACCTGTTGTGGGGAAAAATACAACGGGCACCCTCCCGACAGCAAGCAGGTGCTTCACAGTGACCTGGAGGCCAAAGCAGGAGGGCACTGAAGGAAGGCACCCTCCTGCTTTGCTCCAGGCACATTGCCTGCACTTCCCCTCAGTGCCTCTCCTCAGCACTTTCCCGCTCTAGCCTCCAGGCCACTGTGAAGTGCCTGCTTGCCACTGGGAGGAGTGCTCAGGCTGTCGATTCACTGGCCCACCTTGAGGCAGCAAGTGGATGCTTCACAGCGACCCTCAGGCAAGAGCAGGAGTACACTGAGGGGAGGCACTGGGAGGAGTGCTAAGGTCGTCGATTCAGCACACTCCCTCCCAGCAGCAAGCGGGCGCTTTGCAACAGCCTTGAGGCCAGACTGCATCTGTGCCTGGATAAAAAGTGAGTCGTCGCCAATATAGTTCACCTTTTATATATAATAGATGCTATATCTGAGTAACATCACCATTTCACAGCATTTCTTATGTTTTCTCAAACAGTCTTTATCTTACTTGAATATACTATATTAATTAGAGTAAAACAGAATACAGATTATGAACGAGAACTGAAATGAAACGTTTGCGCAAACATTGTTTCAATTCAATTGTATTGAATTCAGCGAGCATTACGTCTGAGCAAACATGCCTAGGATTAGGATACATGTGTCTGCTGCAAATTTACAATTTGTGTCCAGATTTGTCCCTCCCAAAATTAGCTTCAGAATAAATGATGAAATTGTGGAACTGAGTCCACTAAGCAAAAACAACAACAACAGAGACTCTCATGGGTATGAGCTCAAAAACAAAAGGACCCAAGTCCACCCTGAGCTTCAGCCACTCTCAGGTGTTGCCCTGCATCAGTAGGAACACCACAGGGAATACTATATATTTGAAATGAACTTTGGAACATGTGCAATTTCCTTGAAAAAGGATTAACAACACAGGAACAAAGCTGTTGGGAGAAGGGTTACACCGATATTCTTTTCCCCCATACAGGAACTGCAGAAACAGGAGCTGGAGAGCCGGGTGTCCTATAGGACCAGATACCTGTGGAAATATTTCCACACTCACCTATTCTCCGTTTTTTTAATGGAAAAAATCTGTGTTTCCAACCCGCAAATTTCACCTGTCTGTTCACATTCATGCTGAAACTGCGTATTCCTTGCACGATCTACTGTTCACATATCCATTGGCAAAGCCGTCTTAGTGGGCAGGGATCAATCTTCCCACCCAATTTTTTTTTAAAACAGATTTCCGTTATTTCAAAATCACCATATACTGAAACATCAGCAAAGTGATATATCACGTGCCACTTTTTGTAGCGATCGGTTCACATTTCTGGCGGGGGTACTTAAAAATCCTATAAAAAGGATTTTTATACGATTTTTTATAGGTGCAGTGGCTCCTCAATGCATCTATCTAACTTTCAAGATTGCGTCCGAAAACCAAATTGGGATCTATGCAAAAAGATATCCCATTTAAAATTTCAGTAATTATGAAAATATTTAGGAAGTGGCAGTGGCCGCGGAAAAAAAGGAATCTTTAGTGCCTATGTGTTCCTTTATATTCTGAATTGCGCAAGAATATTTAGCAGAATTTCGATATTACATTAATCAGATTTAAAAAATTTTTAAAAAGGAAAAGAACGTGTGGTGGTCCGCATTGCGCCACTGAGGATTGAATTCTCCAGACCGCTTTCCCCAGCAACGAGATTTTATTCAGGCAACATCAAAATAATGTTTTCAATAGAACAAAGTAAGCTATGAAAGCCCAGCCTTCATGGAGTATGGAGCATCTGCGGGGACAATAAGCCAATCGACGCGTTAGGAACGGGTTTCCTATTCAGGGTAGAGAAACGGAAGTGGGGGTGGTTTCAAGAAAAGGCGCTTGAAAACCGCTTCTAGACATTCACGTCCACCGTGCAACTCCCGCAGTAGACCAGTAACTGGCGATGAAAACCAAACTGAAAGAGAAGCGAGAGAACTGTGGAATGGAAAACAGGTAGTGTGAACAGCACTGAGATTTGCACAAAAGAAGTTGTAAAACTGCGGGAAAATTTATGTAGTGTGGATTCGGCCATAAAAGAACATTGAACAAGAGGGTCTTCATATTCCAAATATCACCTGAAACTACTTACCTTGACACATGTGAGCACTTTGGATTGGTCTCCTTAGATGGGAATGGCCCTTCTTGGACATTATATGAATCTTATCTGTATTGTCGAAGGCTTTCACGGCTGGAGAACGATGGTTGTTGTAGGTTTTCCGGGCTGTATTGCCGTGGTCTTGGCATTGTAGTTCCTGACATTTCGCCAGCAGCTGTGGCTGGCATCTTCAGAGGTGTAGCACCAAAAGACAGAGATCTGTCAGTGTCACTGTCTTTTGGAGCTACACCTCTGAAGATGCCAGCCACAGCTGCTGGCGAAACGTCAGGAACTACAATGCCAAGACCACGGCAATACAGCCCGGAAAACCCACAACAACCAATCTTATCTGTATTTTCTCCCTTTGTAATCTTTGGGGGTAACAGTATGTTTGCATATTCTGTAATTGATATAAATATATCAGCACTGGGTTTTTATACTTTGTACGCAGCTTCAGGATTTCTGTGAAAGTATTGACATAGGATTTATGGTGTACATGTGGAGTGGATTGCACCTTTCAGGTTATGAGTTTGATTGTATGCAACTCCATCAGCACATAGCACCTACATGACAGCCAAATTGAAGCGAGAGTGGTTGGAGCCTGGGGTGGACTTGGGTCCTTTTTAAAAAAACTGAGTCCACTGGCAACTTAGATTTTCAGGGTGTAAGCTTTCGAGAGTTAGAGCTCCCTTCTTCATACATGAGTAGGAATGGAGATCCTTCAGCCTTTAAATGAAGGTTTTATATAGGAAGGTTTTATATGAAAGCTTTATATAAAGACTGAGGGATCTCTATTCCTAGTTGTGTCTGGAAAAGGGAGCTCTGATTCTTGAAAGTTTACACACTTAAAATCTTGCTGGTCTCTAAGGTGCCACTAGACTGAAATCCTGCTGTTTTACAGCTACCCACCTAAAACTAATGGTGAAACTAGAGCATTTATCAAATTATCCATGTCTCGTTATAAAATGGGTTCAAAATATTCTATAAAAATATTTCTTCAAAATTTGGAGCAAAATCCTAAGCACTGTTTAGGGAAGGGGTTATCTGGCTTTCAACATATGGAAATCCCTGATTTATGCACAGAAGATTCTTTTGCGCATAACATGGAATGAAGTCCAATGCCCAAAGTATTGGTAATAAGAAAGAAGAGCTTGAGCTTCTATTGCAAACAGAGGACTATGATATAGTAGGAATTACTGAGACTTGGTGGGATGATTCCTATGACTGGAATATGCTAGTGGATGGGAATGAGTTGTTCAAGAAAAACCGGAAGGGTAGAAGAGGAAGTGGAGTGGCGTTGTATGTGAGGAGAGGGCTTGATTGTCAAGAAGTTATGGAGAATGGGGTGGACAGCCCAGTGGAAAGTATATGGGTAGAAATAAGGGGAGGAAGGACAAAGGGTATTATTGTTGTAGTCTGCTACAGACCACGTGACCAGTGAGAAGAAATGGATGCAGCCCTCTTTGAACAGATTGGTAGAGTATCCAGACATCAGAACCTTGTAATTATGGGTGACTTCAACTTCCCTGATGTGTGCTGGGAGACAGGCTCCAAAAAACAAGAGCAAAAAACAGTGAGAGACCGTGGCTACACAATATGAAACATATGAGTGCACAATTATCAGAAAAATAATTTATGTAAAATACAAAATAAAAATTCTCAAGTATACAAAAATCCAGTGTCAATTAATTCAATCTATAGTAGAATAATAATGTACAATCATCTGCAAACCACAATCAATAAATGTAGGTGATGCAATGATGCCATATCCCCTCAACCCAAAGTCTCAGTGATCAAAGCGAAGTCTGAATCAACATCCTTTGTTCAAGTGTTCTCCAAAATATTCCACACTGACTCTCCGCTGGCAGGCGGGAAAGGCTGAGGGTTCCCAAAGGCTGGATGGAGAGAGAAGCTCCCAGTGAGGGGAGCAAAGACGGGAGATGATGGTGTCGAAAGGTGGAGTGCCAAAAAGGAAGAACAGGGGACCCCCAGGGACCCCCGGCCCCTACAAGCGCCCGGTTGACTCTGCTTGTTTCATACAACCACTTCCTCAGGGGGCTGTACACAAACCACCACAGTGTGTTTACTCTCCAACTCTCCTAAACGCCTCCATTCTTTCATGCATACAGTTCAACGTACCAATAAGAACTTTTTGGCACTCCACCTTTCGACACTGTCGAAATTCGGTTTCGTTTTCCCGGCCATGTCAGACGCTCCTCTCCGCAGGTTCGGGAGGAAGCGGCCGAGCAGCCTGACTGGGTGGTTGACCTGCGAGGGTTAACCCCCAGGACTCCCAGGTAGGGGATCAGGGTCCGGAGTGCTGTGGGAAGAGCCCCCTGAAGTCGATCCAGGGGGTAAATAGCCCGTCTGCTCCTATGGAGGCCGGTAGACTTGCGCAGCACATCGCATGCTTCCGGGCCATGGAGAACGGCAACAAGCAGATTTAAGGTGAAAAGCCTGTAAGTAAGCGGATCCCTTCTGTTACTCTAAGCGTATGCAAAGGATTGGTGGGAGTTGAAGCTTAAGAAGTCTCGGATATCTTCCCCTTCATTGAGTTTTGGAACTTAGTTGGCAGACTCCCCCCCCCCCCTAAGATGGCGATGAAAAAGCAGAGCCCTGCTGTGGGTAAATCGGTTTCGGCTGCATTGCAGGGGAAGGAAGAGACTCTTGAAGAGGTGGTTAAACGGTCGGTTGTTGAAGCTATGAAGCCCTTTGTTGATAAGCTAAATGAAATCGGACAAAGGGTTGGCTCAGTTGAAAATGAAGTGAAAACCATTAAAGATGTAGCGCTCGAGGCAGAGGAATCTGCTCGTGAAAATGCAACACTCATGAGAGCTACAAACAAAGAAGTAAAGCTTTTGGAGTATCAATTGATAGGACTACAAGTGGATCGTGCTCAGACGGTATTGCATTTACAGAATGTGAAGGAGGAGGAAAGTGAAAATTTAAAGGATTTGGTGTCGGAACTTTTGGCGTCATTCGCAAAGGCAACTAAAGAAGAGTTTAAAAGCAATATTCTGGAAGTCCATCGGACATCTTCAAAATATGCAATGAAGCGTCAGCTGCCTTGCGAGATTATTATTGATTTTTCATCTAAGAAGACTCGGGACACCATTTTATACAATTCGACTAACGTGAACTTGGACTTTCTTGGCAACAAGGTTAAGGTATTGAAGGACGTTCCATTTTTAGCTCGGAAAAGAAGATTCAAATACAAAAGGTTTGCAGCTCTTCTGAGAAAGCGTGATATAAAATACAAATGGTTATTTCCAGAAGGCATCTGGTTTAGATATAAAGACCAAGCCTACAAGATAATATTGGAAGTACAGCTGAGGGATTTTGTGCTTAATCATCAAGAGTTCGAGCAAGAAGAAGATCCAGAATCTGAAGGGGGGGTGGGGAGGAGGGAGTGAGTGCAGCTATTGTAGCTGTTCAAAGAGAACTGAGACCGAGACGCAGGGTGGGGGGGGGGGGGAGAAGACCTGATCCTGACTGTAGTTCGTATCTTATATAAGATCTACCAATCTAATAGCATATTAGAAAGTTTAACTTTAAATAATTGTATTATGAAGGGAATTCAATACTTGTAGTTGTAGTCTGTGTTCTTATGTTGTTTTTTCCCTCTCCCCTTGTTTCCTTTTTCCTTTTTCTGTTTGTAGTTTTGATGTTAGTAATTAAAATAAAATTTTTAAATAATAATAAAAAAGAATATATGTTTTTTCCAGATGTCCCATAAACAGATTCGCTATGCTCGGGGCCGCGGAGCAGCCCATAGTGACCCCACGGACTTGCAAAAAAATTTTTATCCTGAAATTGAAAATAATTATGGGTCAGCACTATATACAGCAATTCCAACAGAAAACAAGAAGGTGGAATGTGTGAGTCCCATTACTCCAAGGTCAAGCGGACCATTTCCATTGCCTCGTCATGGGGTGTATTCGTATATAACGAGGCAACATCTAGTGTGACAAAAACCGCATGTTGGGGAATACTCATTCCCTCCACTGCATTTATGAATGCCCAGGTGTCCTGAATGTAAGAAGCAATCTTTTTTACAAAGGGCTGGCAGAAGGAATCAACATATTTTGCAAGTGGCTCCAAAATGGAGTCTGACCCCGAAACGATCAGACGACCAGGGTGGGGGAAACCTGGCTTATGGATTTTCGGCAGTACATAAAAAATAGGTGTTCTCGGAAAAGGGTTAGGCAAAGCCCTATACATCTGCTCCGAAATGAAATCCAATGCCAGTGCCTCATCCAATGTGTTCTTAATAATACTTGCAATATGCTTAGTTGGATCATTAGGAATGCTTTTATAACTTTCAGTGTCACTAAGCTGATGTTCAATTTCCTGCACGTAATCTTCCTTATTCATGATAACAATTGCACCCCCTTTATCGGCCTCTTTAATTATTATCGAGTCATCCTGCATAAGAGAACTTAAAGCGAGACGATGTTTGTTTGAGGTTGGATTTTTTAGGGCGGAAACTATGTTCTGCTTCCTCTATTTCTCTATTGACCATTGCCTCAAATGTCTGAATATGATGGTTAGTTGTAGGAGGAACAAAATCAGAATGGGGACGAAGATTTGACGGCATACAGTGAGGGGCAGGTGTGTCTCCAAAAAAATCTCTAAGTTTTAGTAATCTAGTGAGTTTAAATAAGTCAATCCTCCACCACGTGGGGTGGGGACAAAGCCCTCTCTCCCCTGTCTAGAACCCGTTGTATTTTTCCCCACAACGGGCTTTGTTACTAATACGAGGAATAAAAACATATTGATAGAGGTACTTGTTTGTATACAGAGCGAACAAATCATTGTCAAGTCTTTGTGATAGGAAAGATAGCTCTGTTTCACTTCAGCATTTATAAGTAATCAAAATGCAACCTTCGTGTTCGAACTTAGAAGAAAAGATTTCCCCCCCCTCATTCCCCTCTGTTTTTAGTTCCTGAAAACAAAGTACTTGATAACAAAAAGACCACAATCATTTCTCTCAGCAAATTCACAAGAAGTGGCATTTCTTTTTTCCCTATTATTTCCTATGCTCCTACTTGTTTTTTTATTCTAAAGTAGAAATGTTTTGTACTGGAGTTTTAAGTCATATAATGCAAGACAAAGGTAGCAATTATAAAGACTGTTTCCTGAAAGCCTTTTTTCCATGCATGGGGAATGTTCCTGTTTTTTCTACCTTGACCTGCCAGACTTGCACAGTTTGTAATCTCCCAAACTGAGTTCAGCCCTAAACCTCTTATTTTAAGTGCTATCCTGGGACTGTAAAAACAAGAGGGTTATCAAGCAAGTGGCAAACCTCCACTGGTGGACTGCATTCATCTTGCAGGACCCCATTGGTTTGGCCTGACCTGAGAAAGAGAATGAACAACCGTGACAAACTAACTAAAGCAAATCAAGAAGATTCCTTCACAAGTCAAAAACTCTTATTCATAGAGCAATGTTAGTAAAGTGGTACATGTATAACGTGTTGATTACATATAGTAGGCAAAGCATCAAACAATAATCCAAACTTTGAAACAACCAAAGCTAAAGTGCCAAGTGCTGTAAACAGATTAAATATTTTTTAAAGTGCTAGTGCCAATACTTTAACAACCATATATGGTTGTTCTGCTGTATTACCATGGTACTCTCTCTGTTTCTTGGCCTGACCTAAAGCAACACAAACAAGATAATATTTTCAATAGACACCAAAGAATGTGTCTATTGCTTTTTTTTTGTCTTGCTTTTCCTCCAAGAAGCTGTGACATACAGGATTCTCCCCATTCCAATTTATTCTCATGACAATCCTGAATTAGACTGAGGGCCAAGCTACACATGACGAATGACACTTGAACGGCAAGTGGATTGAGTGGAGGGCAAGTGAACAGGGAGAAATACACTTGCCGTTCAAGTGTCATTCGTCATGTGTAGCTTAGCCCTGAGAGAGAGAATAACTGGGCCAACATCACCCAGTGAGCTTCATGGCAGAGTGGAGATGAGAATGGGTGCCTCCACGATCCTGGTTCAGCATATCACATGCTTTCTCCATGAAGTGTGCCCATGAGCAAGTTCCACAAATCCACTTGCCATACGCATCATTGATTGTGAGGGTCTCTTCTAGCTTTGAGAAGCATAACACATTTAGAGCTACTAAGCTGCATCCTCCTCCCTCCTCCCCATCTCCTCTCCCAGTGCAAGCTGGTCCTGAGCATGCAGGATTCCTCCTTTGCCTCCAATCCTCCTTTCCAAGTGCTTCTTAGCATTAGTCAGTGCGCTAGTCTGTGCACGAACTGCCATTGACTCCACTAGCACATCCTCTATCTCTTCCATGCTTGGCTGATGCGTGCTGTTTAGTTCTGAAAAGTGCTGAGAAGCAAAATCTGCATGGTTCTGTGATTATAAAGTGGTGGAAAGAAAAGGACATGTCTGTGGAAATCACAGCTGCAGAAATGTGTGGGTTACAAGAGGGGAAGGGAGAATTCTAAAGAGGCTCTCCCCACAGACCATCCTCTGCT
Source organism: Eublepharis macularius (assembly GCF_028583425.1). NCBI lineage: Eukaryota > Metazoa > Chordata > Lepidosauria > Squamata > Eublepharidae > Eublepharis > Eublepharis macularius. The sequence continues at coordinate 45,245,008 of NC_072795.1, read as the reverse complement.
CTTCCTCTCAACATGGAGGTGTGAGAGAGACAGGGGAATCACCCTTGACTTTTCTCTTTGCTTTGGAGGTGTTTGCCTCAGAACTTCAGTATGAAGTTAAATACAAGTTTTGCTCACTTATCAAATCCAGGAAAAAATGTATGGAGATCATGGGATGACACCATATTTAAAAAGAAGATTGTGAAAACCAATATATCATTGCGAAAATTGATAGAATCAGCAGCTCTGGCTACAAAGTATTATTTAATTGTTGACATTTGCAGAACTTCTCTAATGTGTTAATGAACCTTTGCATATTCTGATGCCAATTACATCTCATCACTTTCTCAGCTCTTTTATGCAAATGAATGCATTTTATGTCTCAGTGAGCGCTATTTATAACTTGAGTGCTGTTGCTTTGTATTTAAATTGCTAAATAAGGTAAAGGGAATAATTAGCTAAGGGTTTAGCCAGAGGCGATTTCGGTTTCTGTAACCACCCTTTTAATTCAGTCTTTAAAAAAAGACTGAAAACCATTTAAATCTGAAGCAAGACCATTTGGGTAATATCCCTCACAGAAATGGCAATTCTGGCCATAAATAACATTGGCCAGAATAATATGGCCATAAATAACATTGTTTAGAAAGACCAGTTGAATAGACTTTCACATCAATACACAAGAAGAGAAACACAAGTTCTAGAATTCTCTACAGCAAAAGCTTAATAGATGTGTTACTCTACAGGCTTCACCCCCTGTTACAGTTTGTGAAAGGAAATGTTTTTGTCTTGTGGGGCGGGGCTGCTGCAGGAGGTTGTTGAGGAAAGAAAAAGGATGATGACGGCAATGACAACAATAACAGCAACAACTGTGCTTATATACTGCTCTTCTAGACAGATCAGTGCCTCGCCCAGAGCAGTGGATAGTGTTATATTATCCCTACAATACAGCGGGGGAGCTGGGGCTGAGAGGAGTGGCTTACCCAAGGCCACCTACTGAGCTCATGGCAGTAGTGGAGTTCGAACTAGTAGAGTGCTGATTGGCAGCTGAATCACTTAACCACTGAGAAAAAAGAAGGGAGACAAAAGCTATTAAAGGAGAAAGAAATGTGTTCTGTTCTATGGAGACAACTGCATAGACTGAAGAGGGGCCTGAAAGAGATCCAAGGCCTCTGAGCAGGGGCGAATCTAGGGTTGCTGGCACCTGGTGCAACCCTTGCCCGGCCCTCTGCACATGCGCACAGCGTGCATGCGCTCCCGGTGCTGCGTGATGACATCACCTCCTTGATGTCATCATGCAGGGCGGGAGGCGTGCCACACGCACGGCAAGCCGGCCGCCCCAGCGCCCGGTGTGCCACGGAGCGAGTGGTGGCGGCAGCGCGATCATGTGCTGCGGCAGCTGGCTTGCCATGCAGGGAGCTGAGCACAGGGCTAGGAGGCCCTCCATGCAGCTCGCCTGCCCCATGCTGCATGCACAGCAAGCCCGCTGCCCCAGCGCCTGGTGTGCCACAGAGCTGGCGGCGGCGGTGGCACAAGCATGTGCTGGGGTGGCCGGCTTGCCACACGGGTGGCTGAGCACAGGGCTGGGAGGTCCTGCGTGTGCGGCAAGCCAGCTGCCCCATTGGCAGGGCAGGCGAGGGCTTCCCAACCCTGCGCTCAGCCTCCCGTGCAGCAAGCTGGCAGCTCTGGCATGCTCCCAACGGCTGGCAGCCGCACCCGGCGCCGCCTCTTTGGCAGTGCTGGGGGCAGGCTATCCCCCCTACTCTCCTCGATCCGGCCCTGCCTCTGAGAACTACAGAAGCCCCAAGAGCTACACCACCTCCACAGAGACAGTCAGGAAAGACTGTGAAAGACAGCCTGCAGGAAAGACTGTGAGAAACTTTCAGGAAACTGAAGAGTAGACTGTAGGCATTGTTATTTTCTCTACTACCTTTATTAACTAACCCTAGCCCCATAATTTCTTCCCTCACCTGTGGCTGGTAGGAGAAAGTGGCATTACAGATGAAATTCCACAGACCTGTTGATAGAGTTGCCTGTTCCAGCTCTAAAAATTCTGGAGCTTATCTAGGTGTTCTGTCCTAATTTCTATGGTGTCCCACGGTTGGAGTGCCTAGAGGTATTTCCTCCTAGGCACTGATCTCACTAGCTAGGAGATCAGTGGCCATTTCTGGGAGACTTCCTGCCCTGGGTTGAACATTAGCAGTCCTGTCTGTTGGCTTTTCTATTACTTTAGTTAAACAAATTCTAAACAGATTTCATAGACAGAATAACTCAAGGGAATTTGGCTGGTTTTGCAGGAAAAAAACCCACAAGTTTGCCTACCCTCATTTTAGCCACACTATAATAGTAATTAAACTGTCACTGATAATGAATGACAGGCTTGAAATATATATGATCTTTTTTCTATCAGAAACTTTAGGCACAGCCAGGTCCAATGCTTCTTTGAAGGACCAAGGCCACAACAATATGAGATAAGTCGCTACAGAATCCATCTCTATGGGGCTATCTAAGCTAGAAGTGGATGAAGGCCAACAGTCTATGTTAAAACATCTCACCCAAAGGTACAATCGGCAATTCAAATCTAGGCAAAGTGGTTAGAGAAATGAGAAACAAGAGTAGAAACAGGAAATGTAATCCATGCCTTTCCAGCCCCTTAGAACAGAAGATTCTATTAACACAAATCACCTATCTCATTTTAATGCACACCACACACTGAGAAACTGTAGCTGTTTCCCCAACCCAATACTTCCTTGTTTACTTCATATTCTTATAACAGTTACTTTGCTGTATTAGAACAAGCTCCATCTTGTGTAGCAAAAATTTTAGAAGCAAGAAAAAACCCAGACTATTTCCTCTCTTCTAACTCTCATTTTGTTGATTTCCATTCATTGGTTCATCACCAAACCCATTTCAACTTCTTTACACTCTCTGCTGGATGTTGATTCATTTCCAGACCCAATTTAAAGCACTTGTGGTTAACGGGAAATGGTCTGGGATTGAAGTGTTTAGAGGACCATTTATGTCTATGATATAAATCTATGTCCATTAAAATTCATGTCAATTAAAATCTAATGAGGCCCTTCTCTTATGTGCCCCCTATTATTTGAGCTGAAGTTGCCAGAGACTGGGATCTTTTCTGTAGTGGCACCTAGATTGTGATATTTCTTCCCTGCAGCCATCCACCAAGCTTATGTTCTAGATGCCAGATCATAACTTGATCTGTAATCAATACAGTTAGCAGTGTAGCTCGTTGTTAGTTGAAACCAACCTGAACTTTTTACCCGCATCTGGGATTCTGCTCTGTTCCTTATTCACTTCTTTTCCTGGGTGTAGCTGAGCATTCAGTCGTAAATCACCTGCACATAAGCTGAAGGCAGCTCACCAATATGACTTCATAAATGAATTATTGCTTGCAATGCCCGAGGGGAAGGAAAGGTGGAATATTTCATACAGCAGATGAGATCTTTAAAACACAACAAATGCTAAAAGCAAAACTTTCTTTAAGAGAGACAAATTGGAGTCATCTTTTGGTGTCTGCGGGCTGAAAAACTCATAAGCAGGAGACCCATAAAAAGGGTTTAATGTGCAAAGCTGCCAATGTTTTAATGGCTAAAGTAACAATTAAATGCTGAATAGCGATGAAAATATGAAAGGTGCAATTGTGGACATGCAAAGGGCTTAATGTAGTGCAATTAAGCCTCTTCTCCCCTATCTGCTTCCCCATCTGAATATATCATACAGCCTCCTACTCACAGAACTGTCCTCAGTAAAAAATGCTATTTTTTCTGGGTCATGGCCCTTTGCTGTTTGGTAACACAGAGAAAAGGGATGAATCAGTACAGAGAGGAATAATGATGCTGGTGCGGAACTGAGATAAATGCTGGTACATGTTCTATTCTTCCAGAGGTGGAAGATCCTGCTAGCTGGCTAGCAGCAGCTGAATACCATCAAGGCTAAGTTTTCTTCTCTCCTTGCAGGGACTTATATTTAGGCATGGATAGAGGTAAGAACTGAAGGGCTCTTGGTCTGGGGCCTGAATGAGCCAGTCACCCAGTCCTGGGCCGATTCCAGACGACTAACCTTAAGTCGCCTCATGCCGCCCTCTTCCGGATCACGACGGGGAAAATGCGAAATATCGCGTTTCCTCGCGCGAGTTTTGCGCGACGACGCGCAAAACTCGCGCGAGGAAACGCGATATTTCGCATTTTCCCCGTCGCGATCCGGAAGAGGGCGGCATGAGGCGACTTAAGGTTAGTCGTCTGGAATCGGCCCTGTAAATATGGACTTCAGGATGTGTTTGGTTTTGTATTGTGCAAATTGAATAGCTTGTATTTTGGAAATTTCTGTAAGTGGCTTTGGGTTTCTGTGGGGAGAAAGCATCATAAAAATAATCGGATAAATAGGTAGATAGAATTTCTCATCATAAGGAATAGGAAAATAATGCTGACAGTCTGGCTTGTGGTAACATGTTTGTATAGATCCAGGGCTCTGCAACTAAAGATGTATTCTGAGTTTATTCACTGACTGGGACACATACACCAAATTTTTCACTATGTGTACTATTGCAGGGATTTGATGGCAGACTTCAGGGATCACAGTGGCTCAGACTGAGAACCAGAGGAGTGTTGTGATTACAGCATCAAATCTGCATTCAATCATGAGTGACATTGGGCCTAACCTGTAAGCAGTCAGCCCAGCTTCTGCCATCTTTAATAGCCATTTAATATGGCTACCTGTGATATAAAATCACAAGCCTCCTGGATTAAACTGGCACTTCGGATTGCAGCCAAGGGAAATTCCAGCTAGCAGTTGTTGAGTCCTGCCCGGGAGATTCAGGCATGAATGGAATGTCAAATGTAATTGCGGCGAGACCAGTGGTGATTAGTTTACAGTCTCTCCAGCTCTGAAAGGAATCCAGAGCAACAAAGGTCTCTCAAAGTCACCCCACTTAACACATTCCTTTCCCCTCCTTCCATTATGAGATTTCCTGCCCATGACTGAGGAGCAAATCAATTGGCATTCATAAGTATTTATAATTCATTCCTGAGAAGGTACATTCCCCAACTAAATTCATCAACTCCATTAATGAACTGCCCCTTTTGTGCAGTGCCTGAAGAGACTTTGCATTCTCTTTCACACACCCCGGCAGCTAGCAATCAAGGTAATCAAACCTTTTTTTTTTTTTTTTTTATAAATTTTTTATTTTTCATAGCTACAAAACACTACACAAAACTATCACAAGGAAAGGGGAGAGGGAAGGGACAAAGGGGGGGTGGAAAAAGAAAAGGGGGGGAATGAACTACAAACACTAAACACTACACTTCAATGTTTCCCTTCATACTGTCAATACAAAAATAGCTCCATAAAATAATGATGGAGTGGTTAATCATACAGAGAATAAACATTTCAAATTCTGGTTAAACTTTCCTCCCCCTTCTAGGTCCCGGACGCAATTCTCTCTGTGCAACTGCTGTTGCGATGCTCTCCTCCTCCCCCCCCCCCTCCGGCTCCTCCTTTTCTTCGTTCTTGGTGCAGCATAGTTCTGGGTTTTTATTCTCAAAATCCTTTAGTTGATCTTCTGATAATATCTTATAGGCCTGATCTTTATATCTGAACCATATTCCTTCCGGGAATAACCATTTGTACTTTATTCCATGGTCCCTCAGAAGTGCTACAAACTTTTTATATTTAAAACGCCGTTTCCGGACTAGAAATGGAACGTCCTTCAAAATCTTGACTTTCAAACCCATAAAGTCCAAATCCGCATTGTATGAGTTATATAGGATGGTGTCCCGAATCTTTTTAGATGAAAAGTCAATAATGATCTCACGAGGCAACTGTCGCTTTGTTGCATATTTTGAAGAAGCCCGACGGACCTCCAAAATGGCGCTTTTAACCTCTTCTTTAGTCGTCCTCGCGGGTGTCGCCAGTAATTCCGAGACCAAATCCCACAGATCCTCATTTTCCTCCTCTTTCACGTTTTGGAGACGCAAAATTGTCTGCGTTCGTTCCACCTGTAGCCCGATCAGCTGGTTCTCCACCAACTTCAGGTCCTTTTTTGTAGCCTTCACAAGTGACGCACTTTCCAGAGCAGACTTTTCTGCCCCCCCCCGCTGCTGCCTTAATGGTTTTCACCTCGCTTTCAATTAAGCCCACCCTTTGATCAGTTTCGTTCAGCTTGTCAACAAAGGGTTTTATAGCTTCCACCACCGCCCTGCGTACCAACTCTTCGAGCGACTCCCCCTTCTGCAAGGTAGCCGAGATTGACTTACCGAGAGCGGGACTTTGCCTCTTTGCTGCCATTTGGGGGGGGGGGCGCCAACAAAATTCTGGAACTCAACGAAGGGGAAGAGCGAGTCTTCTTCAGATCAACCTCTCCTTCACAAACGCTTGTAGAACAGAAGGGATTCGCTTGTTTACAGGCTTCCGCCTGTTTCTTTTACTTGCCGTTTCTCGTTGCCCGGCGGCACTCGAGGCGCCGCGCACATCTGCCGGCCTCCATAGGGACAAACGGGCAATTCCCCCCCCCGCATTGATTTCGGGGAGTTCTTCCCGCCGCGTCCCGGACCCTGGCTCCCTCCCTGGGAGTCCTGGGGGCTAATCCTTGCGGGTCAGCCGCCCGGTCAGGGTGCCCGGTCGTTTCCTCCCAGACCAGCCGAGAGGAGCGTCCGGCATGGCTGAGAAAACGAAACCGAATCAAGGTAATCAAACCTTTTGTTACTCCCAGGAACTGACCGTTGGAGTCTTTGTTCCAATGGCTAGGTGGGCTCTCTCACCTCAGGACACGTTTTACCCTGTAAGAGTTGTGCCCTGGCCCTATTCAAATCAAACAGTACATGCTTAGTGGATTCAAGGCGCTGTTCCCTTGAGGTTGCCCTAAGCCTAAACTAAAGAAGTAATATAGAACAGTGCTGCCACAGGGCTGACGGATGCTATTTTCCTAACACAGTAGGTTGAATTGGAGCCCAGAATTGCTATAAAGGCTGTTCTGTCCCATTAAATCTGGAGCCCACATACAGGTATCCTATGTGTTCATATCTTGTTACACACCCGATTAGGCTACTAGCATTCAAGTTCTCTTGTTTTGTATTACCTGCTTGGTATCTTTTTTTCCCTTTCTGTTTTGAAAGGATCATTTATGCTCACCAATCATTTATGCTCACCAATTATGCACTTTGCCTTGCAGGCATACCCGTTTGTCTCCACTTATATGATGTTTATCTATTTCTAAATAAAGCAAATATAACAAAGGCACAAGAAGTTTGTAATCACCTTCTTCCAAAAGAAATGCAATCTAGTGGTGCTGCTCCTAGAATTGCTCACTTCTTACGGAAGTCAGGAACTTGATGTTAAGTGCTTTGAACACCAGAAAGAAAATGCTATGTGAATGCTAAGTGGAATTCATCTTTATAGCATAAAATTGTTGGAGGGGATCCTGCCATTATTTTACTAGGGCCAGGATCCAGTCCTAGTGGCTTGTTCTGCTTATATCATCACCAGGTCCCAGTCATTATGGCCTCGGTGCAGTGATTTGTAGGGTTGGGCTTTCAGATTTAGAACTGCATATGGTGCCTAAAAGATGGTGGGGGTGGTAAAGGCCTATGTCTTAAAGTTTATGATTGAAAATTCAGCTGTGAGGACTGGACAAGGCTAATTCTTTTCCATCCAAGGGTGGTTGCCAGTTTGGTGTACTGTTTATGGGGTTGCCAGGCCCCCTCAACCTCCCGGCGGGGGATAGGGGCCTGGCACTTACCTTGGGAGAGAGGGGGGCACACATGTGCAAAATGTACGTGCACGCCCCCCACAAGAGAGATGATGTCACTTCGGGAGTGACGTCATCACGTGGCCCCTGGGAGCATGCCTAGACTCTGCAGGGGCTCAAAAGATGTCCGACTCACACTGAAACGTGCCCGTTTTGAGGTGCTGTGGAGTGCAGGAGCACTCCTATGCTCTCAGCAGCACTCGAAAACAGGCTCATTTTGCTGCAGATCAGGCCCGTTTTGAGGCACTGTGGAGCGCAGGAGCGATCCGTGGCAAAATGGGCCCTAAGCAAGCCTGATTTCAGCTGGAATGGGTTCGTTTTGAGGATCTGTGGAGCGCAGGAGCGCTCCCGTGCTCTGCAGCGACCCTGATCCGGGACAAAATGGGCCTGATCCCAGTGGCTGCTGTGCACAGGAGTGCACAGCACCACAGGGGCGCACGCATGGAAGGTGTGTGCCCCCCGCTGGTTAGGTAAGTGGGGGCAGGGTGTGGGGACCAGGGGTCTGGCATCCCTAACTGGTTAAGAGCATGGGACTCTAATCTGGAGAACCGGGTTTGATTCCCCACTCCTTCATATGAAGCCAACTGGGTGACCTTGGGTGAGTCACAGCTTCTAGGAGCTCTCTCAGCTCCACCCACCTCACAGGGTGTTTGTTTTGGGGATAATAATAGCATACTTTGTAAACTACTCTGAGTGGGCATTAAGTTGTCCTAAAGGGTGGTATATAAATCAAATGTTGTTATTACAGACTTACAACACAATAGTGGCATTGGTTGGTTATAAGGAATACTTCAATGCCAACTAAGTAAAAGCAAGGGACTTAAATTTTCCAAACCAGACATGAGATACTGGCAGTTGAATGGTAAAGGCAATAACAGAAAAGATTGTGTCAGGCTGGTCTGGAGCTGCTTCAAAGATGAACTGGCTTGTCATCCTTGCTAAGATTGTTTGTTATCTCAGGATAATCTGCTCGTAAAGTTCAGCAGCACTGACTCATCATTGTCATCTTCGTCTTGTTCTGCATGTGCCCTAGTCAATGAGTGTGCATAAGAACCATCTCACAAACTCCTAACATTATTTGCCAGGCAGCCTATGCCTCAAGTTATAAGAAATGTGGCTGGAGAACTGGCAACTGGACACAGTGCCCCTTTTTGGTCTCTTCCCCCACCTAGTTGAAGTCAATGAGGCACTCTTTTGTCAGGTTGCTGAGGTGGTGGGTTGCTGGATGGATTTGGGGAGCTGAATAAGGTTTTTGTGTGGTGAAAATGTGGCTTTTCTTAATGGGGTTGTACAACAAATGTTTTTGTTAGCACTGAAACCATGTTTAAAAGGATCTGTGTGGTCATTCCAGAGGCTGCTCTGATAGAACCTACATCCCTTATCGCTATAACTGTCTAAACATTTTTTAAAAAATATTAACCATGCAAGGCAGACACAGTAGTGGCTGCAAGGATTCATGGATCTGCCATTCTTTTTACTCCCTGACTCCGTCTTGTGACCATGGCAACAATACTCACATCATCACCTTATATATCAAAGCTTGTGTATTTGTAAGAATTGCCCTCCTTTGATCGGGAAGGGGGAGGGCTTTCAATTGTGCCGCATGCTTTAGAGCACACTGGTGAGAAAGCATTGCTGTCTACATGAAAAATATTATGCCTATAAGCAGATATCAAAGGAAGGGGAAAATGGATTGTTGAAGAAAATCAAATGGATATAAGATTCAGGGACTGAGCAGGAAGTATGAATCATCACAGACATTCACATAATGGGTACTTGCATAACTGAGATCCTCAACACTGAATGCAACCCTGCAGCCATGTATTGTGGTTAACCAGGTGCTTGTTAACAGCCTCTGTTTCTATCAGGTTTATCCCCTACCCCAGTGGCCTGTATTTGACTTGGTGGGTCATAAGTTGTAGAAGTGAGTCATAATGTTTGAACGACGCTCGCTCTAAATTTTATACCAATGGTATCTAACTCCACAGACTCAATTATGTTGTATGAGATTAAAAAATCTGAATGTCAGAAAGATAATTGCAATAGTACTTAGCATTTACAGACACGAATGGTCCATTACATTGTTCAAAGTGCTTCCCCTATATTATGCTGTAATGATCCATCCAGGGGTGGGCAATTGTTTTGGCTCGGGGGCCACTTTGTGGGAGCGGAGGTTAGCGGAGGGCCACACCTTTTAAAATGATTGCATTCATTAGTTAACTTTGCATTTCAGTAAAGGTATAAATTGTATCATAAAAATCAATAAATATAAATTGAATAAAATAGTGGTAGTTTTATTCAATTTATTTATTGTGTTAATTTCATATCATCTATAGCTGCAAGCACATTTAATTTTAGAATCAGTTTAATGAGACAAATGTACCCTATCACACTTTTCTACTGTCTTGGCGGACCACAAAAAACTCTGTAGCAGGCCGCATGTGGCCCGTGGGCCGCAATTTGCCCACCCCTGCATTAACCAACCCTGTAAGGTGGTCTGGATTTTTCCCATTTTACAGATGAAAGGCTGAGGCTGAGAGAGAGTGGCTGGCCTAAGGCCACCTAATGAATTCATAGCAGATGTGATGTTTGAACCAGGGCTTTTCAGATCACAATTCATTCTCTTACCGATGAAACTACATCAGCTTCCAATAAAAGCACTTTCATACACATGCAGTGTACTTATTACTCTCTTGTGAAACACTGGCAAGAAGTCTTGTACTCCACAAGCTTTTTTCTAGCCCTCTCCCTTGTCTGTGACGACAATAGCTGGCAAGGCTTACTTGAATTTTTAAGCCCCCTTCGGTCTTGTTTGGCTTTCTATACCCTGTAGAAGATGGTAATTTTTCTGACACAATGTAAGAAAGAACTTAGACTCCATGCTGAGTTCAGTCAAGCTTCCCTGGATAGCACCATCCAGCTACCCTGGTAACACAAGGCAGCTCCTCTGTAGCTCCATCCAGTGTCACTCTGGCAACATTAAAACAGTGGGATCATGTGGAAGGGGCAGAAAGCAGTAGTTTGTCTCTTTATTACTGAGCCTTTTTGAAGAGTGACCAATGGCTTTGACTGGTTGAGGCAGTTGTGGAACTACTGTGGAGGAGGGAAAAAAGGGAGGCTGAGGATGCTGGAGATTTCATGTTGATTTACAGCATCAGCAGGGTGCTTTTCTCCTAAAACAGGACCCAAGGAAACTTGCAATATTTTTTTTTTCAATAACATTTCTATGCCACCTTTCCACCCAAATAAGGTCTCCAAGGTGACAAACATCAAAACATTTGAATTTTTAAAAAGCATTTAAAATAATATATTTTTTACTGAATTATTTTCTACGTACATGACAACACACAACACCAGAACCAGGGAGGAGGCCCAATGACAGTTATTGGGGATATAGTAAACAAAACAAAAAAGTCTTTACCTGTTGGAAGAAGACAATGATAGAGGGGAACAGACAAATCTGCCTGAGGAGTTCCAAAGTTTTGGTACCACAACTAAGAAGGCCCTTTCTCTGGTTGCCACCTGTCTAGCCTCAGATAGTGGGAGCACTTGAAGCAGGGCCTAAGAAGATGACCAGAGTAGATAGGTAAGTTCATATAAGATAAAGCGGTACTTAAGGTATGTTTGGTCCAAGCCATATACCAGCGCCTTGAATTGAGCCCAGAAGCAAACTGGAACAAGATGGAACAGGAATGGAGTGATATGGTGTCTATGACCTACTTCAGTCAACACTCTGGCTGTAGCATTCTGTACTAAATGTAGCTCTTCAAGGACAGCCCCATGTTGATTGCATTGCAGTAATCTAATATAGAAGTTACCAGGGCATGCACCACAGTGGCAAGATCTTTCTCGCCTAGGAAGGGCCAAAGCTGCTGAAAGGTGCCCTTGGCCACTGTTGCCATCTGCGTATCCAACAGGAAGCCTGAGTCCAGCAGCATCCCCAAGCTATGAACCTGCTCCTTTAGACAGAGTATAACCCCATTCAGAACAGGAGATATCCCATTTACTGGATTAAACCTCTCCCCCTTTCCTTCGCAACCAGTAGCATCTCCATTTTGTCAGAATTAATTTAGCCCTCATTCATTCCAAAACTACCTCCAAGCACTTGTTCACGGTTTCCACAACATCCCTGCAATCTCCTGGAAGTGTGAGACAGAGCTGAGTGTCGTCCACGTACTGGTGGCCACTTAGCTTATATCTTCAGATGATTTCTCCCAGTAGCTTTAGATAGATTTTGAAAAGCATGGAGGAAAATAAAAAACCTTGCCAGACCCTGTAGGCCAGAGGCCAAGGGGTAGAGCAGCAGTCCCCAAGAACTACCAACCTTTGAGGTAGGATTGAAATCACTGCAGAATAGCAACTCCCAATCCCAACCCTGAAAGGGATTCCAGAAGGATAACATGATCAGTGATTTCAAAAGCCACTGTGAGTTCCAGCGGAATTAACAGGGTCACATTCCTCCTGTCCATCTCCTGGCACAGGTTATCCACCAGGGTGTCCAAAGCTGTTACAGTCCTATGACCAGGCCTGAGAACAGACTGGGATGGATCCAAACAATCAGCTTCATTTAGAAATGTGTGAACATTAAAACATCCAATATTTTAAAATAACAAACTAAAACTAATCTAGTAATTTAACATCTGAATTTTAAAGAATTACCCTTCTGAAAAGTTCATCCTTGTGTAACTATATAGAATCCAGCCATATGGGGGCCTTCCTCACAAACTGACAGCCAGTCTGCAGTGTAGATGCCACCATGAAAAAAGCACGGGTATGAATCGTCTGGCTGTCTACGGCTATTTCCACACACGTTGAATAATGCACTTTCAATGCACTTTTGCAATCCTTTAGAAATGGATTTTTTGTTCCACACATGGAAAATCAGTTTCAAATGTTCACTAAAGAGTATTGAAAGTGGATTATCCAATGTGTGTGGAAGCAGCCTACATCAAGCTGCAAGAAAGGTACAACGAGATTCCTGCCTTACTGGAAGAAGAATTGTAAGTGGCATGTTTTCTCCAATATTTCCCGGAAGAAAATAGGTATGAACATTTAACTACCCATTTCTCATATGAAGGATCATTTTGAAGCATTTACGGTTACAATCTGGTGATGAGTCCTCTTTATTGGCTCTGAGTTGCGCTCATTTATGCTACAGTAGCCTGCGTTATTTTAAAAGCCAAAATGTGTGTTCCTTTAAGATGTACTAGGAAAACATAACTGTCTTTCAACACGTTCTCAGCAGTTTGAAATACACTTGAGCACCTGCAGTGTGCAGAAGGAAAGACTGTGAGCTACGTGTTGCTTCGGTGTTCCTGTGCATATATTGACATGGATGCGAGTTAGAGAAAAAGATGCATCTGTTCCCGCATTCAGGTTCAACTTCTGGAGGCCAGGGGTGATGGGGGGAGCTGTTTCCTGAAGAATGATGACACCAGCATCTTGCTTAACAACATTTTATCAGGCTTCCCTCAAAGGCAAAACTAGGAAGGGATATTTACCAGGGAAAGAGACTGTCTTTGGTAAATAGGAACATTTGGATTATATGCTTGGTGGCTAATCAGCTGTTAATGAGACAAGTATTGTAAAGCCACTTGCCAAAGTGAATATTTCACCATTTTTGCTTGTCTTATAAAGACCTGCGGTAACATGATAACAAGTGAAGACTGAGAAAACACATTTGCAAGACCCTAGGCACCTTGCAGAGATGACGAGGTTGGCTTTTAATAGTCGCTTGCTCCTCATATTGCTCTGATCCTCTGTTGCTAAGGCAGGTTTCTATGGTGAAACCCTTCAAGTAAGTAAGACCGTAAAGAGTAAATGTCCAAGACAAACAAAGCTGACATATCAGCAGCTTGTTTCTTTGCAGAAAAGCAGATCATAAGAAAAATTAGGGAAGAAGAAAGTGCTGCATAGTATAAGATCCAGCATGGGAAGGCAATTGCTATGACAATTATAGTTAATCTTCTAGTCAGGTTACGGTATTAAGAAGTATTTTTCAGGGTATGCTGACCCCATTAAGGATCAAATTGCTCTGTGGATCTGAAAGATAAGTCTGCATTGAAATTTCACAAGCCTAATCCAAGAGACCTAAAATATAATGTGAATTTTTGACCTGCCAGTTCAAAATTCATTTTCTTTGTATTAAGTCTTTTACTATTTCCATTGCAAGTGAAAACTCTTAGATTTCATTAGAGGTGTGCATTACAAAATTCCCAAGTGAAAATTATACACAAAATCCCTGGTCTGAGTCATTACTGTGATCTTCTGGAATGTTTAAACAAATCTGGGATTGAACTTTACAAAAATCAACCCCCCCCCCACACACACACACAAATCTGTGTAGTTTTTCATCTTTTGGTGCTTACCTTAATCAGCAGTAGGTGTCTTGTTTTTCTTTGATTTTCCATGTTTCCCAGGCAGTGGCCAAAGGAAGGCAGCTCCCAGTCTGCGAAAGCCAGGTGCAGGGCCTGGCAGAGCTGCACTTTTGTCCCACTCCTTCCCTCCTTCCTTTTTGGGAGTGGGGCAGTCTTTGGGCCACATGCAAGATAGCTGGGGGCATCTTGTTCAGGGGCTATAGAACTGGACCCCTTGGTCCAATTCTCTTGAAATCTGGGAGTGTTTAATGGACAGACATCACTAGCTCCCATGTAATATTGGTCTCATTTTGCTGATAAACAGGCACTACAACCTCCCTAAGAAATTCTCCCAAAATGAATAATGGCAGAGCTGTGGTTCTTCTTTGCTTTTCCTCACTTTGTGAAAAGAAATTAACAGACCAAAACAAGCAAGGATGGCAAACTCAGAGTTTTCTTCAGAAAGGTACAGTTTTTAAAATTGTCAGTCAGTCACTGTACAAGTAGGACAAAGGAGTCCCAAACTTCTCAAGGCCATAAAAAGTCCATTAAAAAAAGTCCCCCAGCCCTACTCTCTACCAGTTAAGAATGGAATCACTACAGTTTAGTGCCATCAGCTTCTAATCTAGTCAAGCACTGGAAAAGGATAACATTGTACTAAAATTTGGCAAGAGATCCATGAGAACCATCAGGGTTAGACATTCTTCATCTGTCTCCCAGTGAAGGTCATCCATTGGGACAACCAAAGCAGATTTGGTCCTAAAGTAGGACTAGACAGTGGCAAGGCAATTGTTCCAGTCTAGTGTCTGGATCCTGAATCTCCATTTTACGTTGATATACAAGTTCACTGTCAATGAATCACAGGGTATATTTTTACTGGTATCCGTGGAGCTTGAATCTCTGGAGGCACATCCATGGGGGAAAAAAAATCACAAATACTTCTTAAATCTCCACCCATCTTCTGAATTAATATTTTGGTTAGCCACATCAGTCTAGTACTTTCACGAAACAGAAGTGGACTCACTATGAGTTCATCCAAGGGGTATGATTAGCTCATATGATGGCTGGTAAGTGCTGAGCTAGTTGTCCCTCCTCCCTTCCTGCTAGAGTAACCCTTCTTGGATAATCTTTGAATGAAACAATTGGTATACCTTTCACACTTCAAATGAGATTGGCTATGGCAAGGGTGATAAGTCAAAAGAACATCAGTGCATCAAATAAAACAGAAAAAAGCTTTGCAAAACTTTTGTTGCAGAGACCCACTTGCTTGTGTCATATTATTTCATCATATCATGTTCATTTTTTACCAATAAAATACCTCTGCTGTATTTATGCCATTTACACCAGCTTCTGTGCTGAAGAAATTGTATATATACTTCATTATTCAAGGACAAGGAAGTATGTGGAAATGGTAAGCTAGGGCTTCATGCCAATCACCATTCAAGATGTCAAATACTGAAAAGATTTATATACTAGTGACACTTCCTTATTATCTCTGGCAGCAAGTTCCCTCCATATAAAATCCCAGGATCCTACCTGTCAGTTGTGGAGGCAATCTGTAAAGCAATGCAACAAATCATTTCAATTCAGCTGGCTGAAACTGAGTGAAAATAATGCTTCGGTAAATTTAACCCAGTGACTTCAAACTATAATGATAAATAACACAGTATCAAATGCCATTCTGTACAAGGCCAATTCATACACACACATCTGGGAATTCCAAACCTAGGCATAATGGAGATTATCCTTGCACTACTTTTTCAGGCTTCATCTGTATTAAATCCAACATAAGTGGGTGAGGGGGGGGAAATCTTCCCAATTTTTTTCTCTGCTGAAAGACATACCACATGCTTGGTCAATTTGCCACATGGTTCCATGGAATTGGTGAATCCTGCCTTGTCCCAGTCTGCCACATACGATTTCAGAAGAAGCTTATTCTTTTGGAGTCTTCTATTTGATCTCTGTCTTATATTTGTGTTAAGACAACTATTGCTGAGTTAACTTCCATTCCGATATCCATATATTCTGCCTATGAATGCTAACACAGTATTGTGTGAATCTGTGTTCTGACAACTACAGGGACTAAGAGTCTCTCTGCACAAGACTCCTTGATGCATTTTCGTCAAGTGTAGGGAGACACAATGATAGCTGGGAAGCGTAGTTTAAAAAGACAGGGCCTGTGGAGATCACTCCTCAGAGGGTTTGTTAATTTCATCTTTGTCTCCCCTAAGGTTAAAAAGAGTCCAGTAGCACCTTTAAGACTAACCAATTTTATTGTAGCATAAGCTTTCGAGAATCACGTTCTCTTCGTCAGATGCATGGAGGGCAGAAGGAAACTGGCCAAATATAGAGGAGGAGAGGGGGGGAAGGGGGGAAGGAGGAGAGGGGGGATGTAAACAACTCCTTTGATATGGAGATGCAGACAGCTCCTTTTGGTGTGGGGATCAGTTTGCTTGTGTAAAGATTCAAAGGAGTTTGCTGTGTTAGTCTGTAGTAGCAAAATCAAAAAGAGTTCAGCAGCACTGCAGCTTGTGCAGCACTGCAGCCAAATTTGCCCCTGTGAAGGGTGGGAACATGCCTGATGCTAGGCGCCATAACACTCCTGGAAGTGATGTCATTGCATCCCACCGGGAGTATGTGCACACTTTGTGTGTGTCCAGGAAGATCATTAAGGTAAGTGACAGGTCTCTCTCACTCCCCTCAGGAGGGTAAGGGGACCTAGCAACCATAGGCTGAGGTCTGTTGCCCAGAGCTTTGCATGGGGATCAGCAACTGCTGACCTGATGGGCAAGATAGCCAGGGAAACTGTGGAGGTGCCTGCGGCTGAGGTAATGATAGAGACAGTGATGCAGGGCCCGGAGATGATGCCTGCTGCTGTAGGGCCAGGGGGGAGGGGTGCAGACAGGAGGACAGTGTTGCTGGACAAGAAGCATTCCAAAATGTAGTTCCATACCTACATTCTTAAGTGGTACAGTCCGTTCCGCTGCCTCTGGTTTTTCCCTCCTCATAGTTAACTTTTTTTTCCTGAATTTATGAACCGTTTCAGAGGTAATGCTCTAGTATTAGTAGTCTTTCAATGGCCCATCTAAAACCAGATTAATGAAGCCAGTTTCAAGGACTAGAAGAACAGTGGGCTGAAAACTCTCAGGAATCCATTTGTTATACAGAACTATATGTCTCAAAATGCAGGTTTGTCCAAAGGAAATGGGCATTATCCAACCTCAGGCCATTCCCACACGGCTTACCTGAACCCGGAACACTGCGCAGCATGCCGAAAAAAACCGCGGAAGATCGCGTTTTCTCTTGCGAGTTTTGCGCAATGTTGCATAACATCGCGCAAAACGCGTGAGAGAAAACGCGATCTTCCGCGTTTTCTTCGGCATGCTGTGCAGCGTTCCGGGTTCAGGTAAGCTGTGTGGGAACGGCTTCATTCACCCAAATGTGCTTTTTTGAGAGGACTATAGTTATGTAGGTCTATGTACACCCAGCAGCCCTGTTCATCACCCCCTTTATGTGAACGCTAAAGTTTCAATAATATACATACCTATCATAGGTCATCGGGAGCAGGAAAGCACCTATTCCATTCTGAAGCAAAAGGATTTGCAATGTTATAAAAATGGCAATATTTGCTTCCAACTGCCAGCACTTTCCTCAGATATTTTTAGTAAAAGCTCCTGTGTGACATGAGAGGGGTAAAAAGAAAACTCACAAAGATGGGGAAAGTATGTTTTCTATTGTGCTTTTTACAGGCATGCTAGCAGTGGCTGACTGGCAAGTGAAATGACTAATATATTTCCCAACATTGTGTTCTTTATACTTGGTTGCTAGCAGCTCAGTGTGAAATATGTGTGAACAGTTTTTTCACTGAGAAACATGTTGGAGGGCTCGGCTGGATGTTGCTATGGGACCTATCTATATCTCTACATATACTTTCCCATTCATAAAGCATGGGGTATGGCCTGCGTTTGTTTTTCATAAAAAGGAACACGTGAGGGAAGGGAGGTAAATTCTGCCTTTCTGCCACCTGACCTTGTTGCTCTCCTTTGTTGTAAGCATATTTCTCCCAGACCACTTTCAATTCAAGAAGAGATCCAGGCTGGAAGAGAAATGCTTCAAGCAATCGAGGGCAGCAAGGCGAGGAGAGGCGGGGGCAGGGCATTGCTGTCCTTACCTGCACGTTCTCAACATTCTGTCAAAAAAAGGGAGATCTTTCCCTGCCCCAATCTGACATATAGGCGACTGGCCATGTGACTAAATACTTTGGCCCCACGCCTTCTACTTTGGTGATGAGAGAATCCTAATTGGATCCTGCAGCCCCTTTCTGCTAATGGTAGTGATTTCCCTTGCCACCAGCAGAAAGCTCTACAATGAGAAGAATGGGTCTGCATGCAAGATGTAACTCTATAGAGTTAGAGTTAGAGCTGTGGTGCTTTTCTCACAGGCAAAGTCTCTCTAGGGGAAGTCCTAAGCAGGTCTACTGAGAACTAAGTCCCATTGCCCCCCTAGTCAGAATGAAGAGACAGACAGAGGTGTTGGATCTAAGGGCCACTTTATTAAATTAACCTCAGCATTGAACATTAACCCATAACTGTGGCAAGGGTAACAGCAATACAGGTCAAGCCATGGGGTCACCCCTGGACCTCCGCCTTGACCTGTCTGGGTGAGCCCCGAAGCCCCGAGTGCGAGCCCTCCATGCGGATGGCTCGGACCTGGCCGGCCAGGCAAATTGGTTCCTCCCTTTCAAGCTCCTAAGCCTCAGCCGTACAGCAGTGAGGGAAGGACTTGCACATGGGGTTCCCCCAGGCAGTTTGCCTACGCACGCTGGCAGCCGTCATAAGCAGTACCAGCCGCTCCTAGCAGACCCCACTTCCCTACCAATAGGAAAGCACCAAGGGTGCTCACCGGCCCGCTCCCTCTCACTAAACTTTATCCCGCCAGTGACACCACTAACCAGCACCACCCAAAGCCAATCTCCTCAATGCCAGTCATAGTGCAAAGTAGCCGGAAAACCCTTCATCCCGACTCTAACTGGGAAAAGAGGAAAAAATTCCTACCTGGCTCTGAATACAGCAACCAGCTAATCCTGCACCAAAACAGGGTGAGGAGGGTGGGCCGAGCAATTGAAGCGACTGAGGCTGGGTGGGCGGAGCAGCCTGAAGAGGCTGCAAGCTCTGCCCCCCCCACCCCAAGCCAGGACTCAGATGCCCGGGAAAGTGCCTTGCTCTCCCTCCTTCCAGTGAGGAAGTGCACGGCCATGGGTATGGCTGTATTTTTTTCAGAGAGATTTAAGCCCAGGAAACTGTTCTTAGGATGGCCATTTAGTCAAGTGATGAACATACAGATGTGAACCAGCTCTTGGATGCAAAAAAAGAAAACCCATTTTTGAATTGTGAAGCTGGTCATGAACTATTTTGTCCAGAACCTGGAGTGAGCAAAGCTGATGAATGCGGATAATGAAATTGGAAATTGAATGGCAGCTCACACTATTTCCCCTGCGTTGGTTCACTTTTTTTTTTGGTGAGTGACTAATACATTAGCAGCAGCTGTTGCTGTTGTTGCCAACAGGAATTGCTGCCCTATTAGGACCAGTATGTCACCAAGACAACGCACTGCATGCATTTCTAAATGTCAAGAAATTAAAAACCTGGACATTAGCTATAGGTTAGAGGCCTTAAATGTTCCTGTCACCGACTCACCACTCTTGGAAATAAGGTTCTGTTCTGTTTTTCAATAATCTGAAAGGTTTCAATTAAACTATAGTCAAACCTAACCTTTGGAAACCACAAATCTACCTTAGTCTGGGGTAGTTCCCATTTGCCTTGCAAACCACAATTCATGAATCAACATCTGTGTGACTGACAGTAAAGTCCTCTCTTCCCACCCACCTCCCCCCACAGTGGTCCAGCAGCAAAAATGATGAACCTGAACTCCCAAGTCATCCCTGCATAAATCAGAAAACTGTATTTATTTATTTACAGTATTTATAGTCTACCTTTCTCACTGAGACTCAGGGCAGATTACACAGTGTGAGAGTCAGTACAGTCAATTCCAAAGACATTTCAATAATGGGGTATATACATGCAAATTTGCAAAGATCCAGCAGAACTCCAATACAGAGTGCAAGAAATGATGAAAAAGAGCATAAGCAATTCTAAGACTGACATCATTAAACAACACAGAAATTACCCGGTAGGATCATACTTACAGCAATAGCAGTAAAGCCTGAAGGACATTGTACTCCCCACTTTTGATGGAGTTTGTCTGAGCTTTACAGATTCAGTTAAGAGCCTAGGGGTTATACTGGATCCAGCACTACTGCTCGAAAAGCAAGTTAAGGCAGCTGCAAAAAATGCTTTCCACAAACTTGGACTAGCCTGGAAGATGGCCCCCTATCTCAACACAGCCGATCTGGCCACCTGGATTTATGCCATGGCAACATTGAGAGACTTGGCTACTGTAATGCACTGTACATAGGTTTATAAAAGCAGGCAAAGGAAAAGCGAAAGACATAGCAACAGCCAGCTTGCCTCTGTGTGGCCTGGGGGAAATCTTGGAAGTGGGACCTGGCAAGCTATGATTTCACAGGGCAATTGCTTAACCTTTAGTTCAGTATAGTAAAAAAAAATAGGGCTTAGTGCTTGGGAAGGCGGCTGAGTTTGGTCTAAGGGAGTTTGGAATGCAAACTTCCTCATATCAGAAATCTGAATCTCATTACAAAATCCAACAGGGGAAAGAAAGCTTTTTTAAAGCCTACAGTGGATCTTTTTGAGATCTTTTCCTGGGTCTTCTGGGGGCTACATGAGCTACTCTGCAGCTGCTGCCGAGCTACCTGCTGGAGAGCCAGGCCCAATTGCATTACCAAAACCTTTGGTTATTTAGTAATTTTTGTATTTTTTTGCATTTAGAGGCCCTTTTCAGATGCTAAACTATACAATACTTAGATCGTGCATAAATCCATCTCTAATAAAACTTCTCTACAGACCATCTTGGAGACAGCACCAAGGAGGCACATGTCTTCCCAACTCATGCTGCTGCTGCCCAGCTTCAGAGCAGACTACTAAAGGTAGGCTTACCTACCTCTCGGGATTCCTAGAGCATCACCTAGAAATGCCATCACGTTCTCCAAACCTCCACCACCACCATATCCACTGTGACATCCTCTATCTCTATGGTCTTTATTGCAGGATCACAACCCCCTAGAATTCCACCCATCCCAGGCACTGCCCCCAAAATGTTGCAGCATTTGTTGGTGCAGGGCTAGAAACCTGAGCAGAGTGGTTGCCTTGGAGTGACATGGGGGGCATAAGATTGCCAGGTCTGGCCTGGCAACCAACAAGAGAGAGTGAAAGGAGGACATAGGGGGGAATTATTGGTGTCACGCCTCTCTAGGAATCACTAGAAATTCTGTGGTAAAACTTTGATGTCAGTCCTCTCTCAGAATCACCAAAACCGTAAGTTTCCTTGGAAGTGACATCATGGCATTTTTGAATTTTTTTCTTTCTCTTGCCAGCTGCTGGAGTGCTGGGCTCCCTGGGTACAGGCAATCTCCCACCCCCAGCAGGCACATGACAACCTTAGAGGCATGTGACCCCTCCCTTGCTGTGCTTCTCTCTCAAATATATTATCTAGTTATATAAAAGCTAGTTATTTCTCTTTTTTGTAGATTATTTGATGCAGAACAAAATAATAATAGCAATTATATAAAATAATGAGTGGTATTAGTTTCAGCAGTGTAGGTTGTCCTTCACATACTCCAAAAAGTGCTTATTAGGAAAAATAATTGTTTCTTTGTTTCCATAACAAAAAACAAGGCCTTGCAAACAAGAGTATAAATCTGAATTCCCAGTCTGTATGGGAGGGCAAAGAGTGGTGAAGTATGGGCAAACTATAGATCATTCTACAAGAACAGATTTTCATTTTTTAGGAATGTGAAAGCTCATCATTTGAAGTACGTATATCAAGTTATAGAATTTGCAATTTAAATGTTAATAATACATGTATATTCAGATGTCAAAGAAAGATTGTTCAATCAAAAGAGATGAGCATTAGCAATCATTTCAACTGTCATGTACATTGTGGCTATTCAGTTTTTCCTTGAATACTGAATTTAGGTGCATTTGATCTGATTGACAGCTAGAAAGGTTGAGCATAATGTGAGTCTTAATAGCCTTTATCATCAGAAGCTCCATCCCACCTTGAAAACTGGTATCATCAAAACATGGATGGGGGAAGAGGAGACAGGCAACAGTCAAGGTGTGGGGTTTTTCAGCATGTTTCACAACATTTGGACAGGAAGTTGAGAGATGCCCAAATGATCTTTGATAACATCTTGTCCTATGTTATAGGAGCAGGGGCATAGCTCGGTGGTAGAGCACATGCTTTGGATGCAGGAAGTCCAAGGTTTCATCCAATTCAGCTACTAGTGGATCCTGGAGAATGGGGGCAGGTAAGGAGGACCCATGCTTGGAAAACCACAGCTAATCCCTGGAGACAATACTGAGCTATGTGGATCAATGTTCGTCTCCATATACAGAAGAATTCATTGTGTCCTTGAATTTTCAAAAAAGGTTTGTCTTGGTACACAGAGACAGGCTTTTTGAAGGGGGCAGGCGATGATACTTGTTGTTAAGTGTAAATACAATGCTCCTGAATCACTAGGTTATTGGTATCTTCTGTTGGGCTATCATAAGCATCCAGAAACACATTTTGTTGATGGATTCAAACATGACAATGTCAATACTCACCAAATGCTGAAGTCATCTGCATATGCATAGAATGCAATTTAGGAGCACATAAGAGATTACACCAACTAGAGAAAGGAAAGCAAATTACGAAGTCAAAATGAAAACTTTTGACCTTATTACGGAACAACTGACTAGCTGATCTACTGTGAGTCTATTGCAAGGGGTGTGCAGAAATAAATCTAGAAGGGAAGCAAGGTCTATTAACTGTAACTGCAGATCACCTGCATGTTTGCAGTCTTTGTACCAGTAATTTAGGCTTTAGGGAGCAATTACTGCCCTTGTCCCCAGAGATTCCCATGGTCCTTTGGGAATTTCAGCCGTATCATTTTATACATGCATGTTGCAAGTTGTTTAGTAAGCATTTTTAAGCTCTGGTAATTTCAGTGGAATGAAAATTTATGTGGGTAGATGGGCCTGATTTTTATTTCTTTACTCTTTTTGCTCTCTCTTGTTTTGACATTCACTTGTTGTGCCTGGCTTCGTGGTGATATTTAGGCAGCAAATCAAATTAATATCTATGAACAGGTGCAGATACAAAAGAGTGCAGTATTGGCTTGCCATTTTAAAAAGGAGCAGATGAGACCAAAATTAGATTATTCGGTTATCTTTGATAGTAACATTCCTTTTTTTTTTTTAATAAAATTTTTATTGGAATTAGAATCATATAATTTCACATTACATTCAATTCCCGTTTCCCAATTTCTAACCCCCTCCCTATTCCCCCTTTTTTGTAGACTTCCAACAGTTTTCCAACCCTTTGTCCCTTTTCCCTTACTCATTTTGAATTCATCTATCTAACAAATATATACTTTCCCTTTAATCTAAGCAATAATTCTTTAACTATTTTTAATACTCTGTACCCTATCTTTAAGTCCCTTCTTCCATATTAGACAAACAATTTGTCCCTTTTTTACATATTTTCATAATTTCCTGGTTTCAAATATTTCTATAAACCATATACCATATAAACCATATAATCCATGCATTCATATAAGTCAACCAATTTAACTTATATTCCGTATATTACTTTTTTTACCTATCTTGTCTTCATTCTACTTTAGTTATATTTAATTATATTATTCATTTCCTCTTTCTTTAATTATACATCTATATAACTATCCTCAAAAGTTATCAATCAATTTGATCCATATATTTCTTCAGGTAGACTTATTCAGTTTAACATGTTACGTTTATACCAGAAACAATATTAACTAGTCGGTCCTTATAGTTAGTTATTTTCTATCCATATTCTATATATTTTTCTATATATAACAATCTAACAAGATAACTGCTTAGACATTTCATTTCTCTCTCTACCCTCCGGTAAAGTCACCCCCCTCTACATTTTGTTATGTTTCAATAATTCTCAAACTGCCACAGTTCTCCTCCCACCTCCCATTTCTTCAACACATATTGCTTCAGCTTCTCCCAGTCTGTGTTGAACTGTCCTGGGTCCAGATTTCTCAATTTTCTTGTCATTTTGTCCATTTCGGCCATATACAGCAATTTGTAAGTCCAGCGCTCAATAGTTGGCACTTCTTGTACTTTCCATTTTTGCGCATACAAAAGTCTGGCCGCTGCTGTCATGTAAAATAGCAATGTTCTATATTGGGCTGGAATGTTCTCCATTCCCAAGTTCAGTAGCAGGAGTTCTGGGTTCTTATTGATTTGAAATTGTAGAATCTCACTTATTACTTTTATTATTTCTCCCCAGTACTGCCTAGCTACCTCACACGTCCACCACATATGGTACAGAGAGCCCTCATGTTTTTTACATTTCCAGCATTTATTAGAAGTGTTCAAATTCCCTAGCGCAATCTTCTTTGGTGTCATGTACCAACGATAGATCATTTTGTATATGTTCTCTTTAATATTAGTGCACGTTGTAGTCTTCATTGTGTTTTTCCACAAGTGTTCCCATGCCTCCATTGTTATTTCTTTGTTAAAATTTATGGCCCACTTCACCATTTGTACTTTAACTATTTCATCTTCAGTATACCATTTCAACAGTACTTGGTATACCTTGGAAATTTCCTTCTTATCCTCTTTTAAAAGTATCTGCTCTAGTTCCGAATTCTCTGTTCTTATGCCTCCCTTTGCACAATCCGAGTTGTAGAGATCTCTGATCTGCCTATACTGAAACCAATCGTAGTTGGGTGATAACTCGTCCTGTGTCTTTATTTTAAGTTTGGAAGATTCTATTCGGGTTATCTCCTTATATGTTAAACACTGTTGCTCAGTATCGACAGCTCTCGGATCTATTACTTCATATGGAACCACCCACATGGGGGTTCCTTCTTGTAGAAAGTCTCTGTACTTCTTCCAAGTTGCATATAGGCTTTTCCGTATGTAATGATGTAGGAACATAGAGTTCACTTTTACTTTATCGTACCATAGGTATGCATGCCATCCGAATATTTTTTTATATCCCTCTAGGGCCAATAATTTCTTATTCTTCAACGTCATCCAGTCTTTCAGCCACACTAGGCAGATTGCATCATAGTAAAGTCTTAGATTGGGCAGTTGCATTCCGCCTCTTTCCTTTGCATCTTGTAAAACTTTCATTTTCACTCGAGGCTTCTTGCCTGCCCAAACAAAGTCTGATATTTTCCTCTGCCATTTTTCAAACTGCTTAGAGTCTCGGATAATTGGTATTGTCTGTAACAAAAACATTACTCTTGGTAACACGTTCATCTTAACTGCTGCAATCCTTCCCAACCATGACAAATTCAATCTATTCCATTTGATCAAATCTTGCTCAATCTGAGTCCATAATTTTTCATAGTTATTTTTGAATAGATCTATATTCTTTGCCGTCAGATCAACTCCCAAATATTTCACCTTAGTTGTTACTTCACAGTCCGTTATTTCCATTAACAGTTGTTGTTTTTGCTTGGTCATATTTTTGCATAATATCTTTGACTTCTTTTTGTTAATATAAAACCCTGCCAAATCTCCGAACTCCTTGATCTTCTCTATCACTTTTGGCATATTCTCCATTGGGTCTTCCACAATTAACATTATATCGTCCGCAAATGCTCTGACCTTATAAGAAAAGTCTTTTATTTTTATTCCGTGGATTTCTTCATCTTGTCGTATTTGTATCATCAGTATCTCCAATACCAAAATGAATAACAGCGGAGACAACGGGCAACCTTGTCTTGTTCCTTTACTTATAGTCAATTTCTTAGTAGTCTCATCATTCACCACAATTGCTGCATTCTGGTCTCTATAGATTTCTTTAACTGCTCTTATGAATCTTTCTCCCATTTGTAGCTTTTCCATAGTGGCAAACATAAAGTCCCAGTTCAAATTGTCAAACGCTTTTTCAGCATCAACAAAGAAGAAACCAACCTCTTTGTCACAACGCTTATCATAATACTCAATAGCATTAATCACTGTCCTTAAATTGTCTCTGATTTGTCTACCAGGTAAAAAACCTGCTTGTTCCTCCTCAATAACTTCCGAAAGCCATCCCTTCACTCTCTCTGCCAGTATCTTCGCAAAAATTTTATAGTCATTGTTAAGTAAGGATATGGGTCTGTAATTTTTCACATTAGTCAGGTCTTGGCCCTCTTTGGGGATCAATGAAATGTTAGCTTCCTTCCAGGTATCTGGAATCCGTTGATCCTTTAATACTCCATTGATCACTTCTTTTAGGAATGGTACCAGTTCGTTGGCCATTGTCTTATAAAATTTAGCTGTAAGTCCGTCTGGCCCTGGCGCCTTTCCCAAATTTGTTGATTGTATTGCCATTTTTATTTCCTCATCCGTTACTTCGTTGTTCAGTCTGTCTCTCCACGCTTCCGAAATTACTGGGAGCTTCATTTTCTCCAAATATGTCACTATTGATTCTTTATTCACCTCTTTCTTATTATACAATTTAGCATAAAATTTATAGAAGGCTCTACTAATGGATGTCTGTTCCAAATACGTTTTGTTATCTTCACATATTTTATTTATTGTTTTCTTTTCCTTTCTCTTTTTCAATTGCCATGCCAAATATTTCCCAGGTTTGTTTGCACCTTCAAACCCTTTTTGATTCAGTCTTTTAAGATTCCACTCCAATTCTTTATTATTCATTGCTGTCAGCTGTTCTTGTAATATTTTAATGTCCTGATAAATTTTCTTTTTCCCTGGTCTCTTCTTTAACTGTATTTCTTTGGCTTTTATTTTCTCCATAATCTCCTGTCTCTTCTCCTCTTTCTTTTTTCTGGCTCTTCCATTTAAGTCCATTAGTATGCCCCTAATTACCGCCTTGTAAGTGTCCCAAACCTTGTTGGTTGGTACTTCTTTATTCATGTTGTATTGTATGAAGAACTTTGTCTCTCTTCTCAGCATCTCCATATTCTCTCCCTCTTGAAGTAAGTCCTCATTTATTCTCCATCCTTTCCTTTTGCTCCTTCTCCCCAATTTCCACATAATTGGATTATGATCCGAGCCTACCATCGGCATTATTTCCACTTCCTTAGTCCATAACGCTAAGTCTTTTGAGGCCCAGATCATATCAATTCTCGATAGTGTAAAGTGTCTTGCGGAGTAGAACGTAAATTGTCTGCTTTTCGGATTTTGTCTTCTCCATACATCTTCTAAGGTTTCCTGTTGTATCAGTTCAAAAAACAACTTTGGTAGCAGTCCTCTCTTCTTTTGTGCAGTTGATGATTTTTTGTCTAAATCCAAATTTGTCACTCCATTGAAGTCTCCAGCAAGTATTATCTGGTCATATGAAAGTTCATCTAATTGCTTCCTTAAGTCCTCAAAGAAGCTTTCTTTTGCTCCATTAGGTGCATAAATTCCAACTACCAGCACTCTCTTTGAATTCCATACGCATTCCACTGCTATAAATCTGGCTTCCACATCTTTCATTACAAACTTTGGCTGCAGCTCCTCTTTAATATAAAGCACTACTCCTCTTTTTTTCTTATTGGAGGCCGCTGCAAAATCATTGCCCAATTTTTTTGATTTTAAATACTTTACATCTTGTTTTCGAATATGGGTCTCTTGCAAACAAACAATATCACATTTTTGTTTTAATAGCCAGTGAAAAATGCTTTTTCTCTTATTCGGTGAATTAAGTCCATTTACATTCCAAGATAAAACTTTACACTCCATAATCATAATCTTGTTGCTGGTAAGTCCTTTTCATTGTCTCTTATAAATCGCTCCATCTCTCGTTCCGATCTGATGCGTCTTTTGGCCCCTCCAAATTCAAAGGACACTCCTTCTGGTAATTCCCATCTGTACCTGATTTTCATGTCCTTCAAAATCTGAATTAGCGCCTTATATTTTTTCCGGTCCAATAACACCGATCTGGGTATTTCCTTCATAATGAAAATCGTCTTGCCGTCAATCTCCAATGGATCTTGAAACTGTTTAGTCACAATCTTCTCTTTCATATTTCGGGTCGTAAATTGCACAATCACATCTCTTGGTAGTTTCCTCTGGGTCGCAATTCTTGAATTTACACGATATACCACGTCCAGGATAGCCACAACTTCCTCCTCCTCCTTCCCCAGGTATTCAGCTAACACCTCAGTCATCTGTTCTTGCGCTGTCTTTCCTTCCACTTCCGGCAAACCGCGAAATCTTAGCTGCTTCTCCATGTGTTTACTTTCCGCAACCGCCATTCTCCCCCTCATCAGCCTCATCTCTGTTTGTTGCGTGTCAGCTAAATTCTCCACTGCGCCTTCTACTACTTTAACAGTGCAATCCTATGGAGAGTTACTCCCGACTAAGGCCATTGACTTCAATGGGCTTAGACTGGTGTAACTCTGCATAGGATTGCACTGTAACTCTCTGCTGTGTTCCTTGCAGTTCATTTTGCATTATTTCCATACCTTTCTTTACTTCTGACAGCTCACTTTTCACTGTCTGTTTAACCTCTTTGATCAGCTCCGGTTTCATGTCCTTAAGTTCTTTAATCACTTCTAAGAGTTTTTTGTCTAGATTCTCTATTGCCGATTGCCACTCTTTTTTCGACTTCGTGGGGCTTGCCTTGGCTCGCTCCCACGAGTCCGCCCTCTTCCTTAACTCCGTGGTGTGAAATTAAGCGTCTTTTTAATTTTTAATTTAAATGTCCCGGTCTTTTTGCAAAGAAAAAACTTTTAGAAAATCCAAAATGTCGGGCGTCTTTTCTCTATGGTTCTTCTATGGTTTTTGTAGTCCAAAATGGCTTACTTCCTCTTCCGCTGAAGCCGCGGCTTTTCCCCTTTCAAAGATGGCGATTCCCTTCTTCCTGCCCTCCGGCAGGGGCCGCTTCTCTCCAGCAACTCTATTGTTATTACGTACTTCCTGTCTCCCGACTTCCCGCAGTAGCTCTCGCGATGGCAGAATTTTCTCACAGCTCCATAACCGCAAGTATTCAAAACAATAGTCCAAGTTCTTTAATAACTTCTTTAAACTTAGTCTTTTTTCTGTTTCGACTCTTGCCGAGTCTTCTCCTCCTTATAATTAGCCTGTTGCAGTTTTAAAATCTACTTTTAATCTTCTTTACTTTTAACAATCTGTCCCGTATCAGAAGATAGTGATCTTTACCTTCCCATTCACTTTCCGTGGGTTGTAATCACTGTTTCAATCTTCATTTCTCCTCCACTCCTCTTTCCCCTATTGAAGCTTGGGTACGTAGGTCTTATGCCAACCGCATTGGCCCCAAAACTGCCGCAGAGATCTTTGCCGACCTGTCACAGGGTGGGACCTCAAGGGTCGTGAGGGGGCCCGTCGCGTAGAGCCCCCCCTCGCCCGAGATCAACGCGCCCTGAGGTCTTGAGCGTTCTTTGCCTGCTCTCCGCCTGAGAGCAGTCGGCCGCGGGCTATTTTGCCCCCGCCGGCCGGTTAAAACGGCAGCCCGGTCAGCTCCGCAGTTGGAGCTGCGTCAGACCTCCATGAATCCCAAACCGGAAGTCGATAGTAACATTCCTGACAGTAAGCAATTGAATGGAAGATGTTGTGAAGCTGGAAAGCTGGTAAAAAAAAATCCATATATCTTTTGAAATGGACGTATCCCAAATGTCAATAAAACTGTCCTCTTGAGATATTTGAAGTTCAAAGTCAGAGGAGCCTACTTGAGAGGGTGGAGAAGGGAATCCAAACACATCATCTAAAAAATTACATAACTTTTTAATAAATTACATTTATAAGCAGTGATATCAAAATTGTTCACAAGTGAACTGTTTGTTTAATGGCCACTGATGTTACAAATTTTCCCACAAGTTAAACAAAAATGACCATGAATGCAACATTGGCCATGAAGGACAGGCTTACAGTGAAGATAAATTGTTTGTACTATATGTTTGGGTTGTTGAATAGACAACTGAGTAGGTAGCCCATGGCAGCACTACCTAAGACTGCCACCTCAAGAAACAATCTGGGTCACCTGCCCCTAAATCCATCCCAGTACAAAACCAACCAGACCTGGAACCTTGAAAAGTATTTGGATCGTGCTCCTCTCCCTTCTTCCCTAAAGTTCACCTAAATGCTGCCGTCATTGATCTCAAATGCCTGCCTGCTCTCCCCAGCAGGCCCAGCTGTGAATAAGACTAGGATCTTCCCCTACACAGTGGCATCCCTCGCAGTGCTGTAATGAGCCATCCAAGATGACAGAGTGGACAATGAACAGGCAGTATCGTTTCCTCACGTCCAAGTATGGCTCCACTCCCAAAGCAGCCATTGTCCTGGCTGGTCTGTTGCATTCATTGTAACTTCCACTGCGATTGTCCTCCTCCTCATTTCTTTTCCAACAAACCGTTGGTGAGCTCCTTAGCTAGTGCCACGGTTGCTCACTGCTGATGGTAACTCCCTTTTGATGGGAGTAATAGGAATGGGGATGCGCTACACAGCAAGCATTGGTGGCAGCTTCTATGTTCAACATCTTCCTTAAGCAATCATTTTATGCCCTTGTTATCCACAGGCCCAACAGTCTCCCTAGCTGGTTTCCACCTCCTGATACATTTGAACAAGTCTTAGATTTTTTGGCCATCCACTCCTCAGATTCTGTTTTTGCTTGCCTTATTGCTAAGTTGCATTCGGTTCCCAGAACCTGTGCATTAGAGGATTGGGTTTAAATGGGAGGTCACCATCAGGAGGCACTCTGGAGTGATTTCTCATTTCTCTTTCATGCTATTACCTTGCTCCCTTTACCACTAAAAATAAGGTGACCCACCAGTCCATGAATCTATGGCACTCAGCAGGTGCTCAGCCATGTCAACCAACAATGCTGGATCTGTTCCATAGCGTGCATCATATTTCTCTGTTTATTTGCTCCTTCTCTGCTTTGATTTTCAGCAGCACTTTCATCCAAAATGACAGCTCCCCCAACCATTTGTCTGCCTTTATGGCTCTTGCAAGTTCTCATCCCCCAGCTCCACTTTCTATGAACTTTTCAAAATATACCGTGACTTGCATCTGTACCTGTCTTTGAATTGACTCACCCATGTATCTGCCACAATGTTTGTCTAACTTGAATCACATTCCTGATGTGGTCATCTGCCTAAGGCCTAGCATTTATATCCCCTCCCTGTGAAATTGCTCAGTAACGCCAATAGTACAAGATTTCCTAAAAGTTAAACATCTAAAATAGTAATGTAGCACATAGGTCTCTTACCAGTGAAATTTAATAGAAACCTTCACATTGACTTTAAAGGTTGTAGGATCAGTGTAATGATAAGCTGATATAACCAGTCTGAAAAGCCTTCTAAACCACGGTTTTGAAAGAAGCTCTCTGAGATCAGCATAATTAAGCTGTAAAGGCCATTTATCTGAGTTGCAATAATTTACTGTATGAGTTAATTGGACTGTTGCTTCCAAAGGATTACTATACTGTGAGTGTATATGATAGAAGTCAGGAAAATGACAGGTTACATGGGAATGAAAACTAACATTGCACTGTGGGATTCTGCTATAGAAGTGCTGCAGAGGCACAGCCAGTGATTCCAAGAAAATGTAACAGCCTCTGACAATTACCCAGTGAAATTACTTTGGAACATCCCCGTCTCATTGGTCCTCCCGTTCCCTACTTCACCGGCTTGCTTGCCTCAGAAGAGAAACTCATATATGCAAAAAAAGGTCTTTGTTTTGGATTCTTTGCTTTTTGACCAGTAAATCTGCTGGCTGGTAGTGCTGCAATTATAATGTAGCCATTCACTTCTGGGCAGCAATGCACATTTGGAAAGAGCTCTTCTTCCTTTCTCTCTCTCTCTCTCTATACAAAATCAGAAAGCAGAAAACCTTTCATAGAGCTCTTCTTCGGAGTTTACAGATACACTGAGTTTATGCTGCGCAAAAGAATCTCTCGTGAGAAACATTAAATACATTTAATCAGACATATTCACAGTTCATGTAACATCTGCATATGAATTATTAAACCTTAGTAAAGTTCTTGCATCCACATCAGAAAAGCTGAATATGAACAAAGCTGTGCTTTGCAGCAGCATTGCCTCTCATTCAAGAAGGACCTGTTGGCTCCTATTAACTTAATAAGACCTGGGCTTGGATCCAGAGAACTGTAAACGGAGCAGTTTGTGGGACAGATTTTTGCCAGTTTCCCCTTCAGCTCTGCGGAAAGCAGCCCCCGAAGGCAAAGGCCGAGTCGCCTGCAATTCAGAGGGAGAATCAACAGAGCCACCTCCCTTTGCATAAACCACAGGCCATTCTGGTCAGTGACATTTCTTATTCTTCCTTTCCTCCGAGAGCCTCTGGTTGGCATGCACATTTCGCTCTCTCTTCATTTTATCCTGAGGAAAATGCTGTGAGATAGGTTCAGTTAAGAGAAAGGGGTGGGCCCAAGGCCAACAAGGAAGCTTCATTGCTGAATGAGGGTTGGGTCTAATGCAATAGTCTTCCAGCACAATCCTAAGCAGAGTTATACCCTTCTACGTCCGCTGAAGTGCATAGGTGTAACTCTGGCTGGATCCACAAAGAGTGGGATATTGTGCGATCCTTGCACTTTAGCAGTCATTTGCCTCCTTCCAGTTTAGGGGAGGGGCTGTGGTTAAGAAGAGCCTCTGCTTTGCATGCGGAAGATCCCGGGTTCACTCCCCAGCGTTTCTGTTGAAAAAGACCAGGCAACTGGTGATGTGACAGACCTCTCCCGGAGAGACCCTGGAGATCTGCTGCCGGTCATGACCTTAATGGACCAGTGGTCTGATTCAGTATGACACAGAGCCATGTGTCTGTGTTTTGTTTTTAATTGTTTTGTATGTCTATATGTATTGTGAGGGTCTGCGTCCTCAAAGGCGGATGCTGGAGCCACCTCACCCTCCAGCATCCTTTCCAAGCAGGCCCTGGGGTTGCATCAATCATTTGGGGAAGAGGGTTCGGTCTCACCCAGAACCCTCTCTATCTGGTTTCGTTCCTTCTCCCCATGCTCCTGGAGCATCTTCTGCCCCATCCTCCTTGGCTCATTCCTAGCCCCTTTTAAAGAGAGGACTGGGGACGGATGAACCACAGAGTGAGGGTGGTGTATTTGCCTGTGTGAATCAAGCCTCAAAGGACTTCGGAAAAGGCTACATTGATCATTAATCCAGTTGGTCTCCATGATGATATGCGAGGAAAAAAGCATTTCTGCTGGCTCTGAAAGATTGTTTTATAGCTGCATTCCCTCTTATTCCCATACCCAGAAGCAGGGAAGCTCTGCCCTGTAAACATCCCTTGCCCATCTGTTAAAGAAAGGGTAGCTCAGATATCAATAAAATGGGGAGTAAGAAAAGAGGGACATTTTTTAACGTCTTATACAAAATGGTTGCAACAATTTAATTGTAAAAATGACTACAGTGGATAATGTTTTTTTCATACAAAGATAAACAAAGCTACTGAACAGATTGTCTAAGCACAGAAACTGTAAACCTGCAGAAAATATGCCCAAACCGGATATCAGGACATTCAATAGTAACCCTTTGCAAAAAGCTTTTGTGCCACCCACTTACCTTCATAGTTGCTTCCTGCCAGCCAGTCTAACACCATATGACATGCTCTAATTATATCAAGCAGTATCTCTCAAGGCAAGATTTCAAAAAACATGTCCGTTTCCACAACTAGTGCTGTATTTTGTCAGGAAGAAAGTCCTAAATGGTCCTAGTGTTTTAGAAACTTGCTCATAGGTTTCATCCAGGTTAGGGCCCAAAGCCAAAAATAGGGAGGGCATTTGACCTGCAACTTGGCCCCTTGGTGGAGTTGCAGTCAGCGTGGAGGAAAGATCTTCCCTGCAAACTGATATAGACCCACATCAATGGTTCTTCTCTTCAGCATCTGTATATGGTGAATGAAACAATGGCCACTTCCACACGTCCTTAATGGGACAGCCTGCCAGCGGAACTCTGGCAGGATATCTCACTCATTACACACGTCATCGTTTCCCATGCACAAGTGGGTCATGGTGATCCCTGTTTTTAAGCATTTTTTGTGAGACCTGTTTTGGTCCATGTTTATTTTTGATGTAGGTTTTCTGCACAATTATCCTACTGTGTCAGTGCATGCGGAGGCTTTTTTGTACTTCAGAAGAGCCCTCCCGCAAATCTCCAACCCCTCCTCTCACCATTACCCCTCCTTTAAACACTACACATGTGTCTGGCTTGCCTGCACGATTGTATAACCTCCCCCTTTCTAACTTTTTAAACAGTCCTTGTGCTATTACGATATCTATTTATACAAATGGAATCATACTGCAGTGCTTGCTACATTGGATCACTCAGCAATTGGACTATCAGTCCAGAACAACATTGAGAATGGAATGCCATATCTGATTTTATTTTAAACTAGCAATATGGCCCATTGTTTGGGAAAGTACAACAGGCCCTAGCAGCGCTTTCCCTCCCGTGTCTCCCCCTGTGGCATCAGTCAAGGGGATCGGGGAAGAGATTGCAGGCTCCCTCTTCCTCTGCCCCCTCGGCCATCACTTGGTTTGTTTGTTTGTTTGTTTGTTTTCACTTATAAGATAAATTCAGTTTAATCCCAGACAACTGTATTATCCTCATATATTTTTTTTCTTTTCTTTCTTTTTTTTTCCCGTACATATATACCCATTGCCCAACCCCTCCCCATAAGTTCATATACAGTTTCTATATCTTCGGCAGAAGTCCCTTTTAAGAATCATTCTTCTATTTATCTTGTTTCTTCACAAGAGGAGTAAGTCTCTGAGTCCTCTCCTTCCTCTATTCCTCCTTGATTCTCCTTCCTCTTCCTCCTCACTTAATTCATTGCCGAAGATATTGTATCCTATAGCCGGGGAGGGTTGAGAGTTTTAGTGTATTTTGGATGACTATTTCCCATTCAAGTTATTCATCTGTATTTCCATACCCTTATCCCTCCCGCCCTCCCTTTAGCTACTCATCCTTTCTAGCCAGGGGCACAAGCTTAGGAGCTTCCACCGAACGTCCCGTTGTTGACCCTCCATGACCCATTTTAAATATAAATGCCATTTTTCCTTAATCTTTCCTATTCTTAATTCCCATGACTCATCCTGATTAATTATGGCTATAATGTCTGATTGAATGTATTCAAATAAATAACCCTGCCAGTTTAGTTCCGTCCACTTAGTTTTGTCTTTCCAACCAAATGCTATTACTGCTTTACCGGCTAGCACCATTGCTTTAAATAAGTCCTGTTCTTCTTTTCTGATATCTTTATGACCTAAAGTACTACCTAACATCAATTCTGGGTCTATCTTTGGTCTTATTGCGAAGAACTTATAAAGTTGCTCTGTTACCTTCTCCCAAAAAGCTTTAACTTCTGCACACTCCCACCACATATGGGAGTACCATCCTTTCCCGTTTCTGCAGTGCCAACAGTTTGAACTTAGTCTTGAGAACATATTAGCTAATATAGCCGGGGTTCTATACCACTTCGTGTAGAATTTCAATTCCAGCTCTCTGAATTTATGCACTTTTATCTCCTGTATACCTTTTATAATTCTGTCAACCCTTCTATCCGCTAGACTAATTTCTACGCTCCACTTCCCCTGAAGGAGGGTTCTTGTCCGATCTTTATCAGACATCATCCTTCTATATATCTTGCCTGCTAATCCTCTTTTTGTGTTTATCATCACCTTTAATAACTCCTCCATTGGCTCCCCCGCCGTCAGAGTCCTATTTTCGATTATCTTTTTAAGTCTATTATGTAAACCTATTAGCTTCAACCAATATTGCCTTCCTATTTCATCATGTAATGTTTGTAATGGTTTAAGTGACTGCCCACATAGTATATCTTGCAATCTAGTGTACCCTTTCTGTTTAAGTAATCTCCACCATTTCTCATCTTCCTCCTCCTCATCCAATGCCTCTAATAATACTTGTTTAGATACTCCCTTTAACCATTTCGGTTGCCATTTCCTCCAAATCATTAATGCTGTTTTTCTCGGTCCCGGTTCTAACATACTGTATTTAAACTTTCCTCCTGTAAATACTCCAAATCTTCCAACCCCTTTATTTGCCTCATTCTCGATTCTAACCCATTTTTGTTCACTTCTCTCCCCTATTTCCATTAATGTTTTTATTTGAAATGCTTCATAATAATTTCCCAGTTCTGGGACACCCCATCCCATGTCAGATCTATGAGCATATATGAAATATCTAGAAACCCTACTTTTTTTACTGCCAAAGACCCATTCTTTTATTCTCGCATTCCAACTGTTAATTTTTTGTCTATTGATTTCTAAAGGTATCGTTTGAAACAAATATAATAACTTTGGGGTCCAGAACATTTTCACTAGCTGTTATGCTTAATGTCTTCTTGCCCCACCTCCTCATTTCTTTCAATATTGTGTTCCACGTCCGATTATAATTCCTCTCTACCATCTTATTAACATTTTTAACTATATCTATCCCTAAATATCTGAATTTCTTGACCCCTAAACCTATTCCTGTCCATTTATGTATCGCTTTCCTTTCTTCCATCCTCACATTAATATACATTATCTCTGATTTTGCCATATTAACTTTTAATCCTGAGTTTAACTCAAAGTCTTCTAATATAATTTTTGTCTCTTTGACTCCTTCTTTCGGATTAGATATAACTATGATCAGGTCATCTGCAAATAAGTTTAATTTAATTTCTTCCTTGCCTATTTGACATCCCTCTATCCTCCCAGAGTTCCTAATGCGTTGAGCTAGTTGTTCTATAGCCATTATGAAGAGGAACGGGGAAAGCGGACATCCTTGCCTAACTCCTCTCTGAATTGAGAATTGTGAGGTATGTTCCCCATTGAGTCTAACTACCGCTGTGCCTTCTCTATATATTTCCTGGAATACTTGTATAATTGATTGACTAATTCCATATTTGGCCATAACTGTCCATAAAAATTGATATGACAGTGTATCAAAAGCTTTATAAACATCTAATTTTAATAAAGCCAGTTTCCTAAATTTACTATGACACAAGACATTGATTAAATTTCTTATTGGGTGTGCAATGTTTCTACCCTCCATAAAACCGTATTGATCCTCTTTTATCACTTTCCGAATAATATTCTTAAGTCTATTTGCCAATATTTTGGCAAAGAGTTTATAATCCTGATTCAGCAGGCTAATCGGTCTATATGAACCCACTTCTTGGGGGTCTCTCTTAGGTTTCAAAATCACCGTTGTTTCTGCTTTCCTCCAGGTATCCGGGGCCTTTCCTCCTTTTAGTATATTATTAAATACTTCTTGTAATTCAGGGATCAATACCTCTTTCATTTCCTTATAAAATTCAGCTGAAAAACCATCTAACCCTGGAGATCTACCTGTCTTTAAGCTACCTATCGCCTGCTCAATCTCTTGACACTTTACATCCTCCTCAAGCCTCCTTCGTTCAGTTTCCGTTAACACTGTCCCTATCTCTTCCTCAAATTCCTTCACCTCTTTTTCCTCATATAAACTTTTATAAAATTTCTCAAATGCTCCTTTTATCTCCTCTGGATTCTGTGTCACCTTTTTATTTATCTTAATACTCCTCACCCTTTGTCTCTCCTTTTCCCTTCTCAGGTAATTTGCTAATCTCTTGGCTGAATTAAGTGTATTTCTCTGGTATTCGTTTTTTACCATAACCTGCTTTTTCCATAATGCCATGGAGTCAAGAACATCCAGTTTTTTCCGCAGTTCCCTAATTAATTTATGTCTATTGGGGCAAAATTTCTTTATTTGGTCCTCTTGCAACTTACTTAATTCCTGTAGTTTCCCTTCCCTATCGGCATGCCATTTTTTCCTTATCTCCTTTTCTTTCATAATACATTGCCCTCTAATTACCGCCTTAGCCGCATCCCATAGTGTATTTGTCTCCACTGTTCCTCTGTTCTCTTTGAAGTATAGCTTTATTTGATCCGTAATATATCGCTTGTCCTCCTCCCTAGCCATAATCATGTTGTTGTATCTCCATGGTCTTCTAACTTGTTTATGCATTAGTATTATTTCTACACTTACCGGGGCGTGGTCTGAAATCCATGTTGGATGGGTGGTTACTCTTTTTACCTCCCAGGTACTCATTCTATTTATAAGTACATAGTCTAAACATGAGGTGGTTTTATGTCTACTTGAAAAATATGTGGGTTTGGGCACTAGGTTAAGAACTTTGTGTACTTCAGTCAGATCCCATTGTTTCCAATTAATTATGTTATCTTTATTAAAATCCTTATTTAAATCTCCTGCCAAAATTACCTCTCCTTCAGAGAAGCTACGCGCTTTTTTTAATACCTTTAATAAAAAGGTTTTCTGTCCCATATTTGGAGCATATATGTTTATCAATGTTGTTAATCTATTTTCAACCAGGCATTTAACCATTATGAACCTCCCTTCAGCATCTCTTATCACTTCTATTACTCTTATATCATTCCTCTTGTGAGCCAGAATTGCCACACCTCTTGATTTTGATGATCCACGTGCCTCTGCCAAGATCCCCCAATTAGGGTCTCTGAATAAAGGTCTTTTATCTTTCTTTGACTTATGTGTTTCCTGGAGCCATGCTATATCTATATTCTGTTGTTTAAGAAATCTAAGAAGTTTATACCTTTTTAAATCCGAACCCAGACCATTGACGTTCAGTGTCAGCACCTGTAGCATTTTATCCATTTTCAAACTCAGATTTACCTTCCCTTTGTTCCCCTGGCCCGATATTTAGTTTGATATTCCCCTTTGTATACCCAACTTCCCTTCCCTTCCCCCTCCCTCCCCCTCCCCTTCCCTTGTGTAGAGCCATGAGCTGGGGATGAGTACTCATCCCTTCTCTACACATCTGGGGTAAGCGCACCCTCCACTCCCCGAGTTATATTAATAACCATTTTAATACTATTTTAATTTTGTTTGTATACTTCCCTTAATATGTCTCAGTCTCGAGACAGTCTTGGCCTCTTGTCCTGACGGTTAGATGGACCTTCCTCAGAGTCCGGTTGCTGTGGCCGAGGTTGATGCGTTTCATCCATCGGGATTGACTCAGTATTCCTCACATTTACTCCCAAAGTTTCTAATAGGTCCCGTGCCTCTTCAGGGTTCCTCGCACAAAGCCTCCTCCCCTCTTGGTAAATAACCAGGGATGCTGGGTACGCCCAGCTGAATTTAATGTTGCTTTGGTTAAGTTTCTGTGCAAAAGGTTTCATTTGAGTCCTTTGATAAAGCGTTTCTTTGCAAAAATCTTCCTTCACATAAACCCTTCTGCCTTTAAATGTCAGCTCTTTATTTTTCTTGAGTGTTTTGAATATCCTCTGCTGTAACTTCTCCCTCACAAGCTTCATTATCACCGGGCGCGGTTCCCCCCCCCCCATTCTTCTTGTTTGGAGTCTGTGGGCACGTTCAATATCTTCTTCTTCTATTTCCAGCTCCTGTTGTGATAACCATCCCACCAGGGTCCGCTCTAAATCACATGCTTTAACTTCTTCAGAAATACCAAAGAAAATAATGTTCCCCCTCCTATTGCGGTCGGATAAGTCTACGTATTGTTTTTTCAATGAATCAATCTCCACTTTGTTCTGTTGCGCAAGAGCCTTGGCTTCCGATGCAATGCCTGCCACCAATTTAACCTCTGAGCCCAAATTTCTCATTTCTGCTGTTAGCTCAGTTAAAGAAGTTTGTATTTTGGTCTGGGAGTCAAGCATTAGTGCTTGAAATTGTGCCAGTTGTTCTGATAAGCCTTTCACAGTAGCCGCCATGTTATCTGTCTCGGCTCGTCCTCCCTTCCCTTTTAAAACTAAACAAGTTCTGTTATCCTCTCACCTATTCTTTTCACCAAGCTTCTTCTTGTTGTGCCAGACGTCTCATAAATCAGTTTCAGCAGTTTCAATCAGCAGTTTACATTCTTTTAAAGCTGTTAACTTGGATGTCCTCGGGAGAGTGGAGACAAGGCGTCCAAACGCTAGCGCGTGCGCATTGCCCTCTCCGGCCATCACTTGGTTTGTGCGCAGCCCTCCCAAGGCCCTGTGGAGGTAGTGGGGAGCCCCACCCCCCAGCTGCTGCAGGACCTTGGGAGGCTCAGCCACCGTGCTGAGCCTTTCTGGGCCTCTGGAAGTGGGGAAGCAAACCATTTGGCCCTCAACTTGCCTCTTATTCCTGCATACTGCGCCAGCATGAGGATAAGGAGTGGTTGGGAACACAGTTTGCCTTTTATATAGTAGGATATGGAATTGCACGATCAAGCTACTCTACTGCTTGCATAATTATAAAAGACTTCTGCATTTAAAACTTTGATCGGGAAATCAGTGGTAGAGAATGGAGTACTACACATGCCCAGTTTCTATAGAAGCAGAAAGACAGAACAATAGTATAGCACAATCTCACATGTGCTCCCCCCCCCAAAGGAAAGTTAGACAGGAATGCGCCAACATCATTTGTGACAAGGCACAGATAAAGAATGTGTTTTCTGTTTTGGGACCTTTTTTTTCATGACAAACACCCAAAAATCATGCATGAGGATGATGTATGTGAAAGGCGAGTTCTTGAAGCAGATTGGGAAGGAGTGGCTTTGGGACAGGGAACCCCCCCCCCAAATTGGAACATATGGAAGTGGCCGATATGGTTTTTTGGTAATCCTCCAACATGGTACAGACTTTTATATTATGAAGGCTCAGTTGCACACCAGTTGAGAGATAATGAAGCCTGAATGGATAAACCAAGGACATGAGTGCCCTTTTTTAAAATTCTCAGCTAAGGGCTTATATAATGGAATGCTTTTCCACATCAATTTTTTTCCCCAGTGCATACAAAATTAGCATGTTGTGGTGCAGGAGAAGGCTAGACTAGAACCTTTTTCCTCCACATGCTAATTTTTGATCTGTAAGAATGTATTTGTGCCTGGAAGAATATTGTGTCTTACAAGACACCACTTTCAGACAGAAGTAAAACAATGGAGGCAAGGCTTTACTGCTTCAGTGAAAACAGGCCTCACTTAGATTGCACAGTCACACACACGACTCTTTGGGAGTGGACCTATGTTGGATATGCACTTGGTAGGGTTGGGCTGTTTAAGTTAAAGCAAAGAGCTACAGAAAAGAAATGGAAAACAGGAAAGCACTATTTAAATAGCTGATGATGACTCATTGATACAGGACAAATGAGTAGGAAAATGTTTATTCTGTGAATAACTTCTTGTGTAGCAGCCTTGAGAATTCTGTGTGTGTGTGTGTGTGTGTGTGTGTGTGTGTGTGTGTGTGTGTGTGTGTGTGTGTGTGTGTGTGGAATCTGCTTGCATTCTATTACCCAGTAGCAGTAGGTTGCCAAAATCCAGGTGGTGACTGGGGATCTCCCGAAATTACAATTGACCTCCAAGGCACAGAAATCAGTTCACCTGGAGAAAATGATGGCTTTGGAGGATGTATTATATGGTATTATACTCTGTCGTGATTCCACCCCTCCCTATACTATGTCCTCTCCATGTTCCACCCCCTAAATCTCCAGGGATTTCCCAAGCTGGAACTGGCAACCCTAACTCTCCTTGTTTTCTTATCTGTTAATTTGGCATTATGTATAACAGCACATGTGAGAGCACCAGGATAGACAAATGGAAGTATACAGCACATAATTAATCTGTGGAACTTACTGCCACAGGATGTTGTATTGGCCCGTAACTTGGAAGGCTTTAAAAGGGGAGTGGACAAATTCATGGAAGATGATGGTATCAGTAGCTACTAGTCATGGTGGATATCTACTCCTTCCAGTACCAGCGTGTTTCTTTATATCAGTTGCTGAGGAACATGGTTGGGAGGATGCTGCTGCAGTCGTGCTGCTTGTGGGTGTCCTAGAGGCAGCTGGTTGGCTACTGTGTGATCAGAATGCTGGACTGGTGTGCATTCTTATGTTTTTATGCTCACCAATTAATATTGCGAGGAGGGGCGTCCAAAAGCAGACATATTTTGTTTGCTTGTTCATCCATTTCTTGAAATAACATGTTTGGGAAATGTCCACAAGAATTGCACAATCAGTAATATATTAATCATTGATAGGCGAGTTTACATTGGGATTCACCATTCCAAATAAGCTGAATTAGGAGAGTATAGGGACTTGGCAACCCTATTTGGATGTGATTTCACA
The DNA here is from genome assembly GCF_028583425.1 of Eublepharis macularius. Classification (NCBI taxonomy): domain Eukaryota; kingdom Metazoa; phylum Chordata; class Lepidosauria; order Squamata; family Eublepharidae; genus Eublepharis; species Eublepharis macularius. The sequence continues at coordinate 45,202,692 of NC_072795.1, read as the reverse complement.
GTAATCAATAGCTGGTTCATATATGGTATACAACACTGGATTTGTGCCCACAGTGGGACTGCAGCTTCAGGGGAGGGGGACATGGGGAGTAAGGGACAAGGCACAACACAGGTTCAGGTGGGTCACCATATTGGCCACCACACAGAGGCTGTGGATGAAAGCAAGCTCCCAGCAGGATTTATGCCATTGCCTTGTGCAGGGGCCTCTAGTGAGACAAGCTCTGCCTCTGAGCCTCCTGCTGGAGATCCTGGGGGGGGGGGGAAGATTGACCTTAGAGGGATGCTCTGTGTGCATCCACCACCAGCAGTTTGGGGGTACAGCTGATGCATCCTTTCCAAAATAGACTATCATCCCTCACTCCAGGCCTCTTATGTGTCTCCTTGTGGGGGCAGCTGAGGAGCCCACTCTTGCCTGTCGATAGCCGTCCCTGCCATTGTCAATCTGCTAGCCCAGTTGTGATGAGCTTAATATAAAAACCACAGAGAATGTGATATCCTACCAAGCCTAAATTTGCATCCTCTTGCTAAAGAAAAAAAACAAAATCCCATGCTAATCTGGATACACAGTTTTCCAGCTGCATAAAATTCCTTGCTGGCCTATTTGATTTATCATTGCCATCCTGGAATTCCACCCTTGCATACCTGTTCCTGGTGTTCCATGGACGGACAACAACCAAGAATGGAAGCTGGTTGCCTGGATCCAGACCTTGCTGGGGTGTAACAACCCGCCTCTAATGCCAAGCAAGACAATCTAGACTCTGAGACTTCTTTAGTTTCAACTGTTGGGCACCACCCGACATGCTGCTGTAACACATCAGAGGAAGAACTGAACCTGCCTGCATTCAAGTTTGATCCATTCCTGCATGCATGGTCATTACTCAGTGGCTAATAACATGCATTTGAATGCAAACAGCCACTGCAGGTATGATCCATGCTTGAGGTGATCTCCGGTGAAATGCAAATTCTGTCCAGGGTGTGTGATTCAGGATGGCCGTTTCATAAATTTAAGGCATTGCTTGTTGTTGTAGTCAAAGACTAAGGAAGGAGGAACATGAACTTGCAAATTAGCTCAGAGCTGACAAAACCCCTGACACTGCCTACCCCAAATGGTTCCATAGTAAATTGTGGTAAAAAATACATTCTAAAGTCTTGCCTATTTTGTTTCAATCAATGTGAAAACCAGAAATGGAGCAAAGGGGGAAACTGCATGCTCAAAATTACTGAAATTAATTAATCACTGTCCCTTAAACCACTCGATCAAAATTGTTAAAGACCAATAAAAGGTAGAATTATTCCTCTATCTGAATGCTTGCTAGTGCAAGAAATGGGAATTCTTATCTGCATTGCTGAAGATAACTATGAATCTATATCAGAAAATAAAATATCATTGGATATACTACTGTCTTGAGAATTTAAAACAGTAAATACCACTTACTGCAAACAAGTCTTATAGAGTGGAATAATTCACATCAAGCAAATAGGATGAATTATAGTTTCCTGCACACTTTCTGAAATGACATCCTATAAACTCAAGTACAAACTACTTTGACCTAGTACAAACTCATATATAAATTGTTGGCTTTATAGGATCCTAGCTAGCAAGTGATTACAAGAGTTAGACCAACAAAGCATTAAATCACATGAAGTTCCACTTGCAGAGATGTATTGGATGTTTGGGACTTTAACAATGTTTCACTTTATTTTTGCAAATTCACTAGAGGGGGAAAGTGCACATATTTGATGTAATTGCTAGAGACAAAATATTTATGGTTTGATATGTCAGTTAATCATTTCCACTGTTTTCCTGGAGAATAAAAAAAACTTTAGTGAATCTTACCTCTACTTAAGCATCAAAGCAATTCTATTATACCACGTAGGACTATTATTTCTGTCTCCACATTTGTTCTCTTTTTTGTGGGGATGCTGAAACACAAACAAAGAAGTCCCTGGAGGGATTTGGTTGTCTGGTTGTCTGTGATATGCACAGAGGTTTATGGAGTGAAGCAATCAAAGCTTAGAATTGAAATTATACTTCTATTGCTGTTGTTGTAGTCTAACATTTTCTAATATAGCAAGTCTGTTGTATAAATATACGAGAAAAATTTGGGTAGATTTTCATGCATAAAAAAAGACTGAAATGAAAAACTTTTGCCCCTTAGTATGACTTCCGTTTAAACAACAATAAAAAATGGCCCACATTCTTTCAGCCACTGCTGATTTAGATCCTACCATGATTGCTGCTGATGTTACGAATAGAGATGGGCATGAACAGCAATACGAACTAAAAAAACCCATGAACAGCCCAATCTGCTGTTCACGAACAAGCTGTTCATGAGGCCCCATTCTAAATGAACAGGTGGTCGTTGAAAGCCTCATTTGTTGCTGTTTGTCAAGCCAGACAGTCTGGCACCTGCAATCAATTCCCACGGCAACTCAGGCAGGGATTGTCTGAACTCTGTCTGAACTCCTGCTGTTGCCCTGGAAACCCCAATCTAAGCCCAATTTAGCTTGATAAAGAGGAAAAGACCAGGGGGAAGTGGGGCTCCGAGCTCTGGCTTTCAGGGAGAGACACCTACTGTTAGAGAGACAGGGTGAGTGCATTGGAGCTTGAATTTTCTTTGTGTGTGGTGGCATAGGGATCTACCTCTTCAGGTTCCAGACTCTGGGGCCAAACTATTATTTATTATTGGTACCTTTCCTGCTGCCTGCTCAGGTAGGGTTTCTGGGAGTGGTGCAGTAGGGATCTTGATGGCTGTTGGAGAGCATGCTGGCCCCCACGAACAATGAACAACAAACATGTTCGTGACAGGATCATGTTTGTCAGTGTTTGTTGTTCATGGATGGCAACGAACAACGAACACTATGTTCGTGCCCATGTCTAGTTACAAATACTGGCAGGGTAGCCCTGTTGGCGTTTGAAGACTGTCCAGAAACTATAGATGGTTCAAAATATGGTGGTGAGATTGTTGAGTGGTGAGACTTACAAAAAACATACCTTGCCAAGTCTAAAATAACTACATTGGCTGTCAATTCATTTCCAAGTACAATTCAAGGTGCCATTTCCTACCATTACTATGCCACCCTAAGCAGGGTGGATTTCCTGACATAAAGGGGGTGATTTGGTTTAGGATTGCATTGCATTTGCAGCTGTTCCACAGAAAAAATCAGCATGTTTTATAGTAAAGAGTCCAGTAGCACTTTTAAGACTAACCAACTTTACTGTAGCATAAGCTTTTGAGAACCACAGTTCTCTTCATCAGAATCATATGATGAAAGAACTGTGGTTCTCGAAAGCTTATGCTACAGTAAAGTTGGTTAGTCTTAAAGGTGCTACTGGACTCTTTACTATTTTGCTACTACAGACTAACACAAGCAACAAAGGGAGATCCGCCGGTATGTAGAGTACGCTAGCAAACACCAAACCAGGGATACAATACACAACAATTACTGTATGATAGTATATATTATTTATATAGTGCAAAGTGCAAAGTGCAAAATAACATACAGTCAAGTGATAAATACAATAAATGAATATGATCATAAATCCAAGGTCTGTCTGTCCATTTTCTATACGTTAAATAAGCTACACTGAGCCAATCAATATCCAAAGAGTGGAGTACTGGAGGTGCATGTGCAGGTAGGTGGTCAACAGTCCAAGATGGAAATACAGATGCCAAGGGGCATATAGCCGACGGGCTTGTGCTTGCAAATTTCCAGTTCCCGTTTCGTAAGATCACTTCTTCCTGGGCAAATTTATGAAGGACCACTATACACCACCACTCCTACTCCCATAGTACTCTACTGAGCAATGTGGAAAACAGACTGTGGGAGTAGGAGCATTGGTGTATAGTGGTCCTTCATAAATTTGCCCAGGAAGAAGTGATCTTACGAAACGGGAACTGGAAATTTGCAAGCACAAGCCCGTTGGCTATATGCCCCTTGGCATCTGTATTTCCATCTTGGACTGTTGACCACCTACCTGCACATGCACCTCCAGTACTCCACTCTTTGGACATTGATTGGCTCAGTGTAGCTTATTTAACGTATAGAAAATGGACAGACAGACCTTGGATTTATGATCATATTCATTTATTGTATTTATCACTTGACTGTATGTTATTTTGCACTTTGCACTTTGCACTATATAAATAATTTATATACTATCATACAGTAATTGTTGTGTATTGTAACTACAGACTAACACGGCTAACTCCTCTGGATCTATGAGCATATTTTATGTTTCACATGTGAAGTAGGTGGCACTGACAACTTTAGGCGGGCTTTTCTCTATGGTTATATTTTGAGCCCACATCAGTTCACCTGGTGCCTAGTTTGTTACATTTTCGCCACCAGATGAAAACATCTGGTGCATTTAACCTCCAAAGTTAAATGCATTTCTCCATACCCATGCTCTTCTCCCCAATGGGGATCCAAAGCAGCTTACATTATTTTCCTCTCCTCCATTTTTTCTTCCCCAACAACAATTCTATGGGGCAGACTAAGCTAAGAGTGGCACAACTTCCATGGCAGGATGGGGATTCAAAGCTGGGTAGTAGCCAAAGGGCAGCCTACTTCTTCCTCAAGGATGGCTAACATTTAATGCAGCTGTAGCAACCTTGTCTTTAAAAAGCTGTGATTGTAAGAATGTGTCCTTATCATCCCAGCATTTTTTGTCTGGAAGATTCATTGTGGACACTGGAGATTACATCCATCAAGTCTGTAACAATGACAACTATTTCAGCTTTCTTTTGCTAGGGGTCTACAAAAACAGATATATGGTTCTAATTCAGTAGCTTTGCTCAAACTGGCAATCACAGTGACAGGAGATGTAATTCTTCTATGTAATGTTTAATGACTTTTGCTGAAACTTTCCCTCTTAGTTTGCAGTAAAGGGGCCAGTAGCAGCTAAGTTAGAATTCAGTGAAGCTCAAGCTCTGGGGCTAAGTGTGCTCCTTCAGATAAAGTGTGGTCTGTTTAAGACATAATATCAAATTTGGTCATATGCAGCTGTTAGGTTTAAAGTAGCTTGGTCTGCTGTCCAGAAGAGTTGAAGGTGCATTGGCAAGAAATGGGAATGGGAACAGGGCTTTTTCCTTAGTTACTCTTGTGTAACCAAGACTAGATCAGAGTCTTAGTTTGACTATTACAAAGTCAAAATCAGTTCAGGGTTGAACTAACATATTAATAATCAAAAAGTTTTTTTCAGAACTATTTACACTCAGTTTTCTCTGGGTTCGCCTGATTGTTCATAAAACATTTGTTTGTTTGATTGATAAATAGCCCGTGTCTTTACTTTTAAAAGTATTCAGACTTGTAGGGCAATCAGCATCTTTTTATTTTGATCAAGAACAGAAGAAGAGCCCTTGCTGGATCAGATCAGTGGTCTATCTAGTCCACCATACTGTTTCACAAAGTGGCCATCCAGTTGCCAACAACTGAGGCCAAGGCCTTCTGTTGATGTCGCCTCTTGGCACTGGGTTTCAGAGGTTTACTGCCTCTGAATGTAGAGGTTCCCTGTACTAGCCATTGATAGTCCTATCTAGAGATGGGCACGAACCTAAATATGACCCAAAAAACCCCATGAACCAGGCCGGTTTGGGGTTCGCGAACCAGGGTTCGTGGAAGCTCCTTTTCACGGAACTTCCACGAACTGTATACTGGTTTGTTGGGTTGTATTTACAGGGGCAGTTTAAATGGCCATTTCCCCAGGGAAATGGCCATTTAAACTGCCCCTTTAAGGGACTTCCAAGGGCAGGTCCCTTTAAACTATCAGCTGGCAGGTGGCAGGGGGACTCCCCCCTGCTGCCTGCCAGCTGATAGTTTAAAGGGACCTGCCACAGCAGGTCCCTTTAAACTGCCCAAACCCCAGCCCCCCTATCCCCCCAGCCCCAGCCCCAGCTCCCAGCACCACACTTACCTTCCCCTGCGGCGTGTCATCCTTCATCTCCTCCTGGGAGGGGTGGGAAGGCTGTTTTCAGCCTCTTCCACTGCCCTGGGACCTGCAGGGTGGTGGAAGAGGATGAAAACGGCCTCCCTCTCCCTCAAATGGCCACCACAGCAGCCATTTGAGGGGCAGGGAGGCCATTTTTGCCCTCTTCCCATTTTCACCTGAGGGGGCTGGGGTTTGGGCAGATTAAAGGGCCCTGCCACCGGCAGGTCCCTTTAAATTATCAGCTTGCAGGCGGTGAGGGGGGATCCCCCCTGCTGCTTGCCAGCTGATAGTTTAAAGGGACCTGCTTCTTGCAAGGCAGGAAAGGGCCCTTTAAACTGTTAAATGCCCCTTTCCCTGCCGCTGTTAAGGCTAGAAAGGGGCATTTAAACCCCATGAACCATGAACCATGATCCATGAACTGGTTCATAACTGGGCCAGTTTCGTGGTTTGTGGTTCGTGGTTCATGAAACCCATGAACCACGAACCTCCTGGTTTATTTTTTTTTTGTTCCATGCCCAACTCTAGTCCTATCCCCCATGCGTCTGTCTGCCTTTTAAAGCCATCTATGCTCGTGGCCATCACTACCTCCACTGGCAGTGAATTCCACAATTAAATTACTCGTTGAGTAAAGGAAGTGTTTCATTTTGCCCATCCAGTGCCTACTGGAGGTCAACTTCATTGGATGTTGCCATACATAAAAATACTTAAAATGTAAACTTTATTGTTTAGATTGTATAGTTTTAAGAAGTTCTATGAAGGACACACTACAATTCAACTCAGCATAACTTTAAAAAATATTAAAATCAGTACAAAAGAAATCCTCCCAACAAAAGAGCATTAAAATACCATGAGCTTAGAAAAATAAAATCTAGCACAGACAAACTGTATAAACATGACTACACTGAATCTGCATTAACTCTGGCAATTGAATTAAGGCACTTTGACAGTGTTGATGAAGATCTTGCACGTTTCCAGGTCAATATGGATAATCGTCAGTGGAAGTCAGAGAATTTGCATTGATGAGAGACTTTTTGTACATTGCATATCCTCCTTGAGCAAGCTGTATATTAGGAACAAAGAGACATAGAGCTGGAAGGGACCCGAAGGGTCTTCTAGTCCAGCCCCCTGCACAATGCAGGAAATTCACAGCTATCTCCCCCCTCACCTCCCCCAGTGACCCCTGCTGTATGCCCAGAGGAAGGCAAAAAACCTCCAGGATCCATGATCAATCTGGCCTGGAAAAAATTCCTTCCTGACCCCAAAGTAGTGATTGGCATTACCCTGGGCATATAAGAAAGGGCAACAAGAGCCTAGCACTGACTCATCCCATCATGCACTCCCTCTCTTGATTTGGGTACATTCATACTAGCTGTCAGATGACCATCGAGCCTCCTTTAAAATACCTCCAAGGAAGGAGAGCCCACCACCTCCCAATGAAGCCTGTTCCACTGAATAACAACAACAACAACAACAACACCTGGCTGATACTTAGGTCTCTGGTGGAAACTTGTATCAGCTCAGCAAGGCCAATCAATGATAACGTGATTTATTACTGATTGTGTTGTGTGAAATTTTAATAATAATAATAATAATAATAATATTTATATACCACACTTCAGGATGACTTAACAACCACTTTTCAAAGAACCACTCTAACGGTCATGAAGTTCTTCTGAATGTTTAACAAAAAGCTCTTTTGCTTTAATTTTAATCCATTGATTCTGGTACAACTCTCTGGGGCAAGAGAAAAGAACTCCGTTCCTTCCTCTATGTGACAGCCCTTCAAATACTTGAAGAGGGCTATCACATTGCTTGGGCAATGCCTGTAATTTCCATGCAGATATGGGTATTTTGACTAACTAATGGAAAAGAGCAAGAGTCCAGTAGCACCTATAACACTAGCAAAATTTGTGGTAGATTATTTGTGTCTCCGCTCACTTCTTCAGATACCAAGCTGTGACTCAGGAAAGCTCATACCCTGCCACAAATTTTGTTAGTTTTATAGGTGCTACTGGACTCTTGTTCTTTGCTATAAACAAACATGGCTGTCCATCTTGACTAATGAATGTACTCATAAACTCAGCCAAACTAACCTTTTCTCTTTGTGCCCGTTCTCCAACTGCCCCGAAATGGGCACAGTATTTTATCTGTTTTTTATAATTGATTTTAAGTTGTATTTTAATCAATGTTGTACCTCGCCCTGAGCCCGCTTGCGGGGAGGGTGGGTTAAAAATAAATGAATAAATAAATAACTTTTATTTGAAAGCTACGCATATTGACCAGGCAATGAATATGCAGATAATTTTAGCACTTTTTACACACTTTCATGCACATATGCACAGTGACATATCTGCACAAATCCTGTGCTATGTGCTGGTAGAATGAAGCATTAAATCCACCATTCATTCCTCTCTATACTTCCCCAGTGATAAAGAGAATGTGCAAAGACATTATGAAGCAGTTGTGATACAGATTGCTTCCACTAGATTAAGGAAAAATAATTTCTGCTCAAAACAGCATGGACACTTTCCATTAATATCATATCTCAAGTATATAACTTAGTTCGTTCTGTCTTGCAGGGAGGGGGCATCATACCCCTCATTGTCACCCATGCACCCTCTCTTTCTATCTCCCTCCACCCCTTCTCTTTCTCCTCATCCATCAAGAGACTTGTGTGGGGGATTCATTCTCCCATCCTCCTCATTGGTCTGGTGGCAGAGGGGTCTGGTGGTGAGGGAGACACAAAATCCCCTTCTTCCTTCCCCATCTACCCATCTCTATGGCCACAGCCTCAGTGACAGTTTCAGCCAGGGGTCATTTCATAGAAAAAGAGCTGCAGAAACTCATTAGCATAACTCATTAGCATATGCCATGCCCCTTGCCATCACCAGAAGTGTGTCATTGGCATAACTGATTTGCACATGCCACACCCCCTAACTTCACCTATCCTGGCTGTTTTGGACCCAATCCTGGCCATTCAGGGCCGAAATTGGACCCAAAATGGCAAAAAGGGGCTGAAAAGCGGCCCAAAATGGTCAGAATTGGGCCGCTGCTGAGTGGGAGAGTGATCCACCACCCACAAGAGGCCCGATCCTGGCCATTTTGGGACCAATCCTGGCTGTTTTAGGCCCAATCCTGGCCATTTTGGGCCCAATCCAGGCCAAAAGGGGCCCAAAATGGCCAAAAAGGGCCACCTGACATGTGACCTCTTTGGAGAACTACTGGAACTGCGTTCCTGCACGTTCCCCCTCAAATGAGCCCTGGTTTCAGCAGAAGGGAAGGTGATGGGGGAGAGGCAGAGTCTCTCTCTCTCTTCCTTACCAACTCACCTAGCTCCAGCACTGATGTCTCAGCAGCATTTTCAGCAGCAGTGGCTCCCCCTCCTTCTACCAACCTGTCTGCCTCCAGCATTGCCACGTGAATGATGGTTTCAGCAGCAGAGGGCAGGATGGGGGCAGTGGAGGCTTCCCCTTCCTCCTCACTAACAGAACTGCTTCCTGCACTACTGCCTCAGCGGCATTTTTGGCAACAAGTGAGGGGGCAGCAGCAGCTCCCTCTCTTCATCCCCTACCTGCCTCCAACATTGCCACCTGAATGTCCAAGGATGATACCTCAGCAGCAGGTGAGGAGAAGGAGGCTCCCAGGAGATAGCTGTCTGTGCAAGTGCAGACAACTGCTTTCTAATTTTAAGATTTTTTAAAAGCCCCTCTCTTTTCTAAGGGTTCGGATTTTTCTGCAAAATTGAGGGGATCCTCAATCTGTGAGGAAAATCTCCCTTCTGTCAACATGGCCCCAATAAATAAATAAATGTATCCACAGATTTGGGAATTATATATATATCCTCAATACATCTGCAGATCAGGGCCTTGTTTACTGAAGGGAGATATTTCTTCAAACTTGTTTCCACCTCACCCCCCCTTCCCAGGTCTGCAGAAAAATCTAAAACCTTCAAAAAGAAGATAGCTTTTTAAAAAAATCCTAAAAACAGGGAGTATTTCAAAAGTTGGGATATCCAGTCACTAGGAGCAAACTTAAGCCAATTTGCGCATGGGAAAGTTCCATTTTATTCAATAGAGCTTACCCGTAGGAAAGTGGTCTTAGAATTGTGGCCACCATCACTGATCTCGTGTGTAATGTGTAGTTTGATCTTGACAATGTTGGGGTTGTTTCTGGTTTGATGATTCCAGATTCAGTCCAGGAAGCTGGCAAATGTCTCTATGAGCTGCAATAAGCCCGTGATTCTGTGGCTGATATAGACAATTATTACTTTTCAGGATAATCATTTCGGACATTTCTTTGAGATAAATGGTTCCTCACATGAACTACACAGGTGTTTAGCTTGTAGCAGCAGACCACAGTGCAGTGTTCGTTTTCTTCTAGGAATTTGCCTCAAGCATTTGAATGTATTTTCTTCACTGAGCTTGTTTTGAGTATCTGTGTTTCCTCAGTATCCGTAACCTGATTCTGAACATGTACTTCAGCTGTGTGCAGTCAAGTTAGTGGAAACCACATCTCATAAAGCAATGCAAAATTTCAATATATATGTAATTCCATTCACTGACAATATTAACAGGTAGCAATAAGTCTGAGAGGAAAAAAATCTCACACAGGACAACTTCTATATAATTCATCCCAAATGGAAACTGAAATTAACACTGAAAAGCCACTCATTCAGAAACTCTCTGAAGCCTCATGTTCAGTGTGACATCATAGCAAGTGAGCCAATGAATGATGCAACCCAGTTTTGCTTCTTTCTTTTTTTAAATCCTGCTGCCATGACAACCTGTTGCTTGAAAGCAGCATCAAAAGACTGTAGAGGAGGAGGATGCTGTGCTAATGAGTTCTGTGTGGACAGATAAACACAACGTATGAAGTTTTTTTAAAGTGAGGGCTATTTTAAATGAATACTTGAGAGGAGAACAAGACAACTGCTGACAAAAGGAGTGAAGTCTTCGATTTAATTGTTTTATGGGGACCTAAGGCTAAATCCCTAAAAGGCTTTATATCCCCATGTTGTACTTTTGTGACACCAGAAAAGACTTGTGGTATAAACCTGGATATGTAGCTTTAATATCAACAGCAGAGAACATTCACTGATGTTGTCAGCAATAAATGGATGATGCATCTCTCTCAGGGATGTGGCCCTCCAATAATATACTTGGCATACTATTGCCAGGTATTACCAGCTTATCTTAACTGCTGGGTTGAAAATCCTGCAATGCAACTGATAGGGCTGGGGAAGCTTAAATAATCATAATATCTTTTCCTTTTACTTACAGGCATCTATTTATGAGATGAAAATGAAAAATGTCCTTATCTAAATAAATCGGGTATTGGACATTCGATTAGTTTTCCATGAGACAAATGCAGGATTCGTTTGGATTGTACTTCCTTTGTTATTTACTATCAGTTTGCAATTAGAGTTCCCATTAGTGCCTTAGAGAGTGATGGGAGATCTGCGGGGGGTGGAGGGTGGCAACCGAGCAGAGCAGAATATGGGGAGGATGTGGTGTCGGTTCTGGTGTTACTGGAACTGCCTGTTATTTGGATGGGGAATTAGCTTAGCAGACCAGAACTAAGTTTAGTGCAGATCTAGCCAAGGTCCCTTCTCCAGAAACTCACGTGATAAAGAGGCAGACTACAGATATTCAATTAATAACATGTATTTACTAATGGTGTGGCATATGCCTAAACTTACACACACATACAAGGTTACACACAAGAGCTAAGAAATACAGAGTAGGAAAATTAGAGACGGTTGCATGAGCAGGAACCCCACGATGACAAGGGCATACTTACAATCCTGAGGCAGGTCAGAGATATGGCAGCGACGTGGTCCAGTGCCAGCACCAGAACCACGGAGAGACAGCAAGGGGGCTGGGACAGGAATGGTGCGCGCCCTCTGGTTTGAGGGGCTAGCTTATATACTTTCAAAGTATTCAGGGGCGGGCGCCCTGTTCAGTGGTTCTCACGACTTAAATCAAAGGATTTGGGGCTATTGGAATAGTCTTGATTGGACACTGTTTGAAGTCTGATTGATATCATGACACCTTTTGGGAAAGGGGATGGGGGAAGGAAGGGGATCCGGGCAGTTTGCGCATTAACAGCGCTCATCCTGGTGCCATCAAGTCCGGAGTGCAAAGGTTGCTTTGATGTGCGCTTGTTGATTTCTCTGGCTGACCGGTGCTCAATCTCCATTCTGGATAGGTGTCAAGATATGCAGAGGAGAGCGGAGTTCTCTCGCTGTGTACGTGGTCAGCTCGCTTCTTCAAAATGGCTTCACAAAGCAGGCAGTTCTTCTAGGCCTCCTGGCTGCCTGGAGACATGGCTGCCGGTTGGGCACGGCAAAGGCTTACTAGCAGGCTGCCCGGTAGCGAGGGCAAGCTTGGCAACCAGCCTGTGGAAGGCTCCAGGTGGGGACTGACCAGGGGATGCCTAGTCAGGCTCGCTGAAGATCTTCCCTGGCTGGCACCTGACTGCTAGCAGCGTGGCTGGGGCCCAGGGTGAGGCAAGCTCTCATGGCAGGTGAGGAAGCAGTGTCTAAGACACAGTCCGTGATTGGTAGCAGGGTAGAACCACAAGGGAAAGTCCAAATATAAGCTTGAATAGGGCTGTGCCACACAAGGGTCCTGAAAGCAATTGTCCAGGAAACTGACACAGTCTGTTGCAGCATCAGATATGAAACTGACACGTGTATTAGAGGCACATGTGCAAGGCAATCTTTTAGTGTAGAACTCAGACACAGTTCGTGGCTGGCCTCAGGGCAGGGGGGGGCTGCTTGGTAACACTGGGTGATGCTCTGTGTTGCCAAACCTAGTCTCTATGTTCTTTACAAGGAGAAATTCCCCAAGTGTCACTATGCAGAGGCATCTTTTCCCCCACTCCTTAATTCCTTGGGGGTGGGAAACTGGGACTGGGGTGGGTAATTCCCCCTCCTGTGTGGGTGAATGGGAGGCCTATGCACAATCCTTTACATTTGACAAGAAGATAGATTTGAGATGAAAACAGTGTACCTTGGAAATATTGAGTCAGTAGATGAGTGTCAACTAAATATGGCTTGAATCCTAATGTGCTGTTCTTTTGATGCAGCAACAGCTCTTATGACAGAGTGGTTTTTCCATCTGTGAAGTAAGGGCAGGAGATTTTGCCAGTTCTCCCATTCTGTACACTCTCCCAGATTGTTCCCCACACTGTTTGTTTGGAGTCACTGACCCAGAGAAACACAATGTGTGTGGGGGGGGGGGCTACAATGGCTCTGAACTGGATAGTCTAGCCAAGCCTGATCTCATCAGATCTTGAAAGCTAAGCAGGGTTGGCCTTAGTTAGTAATTGGATGGGAGCCCTCCAAAGAAAGCCAGGGTTGCAGAGGCAGGCAATGGCAAACCACCTCGCTTAGTCTCTTGCCTTGAAAACCGCAGCAGGGGTTGCTATAAGTCAGCCATGTCTTAACAGCACTTTCCATTACTACCAAGGCTGCAGTGAAAGGAGGACTGCTCAGTCTCCTTAGGGCCCAGACCTACATTTTTTATTACAACAAACATTATCAAAGTTCTCAATCATATATCATTTTGTTAAACTGATACTGTCTTAAATGCTCACGTTCAGAAATATGTTTTAGTGACTCGCTAGATTCACTTTGATTTTAATGGTTTAAACACCTTTAATTTGCAAGGTCTATAATGAAAGACAGAACAGTACCACCTATTACATTAGATTCAATGATTTGGCACTTGTTCATGTGGTATCATAATGATGGAGGGGGGTGGATTAGAGCTCCTAAGTAGGGTTTATCCATCTCTGGGGAGGGGGGGGGCTCCTCCCAGAATTATAGCTTATGTCCAGACCAAATAGATTGGTACCCCTGGAGGAAATGGCATTTTTGGATGGCAGACTCTATGTTATTATATCCCTGTCGAGCTCCTTCTCCTCCTCAGCTTTTGCCTTCCCTAGGAACCACGCTCAGATTTCTAGGAACTTCCCAAGACAGAGATGCAAACCCTAATCCTGTTCCCATAAGAACCATACTTGGCGTTTTATGTTGCCTATATCTTTTTTTTAAACCCAAAATGTACCCCATACGCCTCAAGTATTTAGTGCTCATAGGTCTTCAGATGGCTATAGGCACAACCCAACATTTGAGTTCTAAGTGATTTCACTGAAAGAAAACGGGAAACTGCACATTTAATTCTTACATTGAAATTAACGGGATATGAAGAGTATTTAAGTTTTGGCTGGAAAATATTCTATGTATACTGGTCATTACGAGGATAAAATGGTCATTTTCATAGAGGCAATCAGACATTACATCTGAATGTAGAAGGTGCTGAGCACAAAATTTAATTAATCTCAGGTTGAAATTTACTATTCCCCCCCCCCTTGAGCAGGCCCATAAGTCGTCCAAAGGGAAGGAGGCATTTCTTTTCCTTGCAATCGTTAGTGAAGATGTAGACTCAAGAAATTCTTGATTGCCAGCAAAGTGTACTAGAATAGTACACTTAGGAATACAAATGTCTTCTCTGAAGGATGTAAACATTATCCATAGTCACCTCTTACTATTCCCACAGTGCACCACAAAGTTTACACTATGATAAGTAAAGAGAGTGAAATGCGTATATTTCCATATACTTTCTATAGAATAACTCAGGTAGGTACACTTCCGCTGGAAAAATATCTATAACCTGCTTTTGAATAAATGATCCCATACTGCACTGAAAACTCCTGTCGTCTTGCTTCAGTGTCTCTGGAAAACTAGAATTCTCCTCTTCTCATAAAATAACAGGAAAAATAAATTATTAAGAGGAAAGACATAGTTTTTAAAAAAGCTTTGATTTGGTACAAATGCAGCCTCAGCCTAAGAGACCTGTTAACCTATGTCAAGGAACACTCTGATCTTCAGGAAATTGGGTTGGATCCTACAAATGTCTTCTGCTGAAAGTTCCTTCTTGCTCAAGCATAGAAAAGCTTTCTGTCTGGCTTCTTTAATTGGACAAAGACTCTTCACGCAGAAAAGAGTAACTGGATCCAAACCATTACTCAGAACAAAGTTCCGCCAATTTTTTTAAGCTCACTACATAATCTTGATTCAGAGATACATATGCACACACGTATGTATAGAATGCCTCACTTATTCTGCACCTCAAACTGAACAAAGCAATCACATACACACCTGCTTTGTACATTAAAATGGATAGAAAAACCATTGCAGATATGAAAGCAACCTTGATCCAGACAAATGACTGCAATGCCAAAAGTTATCCTGTGCACATGTATTTAGGGTTTTCTTCTCTGGAAACCCAACAGATACAGTGGCCTGTATTCATTCATGCAGTAACAAATATTTAAGGACACTTAAGTTTTCTGAAGAGGGAGCAGCGATTTCTGTTGGCTACACCTACCCTTTAGGTGTGTGGACAGTGCCCTCAAGTCATAGCTGACTTATGGTGACCCTGGTGGGGGTTTCATGGCAAGACACTAAGAGAGGTTGTTGCCATTTCCTGCCTTTGCAACCCTAGTCAACCCTGGTGTTCATTGGAGGTCTCCCATCCAATTACTAACAAAGGCCAACTCTGCTTAGCTTCTGAAATCTGATGAGATCAGGCTCACCTGAGCTATCCAGGTCAGAGCCACATGCCCTTTTTACCCCATGAAATTTTGTTCCCAGTGGTCATCCAACCCTCAGGAACATGATATTGGTAGACCACCTTGGGAGGAAGAATCAAGTTCCATAAAGTCTGTGTTTTGCTTTGAATTCAACTGGATACAGTTCAATTGCCTTTCTCTGCTGACGTGGATGAGGCAGCTAAAGAAAACTATGCAGATAGCACAATATGTACCCATAAGTCTGTTATATTGATCTTGAGATTGTGGTTGAAGTATTTAGAAGTTAGAAGTCCCTCTCACTGAAGACAATGAGAAACCTGGCCTTAAGTACACTGCCTGAAATGAGGTAGGAATATAAGTTTAAATAAAGTCAACAGACACATTGTACTGGACCAACTTCTACAGGAAAAGAACTCAAGACTATAAAAGAAACTGCAGAAGAACTTAGCAAATATCCAAAGTTTGTATAGTTTCATCCCAGGAAGCTTATCTAATAAAGGTTGCCATCTTAAGAACACTTTCCTGGGAGTAAATAAAATGGAACTTTACTTCTAGATAGACCTGCTTAAGATTTCTCCCACAGCATCTGAACCTACCTGGTTGGCTCCAATCCAATGCACACTTATTTGACACAGTAATAACTGAACTCGGTAGAATTTAGTCGTATGTAAACACACGCAGGTATACACTCCTCTTACTACTGGAGACTAACAAGGTACTCTGCAAGAAATTCAAAGCAAAACACAGTCTATTGTCCAGAAATAATATTTATTCATCAACAGTAAAACACGGGATAGAAAAAGCTTTATAAATAAAACTATATTTATATTTATATATATATATATAATGCTTTATTTTTATTCAGTACTCCACAAAAACACTACAGACAATAACAAAATATTTCAATTAATTTTAAAAAGCCTCATTTTAAGAGTTGTTGCTCAACTTGGATCATGATTTATCCTACTCTTTTACTGTTTCATTTTATTTCATAAATCTGTTTCTTAAAAGAATTGAAGCAATTTGTTATTTGACCCAAGATTTAGAACATTTAAAGATACTCATAAACAATAGAACAGCTCAGAGGAGTTTACACAGACTGTTAAAATGTCAAATCATCTACTATTAGGACCAGTTCAGACATTGAACTGGGCCATATTTTCCCCTGCAGGAATACTTTGGGCATGTTCATTTGCAAGAGAAATCCAACAAAACTACCAGGAGCTTTCAATCTCTGCTGTGGAAGTCTCTCTTTGATATCCTAATATGTATGTTAGAGATAACAGCTGGCTGAGGTCTACAAGGACTTGTTTCACCTTTTATATCACTCATGAAAATGCAAGTGCCAGAAGAAGTCCCACAAGTGTGTAAAGGTGCTAAGTGTAATGTCTGAACATGCCCCTGAATAGTTTAAGAAAATTAAATCACAAATGAATCAAGGTAGAAGTAAACACAATGAAGATAAATAATATGTGGTCAACTACATATTTTCCATTGCCCTTTTGGTAATGTGATCTCTTCCATTTTCAGACTCATCCTGGTTTAGATATTCTAGAATCTTTGCTAGCAAATCCTCATCCATATAAGGTCTGTTTTGTGTGTCATAAATCTCTGGGGTCATAAAGACCCTTTTGTTGAAGGAGCTGAGTTTGTCTGATTCATGAGATCCCGGTTGGTTTAGGTGTTCTTTGATAGCTTGTTCAAACTGGTCATCCTCTTGCAAGTCATCCTCAGAGGAGACTGTGAGTGGAATTTGTTTCACCTGACCTGTATTGATAACTTCAGGATATTTCGATAGCATCTTAGCTAAGTAGCCTGCTAAGTCTTCTTCCTTTTCATTTAGAGTTTCCTGTTCCATTTGTCGTCTTTCCAAATGGCTAAACCAAGAAGCTTTGGGTAGCTGATGTCCTTTAGATCTTCCAGGGATGTAGGATACTCTTGGCAAACCATTTTCTTGGTGGAGCTGATTCACAAGATAAGAGGGTTTCTGATTATTGACATTTTCAGTTCCTAAAAGGTTTATGATATCTTCAACGTTGATGTTTTCTGGCAAGTTATCTGGCATAAAATTAAGCCTCTGTTTTCTGTAACCATTTAAAGAGTTCATCCTATTTTGGAATATTTCTGAATTGTCTACATTTGTTTCAGGGATCTCATCTGTGTCTTCTGGGAGTTCAGGCTCTTGTTCCTTTTCACTCGGATGTTTATCTCCAGCTCTCAGCATCTCAATTAAATCCTCAGGTGGAATTTGTAAATTCCTTGATATTTCTATTAACTGATAAATAGTCTGAGGATCAAGTGGCTTCCCTAAAAGCCTGACTGCCCTCTTGTCTTCACTTTGCTTGGCTCTTAAGATGTCACTTCCAGCACTGTTCATCATCTTTTTCAAATAATAGTCCATCAACTTTGAAACATCATCTGATGTTTGATCTTTGTTCTCGCTTTTCACAGCTTCATCCAGGATGCCTGCTCTCTTCATTTCATCATCAATTTCCTCTTCATTTTTCTCAATTTCTTCTTTACTGTTTCTTATCTCTTCTTGGGTTTGACTTTCCACTTTTTCCTCTACTGGGTTCCAGTCCTCTCCTCCAACCACATCTTCATAAGCAATGTTATTTCCTTTATAGGCATCGTCTTCATCGTCAGCATACAGTTTCTGTTCTTCATCAAACCTTTCTTTCTTGGAGTTACTTGGTCCCATCATTTTCCCCAGCTCCTGAAATACTGATTCTAAAGTGGCAAGACTTTGGGGCGTGTACTGTTCTTCCACTATTTCATTTGTCCGTTTATAAGGACTGTCTCTTGAATTTTCTTCAAAATATGTATGTGGCTTCCTAGAATGTTTGTGCCTTGTATCAGCCCAGGAACGATCATCATAATCATCAGTCATTCCATCTAGGAAGACATTGTCTGAATTCATGCCATAGAGTTTATTTTCTTTTGGGGCACCATTTGAGTCTCTTTCTCCTTGCCTTAGAGCCTCCAACATTGCCTTAACCCATTGTGACTCCTCATCTGACAAAGTTTCCCTTAGATTATCTGGCAAGTAATTCTGGTCTTTACTTTGATAAAGACCTTGATACGAGCTATAATCAGGACTTGTTTCTCCATTTCCAGTTTGTTTTCGAAGGTTTTCGATATATTCCAGAGCTTTGATCATATCGGGGCTTGGGATCCTTTGCAAGTTTTTCACTAGGTAATTTGGATCTTTCTGGATATTTTGGTAACGTTGAAATGAAGCAGCACTGGCAAAACAGATTAGGGCAAAAAGAAGGGCAAAAAGCAAGGCTGTTCCAAGCAAGGAGATTTTAGCATCGGCCATGTTTCAAATGTTCCTTAAAATAAAGAAAATGAGAATTAACACAAAGTTAGGACATCATCTAAACTCAAGTGTAAACAGCAGAAGACACTTTATGACATTGGGAAAGAACTATGTCTCTATAAGAAGCATATGCTTTACTCATAGAAGAATTCAGTTCTAGTATCATGGGTTGGAAGGGGTTGGGAAAGACCTTTTTATTCCAGAAATCATGAAGCACTGCTTCCAGTTAGAGTAGACAATATTAATCTAGATGGACCAATGGCCTCACTTAGCAGAACAGTTTCATATATTCATTTGCCAAAAACAATTCCAAATTCTGTAAAGAACCAAATATGGAAACTAAAGTACTTCATGCAAATGATTTTTTATGGAAAAATAACTAAATATGTATTCATTTTTTTCCTTTTTTTAAACAAAATTAGCAAATTCTTGGTACAGAATTTGACTTTTCCTTGGCATAGAATCTGACTATGTCTATGTAATGTAACAAGTACCTGGCAATCTGAGAGAAAATAGGTAACAGATCAAAACTGAAATTATTTTATCAATAAGGATATAACCTGTGTGGGATCTGGTGATTCCTATTCAGCTAAGGTCTTATTGACTGTTGGTCTTCAGTGTCACATACAGCTAAGCTACAGATCATTATGGTCTGCTGATTCACTCAGCTGAAAGAAGCATCGCTTTGCAGTAAAGAATTAGATTGAACTGGATTACTGAAATGGAGATGATCAGGCTACTTTAAGACTTCGTTGAAAGTTTATCAGTTCTTGTTTCTTGTTTCTTTTATTTTTTTAAAGTTAATAGGCACAATGAGCAATGAAAATATTTCTCGAAATATTTTACCAAAGCACATAGACCTTTTGAAAATCCTACTCACAATAATATGTAAATGATACCTTTTTACTGAAGAAATGTTTTTAGCCTCTAGGGATCGAAACAAGCATCTGTGCAGGGTTCTATGACAAAGCACTGGCCAGTATTGAGTTAATATGCTCCAACCCATTGCTTAAACGAACCTTTTTGCAACACTGTGGGCATATTATTTGGTTGGCAGCAAACCAATATCTCATCTTTGTGGAATAGCAGAAAAGGTTTTTTAAAGGAACTGTCTGCTTTCTGAATTGTGTTTATAAGCGTACTGTAGGTTACTGAACATTTGTATTAGACCCAGCCTGAGTAAGTCCGACAAGCCATTGTGCTTTTAATTTATTGAGAATAAGCATCTAATATTGTGCTACCATACCCCAGCCCAAGGATACCTGATCAATCGATACGGAAAACAACAGTAGAAAAAGAGATGATCTGCACAGTTACTGAGGAGGAAGAAAGCAGAGAGGTTCTTGTTCTGAAACAGGTTTTCAAAGGAAAGAGAGGTATATATAGTCTACACTGGGTATCATTATTGCAACTAATACAAAAACATGATTGGTCAGACGTTTATTAATTTATTTGGAGTTTTGTATACTTCCTCTAAGGTGTCCAGTAGCATCTCAACTGTGGGAGTGGCTTCTGAATATGACCTGGAAAGGCTGGTGAATTTCTAGGAAAAGATAACAGGACTCAACTTAGTCTGACTGAAAATAATGCTTCTGAACAGGAATCGTTTTATCTCAGTACTTGGTATGTGGGCACTCACTATAATCATTCAGTGATGGAGGGAAATCACTGTGCTTTTACTCAGGGGCACTATCATTCCCTCCTGTTTCTTATATTCCAAAACACAGCATGGACACTGAAATCAGATATTGAGACTGGCCCAAATTAAAGCTAATATAATGGCTTGGTCTATCATACTGTCAGATTTCATTTGCCCTGTCTTCATCCCTCTGTGTGTCTTGGTCTCTCTCTAACACACATACAAACATACATATTGTGTGTTTGTGTGTGCGTCTGCATGTGTGTGTGTGTGTGGTCAAATTACGGCAATCAGAGGGAAATCTTCCCCATTGACATCCAGCTCCAAGGAAATCTGAGATTTCCAAAGAACTCTCTTAATTAACAAAAAACCCACGACACATGAAAACAACATTCAAGAGAAAACAATCTTTGCTTAATTCACCTTTTCCAGTCCATTGATTGCCACCCTCTCCTTTGCACAATGTGCATTCCCTTGTGATGCCAATGATTCATATAGTAGAAAAATCCCCAACATAAGCACACACCCACTTGGAGTAGAAAATTACAGTGGATTTGTCATGCCATTCAAGCAAGTAGGGTTTTTTATCCCCCAACACAGTATGAAGTAATTTCACATACTGAGGTAATTAAAGTAGTATCCAGTACCACTGAATTGCCTTATTCCCATCCAACTATGCCATAAATGAGCACTTTGATTATCCCATGTTCTACCTGATAATTTGTTAATTCTCAGTGCTGGATGCTGAAGAAAACATTGATTCCAAAGCACTTCAAAACATTGGATCAGAGTCTCCTTTTAAAATGCCTTTAAATAATGGAGAATATCATTCAGCGGTTACAGGAATTGCAGCCCTGTCGTTCACCAATGCCTGAATAAATTTCAGAAAAGCAGATTTCTTGTACTCATGAACTGTACAAAGGAAATCTTTGCATATCAAATTAAACTTACACAGCATATATACAGAAGACATTTGATTGGAGGGTCTGACTAGGATTTTAACCCATAAAGAACAGCATCTTAAAATTGTTTATTTTCTTCATTTGTTTCTAGACATGTTACTGATCCTGTCTTTTCTTGCAGTGATACTGGATTACAAAACTTTGTACCTTTAAACACAAATTACTTTTTCTAGTTCCTGGAGTTCCATTTATGCAGAAAACAGAAAAGACTGAAAATTAATATTGAAAAAAATGCAATTTGCTTCTGTGCTCCGTTATATGATTCAATTCTATCTGTACTTTTAATTTAAACAAGTAAGAATAAAGAGAGACTATTTAAAGGATTGTTTCCATGGTAGCTGCACTATTTTCCACTTCACTACTTCCTGCGGATTCACTTCGTGCTCAGATTCTATCATTCAATTTACTTACATACTAAAACACTTTCACCCTTAGTGGGTAACTGACATAGAAATCATGGGATAGAAATCTACCACCATTGATCCAAATGGCAAATTTCTCATGATCTTCAGTGGACTGTCTGACTGTGGTTTTCATGTATAAAATCTGATCAGTTATGAGACATTTCTGTAACAATTTTATCTACGAAATATACAGTCATCCAAAGCACCTGTCTTCATCTTGAATACTTACAGTTGTAATCTTACTGGAATGGGAAGATATGCTTCTTTAAAAGTCTCATTTTTTTTCCTGGAGAAAACCAAACTGTTACTAAGATTAAATGTAGGTGTGTGTAGTTCTTCCAGTGATTTATTTTAAAAATGAATTCCACTGTTGCTAGCTGGAAAGAGTAATGTTTCAAGTATGCATGCTGCTAATGAGCAAAGACCAACAGCAATTGCTGAGATCCCCTTTCATTATGTTGCCATTGTGTAATTTGTTGGCATTGCTGTTGTGTGGAAGCAGCATTTTCCTCAGTTTCTCAGTAGCTTTCTTATTCTCTTCTCTTTTCTCTTCTTTTTTTTATATCTATAATCAGGTCATAACACGGGGAGGAAAGATTTAACTGCTCGGCAAAACATCGTTACTGTGCTAACTGAAGTGCATCAGGTTGCAACTTCAGACATTTCCAAATCATCTCATTTTGTTGCTTTGTACTGGAAGCTGATAACAGAGCAAATATGCACTGGGTCTTTCTTTAGTCAATACAGGAGAAAATTAATCTGCTTACCTGTGTTCAGAAGCAACCTAAAGCATGGTCTTGGTTATCTGTCTGCAGCGAGTTTGTGGAGTGTTTTCAGCACCAGGACAGCTCCCTCTGCTTATAGTGTACATCACCTGACTTTCCACTGCCATACTGACGTCACCTCAGATCGAGGCAAAAAAAAAAAAACCAACAAAGCACAACTAAAGTGTTGATAAAAAAGCATAGTTTGGGGTGTTTTTGAGAGGTTTCCTTTGTACATTTACGCCACCTGCTTTCCACTAAGGAGAACTACATTTGTTGCAATTATATGGCCCCTGAAATTCTCCCTAGAAAAATGAATAATTACACCTTCCAGACACATGCCAGTTTATAAACTTCCCTATTAACACTTACTTTGTATTGTTTAATATTTTACTGTTGCTGTTATTTTCAATGACATTTATTAGATTTTTTAAAAAGTTATTTTAGTGAGAAGTCATAATGGAATCATTGTGAAATCTATACAAAACTACCTTTAAAATTTACAACCCCTGTTAAACACTCTGTCTTTGTCTTTTCCATTTCATGAACCTGAATTTATAAACATAATGATAAATGTTGGCCTTTGTTGATATAAGTGCCTGAAAGTCATTGAAAAGCAATGGCCACCACAATCTATAAAATAAAGTTTAAAAAAATAGGCCTACTTCTTCCTACATTCCCTCCACCGCTTTCCTGCCCATTCCTGTATCCCATGTTAGAGCATCTCTTCAGCTGCAAGCAAAGTACTTCAGTTTGGCTGTCCTGAGATAATTCTGCTCAGGAGGCAAATGGCTGGTGCTGGATTCTTCCTTGTTTTGCATTTTAAGAGGAGCAAGATATTCAATACTTTGAAGGTGTTCATATTTAACTGGAACCAGGTTGTTGTGACATGAAGTCACTCCCTAAAAAGAAGTGTCAGTTCTCATCACCTCGGGGGTGCCAGCCAAAAGAAGTGCTGGTACTGTGGAAAGATGTGCCAGTACTACATACTGGCACGTAGTACCAGGAAAAAAACCCTGGTTAAATACTAAATTCTTCAGAATATGCACTTGATGTATATGGCAATAATCCCATGGTTCTTTACCTATGACAAAATGTGTTATGCTCACATCCAATCACCTTCTTGTGATGCTCTAATTAAGCCCAGAAGAATTTCTCCTAAATCCAGACAGGATAACCAAAATGCTGACAGATTTCCATTTTCATATCTGAGGTAATTATGGTAGTCTTCAAAGGGCTCTATAATCCTTGGACGTGATGGATCATCAAAGATTTCCTTCAGCAGCTGTGCATGCATCTTGGCAAAGGTTGCTTATGCTGTTCACTATTTCATC
Organism: Eublepharis macularius; assembly: GCF_028583425.1. Lineage (NCBI taxonomy): Eukaryota > Metazoa > Chordata > Lepidosauria > Squamata > Eublepharidae > Eublepharis > Eublepharis macularius. Next base: position 45,178,736 of record NC_072795.1, on the reverse strand, counting down.
CAAATACACAATTTCTTCTCCATGAATGTCCTTCACCTATGACTGGAAACCCTGCCATGCTCATTGCTTGTGCACTTCATAAACCAGTTTGTGAAATCTGACTTCATGGTTATATCTGTGACCATCTATTTCGCCAGGAACTGAATGTTTTGCAATTGTGCCTGACTCAATGCCCAAGTCCCACAGTCCAGCATCTTCAGCCTGCTTACTGGTGATGGCCAAAAAAGCGTATACAGTGTGAAATACACACATTCTAATTACGATAGGATGCTTTTCTGGATTCTTCCATAAGATTTCTACAACTTTTGCATAAAGTGTGTATTCAAACACACAGGTAATTTTGGACAATTGCAGAAACTGACTAGTTTGGGACTTTATAAACAGTTGATATTTCAGTTGCAGGAGCATTTATTGTAGGCAGATAGCCAATATTGTCTTGCTACAATTGTCTAATATACTTCAGGTGACTATCTGGATGAGGTAAAGTCTCATATGCTGTAAACCTTATAAAAATGTGGGGGGAAATAGATATTTCTTTGATTTATGGCTGATATCATAGAACAGTAATAGATATATGCTTTATTAGTATTAGTTATTTGTAGAGGAATTTATTAGCTTTCCAACAGTGCTTTAAAATTCAAAATGGTTACTTGGTCCATGAGTTATAGCTCAAATTAGAAAAGGTAAGAAAAATTGGCTTCAGCCATCTTGATGACATCATAAAAAGTTTAAGCAACCAATCAGAATGTGTTATCACATCAAAATATAAGGCATACATATACACCTTTCATAAAAATACGAAGAAGTTTTGCCACCTTACCTGATACCAATATGTCAGCTTTAGGCTCTTGGCCCATGGACTAAAAGTAGTAAAGTTAAGTGCTAGGAGTACCTTTTTCCAATTGCAATTTGTAGCAAGCTTATCTCCCTATCTTGATTTTGGCAACCTAGTTATATAGATCTGTTACCATAACCTTCAATTTGGCATATCTTAACTCACTGTATGGGACGTTGTCCCTGAAGATGTCCTGAAGATTCCACTGTTACAAAATACAGCAGCCAAGTCAGTTTCTGGCATTAACTGCTGGGCACATATAAACCTGTACTATGGCTTCTGCACTGGTTATCTATTTGTATTTGGGCTCAATTCAAGGTGATGGGTCTCACCTTTAAAGTTCTTCATAGCCTAAGTCCTTCATACCTAGTAGAACAAATCTTGCCTCTTTATTATGACTTCTCTCAGGTTAGTGCATGTCACCTCAGACAAGAACACCTGTAGAGGTACCATTAGTGACCATTTTCGATGTGACCTACAAGAATGCTTCATTTCAAAGAGGCTTCATGGGGGGGGGGGGCTAATGAAAGGTTGGTTTTTCTTGAGAGAGGATGGGAATGAACAAGATGCGCTTTTAGTTTTGTTCATATGACTTGGTATTGCTTTGTAAGCTACCTTGAATTCTTAGAGATTGTAAAAAATACTAAATAAATAAACGTGTAGTTACCATTCAAGCAAGCGATGATGGGTATCCTTGTACTCTTTCTCCCTCTGTAAAACTCATCTAAATCCCATGAAGCAATATTAAACAATCTGATAAATAGTTTGTCAAATGATAATGTATACAAATAACTTAAATTAGTTATCTTGGTTTAATAATATTGGTAAGCCCGTGTGGTATTTATACTGGCTAGAGTGTCAGTCTCTAACCTACTGCATAGGATTGTTGTAATGACAGGGTAGAGGAGGGAAGACTGATGTAAGCTGCTTTGGGTCCCCATTGGGGGGGGGAAATATACTACTCCATTTACAATAGCTTAGGTGTGATCAGTTAGTTTGGAGAATCCCAGATACAGATACCAGCTTCCGCAACCAGGTCTAATGCAGATATCCATCCTGGAGTTATCTGTGGAGGCCCAGCTTTGGAATAACACCCCCAAATAGTAATCATATGGGACCAAACTGGTGAGCTCTTAAACAAGAGTCATCCCTGGTGATAGGAGATAGGCCATAAAGCCTTTTCTCTGTACATCTGTAGTTTGATGAATTTCCTTGTATTCTGAGATAGAAAGTGAAGCAGATTTCAGTGAGAAATCCAGGTTGTCATAGGGGGTTGATGTTAGAAATATTTCTATGGACAGAAATCCTACTGATGGAAAATCTCCCATGGAGTCAAGTTTTGCACTGTGCTTCTAACTCAGGATAGAAGGAAGCCCATAGATGAGGTGAGATGGGCGGAACTCCTGGCACATGTGGAAAATGCCAGTGGATCCAAGCCAGAATCTATACTTTTTTTCACGTGCCATTTCTCCATATCTAGCTATCTTAACTTATTCACATCCAAAATGTCTTGTTCAGGAGAGGAAAAATGTATTTTGCTGCACAGGTCATGCTACAACATTCAGTGAGTTCTTTGTTTTGGAATGGCTGGAGTTAAAGTTATTACAACCCTTCTGCTTCCTGCCTGTTCCGTAATGGCTGTTTTACTTCTGTTAAAAGTGCTCAACTCCCCTTGCAAAATACATCTTTCTTGACAATTTTGACCTTTTGCAGAATAAAATACAAACACTGGGATGAATCTACCTTCTGATTCAATAAATGTTATGAAATTAAATAGGCACAAGGCATTGTAAATGTGACCCTGACAAAGCTTTAAATTTGGTTTTATAGAAGCCCCTCTTTGCAACATCTCAAGCTGAACAGAAGAAACATATATCATCCCTTTGTCTTCCCACTTAACAGTGACGTGACGTGGAATCAGACAGACCTAAATGCCCAGCAGTTACAAATAACAGCCTTTGTTTCAAGTTTCATTGTATGACTATGTAAGAGGGTCTCTTAGAACCAGTACATCAGGGCTGTGACCAGGCTGGGGCCAGTGGATGTACTGTCCTGCCTGAGACACTGGCTCATCCTACCTTAGACCTGTAGACAAGTCAGGCTACCTACACTTGGCAAGAGATGTGATTTCTCTAACGAAAGTGGCTTTTTGTATAAATAGGTAAGTACTTCCTGAAAGTAATTGGCTATATTCATCCATTGTTGACAGTGCTCATAAATACTAAAATATCTACTTGGGATTGGCAACAGGATTATAAAAGTTGATTATACAGAAATCACTGGATTCTGTTTGTTTCTTTGATGCCCCATCTGTCAGCCAGACCTAGCAAGGAGATCCGGCTGTAGCCCTGTTGAAACCACATTAAAGAACAAAGGCAGTTCTAAAGAAATAAAATTAAACATAATGTATCATTCTTAGAAAGAATTCAGTTTCCCTTTCTTTAAATAGTTTGGGAAGCATCTCGGAACTCCCAGTTTTGATGCCTGAGAACCACAAAATGGACAGCTCTCTTCTGAGAGGCTCCCACAACAAGGATTGGTGGAAATGAGCCTGCAGTTGCCTCTGCCGAAATCATCTTATTCTCCCATCATTTGTGATCATTATGCCAGCTGCCTTCTTAACTCCCTGCTATTGCTGTGTGTATTCTCTCTCTCTCTCTCTCTCTCTCTCGCACACACACACACAAACACACACACAGACCTACAAGGAAGGTCACTAATTCATGACAATCTCTTTTTTTTTCATTTCTTCTTCCTATTCTTCTTCCCCATATCAGCTTCCTATTTCCATCCCTACCTTTGAGTCATTTGGCACCTCAATGGCTTGAACAGGGCTTTTTTCTGGCAGTATGCACCACTACACAGTACTGTCACCTTTTTATCATCTTTGATCTGAAGGCAAAAGATTGTACAGATAACGCCTTCATGCACACATACCTGGTATATGTGGTATGGGTAGGGTTGCCAGCTCCAGGTTGAGAAATTCCTGAAGATTTTGGGGTTGTTGCCTGAAGAATGTAGTATTTGGGGAGGGGAGGGACCTCAGCAGGGTATAATGCCATACAGTCCACCCTTTAAAGCCTCCATTTTCTCCAGGTGAACTCATCTCTGTCGCCTGGAGATCAGTTGTAATTCCAGGAGATCTCCAGCCACCACCTGGAGGTTGGCAAGCCTAGGTATGGGGACACATATACCACCCAGATGCAGCAGGTATAAAATATGAATTGCCTCTAAGCTTTATAGCACTTTTCATCTTGTTAGTTCAGGTCACTATTATTATTAGAACATCCAAAGTTGTCATAAGCAATGCCAATTAAAGAGGTGCGGTTATGTTAAACTGTTGCAGCAAGGGGGAAAAAGTCTGTTATGCAATATGAATTCTGTCTATCTTTCTGCCTTCATGTTTTCGACATTGAAATGCCAGATCTGTGTGATCATGATAAAAGTCTCAGCAACTCATCCACTGCTGGATTTGAATTTGCTGTTTGATGCGTGGAATGGGTGGGAGTGGCGGTGGTCCTCTGTACTCCAAGGACACCTCCATATGTCGCATAGCCCAGGACAGCTGGCTGAGCCACTCAGTAGTGGTGGGCAGCATTTCTGCTATCTCCGTTATGTCCCCGACTATAATACTTTATTTTTTACCCAAAGAAGTAAATAGCAATGACTCCTGTGCAAATAACAACAGCAAAGGAATATGTCAGTGTTTTTCACTCTTCTTTTCTAATGTTAATTCCGTGCAGCTCTCCATTCTATTTACATGGCAGTAAAATACTCCAATCCTGTATTTTAATCTCTTAGCAAGGACTATTTGTACCAGTGTCTCTGGACATCCAAAAATAAATCAAGGAATAGGGCAAAAATGGCTTAAGGCTAAGGGCCTCCTTGTTAGCATCAGCCAAAGTTCAGAGTTCTTCTTGCTAATCAAGGAAATGTAACAAAAAATCTAAGCAGGTTAGACAATAATTCCCTAAGAATAGCCATATTGGCCTTTCCTCCCCTTAGCCCCTGGAAAAGCCCTTTAAAAAGTTGCTGCTGCTGCTCAATACCAGTGAGTAACATCACAAAAAAACCCCTGGGTCTAAGCATTAAGTTGGGCTCAATACTCACAGGAGTTCTGAAAAGCCTTTTGTTCCTAGAATCCTCAAAGGGCTATGACTGACTGGTCTTTACTCCTGGCATAGCCTGGGGGCTATCTCCTATCCAGCCGTGCAGTTACCCTCATGAGGAAGTGCTGCTGAGAGAAAGAGAGCTTCCCTTTCTTAAAACATTAAAGCATTTAATATTGGGCGGAGTGTCTGTGTACCTCAAGCAATGTGACCCAATCAATATCATATTAATTTTTATTTATTTATGTCATTTAAAGTCCGCCTTTCTCACTGAAACTCAAGGCAGATTACATAGAGTGAGATTAGCACAGTCAATATCAAAGACATTTCAATAAACATTGCCATAGGATAAATAAATGCAAATTTACAAAAACATAACATTAGCAAAAATCCAATACTAAGTGAAGAAATGTGGAAACAGAGCACAAGCAATTCTAGGACTGACATTAGACAACATAGAACTACCTAGTAGGGTCATACTTAAAGCAACAAGTAGTACATAGGTAAAGCAACAGATAGTATGTAAGGCAATATAGTGATGAAGTCTATGGTCCTTAACTCATTAGTAAAGCATCTCTTTGAAATCACCTCCCTACAATTCATCCTTCCTATCTGTGTAAAAAGCCCTTGTTACCTATGTGCTACGTCAGTCTGAGTTCTGGCAAATAACACACAGACACTGTTCTTGGGTTGGAATGGCTACAACTTTATTGATTACAGTTGGATGGAGCATTGGCCAGGCATATGGGCATGGATCCCCACTGGCATCAGAAGGCCTACCTGCCATTCAATGCACATCACGCCAGCTGGCAGCGTTCTTCTGCTGCCAGCCATGCTGAACAGCCACTGCCTCCCAATCTGTCGGGGTGAGCCGCCCAAATGCCCCACTCACCCTATTGGGATCCGGCCCAATGCCTCAAACAAAGCCCTTTTCAATAATTTAGTTTTGCATCGTTTGTGAAAAGGCCAGGAGAGAGGTGCTCTCCTGACCTCTTCAAGTAGGCTGTTTCATAGGTCAGGGGCCATTACAGAGAATGTACATGCATGGACAGCTGTTGGCTTTGTCCATGTGCTGTGTGGCACCTGCAGGAGATCCTGTTCAGATGAGTGAAGCTGCCGTGAAGGGACATAGGGAGAGAGGCAGTTCCGTAGGTATGCCTACGAGGTCGTGAATAGCCTTGTATGTGATAGCTAATACCTTGAACTGAGCACGGTAACCGATAAGTAGCCAATGGAGTGACTGCAAGATGGGAGTTATATTCATGCTCCTGCTTACTCATGATAACAGGTGAGCCAACTGGGAGCCCTATGTATAGTGCATTATGACAGACAAGTGTTGATGGATTCAGGAGGCCAGATCAGCTGTATCGAGGTAGGAAGCCATCTTCCAGGCTAGAGTGAGGTTGTGAGAGAGAATTTGTGTTTGTGCTTGGACAGGACTTTGAGAAAGCCAGTCCTCAAGCCAATTAGTGCTAGAAAGCCATGAATGATATAATTTACCTGTTAGAAACTTATTAGCTTTTAAATGGAGAAAACTTGAGGGCAAGAAGCTGGGAGTCATATGTGACAATCAGGATTAAATCAGGAAAATGCCAAATACATTCTAGTTAGAAACAATGGCTTTGCAAGGTTTGATGGTTCCCCAAAAGGATACTTTCTTTCTGGTGAAAAATATCCCTATATCCCAATTTTCCCAGTATCTACAGTGATGATAAGGTTTGCCCATCTGGCTTTCCCCCTGTGTCCCCACCTGAATTTGTAACAGAATCTTGAGGAAATGGTTTTGATACATGTGTCAAACCAATACCATGTAATGGAAAGTACTGATGATCAGTTCACTGTGCCTCCATGTCCACAACATTGGTCATTTTTTTGGCATGTCAAAAGAGCAAATTCAAAATCATCTGAGGAAGAACTCTTAGAACATTTTCTATGGTCATAATAAATATATGAATGAGGTATCACATTGTGGAAGCACATAGATTAATGAATGTCTGGTAGAGGTCTTCCAAAACCAGATATGAATCTATTTTTACAGGTGAGGTCTAAATTGTTTCAAATTTGCTTCTAATATGAATGCAAAACCTGCATTGACTGGAAAATATATCCAGGGTTGCTGTTTTATAAATTTATTTTGCATTCCAATATGAACACAGACATTGTGACAGTGCCTCAGTTTAGGATTGTCAGGCCCCCTCAACCTCCAGGCAGGGGATAGGGGCCTGGCACTTACCTTGGGGGAGAGGGGGGTGCACATGTGCAAAGTGCACGCATGCGTGCCCCCACAGGCACAATGACATCACTTTAGAAGTGACGTCATCGTGCAGTCCCTGGGAGCATGTCCAGGCTCCACAAGGGCTCAAAACAGGCCCGATTCATGCCAAAATGGGCCCGTTTGGGGGCTCTGCGGAGTGCAGGAGCCCTCCTGTGCTCTGCAGTGCCTGAAAATGAGCCCGTTTTGCCATGGATTGGGCCTGTTTTCAGGCACTGCAGAGTGCAGGAGCACTCCTGAGTTCTGCAGATGCCCCGATCCAGGCCAAAATGGGCCCAATCCCAGTGGCTGCTGAGCACGGGAGCACGTAGCGCCACAGGAGAGCCTGCAGGGAAGGTCTGCGCGCCCCCCACCAGTTAGGTAAGTGGGGGTGAGGCGGGGGAGCTGGGGCTGGGGCAGGGGCGGGGATCTCCCGCCCCCACTGGGGGTCTGGGATCCCTACCTCAGTCACATGCTCTGACCTGGGAACAAGACCCACTGAACACCTCAGTAAACATAGGGACTGCAAGTGTCTCATATCAAAACAACTGCATTTCTTTTAAAGCAATATAAGACTGCCAGCTTCATCCTTTGTCAGTTTACTCAGAAGTAAACCCTGCTTAATTGAGTGGGGCTTACACCCAAAAAAAGGTGCACAAGATTGCAGCATGCTTACTGACTGACAGTTTTTAAAATAATTCTTTTATTAAATAGGTTACATTTTTTATTTTAAAATGTTTATGAGTTGTTCTTCAATTCAATTATCCATGCTGTGTTTCTGGACGTAGGAGATTACCCATTTCAAGAAATAAATTCAAAGAAATATACTCACGCCAGACATAAAAAAGTAAGGAAGAAACAAAGAGACCGCTGGGTAGACAGGCCCCATTATAGTGGAATTTTCATGTTTGGCAAGCTTTCCAGATGTTGCTATGATATAATAAACTATTGTCATCTTACTGAAATTATGTAAATATATCTGCCAGTTCAGTAGAGTTGGCAGCATATGAAGGGTTAATACCACTCAGTTTCCTGGCTTATATAATTAATGTTGCCAAAGTTTGATGCTGTTTAAAAATAAAACAGGGCCATATCACTTCTGAAGAAAATTGGTTTTTATGTCACTTTAATGACAGTGAAAAATAAGCTGCAATTCACTGCAGATACTGAATTTTTGCAGAATATATACAACCACTGTCTTTGAAAATTGCTTTCTGCTCTGAAAAATTGCCCCAGGATTTTTGTTTTTTAAAACTCAGTTATAACAGATCATTGCAAGAACAGATGTTGGTGGTTTGTCTTTTTTTGTGCAATAAATCACTGGTACTTCTTTTCATATTTTGCTACTTAATTTCAACACCATGGTTTTTTCTGCATGAAAGATTAAGCTTACTGGTTTGTAAATATCATACCTTGAACCTCAATACCAGAACACAGGGTTCCGGTTTCCATTCCCTGATTCACATCCATCCTTGGGGTTTCCACATTAAAACAATATTAAAAGCATTTATAGATACCAAGTGGGAAACAAGATCATGAGGCTGGTGGGAGAAACTCCATGCTTCTCAACAACTGAAAATTAAATGGTGCTATGTGCCTTTTTGATGATCAACCAAGTCCATTTTGTTATATACATCAAGAATGACAGCAATTGTCTACTAGAACTCTGTAAAATAGGCATGATTATCCCCATAATGCAGACAGAAGACTGACAGCAGCCTCGGCCCCTAAGTGAGTTCATGGCCAAGGCAAAAATAACATTAAATGACCAACAAATGGCTATCATTGCGATGAGTAAAGCTTATCTATTTCAAAGGGATGACAGAGCTCTAATGGAGTCCCCAGATGATACCTATGAGACCCCCCCCCATACAGGGACCCCCATAGTTGTTAAGCCCTAAATATCCACTGGCAGAGGCCTGGATAAAATATCCAGCTTAATATTAAGGGGGGGGGGTTAAACTGGCAGGAATTTCCCCGGATACTCTTTTAAAAGGGAGTCGCCCACTTTCTGGAATGCTTTATGGAATACATTGATAAAAGGCCTTTTCTCTCAAGCCTCTAGAGCAGAGCTCCCAAGCATGGTGTCCATGGGCATTATGGTGCCTGCCAACAGCTTTCCTGGCACCCACTAAGTTTTTACAGCAAGTGGGTGGAGACAAGTGTAGCTTTTGCCCAGCAAGTCTTCTGATTAGCCACTGGAGATTTGATTGACTGTGCAGTTTAAAAAAAAATAAAACACCATTGCTTTGGCAGCAGTTGCCACAGCACAAAGACCTTCACTGTGTGACTGAGGGCCAAGCTACACATGACGAATGACACTTGAACAGCAAGTGTATTTCTCCCTGTTCACTTGCCCTCCACTCAATCCACTTGCCATTCAAGTATCATTCGTCATGTGTAGCTTGGCCCTCAGTGTAAGCTGTGGTAGCCATTTTGTGGCTGGCTGCACCTCCTGCAGTAGCCTTTATGTGGCAGCCATATTTTGGCAGCACCTCTTCTTTGAACTCTGGAACTATTTTCAGTCTTCGGCTCCTGAATTAGACTCTCCCTTGGGTTTTCTCTTCAGGTTCAGGCTCATATGTTTTCTTTCTCCTTTTTATTCCAAAGGCAATTGTCCAGCATGTGTGTGTTGGGTCTTACACACGTAACAGATGCTTTGAATAATATAGCACTTGCATGGGTACCTGTTTGGGTAACACTAGTGTGCAGGTCATCTCTAACCCCTCCCCCAATTTGGGGCTTTGTTAGTATTTCACTTTACTTTTTTCTCAAATAAATAAGCAGCCACTATTCATTTATATTGAGTGATGGTAAGGTGTGCACACAAGAGAATCACTTCGGCTGGTCATATCACACTTCTTTAGGTTGGTTTGGGCTAGCAGCCAAACCAGTATTTCATGTCTTTTCTTCTTGTTTCATGTTTGTTTTTCTATTCAAGTCTGATTTGTACAGCATGTGGCCCATAGGTAAAAATCCTTATCCATGTAAGGTTTCTACATGTGCCTGGTCGTGTTTGAATGCCACATGGCACTATCCAATGAACTCATTTACATTAGCCCACCAGTGACTGACGACTTAAGAAAGCATGTCCTAAGTATTATGTGCAATGGGAATGGGCTGGTGCATGTGGTAAGCGCATTTATATTAGCCACCATGACCTTGGTTCAACTGGAGAGAAAGTGTCACTAGAAAGTGTCACTAGAAAACACTCAAAGTAACTTATTCTGACAACAGTTTTTATTCAAGTTTCAGTGTTCATAATCAGGATATATTTTAAGGCCTTCCTTCTCAATCTCTTCTTCCTCTTTCATAGAGTTAAGGATAACTCCTCTGTAGGGCTGTTGCATGTCCTTCCTAACTCTGATGCATCAAAATATCAATATCTCTTTGCATAACTGCTATGAGCAAGTGATATGTACCAGCTAGCAAAGATCAAGTGTCCTTTGGGAACTTGACTGGATCAAGCTGTCATGGTTTCAGTGCAGCTTTGCGTCAGACAAGTGAATTTAAAGCCAAAACCAAAGAGGGGGAGGAGGAAAAAGACAATGAGAAATTCTGAGTCATGCTGTACAGAAGATGTAAGGAATAGAGAAATAGGCAGCAAACATGAATGAGGGGAAATGGCTCAGTGCAGTCATTTCTTCAGATCAAAATAGCATTTATTTTTAGTTCTTCATAGTGGGGAAAGAACATTTTTAACGTTTTAATTGCTCATGTCATTGGTTTTTTTGGGGGGGGGGTTATCTTTTTGAGTGATAATCTGGGCTGTGCTGGAGATAAGTCCTAGTTAGGAAGCTGGGTCCATATTTGATCCCTCATATCTATGGGATGGCCCCTCCTCCTATGTTCCACCATGGCAGCTTCACTTATCTGATCAGGGTCTTCGGAGGTGAAACTTACAAATGGGAAAATTCAACAGCTGCCCAAATGTACGCGTTCTCTGTGGTGGCCCCCATGTTATGGAGCAGCCTGCCTGAAGAAGTCTCTTCTGTCTTTCTGCTAACTATGCAAAACTGAATTATTCAGGAGGGCTTTAGGAAATAGTGCTGTAAGGAAATGGTTCAGAGAGATGGGTCGTTTCTGCACGTCCCAGCATAGCGCTAACCTCATGCAACAAGGGCAACTTCCTCACGCAATTTCTGATGTCATTGCACCATGATTCCGTTTTCGTGGCACGATGACATCAGAAATCGCACCAGGTAAAAAACCTTGCTGTGTGAGTTTAGCGCTGTGGTGGGACATGTGGAAACGACCCAGCTTTGATAAAGGGATAGGGACTGTAGACTATACTACTGCATACTGTCTGTTGTATGTTCCTACTGGGTAGTTCTTGCATTGTTTAATGTCATGTTAAATTTCTTATATTTTATTTCAGCATTGTATCAGCTTTGTTGGTATAAGCTCTGCTTGGGTTTTTTTTTCCAAATTTCTACCATCCATACTCTGTTGCATTACCAAGTCAACAAATGTCTTAATAATAGGACCTACCTAACTCCAGTGTGGTGTTGTATAGTGATTAGAGTGTGGGTCCAGAATTGGGGCTAACTTAGTTCAAATTCCCTCTCAAAAACGAAGCTCACTGAGAGCCAGCCACTTTCTCTCAACCTAACTACTTTACAGGATGTGTGTGTGGAAAATATGGAGAGGGCGAGAACCCATGCACATCATCCTCAATTCCTTAAAGGAAGGACAATAAAAAAGTGACTGATGATTTTAACAAATTCCATGTCTTGGTAGAACAATTTTTAAAAATTGCATACACAGATCTATAAACTGTCGGCTCTGTTGTGATAGCATAACATCTTTTCACTGCAAAAGCATTCATGATTCCAAGACACCAAAGATATCTAAAACTGTTCAATGGCAAAGCTATTGCTCACTTATGATGTTTAAGTAGCTTGCCAGACATGACCATCTTGTAGGTTGCAACACTATGTTCTCTTTGGTTGGCAGCTCTAGATTTGGCACTTTGTCTTCATGATGTTTTACTGATGTGGGGATGATTAGATATAACAGCATCAACTGACATCTGATGTTTTATTGTGCATGTAGTTCTGAGCCTTTATAAGTCACTTTGAGACCTTATAGGGAGAAAGGTTTCTAAATAAACAAGGAAATAAATAAAATGTCAGAGAATCCATTCAACCAAAAATGGGGTACAACTTTTTATTTACCATGATGTTGTTCACTTACAGTGAAATTCTAAGCAGAGTTATTCCAGACTAATCCCATTAAAATCAATGGGCTTTGATTGAAGTAACTCTGCTTAGAGTTTCATTGTTAGTATACACAGAATTCTGCTAATGCAATGGTCTTTTCCATTTCCTATTCTTGTAACAGCCGTTTGCCCTCTCACTCCCCCAAAGCTTCTCCTGGAGATCAGAGGACCTTCTAAGATGGCGCAAGATATGAAACAGAGGGACTGCAATAGAAAGTGTGAATTAGCAGAAATCAGGACCCCCCCCTCCCCGCGCCATACATAGCTAGAAGTGCCTTCCATTCTCACAAAAAGCTCTTTGAATCCAAGTCAGTATCCAATGAGTTTTTGAAAATATTTCCTTAGCTGATTTCTCAAATTAAAATAATCCCCTTCTTACAAAGGAGGAAAAAATAGCTCAACTCAAAGATGAGCAGATAACTTTCCATGGATCTTCTTTCAGTCTAAGGGGAAAAAATTGTTTCAGTGCTCAGCTGTGATACTGACTGACAAGATTTTCATGTTGCTCTTCAAATTGTTCTGCGAAGATGGGTAACAGTGATAATAAGCAAAAATCCAAAGTCTTAAAGTATATATTTCTGATGGTAAGTTTGGAATTGTAACCATAGTACATATGCTTACAATTCCAGACTTCCAGGAGAGAAAACATTATCATTTTCTTATACACAACGATTGAAAACTCTCTGTAGTGGCTTCGCAAGCTTACAGCACTGCTTTGTAGTGATAGAGATTGGTATGTTTTTCTTCTATGCATTTGTTCAATGTGCTCCCAGTACAAAGAGCTCTAAAGTAACAACAAGCTAAATCTATCTATCTTTATTGTATTAGCAGATACACCATAGCAACAGTGCAAGATAAAATCAAACTTCCATCAGGATAAAATCAAAACATTTCTAGACATTTTCATAGGAAAGATTAGCCATTTAAAATATCTCATCTTAAAAACTCCATACAATCTAAAGGCTAATAACCTAGAATAGAGCAGTTAGTGTACTAGTTAACCATGCCTGCATCAGCATGCCTCATCATTTTTTTTACCTTTATTGAGGCTGCTGCAAACCTTATCATTGGAGGGGAATGGGTTTATCCCTATCTACCAATAATGGTACTAATTTCTCCTGATCTGACCTTCCTGGGAAACAAGATACGGTCCTCAAAAATCTATTGCACTCAAGCCTCAAATCTCGGATACTGGAATGTGACATGGGACTAATCCTCCAAACTCTTTTGCTATATGGAATCCAATTGAAGTGGCTTTTCAATACTGCAAGCCATAGCATATCTAAGTGTGCCTTAGTGAAGGCCTTTCTATGCTCATAATTCATTATGTCAGCAAAATACATGTGAAGAATCAGGGAAGAAGAAAGTAACTGCCTATGAATTAGGGTTGTTCTCAAGGTGCTTACTAATCCAGCATCAGTTTGAGCACTCTAGTCTAACAATCTTTGTTTTACTAAAAATTTGGCTGCATAAAGTATTCCTCTGGGAAGCCCAGGATAGCCACTAATCTTAATACAAAACTGTGCCATGAGTAATCCCTCATCTCTCCGTACACCAAAGTTAAAAAGCCTAGAGATGTGCAAAAGATGAGTTTCAGTCAATAGTTGATGACTGCTTTACAAATTGAGATTGCTATTGAGGGCAGAGATAGTGCTACTCTAACCATATCTGAAGATGTTGAAGGAGGAGATTGGAGATTTCCAAAGCCACAAATTGCTGCTCTGTATAGAAGCTGGGGAAATAATTTCCTTTTAAAAACATTCAAGGTTGGTGAAACCGGGCATGTTCCTCTCTTCCTCTAAAATCGAGGAAAACCAAGGACAGATTTTTCAAAGTTATGCTTATCATAACCTTATCATATGCTTATCCCCTTCTTGGATACACACCTGAACGTGGTGAGGAGGTTTGAGTATGTCAGTGAAGCTGAGAGAAACACTATCAGGAGCACAGGCTTGGTCAAGAGTCTAAACTTCTGGAAGAGTCACTCAAAGCAGAATGGTCAAAACTGAGACACCAGACTAAGATGTATCCACCCACTTCAGGAATTAACGGTCATATCCACAGAAGAGAATTGAATGATCCAATGGTGACGGGAGCTGAAGAATTCTTGAAGGTTAGCTACTGGGCAGCAGCTGTAGTGGAAGGCGACATTGGCAGAGGATCTTTCACAGACAACGGCAGTGTCACTTTAACTAACCCTGGTTAGTACTGCAAAGCAGAAGAAGGCAATGGTAAACCACTTCTGCTAATCTCTTACCTTGAAAACCCTGTGATGAGACAATCCAAAATGAAAAAAGATAAAGTGCTGGAAGACAGGACCCCCCCAGGTCGGATGGCATTCAATTGGCTACTAGGGAAGAGCCGAGGACAAGTATGAATAGCACTATTCTTAATGATGGGACTGGATTAAAGCCGAAAGGATGTCCAGCGAACGTGAATAGATGCAAAAGGAATGTCCAAAGCTGTGCAACACACATAATAGGAACATAGAACATGAGAAGTATGAAAACAGGTAAGCTAGAAATGGAACGTTATGAGTGAACTAATGTAGACCGACTCAGGACATTTTCAGTCAGAAAATCACACAGTTTTACTGCGGATATGAACTCAAAAGAAATGGTGTTGCTCTAATAGTGAGGTGAGACATAGCACAAACAGTTAAGAGCTACAATGCAAAGTCTGACTGAGTAATATCAATCAGACTTCAGGGAAAGCCTGTTAACATAACCATCATTCAAGCTTATGCTCCAACTACGGTTGCTGACGAGGAAGAAATAGAAAACTTTTACTCAAGTGTCCAAGAAGAAATTAACAATACACCTAAACAAGATATGCTGATAATCATTGGCAACTGGAATGTAAAAGTAGGCAATAAAGCAGAATCAAACATAGTTGGAAAATTTGGATTAGGATCACAAAACAAAGCAGGAGAGAGGCTCATAGAATTCTGTGAAGCCAACAACCTGTTCATTGCTAATACATGCTTCAGGCAACCAAAAAGACGATTGTATACATGGAAATTACCAGGTAACCAATACAGGAACCAAATAGATTATATAATTGGAAGCAGAAGATGGAGAAGTTCTATTATCTCAGCTAAAACAAGACCAGGAGCTGATTGCAATACAGATCATGAATTGCTAATATCAGAATAATTAGAATAAAGCTCAACAGAAATTAGAATAAAGCTGAACAGAAACACTAAAAGAATCATAGTGCCAAAATACAATCTAAATAATATTCCTGAAGAATTTAAAGACCAGGTAAGGAAGAGATTTGCAATACTAAGTTTAACTGATCATGAGCCAGAAGAACTATGGGCTGAAACCAGAGATATTATCAAGGAAGAATGTGCAAAGACTATTCCTGTAGCCAAAAGAAAGGAGAAGCTTAAATGGATGACTGAGAAAACCCTTTAAATTGCTAAAGATGGGAAGCAAAAGAAAAAGGCAACAGAAAGAGAGTTAAAACTCTAAATGCAGCTTTTCAGCGGCTTGCACACAGAGACAAAGAAATCTATTATAATAGCCAGTGCAAAGAAATAGAAGAAAACAACAAAAAAGGAAGAACAAGAGACTTGTTCCACATCCTGGGATGCTGAAAGATCAACATGGAAATACAGTATCTGATCAGGATGTTGCCAAGTAGGCCCCCTCTCCTGCTTTAAGGCCTGCCATGAACTGTGTTAAAGTTTCCTGCATCGCTGTTTTACTGCTGCACCAAAGACTGCCCTGCACGTGTGTGTTCTGGTACACGTGTCAGTTTCCTTGTCAATTGCCTTGCTGCTGCAATAGACTGTGTAGTTCCCTGACTCCATGCTCGGATAACTGCACAAAGGACTCTTTTTCTGGGCAGCCCTGCCCTGACCTGTATCTGGATTTCCCAGTGTATGTTTGGACTCTATTACAAGTGTGCCCCGTGCCTGCATTGCCATCTGCCACGGACCGTGCCTATTCCCTGCTTTGGACTGTGTTTTATGTGCTGTTCCCCCTGCCTCCATGGAAGCCTGCCTCATATGGGCCCAAGCTGCTGCTAGCAGCCGGGCGCCTGCCGGGGAAACCTCCAGCGAGCCTGGCTAGGCGCTCCCTGGTCAGTTCCCGCCTGGAGCCTCCCGCGGGTCAGCCCCCGAGCTCGCCCTCGCTACCGGGCAGCCTGCTATCCAGCCCCAGCTATGCCCAGCCGGCATCCATGTTCTTAGGCAGCCAGAAGACCCAGAGGAAAAGACTGCTTTGGGAAGCCATTTCAGAGAAGCGGGCACACCACGTCCGCAGCGAGAGTACCTCGCCCCGCTCTGCATATCTTAGGAGCCGCCCCAGAGAAGGAACTAAGTGCCGACCATCCCAAGCACTTAGAGAATGCATCTCAAAGAAACCTCCGCATTCCAGAGCTGATGACATCAGGACAAGCCCTGTCCACTGGAACATCCATTCAGCCCACTCGGATTTCCCCCTCCCTCTTTTGTCCCCTCTTCCTGAGGTGTCACTTATCACAATCTGATTACCAAAGTGGCCCATCCAAGCCATTCAGTAGCCCATTAGAACCTTTGTTTTAAACTGTGAGAACCACCAAGTACAGCACCAGCCCCAGGGTACGTTTTGGGGTATTTAAGCTGGTCCCCCAGACCACTTGGTGCTCGTGCCATCCTATCCAGAACCCCTCGCTGTCCGTCTGTGGTCCCAGTGCTGGCATTGGGCCACCTCGCTGTTGTGTCTCTGCTTCGCTTCAGGATAAGTGAGTATTCCCCACCATCGTTGGGAACCAGCTAATGCGAACGTCTCTGTATTTCCTACTCTGTATTTCTTAGATCTTGTGTGTTCTTTGTATGCTTGTGCAAGTTTAGGCTTACGCCACACTAAATACACGTGTTTGAACCTATTTGTAGTCTGCCTCTTTTTCACTAGAGTGTCTGGAATCGGGACCTCCGTAGACATAGGTTAAGATCCGCGCTAATTTTAAGTTACAGACTGCTATAGCTAATTCCCCATTATAATAAAGAGCAGTTCTGGTAACAAGGACAAGATAAAGGAAAGATGGAAACAATACACTGAAGAACTGTACAAAAGAGATGGAAGGATAACAGATACATTTGACAAAGAATCTTTTGATGAAGAACCAGAAATCCTAGAAAGTGAAGCGAAAGCTGTACTCAAAGCAATTGAGAGAAACAAAGCACTTGGAGTAGATGGAATACCAATAGACCTATTTCAAGCCACAGAAATGGAGTCCATCAGAATCTTAACAAGAATATGTAAACAGATATAGAAAACAAAACAATGGCCCACAGACTGGAAACGCTCAGTCTACATTCCAATCCCTAAAAAGGGGATGCCGAGGAGTACAGCAACTATCGGACAATCGCATTAATTTCCCATGCAAGCAAAGTGCTGCTCAAAATTATGCAGCAAAGACTCTTACCATATATGGAATGAGAAATGTCAGATGTTCAAGCTGGATTCAGAAAAGGAAGAGGCACCAAAGATCACATTGCAAATTTACAATGGCTAATGGAACATACCAGGGAATTTCAGAAGAAAATCAGCCTGTGTTTTATAGATTACAGCAAAGCTTTTGACTGTGTGGAATGGATCATGAAAAGCTATGGAGAGTCTTAAAAGAAATGGGGGTGCCACAACATCTGATTGTTTTGATGCACGACCTGTACTCTAGACAAGAGGCTTCTGGCAGAACAGAATATGGAGAAACAGAATGGTTTCCAAATGGCAAGGGTGTCAGACAAGGATGTATATTATCTCCCTACCTGTCCAACCTCTATGCAGAGTATATCATAAGGAAAGCTGGATTAGATCTAGAAGAAGGTGGAGTGAAAATTGGTGGGAGGAACATTAACAATTTGAGATATGCAGGTGACACCACATTATTAGCAGAAAATAGTGAAGACTTGAAACAACCACTCATGAGGCCATGTTAAGAATTAGATATACTAATAAGTGGGGGACCCACAAGGACTTGCAGGGGGTATCTCATTTTCCCATCAACCCCTTTCCCTTCCCTAAAAGCCTCCATATCTGTTCCCCTTTCCCTGCTTCCTTCTCTCCTTCCCACCTACCAGCCCACCTACCTTTATCTGCTCCTCTGTCTTCGGCTTCTGCTGTTCACTCAGAGTACAACAGAACAGCAGCTGACTGGTTAGTTTGGTTGTTTGCTTTGCTAGAGGGCTTGAACAGTTATATCAAACACTTCAGCACCCCAATCTAAACTGACTGCCAGCAAATAATCCAAACTGGTCCTCCCAATAACTGTTTTTAGGAAACCTGCTGAAGTTTCCCTCTCCCTCTTCTGTGATTGGATATAGTTTATTGGAAAACACGGCACACTGCAGGCCAGTTCCATGGCACCTCATCCAGACAGGTGAGCTGAATGGGCTGCATCCAATCGTCAGTTGATTCGCTGGCTGTGATTCCCCCTCGTCAGCAAGCAGGCTGACTGACGCCCATGCCAGAAGGCGATCTCGGCACTTTCCATGACAACACAGCATGCGGCAACAGTGTTCTTCATCAGCTTTTGCCTAAGTAACACAAACAACTTTGCAAACTGAGAATGCCACCCATGTAGTGGTTGCCAGTGCTTGGCAGTGTACAGAGTGGGAAAGCTCTTTGGCAGAAAGCAGCATTCCCTTACACAGAAGCTCCAGACTGCACATTTCCTCCAGTCTCACTGGAAACACACTTGGAGACTTCGCAGAGCTAGAAAGTATATTTTGGAAACAAGATTCCAGAAAATTGTTTGCTGTTCTGCTCCTCATAAAAGGTGACTTTAGATGAAAGTCCAGAATGATATTATAGGATTTAGTATTTTATTCATTTATTTTAAACATTTATTAGCCAACAGGCTTGGAGGGGGAAATGTATCCTTCCTCTTGAATAGAGGCATAAGTTGTGGAAATGGGCAGCTGCAGCTTTGCATGGCCTGGAGGTAAACAACATAACCAGGTAAATAACATGACATTGAGCATCTATTAAAGGGACAGAGCATTTTCCCCAGGCAGCTGGCAACCCAAAATGTGTCTTAGGCCAAACAGATTATCTTTAGAACCAAGAAACGTGTTATAGTATTGGCTCACTTTTGGCAAACCTTGGAACCTTTTGGATTGAAATACTTCAGGCTGTAATAAACTTGTTTTGGAGCACCTCTGATGTTTTTACCACTTTTTGGCTTTTTTTTTGTAGCTCATGGTCCTACCACCTTTTCTTTTTGACCCTAATCAGAGTATATTCACTTTTTAAAAAAATGACTTCTATATTGGAATTATTGATACCCACTATCAAAATTTAGGGTTGCAGGATGCAAACTGGAAATCAATAACCTTCTGTAATTTGAGGAAACAATTTGGTCAGCCTGACCTGGGCCGTTTCCACATGCTGTTAAAGAGACAGTCTCTTTACTGAAGGCTGGCGGTTTTTTTCACAGATTCCAGATGCCTCCGATTTCAAAGCGGAAGCAGGCAGTTTGTCTTGCGTCTAATCAGCGTCTTTTCTGAGACCAGGATTTCCCGCTCTTTCCTGTGCCGGGTCAAGGACGCTGATCAGACGCAAGACAAACGGCCTGCTTCTGCTTTGAAATCGGAGGCATCTGGAATCTGTGAAAAAAAACGCCAGCCTTCAGTAAGTAGACCGTCTCTTTAACAGCATGTGGAAACGGCCCTGGATAGCTCAGGTGAGGCTGATCTCAGATCTCAGAAGCTAAGCAGGTTTGGCCTTGATTAGTAATTGGATGAGAGACCCCCAATGAAGACCAGAGTTGCAGAGGAAAGCAATGGCAAACCACCTCTAGTTTCTTGTCATGAAAACCACCCTGGGGTCGCCATAAGTCAGTTATGACTTGAGGGCAGGATTTCATTTTTTTCACCTGCAGTTAGCATTACTTTCCTCCCCTTATTTTTTTTCATAGTCCATCAGGATCTTCCATGAACATGGGAAAAGGGTTTTCCACCTTGTATTTCCCTTCCTCCTCCAGATATCACTGGCATTACAAAATAGCATTACAAAATAGCTCTACCTGCCAATATATTTTAATTCATCTTTGAGAGCAATTTAGGTTGGAGATGCTCTGATGCTGAGCAGGGTGACATGCCGCAACTCTCACTAATTAAACATAGTTGAAATGAAATCAGCCATTATTGAAGTTAATTTCATATTGTGGGCACATCACTGTCACTCTCTTTAGCAGCATTTATATCTAAATAGCAGAGGGAAGTGAAAAGCAAGTCTAGCTTTATTACAAACAAAAAATCCTCTCCTATGAGCAATGTGATTTTTTTTGTCTGCAGATGTGCTGGATACAAAAACTGATACACAAAGATGGATCCTGCATACTGAAGTATGCAAGGGCAATATATAAGGGGGTGGTAGATAGGCAGATATAAAGGATCCAAATTGTCCCCAAGACAACATTTTAAGATGTACATTCACAGCACAGAGAGACAGAAAGTGGCCTATTTATGCTTATTGCAGCAGTGAATTTTTCATAGAATGCAACACCTACACTGAATGTTTTTCTCAGTTCATGCTGAGACCCAGATTAGAGCACTGCTGTGCCTGTACCTGCCTCAGTAGATTTGTGGAGACCCACCTCAGCCACCAGATTGATTCTAGCTACCAGCGCACAGAAGTAATAAAGCCTTGCTTCTTCTGAGATATCTTGCTTGTTACATATATCTCCTCTGGTGGAGACAGGTCACTGGAGCAATGTGTAAACATTTTGTTGTTTTGGTTATTCTAATTAAATAAAGTAAGATTTCAACCTTGAATGAATTCCTTCCCAAGGAATATATCAGATACATGGTTCTAGCTTCTCAAATGTTTGTATAATTCATTTATCATTCAAACTTGTCAGATGTCATGTTCTCTGAGAAAACGTGTCATTCTGCATCAGTCTGATGAGGTGTATGCATCATTTTGACAGAGTTTTATCCTAACCTCTGATCTTTTATTCTGTAAACAAATTGCAGTTATTCAGTAAACAATCAGTACTGAAGGGTATATAAGACCCTCCAATGCTACTGGTCTTTACACATCTCCCCCAATGGAGAATGTGTCTGGGGTTATTCCATGTAAGAAATAAAGCCATTTTTCCTCTGTAATCACTGTATTTGGTGTCTTGAAATATATATGGGTTAGTGGTAGTAGGGGACTTATAAATTGGAAACAGAGTACTATTACAAAAATTCCCCTAACACCTAGAGAGGTCAGGTGTTTGATAAGGAAATTCAGAACTACCTGAGGTATAGGAGGAAGGGACTGGTAAACTGGAGGAGATGGGGCTATAGTGAGAGTACATGCATGATCCTCAGCGGTGCACATCTTGTACATTTTCATTATATGTGCATGCACAGGCTTTTGAATACACTTCCCAGTGAATAAGCAGAGCCTCCCTATTCCCAGTTTACAGAACCAAGAACATTTGTAGTTTTGGATGTCTCTTACCTTATTTGTTTTCAGAAAATACATTAAGACAACTTTAATCCTCCTTGGATCTCAGTGAGAAAGGTGGACTATAAATAATAATAATTATTATAATTGTACACAGTAAGGAAAATTATACAATCTCAAATTCTGAAGTTAAATTATGTTCAGACCTAAGATGGTGAAGCGGAAGTACAAGCACTCAATGAGTATAAACATGAGTTGGAATACTTTTGCTTTTTAGAATGGGTAGATGCCTGCAACCATAAATTGCATGGCAACTTGCAAGAGAATGATGACAGACTCAGTGTTGGCTCTGCGAATGTATGATAGAAAATACCCATTACATTTTCCTCCAGCTTTCCACTAAGGAGCTCAGAGCAGCATAGATGGGGATTTATCCCCAAAACAACCCTGTGAGGTAGGTTAAATTGACACAGAAAAAGAGGGAGACAACTTGATTCATGGTTGGACATTTGAACCCAGGTCTGACCTTCTGACCACTATACCCAATCCCATTTCAAACCCATACAAGTTAATGTAATTCCAAAGAGTAGCCATGTTAGTCTATTGTAGAAAAATAGAAACAAAATCCTGTGGGACTTTAAAAACTGGAATAACCGTTGCAAGTCTTTAAGGTGCTGCTGGAGTTCTATTTTAACATAGGTTATGGATGATCCTAGTCTTTCTTCTATGTTACCTATAAGATACATATATGAAATAATTATGAATAATCACAGCAAAATTATTCCTATAATTCTTATGGTTGTTTGATAGTCATGTGGACACTCTTGAGATCTGGCAGATGAACTCCTATTTATCAGGAAAGCAATTGAGCAGAACCATCAAGCAAGCTTCAAGCATGTTGTTTACCAAAGTCAAGGCTGCTCTGACATGCTGTCCTTTGACTGGGGTGCCTTGAGAGATATCACATTTCATTACATAAAAGATGACACAGGCATTTGAGAAAGTGACACTTTATCACAATATTATTTTGAAATTGCATCAGGCTTTTAAAATATGATGTATGGAAGATATTGAAATATTAGAAAATAACAAGCAGGGGACCCCTGAGGACTTGTTGCACGGGGAAAACCTCATTCCCTCTTCACTGCCCAGTTTCTTCCACTCTCACTGTGGCTCTGATTCCTACCCTCAACCACTGTTGACCTCCCAGTTGTCCTTTTCACCTCCCTTGACCACATCTCTTGCTCTACCTGATAATCTCCCCCACCTCCTTTTTCAGATTTTTGCTATAAGCCAAAAGTTATCTTTTCCCCCCAGGACATCTTTACATGCATAGACTTTCCTAATCACTCGCAACAACCCTAAGAGTTGCCCTGTGAGATATATGATATGGTAGAGCTTTCCAACGTTGTAATTCTCCGTCCTGAAATATTTCCAGTAGAGATGGCCACGAAACGGGGGGGAAATGAACCCTGAGTTTTGTGGTTTGTCACGTTCCACGAACCATGAACCATGAACTTTCATGAAATTCCCCCGTTTCATGAAATGATTCGTTAGGTTCATGATTTGTCAGATCCCAGGGCCCTAAAATGCCCCCCTTCAAACCCAGAGATGTCAAACTCACAGGGAGACTTCAGCAGGCTCTCCTCCAGCCACCCTCCAAGTAGCTATCTTCGGGCTCTCTTTGCTGACTTTTTCCTCCCGTCCTCCTTGCCTCCTGCTTTCTGCCACTGCTGGAAGAAAAGTCAAGCGGAGTGGATCTGCTTAAGTTTTCCTCTCTTCAGGTTCTCTTTGCTTACTTTTCTTTCCCGTCCTCCTGCTGCTCTGATATGCCCTCCCTTCCCCCACCTCCATGTTCTCAAAGATAAAGCCAAGCAGAGCAGATCCGCTCAGGATCCGCTCTGGGGAGCTTGGGGGCGGAGGGGTTTGAAGGCACGTCAGAGCAGCAGGAGGATGGGAGGTAGAGAGTCCGGGAAAGGATCCTGAAGCGGACAAGCAGTGAGCAGCTGCAGGAGCCGCTGAGGCTGCTGCCACCACTGCTACTCCACCATCCCGTTCTTAAAAAAGGAGAAGGGAAACAGAGATGGGAAGGAGTCTCCAACTACAGTTCCCAGGTAAACTTGCAGAGACCCGCCACATGTAATTTGTCATTTGTAGCTTTGCTCAGCTCTCAGGTTGGTAAAGAGAGCTGCCTATCAAGGTTATGTGGGCTAAGATTGGGGTTTCCACAGCAACAAAAGGTCTGCAGACATTCCAGGCCTATGTTGCTTAGGGAATCAATGGATCAGCGCCAGCCTGTCTGGAAGCATGAAGTATTCATAAATTGAATGAATCAGCTCAAAAAGTTGTGGATTTCATGAAAAACACAGCCCCACAAAATGCATTTTTACAATACATGAATCGGCCCAATTTATCATGAAATTTGATTCATATTTCGATTCGTGCTCATGTCTAATTTCCAGTCTAAATGTTTTTGTGTTACAGTATTTCACATTTTCTCTTTCCATATGGTTATGATATTCATACACATTCTTCAGCTACAAGATAAAACTGGTTCCCATGTAGCTGGGGGGTGGGGCATGGAGCTGAGAAAGGAGACAAGTAAGGTTGATAACAATCTGGAGGAAAAAAATGTCCTGTCCATTTAATAGATCCTACATGTGTGGAAATGGGCAAGTGAAGCTTTTCTTGGCATGGAGGTAAGTAAAATCCCCTGATAAATAACTATCCTATATAACATTCTCCTCTGTTAAAGGACCAGGACATTTTTTCCCTACAAGTTGTTGGAAACCCTACTCAGCAGCCATCTGCCTGTGCAGTGTTGCAGTAAGAAGCCCGTTGCCTGCATCTCTGCTTCCTGATGCTCACTGATAAGGGTATTAGATTCCCCTCCTCGGTCTCTTGCAGTAGCTAGTATTCCTTCATGGAAACACTATTTAAGCCACCCCTGTGCTCCCATTAAACCAAATTGTCCTGGTATGAAAATGAGATATCAGGGAGAAGGGTTCTAGCTTAATTTTCTCCCTGGCATGCTAGTGTTCCATGTTCAGGGAGCAGCATTCAAATGTGAGCTTGTGCTAGTAGCCTGAAGAGGTTTAGCACCTCAGAGAGGATAAAGGGATGGAAAGCACAACTCAGTAATCATCCCTGTCTCACCAGCTTTTTTATATGTAATGTTAGAAATAGCTCTGACTGATGTAAGGATTCTATAGCACAATGGGTATGCTCTGAAAATACTTAATGATTCTTCGTGTTTCATAGATTATTATTTTAAAATTCATCAAGATAATCTATTTTTACATTCTTTTAAAAACAGCTTCCAGATTCTGATGAATGGATCCCTCTGTAATTTCTGAATGGAAAGAAAAAGATGGACATCAGTCTTATGAAAAAAATAAGTGTAGTCATTTCTTGAGGCTGCGTACCATGCTTGGTAGATAGGGGTGGGGGTTAGTTTAATGGGTATGGCCGATGCTTCATTACTAATCAGATTTGTGAGACAGTAGCACAACTGGTAAGCTCAAAGTAAGGTCTCTTGTCATTCTGCCATTGAAAAGTTTAATGAATTTCAGGAGACGACTGCAGAAAAATGAACACTCACAGAAAGGTCATGAATTAATGAAGTTTTCACTAAAGCAACAGACATGAGAGCTTCTAAGCAGGAGAGACGTGTTATTAATTTGAAGACTGTAATATCTGCACAATTAAACCAATGGGCATGTACATATCCATCTTTGCAGGCCCCCAGTTTTGGATTTCTGGTTTCCAAGTTGCTCCATAGTCTGATAAAAAGACAGAAGAAGCGTCTCTGATATTATTCTGTTACTAAAGGTCAGTCACTTCCATTTTCTGATTAGGGCTCCTCTTGAAATTCCTACTTCCTTACTTCCATGTACTGCAAAGGAGAGTCTCTACATCTGAACTGTTTAACATTAAATTTCTTCTGAACCCACATAGGCTCACATATTTTGCACAGAATTCATGCCAGCCTCAGTGGAGATAATAAGCGGGCCAGATAGGAAGAACCAGTATAACTAGGGTTGCCTGCTTCAGGTTGGGAAATTCATGGAGATTTTGGTGGTGGAGCCTGGAGAAGGCAGGGTTTGGGGAGAGGAGGGACCTCAGCTGGGTATAATGCCATAAGCCACCATAAGTCAACTATGACTTGACAGTAGTTTCCACCACATTATTGGTTAGCTGCCTTGGAATCCTGCAGTGTGAAGGTAAGGCATACATTTTTAAAAATAGATAAGGAATAAACTCTAAGTACTTTGAAAAAAAGAAGTGTGTATCTTTTCTCAGAATGCTGCTAAGAGAGAAAGGGGCAGTACTGATTTTTTTAAAGGCAGTCTCTAAGGTACAGTTTGACACTGGTGACCTACGGTCTCCCTGGAAGAACAGCTTGCTCTTTAATTCTAAGGCTCAGTTCATACACAACACGCAAAGAAGTGGTTTAAATAAACTAGCTATCAATGTAATTGGCTTAAATGTACTTAGAAGGGTGTAACTCTGTTAGAATTATATACTGACTGTATAGTTAGCATGATCATCAAAACAAGGCTGACTATATAATTAAAAAAAATGTTTTATTTTAGTAATGCTTTTAAATGTTTTATGGAAATGGAATTTTATTGTATTTTAATGGGTTGTTGTGATCTGCTCTGAGCCTGCTCGTGGGGAGGGCAGAATAGAAATGCGAAATAGATAGATAGATAGATAGATAGATAGATAGATAGATAGATAGATAGATAGATAGATAGATAGATAGATAGATAGATAGATAGATAGATAGATAGATAGATAGATAGATAGATAGATAGATAGATAGATAGATAGATAGATAGATAGATAGATAGATAGATAGATAGATAGATAGATAGATAGATAGATAGATAGATAGATAGATAGATAGATAGATAGATAGATAAGGGATTATCCACTAGCTGTGGTTGGTTAAGGTATGCCAAGCCACCATCTGACATTAGGCTTGCCAGGTTCTTGTTGATGGCAGGCAATCTCCTGGCAACTGTAGCCTTTGTCCGCTGGTCACTGTTGATTGGTAAGAGTAGGCAGATCACTCAGAGATTGCCCACCATCAGCAGGAACTTGGCAAGAAGGCCATGGAAATAGGTGCAAATGTGACTGAGTCCCTGGCCAATGAGGTCATTTCCAACATGAAACCCAAAAGAGGTACTATGTTTTGTACAATGCCATTGCTTCCAGCTTGTACTGGAAGTGATGTCATCAGTTAGTGCTGCAGACCACGTGCACACATTGCACACATACAAAAAGGTAAGTAACCAGTTTCATGCCCAATCCACCTCTTCTGCTGGTTGCCATGAGAGACCTGGGAAACTTATCTAATATCATGATCTGAACTTGATTTGTTAGCCAGGTTTAGTCTTAACTGTGGTTTGATATAGGAATGTTAACTTCCTGGTTTAATCCTGGCTTGTTCCCCAGCACTGTTCCCTCTGCAACGCAGGCCAGGATACTAGTCAAGTCTCTACAGATGAAGTAGGCCTCTTTATTTATTCTCCCAGTCTAGGAAATCACAAGCCCCCAAACCCAATTTCTTGCCCTCATGGAACTCAGGAGCAGGAGTAACAATGGCCTCCACATAATGATGCTCTAGGAATTTCCTCCAGGAAGGCAACCTAGAGCATCACCCAGAAGTAACACCACATCTTCTTCAAATTCTGCCCTCCCTGGGTACAGCCCCTGTTATATATTGAGATTAACAGCTCTTTATTATAATAAACATCTCTATTGGAGACTGGAAGCAGACTGATTGAAGACTCAGGCTCAACAGTAACCAATTTATACTTGTAGAAACCCACTTTTACAACAACCAATACAATGTAAGCAGCTAGAATCCTTCGTTTGCATGAACTATGTACAAGTATCTACTTTTGAGCACAGCGATTGGACTACAAAGCAACAGTTCTGATTGGCCATGCCGGCACCCAAACACCAATAGCTTTGTAGGCTTCAGGAGCCTTTTCTACTCAAGCAATACATAACAGCACCCCCCTCCAAAAATCCCAGCATTCACCAAGGCAGTGATGAGCGGTGATGAAACAAATATTAGTTAAGACAAGAATGGCCATCTCCAAGCCAAATTCTGATTAAAATTTACACTATGTCCAAGGCAAATCACTGTGTCCAGTCATAGGCATCAGTAAAGGAATGGTGTTCTACACACATTTGGCAGTACATCATTTATTTAATAATGATAAACAGCCAAAGATGAGATTGATTGACTGGGTGCAATACAAGGAAGAGCGGTACTGCAAAAATAAAGATCAACAATACCTCTAGAGAAATTTATGCTGTAAAAGAGTTTCTCTTCCTCTCCTTCCTTCCTGCTGTCTTTACCCAAGAGGTGAATGGGAATCTGTGTATAAGAGGGCTTGTCCCACTTGCCCTTTCTGTTCCTGTTGTAAGGTCTGTTGAGTTTAGTTAAGGATGGCTGGACCTGTCAGACAGCCCTTCCTTTCTTTATTAACAGAGTGCTCCTCCTGAGCTTCAACAAAGCAGCGTGGCCTAAACTAATATTTACCACTAGAGATGGGCATGAACCAAAATACGAACCAACGTTCATGACGAACCAGGCCAGTTCATGGTTCACGAACCAGCGGTTCATCGGAGCCCATTTCTGACAAACTGCCACGAATTTTAGGTTGGTTCATTTGGTTCATTTTTTGGTTTGTGACTGCAGACAGCCTAGCACTGATCAATCAGTTTCCTAGGCAACAGGGGATGGACTTCTTGCAGACCTTCTGCTGACCCGGAAGTGGCCTTCTGGTGGCCCAGAAGTGGCCTTCTGCTGACCCGAAGTGACAATTTGCTGACTTGAATGTGACGTTTTCACGAATCAAACAAACCAGTTCATGAACCGGGGCATGTTCATGAAAGTTTGTGGTTTGTGAAATGCAATGAACCACGAACCTCACGGTTATTTTTTTTCCAGTTTGTGCCCATCTCTATTTACCACACTACCGTACAAATTGCACACAGAGAGCCTCTCCTTCGAGTTAAAGAACCAATAATGATCTATTTATTTAGAGAAGTACATTAACTTAAGTATAGTGGAGAGAAGAAGTGACTAACTAATCTAGCTAATTAGGATGTCTTCAGGTTGATAACAGACCATCTGCTTCATTTGTCCTAGGAGGAGCTACCATGCTGCTTCTCCTGGTGCATGCAGGAAAAAAGGAAGAAGAGAGAGGTAGGAAGTTCCCTTGTACTACATTCTACCAGTCAGAGAAAGTGAGTGATAGTAGAGTAGCCAGGAAGGAGGCTGATACTAGCCTATCTATCTAACTCTATGGTTTTTGCCATCCTTGTAGTCTGGAAGATCTGAGCCAGAGACATCACTGATCCCTTTTTCTAACAAGGGCTAGTGTGCCACCACTCAAGCTGTGCCCTTTATTTCTCTACCTGCGGCCTGAGGCACAGCTAGGGGCTACATGTTTGTGTTTGTGTGTGTGTATATAATGCCTGACTCACACCCCACTCCCCGGACAGCTAACATTCTGTAGCCCAGTCATGAGTAGACATGGGCACGAACCAAAAAAAATTAATGAACCTGCGGTTCGTGGTTTGGTTCTGCTGACGAACCCGAACAAATGAACTGTAATGAACATTTCCCGTTACCGAACCAGTTCGCGGTTCGTGGTTCATGGGTGTTGGAATGGCCCCTGTTACACTTAGAGAGCCCATGTTCACAGGGAGTGTTTAGCAGGCTCTCCTCCAGCCAGCATCCAAGTTTGGTCAAGATTGCAATAGGGATCTTGGAGTTATACCCTCTCCAATCTGAGGCTCCCAGGAAACTCCCACTTGATACAATTAGAGCGACCAATTGATGTTGGCCCAGTGTACAAGGGGCTGGCCATCAGAACTGCCTATCAGGGTTTGCAGGGATGAGATTGGAGTATCCATGGCTACAGAACACCCCCCTTCTCCCTCCCTCCCCTGGGGTGTCTTCTCCCATGTAACCAATTGTAACCAATTTGCAGCTCCGTGGTTGGAAGGAAGACCTGCCGATCAAGGTAAGCTGGGCTTCGATTCAGGTTTCCAGGGCAACAGGAGTGCAGACAGAGTTCAGGCATTCCCCCAGCTCTGTTTCCAAGGGAATTGATTGATGGTGCCTGACTGTCTGGCTTCACGAACCACGGGCAAATGCAAAAAACCGGGCTTCCAACGAATGCTGGTTTGTTGTCCATGGAACCTCACGAACTGCCAGATTGCAAACAGATGATCAGGCGGTTCGTGGGTTTTTTTGGTTCGTAATGCAGTTCGTGCCCATGTCTAGTCATGAGTTTCTTGACTATATGTGTAATGAGCAGTCAGGTGCATAGGTGAGATCTTTGACCACAGTGTGAGGTCTTTAAAAGGAAAACATCTTTATTCTCTAAAATGCAATCTCAATTCACCAGTGCAAGAGGCACTGGAAAATTATATCAAAACACTATAGGGTATTACAGAACGAAGAAATTATAACATATGAGGCTAAGTAAGTTGTACAGTCACTGGTGTTACCTTGGCATTACCTTTCCTGGAATGGACACAAGCCTGCTGGAACCTTGAAAAATAGAGACTGGTCAAGACAGACTTCACCTCATTTTCTCTCTATTTCCCTGGACCTTGGGCTGCATAGTTCCAGTGTGTCCAGATCTTATAATCCTTCCTTTCCCAATCAGAAGGGTTTTTTGTGTAATGAACTGGGAGTGGATCAGCATGTGTACCTTTTCTCCAACCAAATGAAGGTTTATGTCCCAAACTTTTATGGCCCAACTCAGATATACTCAGCAGCCATCTATTGTGCTCCTTCCTGGCAGGTGGGCAAACGGCTTTCATCATCATGATT
This sequence comes from Eublepharis macularius, assembly GCF_028583425.1. Lineage (NCBI taxonomy): Eukaryota > Metazoa > Chordata > Lepidosauria > Squamata > Eublepharidae > Eublepharis > Eublepharis macularius. The sequence goes on along the minus strand of NC_072795.1, from coordinate 45,148,059 downwards.
ATTTGTCTCCATAAAAGAAACTTATCTGCTCCATGCCTACAGTCTCAGAAGTTTTATTGTTTTCTTTCCTTGGAAAGTATTTATTCTGAGATCAGGGCCTCCCTGACTGTTAATCAAGGAACCGGCATCTCTTTATCACAGCATATGCCACTGTGCCAAACTCACCTGAGATGGAGACCAACATCCAACACATGAATTTCTCACCTCTAGTTTGCCATACCCTCCTTAATATTTGGTAAGATTCCTCTTGAGCTGGTGCCTGCAGGTGAAAGAACATGTGTAACTGCTTCAGCCTTACTTCAAGTTGTCAAGGCTAAAAGTGACTCATTTATCTCCATGTGACTGAAGGTAAAAAGAGAGTGGGGAGAATACACTGAAGTTCCTACAGCAATAAAACATGGAGTTCATTGCCGTGCAGTTTATGAAACCTAGAGATGAGCTCTAACTCAATGACGAGCTGAAGGAAATGAGTCATTTGAGTGCCTCAAAATGCTTTTAGCTGCTTTGTAACATCATCTATGGAGAACTAATGAAATAACTTTGGAATATGATAGTTATATAGCTCATCTTTTTTAAAAAAATTGAAAGGAATTACCTAAAAGACCAGTGTGCTTTTATTTCCATGTTTTACATAGATAAGACATTTAAATTTAATCTACTTCATATGCTTCAGACAATCCTATTTACCAGAAACTGTTCCTCTTTTCCAGTACATGGGAAATACTCTTATTTTGGATCCATTTTTGCCTTTCAAGGTGCATTTTGCAGTTTTGGAGATTTCCACTATCTGTCCAAGGTCTATAGAAGTTGGGAGGAGTGGATGCCTTTTGTTTACAGTGCAGATACATACATGTACATGCACAAACATTAAGGCATCATGGAAGGCTTTGGCAGCCATTTCACATATTAGCAAGTCTTTTTTTGAATTACAGCTAACAGACTGTGGAACAATTAGTTTTTTGTGGTACATCTGTAAGCCAGGTATTGGAATCAAAGGTGAATTTAAGGTCTAGGGTCTCCTTTCTTAAAGCACCATACTTCACACTCATATACCTTGGTATAAGAGAACAACTGTATTTATTGGAGCAGAGATAAAAAGAACTTGCACTGTTGGATATAACATTCCCCAGCCCCCAAACTCGTTTCCCTTCCCATACCGAAACCTCAGAGTCTCAAGATGAGTGATGCCAGGGCCTTACTCACTGTCCATTAAGAGTGCAGTAGCTAAAGTCTGGGGTTGTCCTGTTGATGTTCTGAAAGCAGTCTTCTTGCCAATTATGCAGAATCTAGCAGTGGGCTCTGGGAGAGAGCATAGAATCATAGAGTTGGAAGGGGCCATACAGACCATCTAGTCCAACCCCCTGCCCAGTGCAGGATCAGCCTAAAGCATCTCTGACAAATATTCATCCAGCTCTTCTTGAAAACTGCCAGTGAAGGGGAGCTCACCACCTCTCTAGGCAGCTGATTCCACTTTTGAACTACTCTGACCGTGAAGAAGTTTTTCCTAATATCCACCTTTGTGGATGTAGTTTTAGCCCATTGCTTCAGGTCCTACCCTCTGCTGCCAACTGGAGCAGCTCCTTGCCCTCCTCCAAATGACAGCCTTTCAAATATTTAAAGAGAGCAATCATGTCCCCCCTCAATCTCCTCTTCTCCAAACTAAACATTCCCAAGGCCCTCAGCCTTTCCTCGTAGGGCTCAGTCTCCAGACCCCTGATCATCCTTATTGCTCTCCTCTGCACCCTCTCGATTTTGTTCACATCCTTTTTGAAGTGAGGCCTCCAGAACTGCACACAATACTCCAGGTGCGGCCTGACCAAGGCAGTATAGAGAGGGGCTATGACCTCCTGAGATTTCGATGCTATGGCCCCTTTGATACAACCCAAGATTGAATTAGCCTTTTTTGCCACTGCATCACACTGACTGCTCATATTTAGTTTATAGTCCACTCTTACCCCAAGATCCCTTTCACATATCCTACTGCCCAGAAGTGTATCCCCCATCCAGTATTTGTGCTTCCCATTTTTGTGGCCCAGATGTAATACTGTGCACTTGTCTTTGTTGAATTGCATCCTATTCACAGCTGCCCACTTCCCTAGAGTATTCAGATCTTGTTGAATTTTAATTCTATCTTCTTCAGGAAGGGGAGCTGTTGCTGCTGCTGTCATTCCAGTCCCAGAGCAGTTTAGCTGCTCCTAGGGACTGTCATTCTATTCTGGGGGGCCGTCATTCCATTCTCACAGGAAGATTCTCTAACTCTATCCCACTTTTTCATAGTAATGTTTTGATGGTGCAACGTATTTCAATAGAGCCAATGCAAGTCAATTGGCATTTGTGGTTCCCATTATATCTAATGGAACTTTTCTGGAGGCACCCGCTTTGGGGGTGTATAACTCAGACATCTGAAATCCAAACTTTGCCAATCTTGGAAGGTGGCTAGAAGAGAGCCTGCTGAAGATTCCCTGTGAGTTTGGCATCTCTGACTGTAAAGGGGGCTATTCTATGGTTTCAGGAAGTGACATGACAAACTGAATGAACCAAACGAACTGGTTTGCAAACCAGGCAACTTAGTGTAGGTTTGTGGTTCATGAAATGCGACGAACCACAAACCACCATTTTCCCAGTTCCTGCCCATCTCAAGTGAACACTCTCATTCCCTGAATATTTGGAATTCCAGACAAATTCGGTGAATGTTCAAAATTTCAGCGATATACTGCTAAATGTTTATAGTCATCTAAGGGCCAAGCTACACATGACGAATGACACTTGAATGGCAAGTGGATTGAGTGGAGGGCAAGTGAACAGGGAGAAATACACTTGCCGTTCAAGTGTCATTCGTCATGTGTAGCTTGGCCCCTTGTGTGCTTGTTATCTATATGAGGACACTCACCAAACTGTGGACTTCCACTGTAACTTTTTTTAAAAAAAGAAAGCTAACAACTAGTGAGAATGAAGTGTGCAGACAGGAGATTCTTTCTGACCAACAGACCTTGAACAGAACACTGTAACTGCTGAACAGTTTTCCCCTGAGGAAAAATGTACATGTTCAAAATATATTTACTCCTTTAAAAACATTCTTGGAAATAAATCTTGCATGCACTGATAAGTTGGGGGGGTGCCTTTTTCATCATCAATTTGTTGTGTAGCTTGATTTCAGGTTGTGATAACAGAAAACACATTTCCCCTTTTCGCACACACCACTAATATTCACATTAAAACCTCAGAGAAGTCTATAACCATTGATGTCTGTGTTCTTTAAACCACTATCATGCCAATCTAGGGAAGTAAACAGATTACTTTTTAAAAATTGGAAATAAAAAATAGTAGAGCCACCAAAAGTGAACATCAAAATATAGTATGCTGAGAAACTCAGAGTCCTTAAAATTACTAGACATTTTTTATACCTTACAAATGCTAGGCCACACTTTGAAAACACAGATCAGTGTAATGGTTACTACTACCTGCTGAATACACAAAAGAAATTCTTTTTGGGTTGGCAAATCAGAACCAAGCAATCATTCACAAGTTGAGAATTATGGGTCAATAAGATTACATTGCAATAGTGGAATAGCCAAAGATATCAGCTGAATCTAATGGAGCGGAGATATTTACCTTTAATGTTCTAATAAAGGGGGGGGAACAGCACACACACAAAGCAAGGAGCAGAGACGTTAATCTGCTAAATTAATCCATTCATAGAATCATAGGGTTGGAAGGTACCTCCAGGGTCATCTGGTCCAACCCCCTGCACAATGCAGGAAATTCGCATCTACTTCCCCTTCCCGACATACACTCAGGGACCTTTGCTCCATGCCCAGAAGATGGGAAAACTCTGTCAGGATCCCTAGCTAAACTTGCCTGGGGAAAATTGCTACCTGACCCCAAGGTAGCGATTGGCATTACCCTGAGCACGTAAGAAGGGGCCACAAGAACTAAGCACTGATGTAACCCTTCCTGCCCTCCCTCTCATGATCTGCCTAGGTTCACAGAATCAGCATTGCTGTCAGATGGCCATCTAGCCTCTGCTTAAAAACCTCCAAAGAAGGAGAGCCCACCACCTCCCAAAGAAGCCTGCTCCACTAAGGGACCACTCTGTCAGGAAGTTCTTCCTAATGTTAATTTGTTTTATTATATAGTTTTGATTTTCAACCAAATGCTGTCAAATCAAACTGTGAAAAATAATACCACTTCCCTTAATATCCTGAGAAAGGAGACAAAACTCACTCACACGCTTGTCAATTTAGCCACTCCTCCCTGTATAAATGAGAAATGTAATTTCCTATAAAAGCAACGCTTTCTCCTCCTTTCTTGAAATCTGGCAAGGAGGATTCTTTGGGTGAGACATCCAGTCCATCCTTAAGAATTTCATCCTAGTTGGATGAGAGATAGAAAAGGTGTATTGGCCTTTAATTTCCTCTAAAATGAAAATTCATTATCCTATCTGCCTGAAAATTGGTAGGGAGAATCGACTGAGGGTTACAAATCTCTAACAAGATCATCAGCTTTGTGTGAGGGAAAATGCATTTCCTATTGGGACCAATATAAATAGAGAATAAAATAAAGAATAGAAACCAATCTAACAACTATTAACAAGACAAAAAACAGAATCCCACAAAAAACCTGTTGAAATTCTCAGTATCCAATCAAGCAGTTATATCCCATGCAGAGGACTGGGTTTATCATGTTGGATATTGGTGACCATGATAAATGGGAAGTCTCATATTCAGTAAAAGTAACAAACATTGTTTATTTCTAAACAAAAAGGATCATGTTGGAAACACAGCTAAACCCTCCTCACTCTTCCAATCTCCCAGTTTATCTTGCTGTTCTTGGCTGAGTTCAGCCATTTTCTCCCAGCCTGGCCAACTTCTGACTGGAAGAAAACTGCTTCAAGCAGAAGAGGATACATTTTAGCTCCCATTGCCAGGACATCCTGGTTTTGGTCCCCACTCAACCATGATGCTTTCTTAAGACATAAGTGGGAGGTTGCCTGTGTTTTCCCTCAGCTACTTTTGTTAACAGCAGCTGGAAGAAGGAGCTGCAGTCTGTATCTGGGAAAAGTCATGATGACTGCTTTTGCATGAAATTAAAGATGGTGCAAGATTGCTCATCCTAAACTGCTTCATAAACAGGAATGAGAGAGAACTACAGCACTTATATTAAAAGCAGATGCCGCAGTGTGGTAAAGTGTTACACAGGACGATACTGCTAAGAAAAAGAATTAAATATTGGAGGAGAGGCCATCTGCTTCCTGGTGGTGTCTGGGAGGAAAAAGCTGTGTTAGGGTTGCCAGACCAGCCCTGGCAATTGACAGGAAGTTAGCATGAGCAGGGGCATGCCAATCAGTGCAACACTGGAAATGATGTCATTGTATCAAGGTGATACTCTAGGACTCCCTGTGCAAAAACAAACTGAATCTGTATTTGGGGAAGTCTTGGAGCATTGCCCCAATGTGATAACATCACTTCCAAATACCCCTGACACTGTTGTTGTTAAGATGACAGCTGGAGTTGTTGTAGGGGATTTAGGCCCAAGTTGTATTATGTAAATAAACCTGTTCAGTTCATTCTCAGGCAGCTAGGATTAGTTTATTATGGAGCCTGGAGGATCTTCCAAGTTCCTATATAACATACAGGAACCAAGATCATGATCATGTCCTCCTGTCTCTTCCTGACCAGCAGAATACCAAGAATTGCACAACATAAAGTATCATCCAAAAGCTTTCTTCTTCTTCTTCTTCTTCTTCTTCATTTCCTGATCTCTGCCCAGAGCTACTCTGGAGAAAAGAAGGATGTGGCACATGGGGCCCTTTCCACTGTGCCCCAATAAACTTCTGCTACTAATGGATGCTGCTGCATGGTGAACTTAGGGGGGGAAAGAGTGGGATGTAATGATTAAAGTGTCAGACTAGGACTGATGAAACTAATGTTCCAGTCTCCACTCTGGCGTGAAACTTGCTGGGTGACCTTTCAGTCAGTCACTCCCTCAGTCTAACCCTGCTCACAGGGTTGTTTTGAGGGAAAATGGAAGAAGAAGGAAACATGTATGCATCCTGAGCATGAAATAAAGTGTAATAAAATGAAATCAAAATGCAACAATAACACAAATGTATAAATAAACAAATAAATGTTACTGCTTTTTGCTCCTAGAATGAAGTATGGAGGATAAGATAGTGTCTGGTTTCATCCTGCATTCAGTCACTGAATTGAAATTGTGTATAAGATATTTCAGATAGGTGATGCCAGCAGGTTTGTAAAGAGTCTGATGATGTACAGAAGAGAGGCAATGCTCTAACGTATACATTTTGAGCATTCTTTCTATGGATTTTGGGGCGGCGGGGTGGGAGGGAGACTCCTGCTGACTGCAGTGTGTTATTCACTCAGTAGGCACTAAAGGGAATACATTTCTCTACTTGCAGGTGGAATACATTTTGTTTAGAATGAATACATCACATGGAACATGACATACACCATGCAGATTCTACACACATTTTGAAGAACAGAAGATTATTCTTAATCTCTTCCAGGCAGGAATTATGTCTTTCTATATTGTTTAGTCCCAATTCTACCTCTCATCATCCTAGTTATTTTTTATTCCCTTTCAGTTCCAAATGACACCATTCGATTTGGTTGTCTATATTCAAGTGTCATTTCATCCTCTAACTTTCTTTTTGATACAAAGTGAACCTTTAGAATTCAGAATGAATTCCTTTGGAAATGCTTAAGATTGCTGGGCCAGTCTAAGTAAACCATCAGACAATTAGGGATAGTTACAGTAATCGCCGCACATTACTGAAGGAAATCTCTGATGAAAATGATTTTTGAAGACTGAAATAGCATCTAACTCTTAGGACACAGTCCCAAAGTTCTGCTGGAGAAACTGAAAAATGAGTGATCAGCCTCTGCGCATGTGCAAGTCAAAGATCATTTATCTAGAGATCCGGAGTGAGTGTTCAAGTCCAAACTATGAAGGTTATTGGGAAAAAACTTTATATGAGTAAGTTTCCGCATATAACTGATGCCACAAAGTCTTAGTTCCCCTCCTAAAACTTTGTATACACAATGCCGCTTATGTGGCTAAAATAAAGTCCTTTTGATGCCAGTGGTGTCTGCAGTCATGCTGTTATTCTGCTCCCAAGAAGACTACGTGGGAGACTATAGGCCTCTCCTGCTCAACACATTCATTTGGTTCCACTCAGCTGCAATTCTTCTTCCACTTCCCTGGTCACTCTTCCCTGTACTGTTCAACTGGCACTCCACTCCTCTTCCATTCGTCTGCCATTTTCCTCTCCCTGCAACATACCAAAACACATGGCAACAGCGGCCTGAAGTTGTGCTAGGGTTGCCATTCCTCCACTTGGGGCGGCAGGTCCCCTGATCCCACCCTTCCCCCCCATTCCCACTTACCTGGCCAGTGGGGGGCGCTCCCTGGGATGCTTCCTCCCTGGGTGGCACAGTGCACCTCCGGACAGGGGGCACGCTCCTGCACCACAAGAGCGGGCAGCAGCAAGAGTGGGTGGTGCCTGCAAGAGCAGGCTGCTCTTGCCACTGCCGCCACTGCTGCCACCGTGCCCACTCTCACTGCCACAGCCTGCTCTTGTTCAGTGCACAGGGGACAGCGGGCAGCAGTGGCAAGAGCAGGCTGCTCTCACCACCACGGCCCCTGTGCACCTAACAAGAGCAGGCCACGGTCGCACAGGCAAGAGCAGCTTGCGCCGGCTAGAAGGGCCCCCTTTGACCCGGGGCACCCTTTGACTCCACATGATGATGTCAATCCTGGAAGTGATGTCATCATGTGAGCCAGGAGCGCACGTGTGAGAACAATGCAAGGTGAGTAACGGCTACCAGTCCCCCGCCGGGAGACCTGACAACCCTAAGTTGTGCATGCTTACCTGAGCTCTCCAATTTTGGGACACATCTGTCATACCCTCACACTGCCATGTCTTGCAGATGTGCCGAAACAATTCCGGTTATTGAAACACCCACTTCAGAGATCTGTCTGGTAGTTCCCACCATGCATACCACAGATAAGGGTACTATCTTAATTTATTCCTTTATTCTAGTTTGAGGGTCAGGCAGGGCATGGCAATATCAAAGAGGGGTGCATCATTGTGTTCAGATTCACTCTTTCCCCATGTGTTTAACATGGGGGCATCTTTGCCATGCTACTCCATGATTGGGGGTTGTTGGCATTTTTGCTATGGATTCTAATGTGTTTCCACAACCATTCTGCTACCATTTTGTGGGCCACATTTTGTTGGTCTCACTCTCTACCCTTTACGGGTCTGCATCTAGCTCACCTGTCCAGCCATAATGGTCTGGTCTTGTTTACAAAAAGAATCAGGTGAGCCTCAGTTGGAGAGTGCGTACAAGACAAAGGATGCAAAATGAAATAGGAGAATAGGCAGGAAGAGACCACTTTGCATTATTGAATTTAATAATGAAATACAACACCCAAGTAGTTTGGCCATAGAAAGCTGTAGTCCTGGTACAAAAGGAAGGCCCAGAGAGAGGGGGATGACTGAGCTGGGCACTCAACTCAGTAAATACTGAGTAGAACAATATTTTTTTTACTGAACAGTAAAAACTGTTCAGTCCAATTCCCTGTTGTCTGGTCTTTATTCAAAAATATCCTTATTCAAAAATATGATCCATAACCCAGTCGTAGCAGTGCTTGCATTTGCACAGTTTCGCTTAAATGAGTGCCATTAATACAATCCTAGAATTATCAGATGGTTTTTATTTTATTTGCTTTGAATTTCTATTCCACCCTCCTCACGAAGGGCTCAGGGCGGGTTACAATGAGTTAAAAACATTAAAATTAGTTTATCCAATATAAAACCATAAATAAATTTTAAAAGATTCACTTATAAAATATACACTAAATACAATAATATATAATAGTCAGATTGTGGCAATCTGTACAACAGCATATGCAGCTCAACAAACTAAGGTGGTGGACAGTCCTAATAAGGAAGGTTCAGGTGGTTTGTTCTATATACAACTTTATTTATTTACATCATTTATACCCCATCTTCCTCTCCAATGGGGACCCAAGTGGCTTACATCATTCTCCTCTCCTTCATTTTATCCTCACAACAACCTTTCGTAGAAAGTTAAGCTTAGAGTGCATGACTGCCCATAGTACCAAGTGAGCTTCTATGGCACAGAGGGGATTCAAACCTGTGTCTTTCAGATCCTGATCTGACATTCTAACCACTAATTCATAATTAGTTCTTTGCATATTAAATCTAGTCAGCATTCATAAGACTTGTAATAAGAGTAAATTAAAAGGAAAGGACTCTGGCTTGTTTCCAAACAGAAGTTTAAAAACCCATCACGTGCCTTTAAGTTTTCTTTAAAAGTTGTGATGATTTTCATTGATTCCCTCCTCCCAATGAAGCCCCTAAGCCCTCCCCACACAATTCTGTTGCGGGGCGGGGGGGGGGGGTCAGTGGACCTTCACAAACAGCATAATAGTAGGTAAGTAAGTAGTTTTAATACGGACTAGGACTAGCACAGAACATCTATAGTCAGGGAGGGAAAATGGTAGAAATCACCTTCCCTCTTAAGAAAACTTGCCTTTAAATCATTAAAATGTGGTTGAGGGATGTGCATCTTGTCCTTTGTGTCACACTCAACTAGGTCCTTGCTGCACTCAGTCTTTCTGTCATTGTCCTACATTGGCTTTTGCAGAATTTCTTTCAACCAGTATTTCCATTTTATTCTAGAGGCAGCTTCCAATCTGCACAGTCTATTTTCTCATTACTTCTATTGAAGTATATTTACAGCTACTAGAGGGAGAAATAGCAGTTTCTTATTCACACAGCACCCAAATATATAGTAATTATATGTCTTCATTCCACTAAAACCAATATTTCTGTCACTAGGCTGGATGGACCTATGCTAATTTTTCCCTGGCCAAAAGCTGTCTTTGTTCAAACGAGGTTGAATTGAATGTATGGACTAATCGCTCCAGGTGAGACAACAACTTTTATTAAATCTAAGTTTTGGAATCAGTTTACATAGAACCTCCATTTGTGTTCAGCAGAAGCTATTAATAAAGGTGTGGAGAGAGAGAGAGGTCTCTGTATACTCCTTTTCTATATTCAGCTCTACACCTAATTCAAACGAGCTCTACAATGAAAATAGAAATTTAATTACTTCTTCACACAAGCATCTCCCTTGAGCTTCCTCCAAGCTTTTTTGTGAATGACTAACAGAGCAGATGCTGCAAACAAAGCTGGCAGTCTCATCTTGCTGGCCTGTTAAAAGCAGTGACTCATCAGTATATGACGTCAAACTTCTGAAAAGAAAGAGAAGGTTTAAAACAAGTATCACCAACTAAGAACCTCAACTTCCTCCTAAGCAAGCAAGTAGCTTTGGCCAGGTGCTAGTGACTTTGTTGGCTTGGGAAACTGATCAGAGAAGGAAAATTCCATTGTGAGAAGAGCTGAATCATAAACAAAGGAGGCTTCAAATTTTAGGGGAAGTGACAACAGCTGAATGCATGAATGGTACAAACACCTGCTTTTTCATGCTTCCAGTGTCTGAGAGGATAGAACTCAGGAAACTTCTTGATCAACTTAAAGCCATAGCCACGTGGCACACACCCATCACAATCCAGAGGAGTTAGCCGTGTTAGTCTGTAGTAGCAAAATCAAAAAGAGTCCAGCAGCACCTTTAGGACTATCCAATTTTATTGTAGCATAAGCTTTCAAGAATCACAGTTCTCTTCGTCAGATGCATCTGACGAAGAGAACTGTGATTCTCGAAAGCTTATGCTACAATAAAATTGGTTAGTCTTAACGGTGCCGCTGGACTCTTTTTGATTTTACCCATCACAATGCTTCAGTGCACGGTATGATTACAGAGAGCCAGTTTGGTGTAGTGATTAAGAGCGGCAGGACACTAATCTGGAGAACCAGGTTTGATTCCTCATTCGTCCGCTTGAAGCCAGCTGGGTAACCTTGGGTCAGTCACAGCTCTCCACAGCTCTCTCAGCCCCACCTGCCTCACAGGGTGATTGTTGTAGGGATATTAATAATAATAACATACTTTGTAAACCACTCTGAGTGGGTGTTAAGTTGTCCTGAAGGGCGGTATATAAAGTGAATGTTATTGTTGTTATTAAAAAAAGATCCCAGGAGAAGGCAAGCATATTTTTCTCAGGACATGTGGGTAGCAAGGTGCTTGCTATGCAAAACACACAATCTATGCTATCCTAGTCTGCCAGTTGAGTTGCCAACGAGTAAATTACCTAGAAAGATTAAAGAGGTGAGATGCCTTTTGAATGCATGGCATCCATTTAAGTAGTATGTAGGCACAGGTTTGGGAAATGCTTCTTTTCTGCTTGCAAAAGGTGTTTACAACTGTGGAACAGTGGAGGCAACTTTCAGCAGTTTCACCTTCAGGTTGCAGATCCCCACTTCACCACCTCCCTATGCTGTTTCCAAGGTACATTGAATAGCAGGGGCAGAATTTCAGCATGGGGCAGCACTGCATGTTGTGTTCTCTGATCATATTAGGTAGGAGGATCCCATATGAGAAATGCTAATATTCCATGCCAGGTGGAGTTGCCCTATTTCCAGATGGGGTTTCAAAGAAATTAATGGGGAAAAAAGCAGCAATTCCATCATAAATAGCAGGCACTTCTGTAATCCTTTCTTATAAATCATTACCATCAAACTCATATATAATGTGAATACAAGCTGTTATTTTTTAAGTCAGAAATGTTTACCTATGTTTACCGCTTTGCTTAGAAGATATTTTTTCTGTCAGCCCCTTTAAGATTCCTGCCCCTCTCACGGTTATATTAGCTGAAGGGAGATTGCTCAGGGTGATGAGAATGACAAATTCACAGGGGGGAAATCTTAGGTAAGCAAAGCTGGATAGATCAGATAAATGGACTTTGGGATCTTACAGTTTGGGGGGACAGAGGAGACAACTACTTTTTTTAATTAACCCAAAGCTTTTCTTATAAAAATAATACAAATTAAAAAGCCTAGGTTTTTAAAAAAATTATTAGGTAGAACAAATTTTATGTTGCTGGTATGACAGGAGGACACCCACTGACCCTGGCTCAGTTACAGCCCTGCACAAATACTATGTATGCTGTTAACTTTTAAAGAGATTCTCTTTCCTTACGCTATTTGAAATAACCAGTCTTGCTTCCTGAAAATGTTCTATTGCTCCCTTATTGGCAGTTGGGATAGAATTCTGGATGATTAGCCCCCACCAGGGCTTTTTTTCTGGGAAAAGAGGTGGTGGAACTCAGTGGGTTGCCCTTGGAGAAAATGGTTGCATGGCTGGTGGCCCCACCCCCTGATCTCCAGACAGGAGGGAGTTTAGATTACCCTCCGCGCCACCGAGCAGCGCAGAGGGCAATCTAGACTCCCCTCTGTCTGGAGATCAGGGGGCGGGGCCACCAGCCATGTGACCATTTTCAAGAGGTTCCAGAACTCCGTTCCACCATATTCCAGCTGAAAAAAAGCCCTGGCCCCCACCCCAATTAAATTGTTAATAAATTTTTGGTGTATGCAGGAAGGAAAAAGACAATGGTGAAGTTAAAAAGAGGATAATCGGTGTGTGAATTTAATTTGTTCCATTTATAAATAAAAAGTTCCAAATAATAAACTGGAAATTTTGTGCTCCAGTCTCAATCTACTTATTGTTATTCATCTGGCAGAATTTAAATCATCATTTCAGTTCCTTGACAAATTATCTGATATGGTCAGTGATTAATAAGGATATTACAACTGGGCAATTAGAACATGCAACAAAGGCTGAGATGCATACTTCGCCAGAAAATGAAAAAGAAACTGTTCAACAAATTTTAAAACATGAAGGCATGACTTTTGACTTGCCAACCTCTTGGTGAGGCCTGGTGATCTCCTGGAATTACAACTGATCTCCAGGTTACAAAGATAAGTACCTCTTGAGAAAACAACAGCTTTGGAGGATGGACTCTATGGCATTAGAGCTCAGTTAAGTCACTACCCTCCCCATACCACACCCTCCCCAGGCTCCACCCCAAATCTCCAGTAATTTCCCAGCCTGGAGGTGGTAACCCTACTTGTCTTTCATGTTTGCATTGTGTCAGAAATTGAGCCAAGGTTTTAATGTTCCAGGGGTTCACTGAATCATTATTGTATTATGTGTTTACAAGCAGGGGATCTGAAAGAACTTTTAGGGAACATCTCATTTTCCTGTTTCCCTTTCTTCACTTTTCCATCTTTCTCCCTTTTTCTTGCTTCCTTTTTTTCTTCTCACCCATCAGCAAACCTATCTTTTTCTGTGTCCCTGTCTTCAGCTTTCCTTTCTCGCCTCCCCCAGCAACTCTCTCCAGGTAAAGTCTGGCCTTGTTGTGCAGTAGTCATTGCCAGGCCCAGTTGTGATGTTGCCTCTACTGGTGCCAGGCCCAGTAGTGCAGTGGCTGCTGCTGCTAGGCCAGACCCAGTTGCATGGTGGCTGCCTCCAGGCCAAGCCCAGTTCTGTAGGAGTGCCATCACCAGCCCAGGCCATGGTCTGTTGAGCAGTGGCCACTGTCAGGCTATGTTAAATTGTGTGGTGGTTGCTACCACCAGGCCTGGTCCAGTTGCATGGGAGCAACTGCTGCTAGTTGCAGCACTGCCATTGGCATTACACTATCACCAGAGATGTGCTGAAGTCACTCCCCAGGCACCAGGAAGTAACATCAGTAGATCCCCAGAATACTCTGGTATTTCTTTAAAACAAGCAGGGGTAGTTCTTTTAGTAGTTCTTTTAGAACTACCAGAACATCCCTTGCCACTTTCATTTTAAACCAGGTGACACCAGTGCTTTAGTGCAACACAAGCTCCAAGCTTCCCCCTCTTTCCCTTACCCAATTTCTCGCACCAATGCCTGAGCACAGGCAGGCATTGAAACCAATCACCAGGTGACCTCCCACCATAAGTGGGCACCTGGCAATCCTCATCCCTTGTTATATTTTTCTGATCTATTAATCCACATTCTGTGTCCCAGTTAAAAATTAGATATATATTACAGATACAGTATGGAGTTTTAAAGATAGCATAAGAGTATAGGAAATTCTGCCATACACAGCTTCTAAAGGTACCAGAACTCCACCTCTTCCCAAAAAAGAATTTTTAATTGAAAATTAATAAAACAACCTAAGACAAACTCAGAAGATCACACAGTTACAGTTTAATACCCTTAACAATTCTTTCTAGTCCATTTTATCCTACCAAAGATTCAAAGTCGCATTCATGGTTCTCTCTTCCCCATTTTTACTTTATAGTGGGTCAGTAGATTAGGCTAAATTACTGTGTTTGGCCCCAAGATCTCCAACCAAGCTTCATGGTAGTGTGTGGGATTTAAACCTAGGTCTCTCGCATCCAAGGCTGTTTCCACACGCTGTTAAAGAGACAGCCCACTCACTGAACTCTGACCTTTTTTTTTCACTCACTCCATACGTCTCCGATTTCAAAGTGGAAGTAGGCAGTTTGGCTTCCAGTTTTTCAGCATCTTTTCTGAGAATGGTATTTCCCACACTTTCCTGTGCCAGCTGAAAGAAGCTGAAAAAACAGAAGCCAAACTGCCTGCTTCCACTTTGAAATCGGAGATGTATGGAGTGAGTGGGAAAAAAGGTCAGAGTTCAGTAAGTGGGCTGTCTCTTTAACAGCATGTGGAAATGGCCCAAGTCTGACATGCTAACCATAGCATCACACACGCTGTCTCAAGTCCAAGCAAGCATTTTGTCCCTTTGTAGTTCCGATTCAATAAAACCATACTTGCAAGCATGAGCACTTATAGGCATAAAGAATCTCAGTTTAGTGGAGTACTTCTTACTCCACCATTATCATCATTAAATGGGGATTAAATTCCTGGTTATCAGATCCAATTTCTATTGGAATTTTATACATGATCCCTATTAAATCTGTTTTTTCAAAGATTTGCTTTTCAAATTTCTCAGGTGATTTTCTTGGAGTACTACATGTGAAAAGGATCTAGAGGTCTTAGGAGACTTTATGTTGAACATGAGTCAACATTGTGGCAGCTTAAAAGATAAAGTGATTTTGAGCTGTGTCAATAGACGTACGGTGTTCAGATCACATGATCACTTTGCTTAGACCTCTTTTGGAGTAGTGTGTTCACTTTTGGGCACTGCGGTGTAAGGATGTTTACAAGCTGGAAAGTGTTCAAAAGATGGTTGAGGGGTCTGGAGACCAAGTCCTATGAGAAAAGATTGAAGGAGTTGGATGTGTGTAGTCTGGAGAGGAGGCAACTGAAAGGTGATATGATAGTCCTCTTCAAATATTTGAAGGGTTGTCACATAGAGGATGGAGCAGAGTTGTTTTTTGTTTCCTCAGGGGGTTGGACCAGAACCTAATCATTAGGAAGAACTTCTTGAAGTTCCTTAGTGGAACAGGCTTCCTTGAGAGGTGGTGGGCTGTTTTCGGAGGTTTTTAAGCAGAGGCTAGATAACCATCTGTCAGCAATGTTCATTCTGTGACTCAGTATGAACTTAGATTGTGAGAGGGAGGGCAAGAAGGGGTGAGCCAGAGCTCTCATGACCCTTTCTTATGTGCTCAGGATTATGCCAATTGCCACTTTGGAGTAAGCAAGTAATTTTCCTCCAAGCAAGATTGGCCAGGGATCCAGGAGGGTTTTTGCCTTCATTTGGGCATTTGAGCAGGGGTTATTGGGGAGGGGCAGGTAGCTGTGAATATTCTGCATTATATAGGAGTTGGACTAGATGACCTTTGGGAGTTCCTTCCAGTTCTATGTTTCTATGGTTCTATAATGTCTCAACTTAAAAAAAATAGAAAGAGGAGAAATCTATTCCCTTTTTTGTCCAATGATTGTTCATTATAATTGTTTTAAATTTTTGGCTTTCTGATTAGTAATCAATTTATTCATGTGAGCTAAAGTAACTATAATGCCATCCTGGTTAATATGTCTCAAATAAGATAAAGAGACAAGTGATGAAAGAGAATAAATGCCAATTTAAATGTGTTCTTTCCTCTTAACACATTTAGAAAGCTAACGTATTTATCATTATCAAGCGTGTTCTGTTCTGAAGATAATAACGTGACGTTCAAAGGAGTTTTCAGATATATCCTTGTTCAAATCATGTCCATTAAATATCCCCTTCAGAAACCTATTGTGACAATAAGTATAATTGACAAGCATAATAATACTGTGCAAAAGAAGAGAGAGCTCAACTGTCTTCTCTAAAACATTTTTGAAGTTTATGTCTTACAACCCCTAGCTGCTTATTTTCCCAAACAAAAGCTAATACCATATGTGATAAAATAACTTCTCAACCTGCTGGTAACCTTTGTAAATTCACAGCTTTAGTGTGAAATGTCTAATCCGCCTTCTGTTTATGTTCAAAGGTTAGCCGAAAACTGCCTCTCCAGGTAAGACTAGCTGTTGTGAAACCATGGGGGGAAAGCAATTGATATGTAGATTCGGGCTTCTCTGAGAGGCAGCTGAATGTCACATCCACAGCAAAAAAAAAAATTAAAAAATCCAGATGCTTTTGGCAAAGGAAACCATTAGAGTCTTCTGGAAAATTTCAGCATGTGCTTGGGAAGAATTTGATTAAAAATAAAGGAGGAGTGTTTCCTTTGTTCAAATCAGAATGAGCAGAAACTTTGGGGATGATAAAAGGGAAATTCCATAATGGACCTGATGAAAGAAAACCAGTTACTATGAAGAAGCTCTACATAGCTACATAGCTATGGGGTATATAGCTACAAAGGTATACAACTTAGGAATTAACCTTTTCCCATCTTTAGGACATATTTACAGTATAAGAAAAGAGGATGCAGGCATTTCATTTTTTTATTTTCTTCCTCCACTCAATTCTTGTAAGTAGATATTTACTGCCAGTAAAGTATGAAGCAGCAGTTACTTTTATGTGCTAAGTAAGGACTGAAAATAGCCTACTTAATCCATGCTCACAAAGGAATTAATAGATGGGGGGACATTCTCTTTTTGGACATCAAATTGCCAAAACTGGCTGGAGTCCCAGAAATGTCCCTATACTAGGGTTGCCAGCCTATAGCTTGCAAACAGCAGGAGATGGGGGATGGGACCACTGCCATTGCACATGATGTAAAACCATAGAGTTTCTGGAGATTCCTAGATCAACATGATGTCATTTCTGTGTTTTCCATGGAAGTGAGATCACATCAAGTGCAGCCAGTGATGATTTTTTTTAAAAAAAAAAATTCTCTTGCTGCCTGAAGAAGCAGTGGCAAGAAGATCAAGTTACCAGTGGGAGGTCTTCCATTTGGCAACCTCAGTAAATGCTCTCAGTAAATGCTCAATATAATGCTAAATGACAGAGAAAGAATATATTCTAGAGGTCAGGAAGTCTCCATTCCATATTCCTTAAGTGTTTGTATTGTTTCACAGTAATGTCTGTTTTTAAAAGAGAAAGGGATTCATGTCATGGCCCTGCTCATTACTAACCTCAGCAGTCTGCAGCACGGATTTAGGACACTGAGAGTGTCCTCCAACATCTGTTCTCTAACAAAGGGAAAGGGCAGGACACATCTGAGTTCACATCCTAAGCTATACAGGATACATTGTGGAGAGAAGTGATGAAGGACAAAAGCTGCTGGGATGAATTGCAGCAGGCAGTGAGGATGAATCTTATTCATGTAGTGGAAGGGTGGCCACATAGGAGAATGCTAAGCAAAGTGATTAACAGTGCAATTCTAACCAAGGTTTTAGCCCATAGCTTTAGAAGCGTGTAACTCCGCCTAGGTTTGTGCTGTAAAATTGCTTTGGAACGATCAACACAATGGTCTAAAATCTGTGCAGGGTTGATTCTAGCCCTGACTATTCCTTCTGTTTTGCTTTATCTTAATTTCCCCTTGGTGGGATTTTGACCCTCTCTCTCAATTGCTTTGAGATGCTTATATTCTGGCTCACAAATATGCTTGAGGTTGTACAGTGAGCCTCTTGTGTTCTGCTGAGCTAGAAATAAGATGCAGCCCAGGATGCCTTCAGCAGAAATTGGGCTGCTCTTGCTATTTTGTGCTAGACGCCTGGATCTCTACCTTTCAGAGGACGAGGACCCCTTTTTAACATCTAACAATTTTGCTAAACCTCCCCCCACATGATAGTAGTTGTACTATTAGTACTATCAGTATCCGTTGACTGAGGAAATACAAAATGACAAAAAGATCAAACTGACAATGCTTAGTACACATATGATTCACAGACCCTGCACAAACACTCTGCAGTCCCCCCCAATGGTCCCTGGACCCCAAGCTGGAAACTTCCATGCTAGACTAAGTCTATGGTATTCTTCATTAATATCTGTAGGAAACACAGCCCACATTTGCACCAACTAATTGCAAGGGAACGCATAACCAGTACACTGATACCAACCTACTCTCCTGGCTTTCCGCAAACAATGCAAAACTTAATTATTCAAAAAGGCTTTTTGCTCGAATGTGAAGGATGTATTGTAGGGATGGGTCTCAGATGCTTCGCTAATGAGTTAGGGACCATAGACTTCACCACTATGTTGCCTTACATATTATCTGCTTTTAATATGTACTCCTACATGCTACCTGTGCTTTATGTTGTCTAATGTCAATCCTAGAAGTGATTATGTTCTGTTCCAGTATTTTCTTCTACTTTGTATTGGATTCTTGCTAACGCTATGTCTTTTAAATTTGTATCTATTTACCCTATGGCATTGTTTATGGAAATGTCCTTGACACTATATGGAAATGTACTTGATTCTGTATGGAAATGATATACTGTATGGAAATGTACTTGATACTGATTGTACTAAGCTCATACTCATACTCAGTGAGAAAAGTGGACTATAAATGACATACATACATACATACATACATACATACATACATACATACATACATACATACATACATACATACATACATACATACATACATACATACATACATACATACATACATATGAATGCATCGTGCTTAGATTTCATTCTTGAAGTCAATATTAAATCTAAGAGATGCTATAATGGGGAGGGAGGGAGAGAGGGGGAGAGAGAGTGAGAGAGAAAGAAAGAAGCTTGCCCTTTGCTAGAACTTCTGTTGCCTGACATCTATGATATTTTATCCCCAGTCTTCAGTGATATGAAATCAAAAGTATATATGCTCTGTTCAAGCCCCATTCTTTCTCTGTGTGTAGCAATAAAATCTAGGCTGCTTTTCCCTCTGGCAATAATTCTCAAGTAGAAAGTTTTCTCCTTTATTTCTCTTAGAAATATAGCACAACATAGTACTGGAAGAGAGAAGGAAAGTTATTATAAAGGCAACCTTGCTTATTTTCAGCTCCATGAAAATTGCAGTGCAGGAAACAAGATTTACCAAAGCCATTCTCTTTGCAGGGATATGCCAAATATTTGTGGATCAATCTGAAAAGAGGAAGCACTACACCAAAATCAAGCAGGATGTCAATCTGTGGGAGAAAGCTAAAGAGTCTGGGTCTTTTCTGTTTAGAAGAAAGATAGCTAAGAGTGGACATGAAAGAGAATTATAAAATGATGCATGTAACAGAAAAAATAGACAGAAAAAAGCCTCCGTCTTATAAGATTAGAATTCATTGGGACCTAGTGTGCAAGATGCCTGTTAGATTCAAGACAGACAAAAGAAAATATTTCTTCACATGGTGTGTTATTACTTTGTGGAACTCATTTCACATGATGTTGTAATGACCACTGGTTTACATGACTTTAAAAGTAAATTAGGCAAATTCATGGAGAATAGGTCCTTTAATGGTTTTTTGCTATGATAAGTAAATGGAACCTCCATGTTCAGAAGCAGTATACCTCAGCATATTAAGTGCTAGGAGGTGATAACAGCAGGGCCGAATCTACGGTTGCCGGCGCCCAGGGCAGCCAAAGATTGGCCACATGTGTGCGCTCCCAGCACTGTGATGACATCACTTCCATGATGTCATCACGCAGGGCGGCGCGTACCGCCCCGCGGCAAGCCAGCTGTCCTGGTGCACAGTGGAGCTGGCGGTGGCAGTGCAAGTGGCTGGGAGGCCACCCGTGCTATTTGCCTTCCCTGCAGGACAGGGGGTGGCTGGCTTGCTGCATGATCCTGTCCTGCGGGGCAGGCGAATGGTGCGGGCGGCCTCCCAGCTGCTGCCTTTTGCCTGCCCCGCAGGACAGGGGGCATGTGGCAAGCATGCCCCCTATCCTGCCACCTGCACGCTCCTGGTGCTGGCAGCTGCACCCGGCGCCCCCTCTTTGGTGGTGCCGGGGACAGACTACCACCCCTGCCCCCCCCCCATCGATCCGGCCCTGGATAACAGGGAGAGGATTTGGCCTCCATGCCCTGCATACAAGCCTTACTGGGAAGAGAAAGCCACCCTCCTGTTCCTCTTCCCACCACTGCCCCCTCGCCAAGCAAGGGGCAAGAGAAGGAAGAAAGTGTGCGGCTGGCTGGAGGTGACGCAAAGGAGCAGCCTGCTGGTCTATATAGACCTGCTGAACCAGCAGGATTTTATTGGTTTTGTGGTCATTTGTTTATTTATTTAGGATATTGCTTCTTCAGAGTAAAACAGCATAATATAAAAACAAGCTGTTAACAAAAAATTATAAACAAGCCATTGATCATCAATAACATAAAAACTGTCCATTAAATAGAATAGGCCATTTAAAAAAACTGGTAAGATAAACCCCCTAATTAAAAGCCCGAGTAAAAAAGATGTATTTTGTTTTGAGTACATGCTGAAGGTCACATAGCATAGTGGCACTGATCATATTAATGCTCTACAAATGGGGTTGCCAGCTTTAGCCTGAGAAATTCTGGAGATTTGGGGGTGATGCCTGTAGAGAGGGGTATTTGGGAAGAGTTTTCAACTAGCATCTATAATATATAGAGATTCTGCCCTTTAAACTTGCCATTTTCTCCAGGGGAATGGATCTTTGCAGGCTAGAGGATCAGTTCTAATTCCAGGGGAACTCCAAGCCCCTCCTGGAAGTTGGCAACCCCACCTACAAATAGAATTGGCAAGTTGTAAAATAGACAGCTCAAGACATTCTTTACTCAGCAAGTAATTAAATTGTAGAATAATAAACTGCTAGTGGGCGTAGTAATAGCCACTAGTATAGATTGTTTTTTTTAAAGAATTTTTATTGGATGGGTTTACAAACATAAACATAAAAATCATTATCATTTTCCACCCCATTGCATTTTCCCCATTCTTCCCCCCCTTTTCTAGTGACTCCCAACAGTTTTCCATACCCAACTTAATCTAAAGAATATATCATATAGATTCTTAAAGTCTATAATAATATATATAATATATATCTATATAATACATACTAATCTAATCTATTTACTTGTATTAACTATCTTAATAGCCACTAGTATAGATTGTTTTAAAGTGGATTAGTTAGATTCATGGAAGAGAGGTCCCACGATAGAGCCATGATGACAGATTCAAAGTCAGTAAACCTCTAAATACTAGCACTAGGAGCAGGGCTCATTTTGAGGGGGAATGTGCCGGAATGCAGTTCCAGCAGTTCTCCCAAGAGATCCGTGTCAGGTGGCCCCGCCCACCTGATTTCCGGCCACTTTGGGCCCATTTCAGCTTGGACTGGGGCCAAAATACCCCGGATCGGGCCTCTGACAGGCGGTGGATCACTCTCCTGCTCAGCAGCGGCTTGATCTTGACCATTTGGGGCCCCTTTTCCACCATTTTCAGCCCCTCTTTTTTGGCCCAATTTCGGCCCTGAATGGCCAGGATAGGGTACAAAACAGCCAGATTAGTTGATGTCAGGGGGTGTGGCATATGCAAATGAGTTCCTGCAGCTCTTTTTCTAGGAGTTGATCCCTGACTAGGAGACAACATCAGAGGAAGGCCTTAGCTTCTATGTCCTCTCCAGGGAAACTGGTTAGCCAGACACTTTCTGCCAGAGGAAGAGCCCCTTGTTCTGCTGCAACTGCACACTGGTGAGCAAAAATGGCCTCGGCATTGGTTTGGGTCAGGTTGCAATTTTCACTGATGGAAGGGGATTTCTTTCATGGCCATCAACAAAGACTGCTTTCATACTGTACATGAAACTGACAAACAAAATCAGCCGTTCCTGTATCAAGCTGTCGAACACAGAGGGAAACCACACCCACCGGAAACAGGTTGACAATTAATAGAAAATTTGTAATTATTAAGTGCAATTGAAAGTGCAAAGTGCTACTAATTCATAAATACTTCCATAAATCCATTCATAAATACAGTGTCTCCTGTATTTATGAATGGATTTATGGAAGTATTTATGAATTAGTAGCACTTTGCACTTTCAATTGCACTTAATAATTACAAATTTTCTATTAATTGTCAACCTGTTTCCTGTGGGTGTGGTTTCATACTATACATGGCAGCCTCAGGTGTCCACCCATGTCATTTGTCCAAAGCATGCATCTGTCTATTGCAATGATTATTGTAGGTATCCTCTACTTTTTACTGCATAGTCCTATGCCTTGTAATTCACTTTTTGTATTGTTTATAATATAGTTTGTTGTTCTCGTTCACTAGTTCCGTAATCCAAATCCCAAGAACACATTAAGATGCCTTGTACCAAATCAGACCCTTGGTACATCAAGGTTAGTTTTGTCTACTCTGACTGGCAGTGGCTTTCCAGTGTCCAAGGTCACGTCACCTACTACCTGGTCCTTTCAACTGGAGATGCCAGGGATTGAACCTGGGATCTTCTGCATGCAAGGCAGATGCTCTACCACTGAGCTATGGCCCATCCCTGTCCAATTGAGTTGTTCATTAGTTATCTTATGCTTTCTGATTGCACTGTTTTATACCCTGTAATTCACCTTGAGATCCAGCAGGAAATGCAGAGAATAAATAAAATAAAGAGTAATGCTAAACATAATTCTAAATTCATTGAAATGAATGGGATTAGGAAGGTGTAACTCTGTTTAGGATTGCATTGCTGTCATCTTTGCTTTTGCAGCGCTGGTCTCCTCCTCAATAGGGGCTGTGTTTTTCAAGCATTCTGAAGATTAGGCACTGCACTTCTATGTCTCATCATCACGCATTTAAGACAAAATAGTTCTGGCACTTAGAAGAATTGGAGTAAGAGTTTAACATTCACTTCCTCAATTTCAGCCTAAGAAACAGATCGAGGAAGACTGTTGAATACTCCAAGCAGAAGCTGTTCCAGCAACCATCAGGCAAGACAGAATCAAATTGAAAAATATCTTCCTGATCCAAATGAATTATACATTCCCTCATTAGAAGAAAATTCTGCTTAGATGAAAAGGAGCTGAAAACATGACCCCAGACATTTCAGCTGCTGCAGTGAGAGGTTGTTCCTTTAAGGCGAACTGTTCTCCCACCCACATGGGACTAATTGGCTGCCTTCCCAGTTGTGGGGCTGGATCAGATGGCTGGTTGCAACCAGCAAGAAGTCAAAGTTGGAATTTCAGTAGAAAGTTGCAAAGCAGGAAAGGGTTCTTCTTGTTTTCTGCAACCTCAGATGAGCCCTGGAACAGTTTGATTAGGAGTTTTGTGTTTGAAACTTGAGAAGGGGCCATAACTCAATGGTAGAGCACTTGGTGTTCCTGCAGAAGGTCCCAGGATCAAGTCTCTGACATCTCTAATTAAGAAGATCTGGTAGGGAGTTATAGAAAAGATCTCCAAGCACAGAAGAACTGCTGCCAGTCAGAGAGGACAATACTGGGCTACTTAGGTCAATGGTCTGACCCAATACAAGACAAATCTGTATTTTTAAACATGAAGCAAAGCTGGCAAGAAACATTGACTAACCTGCTCAGTATTGCAGGCTATTAGTCAACACTCAAGGCAATCCTACGCAGAATTACTCCAGCCTAAGTCCACTGAAATAAATTTGCATAGGATTGCATTGTTTGTTGCTTATGAGAAAAATGCAGAGTATGCAAGAGTGTGTTTTAGTCTTTCAAAATTCTGGACACCAGCTTTCACATTAAAAAAACATTTCTTCAGAACAAAACAGGCTACCTATATATCTCTCAGAAGTTCAGAACAAAGTTTTCTTTCTCAGTGGGTGCAGGACCTCAGTCACATTTCTCCGTTTATTCTTCCATTTAAAACTTGCCTTCCAGAGGCCACTAGGTCAGGAGATCTGTCAAGTGTTTTAAAATGAGTCTCCAGAGTAACGTTGAGAGCCATGGTCTTTGTTCATCTCAACACCATGCCACTGATATGGGGTGGAATTGCCTCTTTACCTGGTGTGTTTTCCAAGTTTGTCTCCATAGGATTGTTACTATAATTGCTAGAATTTTTCATCTTGCTTATTCTCTAAGAATAAGCCTAAGAAACAGTCCTCAGAAACCAGAATCACACTGGGTCCTTACAGTCTAGGGTCGCTTTGTCTCTAAAAGCAAAAAGAGTCCAGTAGCACCTTTAAGACTAACCAATTTTATTGTAGCATAAGCTTTCGAGAATCAAGTTCTCTTAGATGCATGATACAAACTATCATGCATTTGATGAAGAGAACTTGATTCTCGAAAGCTTATGCTACAATAAAATTGGTTAGTCTTAAAGGTGCTACTGGACTCTTTTTGATTTTGCTACTACAGACTAACACGGCTAACTCCTCTGGATCTTTGTCTCTAAGAATGTATGTAACCCATTTCCTGTGAATGAAACCAGATTTAATTCGTTTACTAAAAATTCCTCTCAGAAGCCTTTCTGCCTCGTTGTTCTAAAGATCACTACCAGCCGGCTCCAACCATGCTTAGAACCGTAACATGCACATCTGTTTTAGTTTTGATTTTTGACCTGCATGCCTAATCCTTTGCAGTTCAACATTTCAAAGCTGCTGATTCAATGAACAACCACTTGTTCTGTGTTTCTGTTTAACAGCTCTAACCACTGGGCGAGGAAGATCAAGAATAGTAAGAAGAAATGTATGTCTTGCATCAGTGTTAAAGGGAAATTTTTTTCCTAGGCAGTTGGAAACCATACCCCCAGCTAATAGGCACTGCCTAAAAAGCAACTGATTCAAGTAAGAAGCTGCTCCATATTGAATCAGATCTATGGTCTAGTTCAGCATTGTCTACTCTGACTGGAAGCAGCTCTCCTCTTTAATAGGCACAGAGACGTCTTTCCTAGTTACCTTACTGGAGGCCCCATGGATCAAACCAGGGAACTTCTGTGTGCAATGCAAGTACCTTTCCATTAAGCCACTGCTGTAGTTTTTTTTACTTCTTTGTGTGAGAGAAGGGATTAAATCCACACACCCCACCAGCCAGCTAGACCCCAAAATTCCATTTCTTTTACAAAGAAATTGAAATGACCTTTGGGTGAAGTGAAAAACAATACGGGGATTCTCATGGCCAGCTTTTAAGAGGTGGCATGCTGCTCTTTTCCATATAGCTGCTGCTGTCATTTGATTGCTTGAATTTGCGATGCTTAGTGCCCTGGTAGTGCTGCCCTTTCAGATTATTTTCTCTTACAGTATCCCCATTTATCAGTTCTTGTTAAGTAGCCAGGCCGACATGATTGTACAAAGTGATCCATGGTAGCAATTTCACCTATCCAAGTATTACGAATAGAACTGCAATATGCTATCATTTAAAGTGATCGTGTGAGACCAATACTCTCATACATCTCTCATTTCAGAGAGGAAAGGCAGGTTGAGATGGGAAAATATATAGTAGTCATGTACTATTTTGTGTTGTTTGTGTTAGACAAAGTGGATTATAGTCCCTGAAAATTCATGCCATAAGAAAATTGTGAGAGAACAATCCAGCCTAAATTTAGCTTATTAATTAGTTTGAACGTGTATCTCAGAGTGGGAACACTGATTAATGGTCCCATGATTTCAAAAGAAAAGTTGATACAGCTCCAAAATGTCTACTTGTTTCCTGTTAATGGTGGTGGAGAGTGCCCTCAAGTCACAGCTGACTTATGGCAACTCTTGGTGGGGTTTTCATGGCAAGATGCTAACAGAGGTGGTTTTCTCTTATCTGCCTCTGCAGCCCTGGTCTTCATTGGAGGTCTCCCATCCAATTACTAACCAAGGCCCACCCTGCTTAGCTTCTAAGATCTGATGAGATCAGGCTCAGCTGGTCCTGATCACGGTATTTCCTGTGAAATGGCTGTTTAAAAACTGTCATATTATTTCCTTCTCTTGCCCACCCCAATGTGTTTAGTAGCAGGTAGCCACCAGCTGTCAAAACATTTCAGGAAGTATTTTTAAATTATGTAGATAAAGATATAAATTATAAATTGTTCTTCCTCAGCTTGATATGATCCAGTAGTATTCTCCCAGTCCTTCTCTGAATAGAAGCAGTTGTCCTTGGACTTCCGGTTTGGGATTAATGGCAATCTGAAGTAGCCTAGGGAGCTGGGCTATCTGAAATACTGTTTTTGGGAAGCGAGGCGCTCGAACGCCTGCTACCATCCCCCCTTCAGGGAGAAGGGGGTCCTGAACGCTACGCGGCCCCGAGAGTGTGTGATCTCGGTGATGGGGAGGGTTCTGAATCAAGGATTATTCCCACCACCTTGAGGTCCCCTCGGAGAAGGGCGAGCTACTAACTCTGCAGTACCTCTGGAGTCATTGAATTGGCATAAGATCATCAGAAACCAAGCCTCAGTACCAGATTTGACCAACTAGAAACGGAGGAAACAGCATAGACAACCCGAGAAAGCAGCACAAGGTAAAGATTGCTATCAGACTTTTGAACAGAAAAAGCAGGAAAAAGACCAAATATTAAAGTAACAAAAATACTTAATTAAATAGAGGAAACAATAAGGAACAATATTTGAGTAAGAAATCCCAAATTTGGCAAGTTTTTAAGGACAAAAAGAGCAATATAAAGGATTGTTTACACATACTTGCGGTTTGAAGAGAGATAACCGGTGTGAGAGAGGAGGAGGGAGCTGGGAAATAGCATTGAAATATTGAGAGAGGAGAAGAGACTGGGAGAGGAGGAGACAACGCGTGTCTAGAGAGGACAAGAACAAGCGGGAAGCAGGAAGAACAGCAAGAAGAAAGAAGACCCAGAAGCAAAACAAAGCAAGCATCACGAGAAATTGGGACTAAAGGAACAGGAAACACGCCATTGTAGCTGAGGGAAGAAGCAATTCGAGTTACCATAGAGAAATTGCGCCCAACATTTTGGATCCAAATTGGATTTTTTTTCTTTTATCGAGACCAGCAAAGTGAGTAATATTAAGGGGGAAACAATAAAAAAGCAAAACGGATTTAAGAAAGAGAGTGGACACATGGGGGGGGGGGCTCTAAGCCAAGTCCAAGTATGACAAAAAAATTAGATAAAGAGTGGCAAGCCTCAGTAGATGCAGCGATTGAAGGATTGGAGAAGAAAGTTACAGAAGGTTATAAAGAACTGAACCAATTGATACAAAAGATGCACGAAACATTGATAAAACACTTGAAAGAGGTAATTAAAACGGAGGTGGCAGAATTGGCTAAGAATATGAATGGAATTAGAAATGAACTACAAGCAACAAACAAGGTGCAAGAAGTAGAACAGAAGACTAATGATTTAGCTACAGATGTGAAGATGGAAAATCAAGTGATGCAGGAGAGGATGGCAGTGATGGAACGTAAGGCAACGGAAAGACAACTAAGATTTAGGGGCGTTCCAGAATCGATGGCACAAAATGTACAAGACCAAATGACGGATATTTTAGTAGAATTTCTGAATAAACAACCAGAAGAAATTACTGCAAATTTGGATCTAGTATATAGGGTCAATTCTGCATATGCACAACAA
The DNA here is from genome assembly GCF_028583425.1 of Eublepharis macularius. Classification (NCBI taxonomy): domain Eukaryota; kingdom Metazoa; phylum Chordata; class Lepidosauria; order Squamata; family Eublepharidae; genus Eublepharis; species Eublepharis macularius. The sequence continues at coordinate 45,120,314 of NC_072795.1, read as the reverse complement.
AAGAACCTACCAAGAGACATTATTGTGCAGTTAATAACGAAAAGAATGAGAGAAGAGATTATCCAAAGACATTTTGTGAATCTCCTATTACTGGAGGGAAGTAGGATCAAGATAATGAGAGAGGTACCTAGAAGAATTCTCCAAGAGAGGAAAAAATATAGACAATTGACCCAGAAGTTGAGAGAGAAAGACTTCAGATACAGATGGGAAATACCAGAAAGGTTGAGCTTCTACTTTAATGGTTTGAGAGTCATAATTAAATCAAGACAACAAATGGAGGAGTTTCTCTCTGAGAATGCAAATGACTTTTCTAGATCAGTAAGAAAATAGAATGATGGAATACAAATTAATATCATGGACTGTAAATGGACTAAATTCACCACAGAAGAGAAGAACTATTTTTCATTGGCTAAAAAAACAAAATTGCAATATAATTTGTCTACAAGAAACACATATTAAGGATCAAGATGTTAAGTTTTTAAAAAATAGACAACTAGGAATAGAATGTATTGCATTGGCAAAACAAAAGAAAAGAGGAATAGTGATGTATATTAAAGATTTGGACTCAAAATTAGTATTTCAAGATCAAAATGGGAGATATCTCGCTGTGGAAATTAATCTGTGTGACAAGAAGACTTTAATAATAGGTATATATGCACCCAATGGAGCTAAAGACCAATTCTATAGGGAGTTAATGGAAAAATTAGATCAAGATGTATATGACCAGACAATAATGATGGGAGACTTCAACGGGGTTGTAGATTTGCAACTGGACAGAAAAATAAGAGGAGGAAAACAGAAATCCAGGAAGTTACCAAAATCATTTTTTGAACTAGTAGAACAAGAAAAACTGGAGGATATATGGAGGAAAGAAAATCCAAAAGGCAAAGATTATACATACTATTCGGCTAGACATCAGTCATTTTCAAGAATTGATATGATTTGGACAACGAAAGAATTGGCATTACAGACAAAAAAAGTTGAAATAATGCCAAGAGTGAGTTCGGACCATAATCCATTGTTTTGGAAAGCTGTATTGGGACAGAAGAAACTACAATGGAGAATAAATGAAGATTTACTATATAATCAAGAAAATATAGAATACCTACAGAAACAAACAAAATATTTCTTTCAAACTAACAAAAATAATGAAGTCTCAAACTGGTGGTATGGGATACATACAAAGCAGTAATAAGGGGAATATTAATTACTTTAAACAACAGAGATAAAAAAGGAAGCAGGAGAAAGCTCAAGAAATTCAAGAGAAACTACATAAAAAAGAGCAAGAATTAAAGAAGAAACCAGGGAAAAAATCAATAGTACAAGAAATTAAAATATTGCAGGAGCAAGTAAGAGCAATGGAAAATAAAGAATTAGAATGGAAATTGAGGACATTACAACAAAAATCATTTGAAGGAGCGAATAAGCCTGGAAGGTATTTAGCCTGGCAATTAAAGAAAAAAAGAGAAAAGAAAATGATTAGTTGAATAATTGAAAAAGGGGAAGAAATTAAAGAACACTATAGAATTAAATGAGTGTTTTATAAGTATTATGCAAAATTATTTCAAAGGAAAGCAATACCACAAGAGAATATAGATCAATATTTGCAGAGAATAGATTTACCAACCATATCAACTACTATGAAAGAGAAACTGAAATTAAAGAAACTAAATAGGGACAAACAAGACTATGCTAATGGCAATATTTATAACTGGAAGGAACGGGTTACCAAAAAACGGGTTACCTGGGCTCCCTCAATTCCAGGCACAAGCGAATTCGACACCACTGACCCCTCGGATACTGACCAATCGGGTGATGAGGGGCGGACCCTCAGGAGCCGTACTGTGCCTTTCCAACCGCCCAGACGAGCTTTTTTAGGGAAGGGCCGCCTCTCACGCAGGGGCAGATACCGAACATAGTATTTAATTTATCCAGTCGGATACTTTCGGATTTGGAGGTACAGGTTTTGAATAAGGGACTAGGGTTTGTCCCCTGCCCAAAATATAATGCTCTTAATACCAGGATTGACTTGTATAAGTTATTCCGACAACTTAAATTAAAGAAGTTTTTTGGCAACACTACTTCGGTCTCTTTATGCGCTGGTCTTAAAAGTAGGTGGACATGTAAGAAAGCACAAAAATATTGGATAAAGATACATGAAGAGATGCAGAAGATTCTCAAGCTCAGGTTTGAGCTAACCCCGAAAAGTATGCTACTAAACATTTTACCAAATAATGTTACAAAAGAAAAGGGAGATCTTTTCCAGAACATGGTGACAGCTGCAAGAGTACTATATGTAGCTAAATGGAAAATAGATTTGTGCCCTGACATGGTAGAGTGGATAGACAAGATGTGTGAATATGCATCAATGGTTAACTTCCTATGTGCACAATAGACCAATAGTGGAATTCTGGAAAAATGGAAAGATTTCTTTGATTATTTAGGTTAAAACTAAGATAAATTAAGGTAATTATGTTGCAAAGATAAAACACAGGAGAAATGACATTAAAAATTATTTACATTAAGTTTGGGTATAAGCAACTAAGGAGAGGGGATGAGAGCTATTATACACTTTAGTTGTGCTGTTATATATTCTGAATATATCTTTCCATTGGCTTAAATTAAATTCAAATTTAGTGATTGTATAAGTTTCTATGCACTTTCTATTGTTACATCTTTTCTTTTTAAATAAAATCTTTACTTTAAAAAAATGGTCTCACTTGCTGAATCAGGATGTTGACATGTAACAAGCCTTTTATACACATTAACATGATCATATATTATAATACATATTATCTGTTATTAGTTTACTTGAAAAAGAAGTGCATAGTACTCTATGCTTAAAACAAACTAGGATTTGATCAGTATGCCACAAGACTCCTGGCAGATACTATCCAAAAACATCTCTCCTCTGTTGTGAAAAAACTGCACAGGTTGCTTGTTACTTTCTGGGTGCAATTCAAAGTGCTGGTTGTTACTTTTAAATCACTGACAGTGCAATCCTAAGTCTGAAGAAGGGAGCTCTGAGTTTCGAAAGCTTACACTCTGAAAATCTTGTTGGTCTGTAAGGTGCCAATGGACTCAAATCCTGCTGTTCTAGTGAAGACCAATACGGCTGCCCACCTAACTATCCTCAGCTGAGTTAGTCCCATTGAAATCAATGCATGAAGTGTTATCCTCCTTAACAAATATATACATGGGCAAAAGTAGGTCTAAAATGAGTCCGGAAGATCTTGCAATCCATAATGTAAGATTGTTCCATTACTATGCAGAGAAAACAAGATCTATTTGAGTAAATGATTCAACCAGATTTGCCATGGACCAGTCCCAGCAGACAATGAATTGGCAAAGCAAAATGAATATTGTACAGACGTGTGTAAAGAGGAACAATAATGCCCCTCTCCATGTTTCCTTTTTAAAAAATATTTGATTTGAACACATGAAGCTGGCTTACACTGAGTCAGTCCACTGATCTATCAAGGTTGCTATTGTCCACTTTGACTGGCAGCAACTCTCCAGGTATCTAGAGGTATTTCACGCCTGCTTACTGCTTGATCCTTTTAAATGATAGAGACTGAAGCTGGGACCTTCTACGTGTGCAGCAGATGCTCTACCACTGAACTGTGGCTATGGGAGACCAAGGTAAGATTTGCCTTGTACAGAGGCATTCCAGTTTGGTCAAGATAGATTGCATATGGTGTTCCTGGCGTAAGGTGATGCATATCACAGCTGAGATGAATAGGTGAATGAGCCCATGATGGTGGTTCGTGTTAGTGCTCCTGGAATAGATATGGGGAGAGAGTTGGCCCTAGAGCTTGTCTTTAGGTTTGTGTCCCTATTGGGTGATTCACTCTTGTTGATGAATAGTTGATTTAGATTGAATAACTGTAAGCAAGGGCAGGTCTTAATCTATTCCTAATTTATTAATGTATTTATTACAGGGGGGAGAGTTAGCACAAAATAAAAACCCTCTGGTCTAGACACATTCTGGCACAGAACATCTTATTCTTCGGAGCTGCTCTGCATCATTTAATTAAAACAGTGAACCCTCGAATAATGAGATTTCTCTGTTGTCTATACATTGTCAGGTCTGTTCAGCTACAGGCACATTTTCCTCTTAGCCTCTGCCTCATTAGTCATTCTGCATGCCCACAGGTTTCCATGACAGCAAGCCAAAGGAACACAGTAGAATCGAGCTGTTCTGCTGTTAGAAAATGACACCCTTTTTTGTTGACACTGAACTTGATTCTTTCATTGATATTTTCAATGAAATCTTCTAGCTGTCTAAAAATAAAAGCTATATTATTTGTTCGTGAGTTATAGAATAAATGAATGGGTGAATGAATGGATGGAAGGACGGGATGGTATTTTTACTTCAACCTTGCCAAACAGTGTGCACTCTACTGAACACAAGGAAATGTACTGAAGTTCTCCAATGCCTGAGTCTCCAGAGGTAGCTTTTCTCCTCTGGGAAGAAGTTGTTTTTGTATTAAAGAATACAAGGCGTGGTTTCTTCAAGGGATGTTAGGTAGGATGAGCTTACTGTGGACACCTTGTGCAATACAAAACACAGTGAAATCTCCTGAATTACAAAATAAATTTCATAGCAAGGGGCACAGTACCCTACAAAGGGTGCAGGAATTTTGATCTCACCTCCAAGTCACAGGAGTAGATATTAGCTCAAGCATATTCATATTCATGGCTGTCACCAATATGCTGATGACACCCAACTTTATCTGTTGATGGACAGATGGCCAGATACTGACCCTAGTTTGGCTAGGGTTTTGGAGGCTGTGACAGGATGGTTGAAACAGAGCCGACTGAAATTGAATCCTACGAAGACAGAGGTCCTGTACACGGGCCGTGGGCTCTTAGGCTCTGTGATTTGACTCCTAGACCTTGATGAGGTGCCACTTGCACCAGTGCAGGTGGTGAGGAGTCTCAGTGTGACCTTGGATGCCTCTTTGTCAATGGAGTCCTGGGTCGCAGCAGTTGCTAGGTCTGCATTTTTCCTCCTTTGTCAGATCAGGCAACTGGTCCTTTACCTGTCAGCCCCTGACCTTGCTACAGTGATCCATGTGATGGTCACCTCCAGACTAGATTACTGCAACTCACTCTACACTGGGCTGCCCTTGGGCCTGCTCCAGAAGCTGCAACTGGTCCAGAGTGCAGTGGCACAGGTCTTGACCAGAACCCCATTCCAGTCACATATAACGCCAATACTGCGCCAGCTGCACTGGCTTTCAGTGGAGTTCCGGATCTGGTTCAAGGTTTTGTTTGTAACCTTTAAAGCCCTTAGCAGACTGGGACTGACATACCTACGGGACCGCCTCTCACCACAAGTTTCACAGAGGGCCCTTTGTTTGGCAAATCAACATCTGCTGGTGATTCCCGGCCCCAGGGAGGTCTGTCTTGCCTTGACCAGGGCCAGGGCCTTCTCAGCCCTGGCACCAACCTGGTGGAACTCTCTGTCTGTGGAAACACAAGTTGGGCAGGATTTACTATGTTTTCACCTGGTCTGTAAGATGGAGATGTTCCTCCATGGGTATGGTGGTTGAGGTGGGAGGACCCCTTTTCGACTAGCCTCCTGCCGGGGGGTATACTGCCCCAGTCTGTATAACATCTGTTAGTTTTCAACCCTCCCCCATGAGTTCTAGAGAGGCTTTGTGAGGGAAGGACAATGTGAATGCCACTAGATTTTTATAAACTGAAATTAGTTTTATTATGCTACCTGTTTTACAATGTGATGTAATCTGCTCTGAGCCTGCTCTGCAGGGAGAGCAGAATATAAATATAATAAATAAATAAAAGCCTCAAAACAAAAGTATTTTATGTATCTGTGGAGAGCATAAGAACTGAATACTGTGCATGTTCTGATTTTACCTCATAAATTTTCAACCCCTGATTTCACCTGAGTTTTCTCTTCTAAAATAAATAAACTAGTTAGTCTTTTTGAATTTTAAAAATGCCTTAGGTGCCATTTCTACTTTTTAAGGATGAGGAAATATGCTATTATTTTTTTAACCAAGTGTAACAACACAACTATGGCTTGGATCCCACAATAAATCTCCATGGACAGGAGGGATTTGTGTCAGAGGAGTGACTTCCTTACCTCTACTTTTCCCAATGAAGCCCAAAACTTCACCACAAAGGCTGCTTCTGTGGGACAGGGAACACCCAGGAACAGCATGAGGGTCCAGTCAAAGGACTGCAGTGAGAGGAGGAAACTGGGCAGGGGAGCAGCAGGGGCGGCATTTTGAGCTTCAACATGGGTGGAGCAGAGGAGATGAGAAAGTCATATTCCATGGGAAGAAATCCTTCTACCCACAGAAACTCTTCACTGGATTCAAGACAGCTTTGAATTTGTGTAAACTCACGGTTATTAATGTTTGCTTCACAATTAAACCATACTTGATTTGTTTTCTTTTCCCTAATCAAATATTTCAGTTCAAGCATTTGTTGCTATTACCACATGAATTTAACATGAAATACTTCCAACTTTTGTTTTCTAAGTAAGTCAAAACAAAACATGCTGTATCAGGGCATTATATGTGTCGTGACTACTATCTTTTAATCATGTGGTTAGATATGGTGTGTCTTTAACTTTCTTGTTAGTTCTCTCTCTCACTGGGTATGTAACGCTGCCACCAGGAATTTAATTCCAATCCAATTAATTAACCTTTTCTATAGTATTGTGCCCAAGCTCTTAGGCTCCTTCGTTGGACTATGTGGTCCTGAGGATGAGATTGTTTTATGGGAATAGCATATGACTCTAAGTTTTACCATAAACAAAATAAAACTTTATTTGTAGAAGAAGCATATTGGTTTCAGGATGTTTAGCAACTTTTCTTCAGTAAATAAACCGTGTATTTTAATAACTTTGGACTGAGTTGTTGCAATCTTTTATTTCACAATCACCCTTCTCTCTCAAATCCTCCTTTCTCCTCAGAATGTACTTTGTTCAATCACAGAATCACAGAGTTGGAAGGGGCCATACAGACCTTCTAGTCCAATCCCCTGCCCAGTGCAGGATCAGCCTAAAGCATCCCTGACAAATATTCATCCAGCCTCTTCTTGAAAACTGTCAGTGAAGGGGAGCTCACCACCTCCCTAGGCAGCTGATTCCACCTTTGAACTACTCTGACCATGACAAAGTCTTTCCTAATATCCAGCTGATACATTTCGGCATGTAATTTAACCCCATTGCTTCGAGTTCTATCCTCTGCTGCCAACTGGAACTGCTCCTTGCCCTCCTCCACATGACAGCCTTTCAAATATTTAAAGAGAGCAATCATGTCCCCCCTCAATCTCCTTTTGTCCAAACTAAACATTCCCAAGGCCCTCAGCCTTTCCTCGTAGGGCTCAGTCTCCAGACCCCTGAACATTCTCGTTGCTTTCTTTTGCACCCTCTCAATTTTGTCCACATCCTTTTTGAAGTGAGGCCTCCAGAACTGCACACAGTACTCCAGGTGCGGCCTGACCAAGGCAGTATAGAGAGGGACTATGACCTCCTGCGATTTTGATGCAATGGCCCTTTTGATACAACCGAAGACTGAGTTTGCCTTTTTTGCCACCACATCACACTGACTGCTCATATTTAGTTTACCGTCCACTCTTACCCCAAGATCTCTTTCGCATACACTACTACCCAGAAGTGTATCCCCCATCCTGTATTTGTGCTTCACATTTTTGTGGCCCAGATGTAATACTGTGAACTTATCTATGTTGAATTGCAACCTGTTCACAACCACCCACTTCTCCAGAGTATTCAGGTCTTGTTGAATTTTAACTCTATCTTCTTGGGTGTTTGCCACTTGTCAAATTTAATGAGTAGCCAATTTACCCCTTCATCCAGATCATTGATAAAAATATTGAAAAGTATCGGGCTCAGTTAATCTCTCCCTTTTAAATTCAGGTTTCTGTCAGCTTCTTCCCCTCACATTCTTACAATGCCCTGACAATATTATGATTTGACTCTCTCCTGCCCCTAATATGTCCTCTATAAGTATTCTACTTTCTTCTTGGAATCTTAATGCTTTTCACAGCATTACATGGGATTCTAATCAGAAAACTGCTTTCTGGGTTCTGTTGACTGCTGACTCTCCAACTGGAAACTAAGGACTCTCTCTCCTCACACACTTCTTAGCTCCATCCATACACTCTCAGTCACGAACTAATCACCTCAGTCACACATCCTCCTCTTTCACCCCCCTTGTTCTTCTGAAACTTATTAAGTATTTAAAGAAACACACTTTAAATCATTACAATATGCTATTGTGGCCATTAGAAAATATTGTCATTTTTCCAAAAAAATTACTCATCATTACATACACAGTAGTACCACAAATGAGACTTGAGTCCATTTCCATTTGTTCTATCCACCAATACCAATATGGTGATTTTATTGCAAAGGAAGATGCTCGAGTTCAGCTCTGGATTTGTAAACTAGATGAGATGTGAAACATATTAATCCCAGAATCAATCTAATTCTCAACATGGCGAAATCTGGGGATATTTAAATCTGGAGACTAAAGCTCTGAGAAGGCAAGACATATCTTTCTACAAACCAGAAAATTCCAGGTTTTCAGAAAAATCTGAAATCTAAACACACACACAGACACACACACACATGGGGGAATTTAAACCCCTCCTCCAATGATTAATGGAGCGCTTGGAGCTTTAAGAAACTAATGTATTTGATGGCTATTGTTAGGCAACCACAACAGTATTGCTAGCCTTTCTCACTTGGTTTCTGTTAGGAGGATGGGCAGACCCTTTCGGGTTTATTTTGACTTTTGAGGGGGTACTTTTTGATGCCAGGGTTTGCAGCAACCACTAGGCTATTTGCTATCACCCAGCTTGCATGACTTGCTCAGGCCTGGCTGCTTGCTACTGTTCAGTAGCAGCCACTCCACAAAAAACAGTGTGGTATATTGGTTAGCGCTTCAGACCAAGATCTGGGAAACCCTGGTTTGACTCACTAATCTGCCATGGAAGCTCACTAGATGACCTTAGGTCAGTCACATATTCTCATATTAACCTACAGGGTTGTTGTGAGGATAAAATGGAAAAGAGAATGAATAATAAACATTGCTGAAGATGGGGAGCAGATAAAAGGTCTGTTGGTGGATGTCTAAGAAGAAGGCAAGGAAAAGGGCAATAATGCTGGGAGGGGGTACAAGGAAAATTGACGTGCCCCTCACAAATCCTTGCAGGTTCCCTACTGTGCAACTGGGCCCAGCTCAGTGGCTGGCACAAGACAACTGGGCCATAGTTTTCCTGGGGGAGCTGAAGATGGGGGGGGGGAAATAAAGGTAAGTTGGTTGTTGGGTGGGAAAGAGTAAACGTAGCAGAAAAAGGAGAGAGGCTATGGGATCTCTCAGGGAAGGGAAAAAGCAAGTGGTGGGGGAGGGGGAAATGAGATGCTCCTCGCAAGTCCTTTCCGGTCCCCCACTTGCAGAAGTAATTCTCCATAGGTACAGCAGAACCAGCATCTCAGTCTTCAGGAAGTTCTTCTGTAACAGCCACAACTGTTTCTGGCGACCAAGAACGCAAATTCCATACTTGCGATCTCCTGAGCCCAGCAAGTATATTCCAGCCCACACTCCCACATTTTGAACAAAATGCTAAAGGCAAAAATATCCACTAAAAATAGATGCTGCAATCCTACATTTTGCTTAATCATTCCAGTGTCAATGATTTCATGCTTCCAGCTTCCGTTTTTACTTAAGTTAATTCCAAAGTCATGATGAATAAGCATCTACAAAGTTTACATGCTAAATGTTTAAAAACAATCTATTTATAAAAGCTACTCTGTACCTTAATTAGTTCCAAAGCTCTGGAAGTATTATTTTGACATCAATATGGCAAAAACAGATGGGAGAATTTTTTTCAAAAAAAGAGCAGTGTTACATTAAAGCCACTTATCAGGCTCTACCATGAATGTAGTCGATGTGAAAAGAGATGGTCTGGTCCTTGGTAAAGTTGTACAATGCTTAGAGAAACTACAAACAGGGCTAACACAATGTGAAGAAAAGGCTTTTAAAGGGGCCAAGGTCACTACCAAGAGAACAAAGATGGTAAATGATTAGACATTTCAAACCATGTATTTTATTAACCTTTGTTGCAGAACAATACCAAGATCATCTAAAGGGATAGAAAAGTTGTCCAGAAAGTACCAAATTTCCCCATCTCAAAGATGCAAAAGCCCTCGATGTAGAGACAACATGCACATTTCCTAGATGGAGAGATGCAAAGGCAATAGGGTGCCTCCAACTATCCTCCTAATAGCTGTCCTTCAAGCTTAAGAAGGCTTCCTCCAGCTTAAATAGTGACTTCCTCCAATGGAGGAGCTACTTAAGTAGTTAGAGAAAGGCTCCAGCTAGTCTGCCTTTGGTACATGCCCCCTGCTCACACCACACTAAGAAGGACTGTGCTGCTCTCCCTTTACAGGGCTGCCAAGGAGCATGTGAAGGCACAGTTGTCTTGCACTTCATGTCAGACATCTGAACCTACCCTCAGTCACAGCACGCGCACCTCTCAGTGTGCACTGGTGGCAACACAAAGACCTTCAGAGTGGGTGTTGGATGAGTTGTAACAGTGTCCCTTGCTTCAGTTTGGATGGTTGGAATGGATGTGATTCCCTGGTGTTGTTGGTCCCCTTATTTCACTTTGTTCTGGAGGAGATTCCATTTCATTGCTTCAGTTTGTTTTTGTTGGTCTTTCTTTGGGATTAGCTCAGCTTGCATTTCGATGTGTGCCTTGGCCATGGCAGCCTTGACCCAGTGTGTTTCTTCAATGGGAGTTAGCTTTGACTTTTTCCCCATAGGAAGGAATGGAGTAGTTGAGGCACCTTGACAGAATTGGTCCCCACAGTCCAATCTTCCTGAAAACTGGGGTGAGGTGTCTTTAGAGGACAGTCAGGAGTAGCACTTGACTGATTTGGTAGAGTTTTCTTGAAAAATGACACCCCCAGTCCCCTGGATAGCCCAGATATTTTCTGCTGTAGGGAGTAATGGAGAGTGGATGAGGGCACCTTCTTTGGGGACCCATAAAATTGGCCTCCAGTGTCCAATCTTCATGAAATTTGGGGGTATTTAAAGGTCAGTCAGGAGTAGGTTACGTCCAAATTTAGGAGGTAAATTTAGTAAAGTTTGATTGAAACTTCACAGAGTGATTTTCCCATTAAAAACAATGGCCAAATTTTTTGGAAATAGTCAAACCAAATTAGAGAATCAGTTTGGAATTCTAGGAATTCCAATTTTTTTCTCAGATTCAGTAAAAAAAAACATCAGATTTACCAAATTTCTTTTTGGTGCAGACCTCTACTGAGAGGGGAAAACCTGGTTTTTATTCAGCCAAAGCATAATTAATGAAAGTAATTGATGTGGCTCTCAGAATTAGTCAATTTCATAAGTCTCTCCATTGGCTATGAAAAAGAAAGAGTGGAACTTCTGCATGAAGAACAATCACTCACTGGGACTGTACGCTCAGGAAAAACCACCATGCATGTTTCTGTCAAGTTCTGTTTGTGAGCTTTCTGAAGATACTTTTTTTGGCTGCTGTTGAATGCAGAATGTTGTACTCAGGGGTCATTTTGTAGAAAAAGAGCTGCAGGAACTCAGTAGCATAACTCATTAGCATATGCCACACCCCTTGACATCACCAGAATTGTGTCATTTACATAACTGATTTGCATATGCCACACACCCTGACATCACCTATCCTGGCTGTTTTGGATCCAATCCTGGCCATTCAGGGCCGAAACTGGGCCCAAAATGGCAAAAAGGGGCTGAAAATGACTGAAAAGGGGTGCAAAATGGTCTGCATCAGGCCACTGCTGAGTGGGAGAGTGATCCACCACCTGTCAGAAGCCCAATCTGGGCCATTTCAGCCCCAATCCAGGCTGAAACGGGCTCAAAATGGCTGAGAGACAGGTGGGCGGGGCCACCTGACATGTGATCTCTTTGGAGAACTGCCGGAACTGCGTTCCTGTGCATTCCCCCTCGAAATGAGCCCTGGTTGTACTAGATGAAACTTTGTTGCCAGTATCAGTCTTATGTCCTGTTATTTACTTGTGTGGAAAGCACTTCACATATTTTATCTAATAAATCCATTAAAAGCAACTGACAAAGTTGGTCACTATGACTCCTACTTTAAAGTAAGAACAAAGGCTGAAAGTAATGTATCCAAAGCCACCCAGAAAATCACAGATCAACTTTGCTTTCTTTGGTCTCCCAATCACCATATCAAATTGGCTTTCCCATTTGTTTTCTGCAATATTTCTCTTATCTGTGATTTTTAGCCAACAGTTTTGTTGTCTGATTTATCAGCAGGTTTGTCAACCCTATGGAGCACGGCCTGTTTGGCAGAGAACAGAGTTATAGTCTTAGACCGCTGTGTGGAGATTTGCAGAGCAATCCTATGTATATTTTTACTGAGAAGTAGGTCCCACTTTATTCAATGAGGCTCATTCTCAGGTAACCTTAGTTACATTGCAAAAACTAAGGTAACATTGTAACCTTAGTTTTTTTTGCAAAATCCATTCTAAAGCGGTAACACACTTCTGCATCTGCTAAAAGCACAGCATACGTAAAAGCCGGGGAAAGAAGAGCTGGCAAGACACCAGATTCTCCGCTGCCTGTGTGAACTAGCTGCTCTGTCCAGAAGTATTGTGAGGTGGAAGTCCCACCTCTGGTATAGGGCTCCTTTACACAAACGAGTCAGTCAGCATGGTGTAGTACTTAAAGAGTTCTGGATTAGAGATCCTGATCACTGTGAAAATTGTTGGGTGACCTCAGACCAGTTGCTCAGACTAACACACCTCAGCTGGTTCTTGAAGGATAAAACAGAGGAACTGAGAACTGTGTACACTGCCCTGAGCTCCTTGGAAGATGCTAGGAATGAAAATGTTGCACATAAAAGTAATCTTGACACTTGTGTAGGTTAGTCTGAGAATTCAACAGGCACTGATGATTAACCACCAACTGGAAAACGACATTTTGACACCACATTTGTAGGATATACTCCAATTGGCAAGTGCATGTAACTTTCAAAACAGATTCACACAAATACATTTAAGAGTATAGCGCAGTCAGTAGCATGCCTCTTGATGCTACTTGAATTGTCATCCCCCTGTCTCATTATCAGTACTAGATAATGACAGAATGAAAAGTTGAGTAGAAAAGGGTTTAGGGAAAGAATCTCCAAACCAAAGAGTATGTCAAGATAGCAAAGGATGCTAAAAGACAAAGAGAAATTCTTTAAAGTACAAAAAGGCCATACAGTCTCTTTGGAATAAAACCATTCAAAGCCTTCTCTGACCTGGAGCTCACCTGTTTTACTTTCTTGTCATACTGTACTTGTGCCCAGCAAAATGAAAGCAGAGCCCATTTAAGGGAGGAACAAGTGTTTTAACAGACTAGCTTGTGTGCATAAGGCCCAAGCAATTGGCTGGGATGACACAATAAAAACAGCTATTATTTGGTTTTAGTCATACAGTTGCAAAAACAGATGTGGTAAGGAAAAACTCAGCAATAGTAGTGTCTCCCATTGCTGAAGAAGATCAAAACCAAAACTGTTTGGAACAGGACTCAATTACTCAGCTTATGTGTTAAAATATTGTCCTAGATGGATTTAACAAAATTTACCTAATGTAAATCTCAGTTCAATCTTACTTGTGCAAGGCTTGGGGTGTATATTTTAGGACTATAGTACATTAATGCTCTTGATATAAATATGTATCAGTTCATGGAGTATCAAACTGTCTTCAAAGCAATCTTAAAACTAGAAATAATAAACAACTCAAGTTTTTGCAAAATCATTATTATTAGTCCAGAAAAATGATCACATTGAAAATAAATGGCTTCTTTTTTTACAAAATTATACCGAACTCGTCAGAAACTGACCCAAAAGTCATATAAATATATCCTTCGATTTCTTAGAATGAAAAATTGGGTAGCTAAGAAATGCCCTAACGACAAATGTTCAGTCTAGACAGCCAAAAATATTAGATTATAGGAAATTAGTATAAAGTATAATACACGCACACTTCTGTAGATGCGCTACTGCAGCTGATCTCCATCTTGGCTCCTGCAAGGGTTTGGGGGTTTTGCGTTTCTCAAACAATCTGGCACCTAGAAACAGCAGCCTTTACATGTACATTGACTGCAGCATCTTTTCCTGCCTGTGGGAGTTCCAGTTAAAAGGCAGGCTTGCTCATGTATTCTTCCATTGTCTGCAACAAAGAACAAATCGTGCGATTAGTTTTAGTTGTAACGAAGCGCAGAGACTTTATAATTTATTTAGATACTTATGCCATGTTTTTCTCCACATTGCGGACCCAAAGTGGCTTACAAAATCTTCCTCCTTCCCTCCATTTTCCCCTCATAAACAGACCTTATGTGGCACGTTAGGGGTGCGTGCATGCAAGTGTGCGAGAGAGAGAGAGAGAGAGATTCAATGGCAAAGTGGGGGATTCAAGCCTTCATCCCCCAGATCCTAGCCCAACATTCTAAGCGTTGCACCATACTGGCTCTCCCACTATACCACCCTGGCAATGCCAGAGCATGTAAGTGGTTCAGTACCAAGAGGCACCTTTAGTAGCTCCATAAAATTCAAGAGGGTTGAAGCTAATTGGCATATTTAATTGAAGATCATTAACACAGCATTCATGGCTGCAGTAGATTAGTCTAATCAGTCTTCTAATCTGGCAAGAGTAGCCACGATTCCCAACATTATTCCCAAATATTCAAACACATTCCTCACTTTTATTAAAAAGTTATAATAGTTTTGAAATAACAAGGTGAAGGAGGATTATGAATACAAAGTTCTTATTTGTCTTCTGAATTCAGAACCTTTTCCAAAATACTCCCCTCAAATTTTCATGCTTATGTCTACAATAACAAAGGCCAACAATTTATCATTAAAAAGGAAGTTCAAATTCCGAAAATACTAACTGGTCATTGGATGCACAATTAACCACCATAGGGTAGGGTTGCCATGTTCCCATAGCAGTGTGATGTTTCCTACTCCCAGTGGGCCTTGCCTGATGGCTTTCCAGCAGTTGGAAGGAGAAACCATAGAGGTTTTGGCTATTCCTAGAGTGGCGTGACATCATTTCCAAGGTAATACTTGGCCCATTGTTATGACTTACTAATCACAATAACCTAGTTTGCAATTTTTAGATACTTATATTAATGCTATTAATGCAACATTCTTTGGCTCCTCCACCCCTATGTCACAGTTTAACATTCCAGCAATATATGACTACCCTTGTAGCATCCAAGCCCCACTAATGTCAAGGTTACTGTGCCATATGCTCAGCTTACACCAACTTCCCATAAGGCTGGCTTGCAAAATATCCTTCATATTATCACAAGTAGGGTTCCCTGGCCTCCTGTTATCTGCTCCAAGTGGCAGTGGGGAAAACATAAAATGAAAAATGGCAACATCCTCCATATTAGCAATCACTTCCAGGTACAATCCAGAAGTGGTGGTGAATAGCACTAGGTATCATTGTAAAAATCTATGGTAAAATCACAGAATTTACCATTACTATAGAATTTCCAGCAATTCCTGGAGCTACCCACTGTCACTCCCAGGTTGTACCCAGAAGTGACACAGTAATGTTGGTGCCAATGCCAAGGGCAGCCCAGCCCCTGTCCCTGATCCCCAACCATCCCACTAGTTGCCAGGCTTAGCCTGTAACCAATCATGAGTCATTCTACCTGTTCTTGAATACATGCTCATGTGGATAAATGTAATACATGATTAGGAAATCAGAGGTAGGACTGGCAACAGTTCCTATGGTCATTTCGGTTAGAGGCACAGAAAACCCAGTTCTAGATGTTGCTAATTTAGCATTGCCTCCTCTATCTCTATTGATATATCTGACCAGTTTCTTCTTACCCTCCATGCATCTGACGAAGAGAACTGTGATTCTCGAAAGCTTGTGCTACAGTAAAGTTAGTTAGTCTTAAAGGTGCTACTGGACTCTTTTCTATTTTGCTACTACAGACTAACACGGCTAACTCCTCTGTCTCTATCTCTATCGCCTTTGTTCATCCAAGCATATATCTGGGACTGGTGAGTACAGTGAACAAGAACTATTGCTTGAACTAGTCCTTAGGGTACATAATATTTTCTGATGTATTCTTTTCTTTAACAGACCATTTGCACCTTACTCATATAATTTCTGTAGCTATCTAGGGCAAGTTTGGGAGAGGGATTAGTCCAGCATCAGTTTCTACACAGGCCCCATTAGTGAGGCATTAGCTATCATTGGCTTAACTGTATCATGTACCCCTAGCCTTGACCCAAAAAAGCATGAGATTCGAGGGGGGAGCAAATGTTCTTAGTATTTACTTGTTCATGCCATTTTCTGTTTATGACCAAGGTAATTTAAGAAACAAATCAATTATGGTCTTACAAGCCTCTGAGTAAAGGAGAGAAATTATTGCAAGAGCTGTTAGTGGACAGAATGGTTGCCAGCATACTTTTCTGGTATTAAAGCTCTCGGGCAAGGAATTTATGCTTCCACTGTGCTGCACAAAACAAATCAGCAAAAGTAGTCAAGCACTTTTTAAGACACTAAAAGATTGAGCTCAACATCCATAGGTGTGAAAAAGCTATGAGCACTCCTGCTTTCAAGCTCTGTTATATTTTTTTCTGAATAGTTCAAGCCCAGTTTTCAGAATGCCAAGGCCAGATGGGAAATGGAACCATGAAGCAGGATCTCTCACGATTCGTTCACATATCACAATGAACTCTAATGATAAAACAGTTTGGCAGTGCTGTGCACAAACACAACCTGTTGTCATCCTTGCATGTTTTTACGCTCCTCCCATGTCCTCTGTCCCTCTTCCATACAGAGCTTAATTAGACACTTGTGATTTGATCAAGTCCTCATCTGCTGTAACATCTGAATACAGGCACCTGTGGCAAATTAAGAGTTTGTTTCCTCCACAAACTTGGACTCTAAACCTTCATCTCAATGTAAAATCCTGGCTTAAGAAGGGAAACAAACTTTCTTCTGCCCAGGCTTCTGTCATCGGATATCAAAGCAAATCAACATTTGATCAAACTGAAAGCATCTAATCAAACTTTATGCACAGAAGGAAGAGAAAGGTGGGAGGGACCAGAGGAGCGCACAAACACAACAAACAAGCTATGGTTGTGATCAATGACAACAAACCTCTGTTTAGAGTTTGTTGAGATGTCCAAATACACTTATTTTTGTATAAATATGTATTGGATCAGTTGGCAAGATGGCAAGAATATTAACCTCTTTTTTCTGCTAAGAAAAAGGGATTTTCATTGGCAAATACATTATTGAGAAAAAGTAGCTTAACTGACACCAACAGCCAAGAACTCAAGACATAATATGAATAGTCATATTGGAGATAAAAATTGAATATCCTTAAAACTTTTTTGTAACTTTGTGCTCAAGGAAGAACACAAATTTATTGTAAGGAAAATGATCTTGTTCTTGATATCTCATTTTTGTATTTTCCTGATTATCGTAATAAAATCAAAACAATAAATTTGGAACAGAACTGGATACAAACAATTAAAACAAAACCTTCTTACCTCTTGTAACATGTCTGCATCCTCTATGGCTTTCACTGCAGATTTTTTTGAAGTTTCTTGAATTTCCCCTCCCATTAGAAACTCATCAAGAATAAAGTACGCCTTTTCAAAATTGAAGATAATATCCAGTTCGCAAACCTGGTAAGGATTAAAGGACAGTGCATTCAGGCATGATTTTATTGCACTGAGCACAGTAATTTGGACAGCCTGTAAAGAAAAAATCCTGTTCTGTGTGTGCACCCTTGTGGCGGACCATGAATAAGGGAAATGCAAAACTACACAAGAATTCAGTCTGAGAATGTGTTATGGTTCTGAGAACATTCATATTATTTTCTTATACATTATCTAGTGAGTTAATTTTGCAGTTCTACACACATACATTAATATATTTCTACCCCCATGTTTGTAAAAAAGTAAACACAAATGCAACAGAAATGCATGATGCAGCATAATGAATTAAACAACAGAAGGGATAAACAAATGTTTACTGAACATAGGCGGACTATTCCTAAATGTGCCCAAGGTTTCTGCTGTATCCCTAAGAAATGTATTGTAAGAAACATCGATAATTACATTAACAGCAACTCTCTTACTGGTCAGAATAATCCTATGGGAGAGATGAGGAGGACATACTTAGCTTTTCTCCCTCCAACTTTATTTCTAGAACAACCTTGTGAGCTAGGTAGGTTGACTGGCCCAAGGTCACCCAAAAAGATTTGTGGCTAAGTGCGGAATGTGAACTCAGAGCTCCTCATGGAGAAGTCCAGTACTCTGACCTCTGCAACACAGCAGCTCTTTGTCTGAATGCCGCCCCATGAAGAGGAAACACTGCTGTGACTGATAGTAGTTTACAAGGACAACGTATGATAGATAAAAGGGGTACAAGTGGAGAACCAAAAGATGCTTCCTCCATCCTACCCCTTGTCGAATTTCAGTGGGAGAGGAAGAAAGGAGAAGCAGCAGCAACACTTTCCCCCAGCACTTGTCACTGCCACTTGCCTGCTTTCTCTCTTGTGCAGGGACAGAAGCTGAGGAAAGGGGAAAGAAGCAGCAGTAGTGCAGCCTCTTGGCGGCGGCTGCTTGTCCATTTCCTCTCCCTGGAGGGAGTGGTGACTGGAAAAGGAAAGAAGAGGCTGCTGCTTCCTCCATCTGGCTGCAGCCACTTTGCTGCCCACTCAGCTTCTTTTCTGGCTTGCAGTGGCATCACCATCAACCTTTTTCCTTTTCAGCCAGGCTGTGCCTGCCCACCCTTCCCTTTGCCTTGCTGGATTTTTCTTTGTTCTTGCCTCACTGCTGTCAGCACCCACAATCACCAAAATCTTCTATGTTGTCAGCACAAGAGGAAACGGTGCTTTCTCTTGTTGGGGGAAAGGATCTCATAATCTCCCATCCATTCTTTTAAGCAGAAAAATGGCCCTTGCCCATACCTGGCCCCACTGTGTGAGTTTTACGATCAACACTTTGTGATCCAGACTCAGAATTAGGCAAGACATGCGGTTCCACGAGAATCATACGGGGAATCCTATTCTCCTTCTACTGCCTTTTCACAATTCTCCTCTCCCGTGCAGGCACTTTCACTCCATCTTCCCCATTTCTTTCCCCTCCTCCTCGTTCTGCTTCTGGGGTCACCTGGCTATGTTACCTCTGTTGCCGTCCCACACTGTCATGCCCACACACCCACCAGCCAGCCTTTCTCTGTACCTGACCCTAATCTAAGGATTTAAGGATCCTCATTTGGAGACCACATTTAGATTTAGATACAATGATATATTTTTTCAGCTCCAAATAACCAATGACAGGTAGAAACCATAGTTAAGCAGAAGCAGGCCCTGGTGCAGTTCCCTGCAGCTCCTGTGTGGAAAGCAAGTCAGATCAAAGGAATCCAAGCCCATCTCACTAGAAATCATATCATGCAGCTTGACCTGAGGGAGTGGGATAAACCCCAGTGTAGGGATTAAAGATTTTTCATTAACTCTCCCTTTACTGGCAAGGAACAGAGAGAAGCAGTGAACCTGTTACTATGTTATATAGCAGGGTTTGTTGGATTGATTTTGTAACCGTGCAAAACTGTTTCAACGCAACAAACTTGTGTTCAGCCTGCCAGGATGGAGGTTTTGGGCATGTATAGTTTATAGACTTGAACCCTATCAGCCACAGTTGTTAAATATTACAGTTAATTCAGTTAATTCTGCTGTACCAAATAAACGCTTGCTCTTGCTGTATGAGTTTCCTTCACATACTTTACTTTGGACACAAGCTTAGCAGCATTTAATACACAAGCCAATTCTATTCCAAAACAAATTCTGCTGGTATCTGTGACTAGAGATGGGCACGAACAGCAATACGAACTAAAAAAAGCCACGAACAGCCCAATCAGCTGTTCGTGAACAAGCTGTTCATGAGGCCCCATTCTAAACGAACAGGTGGTTGTTGCAAGCCTCCTTCGTTGCTGTTCATCAAGCCAATCTGGCACCTGCAATCAATTCCCTTGGCAACTGGAGGCAGGGACTGCCTGAACTCTGTCTGAACTCCTGCTGTTGCCCTGGAAACCCCAATCTAAGTCCAATTTAGCTTGATAAATTGGATAAATTTAGGTCTTCCTTTCAAGTGTGGAGCTCCAAATTTGTTACAAGGAAGCAAAGAGCAGGGGAGAGGGGGGCTCCCAGCTCTGGTTTTGCAGACAGTGAGGGAGAGACAGTTGCTGTTGGCACTTTGAGAGAGAGACAGGGAGAGTGCATTGGAGCTTTAATTTTCTTTGTGTGTGATGGGATAGGGATCTACCTCTCCAAGTTCCAGGGCTGCTGCCAGGCTCTGGGCCAAGCTATTATTTTTTTACTGGTACCTTTCCTGCTACCTGCTCAGGTAAGGTTTCTGGGAGTGGTGCGGTAGGGATCTATCCCTTCAGGTTCCAGGGCTGCTGCCAGGCTCTGGGGCCAAGCTATTATTTATTATTGGTACATTTCCTGCTGCCTGCTCAGGTAGGGTTTCTGGGAGTGGTGCGGTAGGGATCTTGATGGCTGGAGGAGAGCCTGCTGACCCCCATGAACAACAAACAACGAACATGTTTGTGAACAGGTCATGTTTGTCAATGTTCATTGTCCGTTGTTCATGGATGACAATGAACAACGAACACCATGTTCGTGTTTTTTTCTGTTCATGCCCATGTCTATATGTGACCCCTGGGTGGTGTCTTGGCAAGGAGAAGTTTTTAAAGGGAACTGCTCCAAAACTATCACAATGGGTATATAGGCAGAAAGAAACATCTTTCTATGAGTTCCTACATGAAGGACAAGCATTGGGATCCATACACATGGAAATTACTACTGCTCATACATGGCAACATTTTGGAGGAACCTCAGACATTCTGAAGGGGCAAAAACACTGTGAGCTGTATTTTAGGTGTACAGCAGGAAGAAGAAGGGCTGTCTCCATCAAGTTGGAGGCTGTAAATGTTTCCCACAAGAAGGTCAAGGTCTATGAACTTTTTCCCCAGAATCATGAGGGTTTTGCCCTCAACCATTTTCGGGTTGTGTACAGATGCTGAGGGTCAACTACAAAGGTCTCCTGGACAGTGAGCACCAGAGCTATTAAACTGGGAAGGTGGGGCGGGGGAGACGATTTTCCCTGAGATGGGTCATTAAGTACAGATAGTTTCACCACTTACTAAAAATCAAAAACTGACCACTTACAACTAAAAAGCAAAAAGGCAGACTGGTGGTGGTGGTAATCCATTACAGACCCCCCCCCCCCGGGACGCTCCAAAACTGCTGTCCCCACTCAAGGTTAACAATTCTGCTGCTCATGTACACTAGGAAGTGGATTCTCTTTGCTTATAAATTATATTTTATTCCACACACCCCCTAAAAAATTTTGACCATTGGGTGCAAGTTATTCTGTTCAGACTACTAGAGGGAAGCATGAATAGAACAATGTGAATGTGGAAGACGGCCGCCTCTGAATCATAAATATTATATAATGAACCCCTGTGAACTAAAAGCAGAAAACATATTACCCCAAATGGTATACATTTTCCTAACCTATTTTAAAAATTTGAAACATTTATTTGCTCCCAAAACTCTTGTTTTAACAAATTGTATTTTCATGAATATTAAACTTAGAAATACTGCAGTGGATCCTACCCCTACCTTCTGTTCCACTGAGTAAAGTTTGACGCCTTTCTCCTTCAACCTAAGGGGTTACTTTGCTGAAGGAAGCAACTCATAAGTGGGAGGAAGGGTCCCCTTCAAATGTAATTTCATGCCAACCACACATGAAAGTTAAATGCCTCAACTTTGCTGCTTCCTACAGCTTTATCTTTGCCTGCCCTAAGCTTTATTTTATTTACATACAGAAGACCAGGAAAGCAAGATGTGAGCAAAATAGGTGAGCATATCTAGCAAGAGGACAATCAAAGTTCCTTTGTTCTCTGACCAGAAGAGCAACTGTCAAAATGGACAGCAACAATATACCTACAGGTTATGCTGGCAGAACCTACCCACAGGACAGTTACCTGGTGGCAGCCAGCACTCAGAATGACAAAGGGTTGAGTCCAACCAACCATGAGTGGAGCTTCATTTGTGGAACAGAGCAGCCCTGCTGCCTCTTCCCTCTGAAGTCCACTGCCACTCCTGTCCAAGCACTGCTCCAGGGTACAGGGCACCCCCAGGAACAGCACTGGACAAGACATGGGGGTCTGCAGTAGGAGAGGGAATCGCCAAAAATCACATATACACAAACACACCAGACGAAATGCTTTCCTTTCAGTGGAAGATGACAGATGGATATAATCCAATGTCTTCTCAGCTGGTGCTCTGCTGTAGATAAATCACGTCCTCTAGTCTTCCATGCTGGCAATGTACATGGAGGTATGCCAGAGAGCCAGTATCAGAAGTGACAAGGAAACATGGGACCTCCTGATAGTGAGGGTTTCCCAAGATCTTTCCGGGCCATAGTAAAGGCAGCAGCCCAGGTGATATCAGACCACTAGCCTGGCTGCTATCCCCTCAGCCCAACACAAATTATTCCCACTCCCCATTGACTTGTTTGGTCAAAAAGCTGAAATATAACGTTATGCAGGAAATAGTTAACAAGTTATCCTTGGCTCAAACATGCTGTTTTTAAAAAAAACTCATAATGTACCTAGAATCAGTTCTGTAGATAGGAACAACAAACATCTGGTAAAAAAATAACTTTACTTACATTGCCAAAATATCTGTCCAACAGCTCTACATAACGATGGACGACCTCCAGGGTCAGGAGCTCATTATCTTGGTCTTCAGTGGCACAGCAGAAATATAAACTAGCATACCTAAAATTTTAAAACATGAGAAAATATACAACTATCAAGACTATATCAAGGCTGTAGATCAATATAATTATATGATCAGTTACCCTGAAATGATCGTTTGCTGCAATGGGTTGATATATGATGAGATAATTAATCTTAAAGTGTCTAGAAGGGTCCCTCATTAGTACTCCTGACTTTTATAGAAGTGTGCTTCTGCAAACAACAGGATGACCATCATCTCAGATAGAGAAAAGTGGATGGTGAATTCAGTGCAATCATCAGAAATAATGAGCGTGACAGAAATAAACGCTTACTTGATCACTGCATAAATTTTTCTTACAGCTGTGTTCCAAGTGAGTCTGAATTTGTTCCTCTCTCATTAGGAGTTACACTAGATTTTTAAAAAAGAAATCTCTGTAGCTTTAAGATTGGATACAGACAATAGCCTTTCAGAAACTTGAAGAACCCAATACAAAACTACACTGAGAAGGAATACGACATAGTAGGTCTGAAATCTGGGTCCAAATCCTCTTGGAAGTTCTCAGGGTGACTTCAGGCCAATCACTCTCAACCAACCTACCTCACAGGGTTGGTTTGAGGCTAAAATGGAGAAAAGGAACCATGTATGCTTGTTTGAGCTCCTTAGAGGTAGGGTGGGATAAATATATAATAGATCGATCAACACATTCTTACAATAGTCTCCAGTCAAAAGGCGTCTTTTTAGTACTTCGTATTGACATGAGAAAAATGAACTCATGAGCAATGATTGCTTCCTCACCCAGTTTTCAAATCTTTGAAGAACTATTGTCTGTATCTGATCCTTGTTGGATATCTTCCCACTATTCCTTCAGCCATATTCACCAGAAAGCTGGCTTCAGAATGTTGAGCATGCTGGTACTTCCTGTCCCATTAATAAAAATTGTGAAAGCATCCAGGCTACTAAAAGAAGAAATGGAATCCACTAGATGCGATCCAGAGAAAGACCACAGAAATCAAAGGGATGTAGGTGCTTAATGGCAAGTTTAATTTAAATTTAATTTTCATTTAGAAAGGGGCTCAAATATATTTTACTTTCTTTGGATGGTGCTCTAAATATTTTAAAATGTTTAATGTATGCCAAGCTAATACTTGGAACTATGAGCTAATACTTGGTTCTCAAAACAGCCTGCTATAAATTAGCAAAATTTAGTAGACTTCATTCAATACAATGGCTATAACTCCTGATGGCATTTTGTGATTGCTGAATGGAGCTGATTTCATTTTGATTAGCAGTTCAACCAGCCAAAGCAGACAAACCTAGTCTGATTTATAATCAAGCTGTCTTGTATTAACAGGGTTTCTCTCTCTCTCTCTCTCTCTCTCTCACACACACACACACACACACACACTTTTAAAAGCATGTAATCTTTTTCACTTCATGCCACTCCTCTGAAACCTCACTGGAAAGGATACAATTTGTGGAAAAAGCTGACTTATAAAACTACTCACACCTTTTGTAAACAAGCTTGAGGTCTTTCCAGTCAACAAAACTGCTCATTTTGGGACTGCGAGCAAGAATAATCTGCACAATTTCTCGGGTGATCTTTTTCTTTTCTTTCTCAGGCAATGTAATAAACCACTTCTGAAGTCTTAATTTCCCTTGTCGGCTGAAGAGGAGTATAAAGTGTATCTAGAGTAAACAGAACAAATTTGGTAATACAGAGACAAAATCCACAGTCAGACGCCTTCCAATAAGACTGCGTTGCAGCTAAAAAATTGCCAGTTAACAAGGAAAATGGGTGGAGACTGACATTTTGTCCTTAAGTAGAGGATGAGCAAAAGGTTTCTTGGATAACATTTCCAAGAGAAGGTAGGGTTACATTCAGTACTTCCCCTGAGCTGTGCTACATTGATTGGCTGATTCTCTTTGTATGAGAACACATTGGAACCTTATGGTTATTTTGCTATATTTGTTATCTTATCAGATATACAAATAGAGCAGAGGTGATAGCAAAGAGATACTTGTACAAGACACACCTGTCACTTTACATCAGTTTCCCACAGATAGAAACTGAAGCACCAGGGGCCACATGAGCAGCTCAGAGCAGCCTCCGTCTGCTTCTCTCTTGGTCACTTCTATAAACAAATATGGTTGTCCCTTCACCAATACACATACCTTCCCCTCCCCTGAGCTAGGAGGGGTCACCTTCACCAACTCTCACAGTACTTGAACAGAGTTATCAGGGGATAACTTTTAACAATTAGCTTGGAAACATCAGACAACCATTCTGGCCCATTAACTTAACAGAGGATTAATGAGCCAGCAGCAACAACTACTATAGGCTCCCACACTAAATTCTCTCACACAATAAAACTGCAAAGAATGCCACTTGCTTCGAAGCAAATTGAATATCCTTTATTTACTTACAGTGTTTCCACCGCCTTTCTCCCATATTTTTTCTATTATTTTTATTTACAAAACTTATACTCTATCAGAGCCACCAAAGCAGCTAACAGATTAAAAACATACAAAAACGTATCGACAACAATTAAAGACATCAATGAAGAAGAAATCATGGAGAGGGTTGCCAGATGGTTTCCCTGCCCCAAACCAGACGGGCCTCCTGGTACTTACCCTGTTTTCTTTCATTCATGGGCATGCAAAGTGTTGATAGTTCACCTTTGTTTCCCCTGGACAATCTGGCAAAAAATCCAGACTATCCGGGGGAAAACTGGGCACCTGGCGACCCTAATTACAGAGGGAATGCCTGAGGGCAAGGGTCATACAATCAGGTGGTAGGCTCAAACCTCCAAGGATCCTGTCCACATCCTCAGATTGAATAAACCAAAAAGTATCCCAAATCACTGGACAAGTCAGCACCCTGGCACCATCTGACCCTGTTATGGATAATGGATGCGATTTTATCTGCAAAGTGTAGATCAAAACAACCACTATGGGTGACTGTGGATTGGCACGCATGGCATGAGCTCCTGGGAGTGCAACATCATCATTTCCAAAAGTGATGTCATTATGCTGGCCTTAGGAGCGCTCCCACATTTTGTTCGGGGCCTATTTTGGCCCCAAACAGGCAGAATTGACCCCACACAGAGTACAGGAACACTCCCGTGGCGTGATGATGTCATGTCTGGAAGTGATGTCATCATGCAAACGCTGGAGTGCGTGTGAAGAGGGAGCATGCAATGGAACAAAGTAAGTGCTAGGTCATCCCCCAGCCCACCAGGAGGGCATAGGGACCTGGCAACCCTACTCTAACAGCTGAGAGACAGTGTCTAGGACCCATTATGGCAAATGTCTGGGTCATTTCCTCATTCTAATGGTCAACCATGACATTGACAGGAGCATCAAACTCATCAACAGGAAAAATCCCCTAGAACTGTCAGAAAGCCATTCTTACCCATCTGGCTCATTTTAATAGATCCCCCACCCCTGCAGAGTCTTGGTATCTCTGTAAGTCTAAAGCCAAGCAAACAGTGATGTGTCCATGACAAAGGAACCGTCATCAATTCCTCCACCCTCAGATTACATTCCTCCCACCCAGAGTAAAATACCACATCAAGCGTGTGATGGGCACAATGTGTAGAACCACATGTAAAACATGTATAGCGTGATGGGCACAATGTGTAGATATTACCTGAGACAGGCCCACGGTTACCCCGGAGGCCATGAAATCCTGGGAAACTCCTGACAAGGCAAATTCAGCATGACTGTGGAAGTCCCCCAGGACAACCAGCCTGGGGCCCTTATACATCACCCCTGAGACCCCACTATCAATTCAGTCATGGAGGTTGTTAGGTGGTGGGAAGGCAGCATTAGTCAAATTATATGATTAAGTTTTTTTAAACCTTAACTATGCACACACTCAGAAAGCGTCTCCAGTTTAAGCCCAGTGATTTATTCAGCAATGCTGCTGAAATAGCTAAATTAGCAATGCTTCATTTCTAGATAATTAACAGTTAGATGTGATAGAACACTACAATACATTAAAAGAAAAGTGTTATGTAGTTAGTGACCCCAACAGTTTTGCATACGGGATTTTTAAAAAAAAATAGACACACACTTTTTCATAAGTGTCTAGATGAGAAATAATTTATTTTGCATTCTTACCCCACATCCACCCACACACAAAACTGCTCAAATAAAATACAATGCAATACATTTATACTGGCCATAATGTATGCAAACAGATTACAAGCTATTACACACAGGGTCAAATATAAAACAAACCAAGACCTGTCCAGTCCTGTATCTCTTCTCAAAGTGGTCATCCTAAGATATATGCAGATAGAGTTTCGTATACGCTTGTGTGACTGCTCAAATTACTTTACATACATGATCTTAGTAATTCCGTAACCCTCGAATGAACACTGCTATTATCATCAATACATTATATACATAGTAGGGTCATGGTAAGTTTGCCAAGGGCCACTCCATGAGTTTACAGCTGAGTCTTTGACACATGGAGCAAACTGCAAATGTGATTAAACTGAACGCAGAAAATTCTGCATACACTTCCTCCTTAACCCCAAGTGTCTTTCCAAAATATTAGGAGGGTGCTGTGATAATCTATATCAAGGCCCTTGATTTGACTGGTGTTATCATTCTACATAGCACAGTGATCCTTCCGTCTCCATTAAAATGTTTATATAATCAAAAATTAAGATGTTAATAAATCAGGAAGTTATTGTCATGGAAATGGCTCTGAAAAGAGAGATGTTCCTAACTTTGCAGACTTGAAAGGAGAGGACAGAAACTGAAAACTCGTATGGCAACAGGAAGAAGCAACTACTAAATCGAGATGTGGTGGCATTCAATCACGTTTTAAACTGTTTGGATGGTATACCGATTGTTTCCCACTGCTGCTAGGACTACATAAAGGGCTATTAACATGCATCCTGAGAAAGAGCTGAACTGCTTGATAAAGAAAGGTGACAGAATGAACAATGACACAGCTTTTGATGTTGTGACAATACACAAAGTGCCAAGTATATAGTATAAACAAAGAAGCTGTGGTTGAATTAAACAAAAAAAGTCTAAAATGCAAAGTTTAATTAGGTACAAAATACATGTATTCATGTTTGGCTGATCAACTAAATTAGGGAGTTATGAACTTTAACCAAATTCAACCAACTCCATGAACATTTGAGATGCTGGAGTTGCTCAACAATTCTCAAAGGCAGTGCAAGTTTGGACACATTTGTTTGCTTCTGGATTGCACCTCATCAAAGCCCTTCAAATGACCTTAATTGTATCATCTGTGTATACCTCCCACACTGGTTTGGTGCAGCTTGAAGTAGGGTTGCCAACTCAGGGTGGGAAATTTGTGGATATTTGGGGGCACAGCCTAGGGAGGATGAGGCTTGGGGAGGGGAGGGACATCAGGGGGTTATAATGCCACACAGCCTACTCTCCAAAGCAGCCATTTGTAATGATCAGCTGTAATTCTAGGAGATCTCCAGGCTCCACCTGGAGGTTAGCAGCAGCAGCTACAAGTGAAGGAAAAACAGTGTTTCACGTACGTGTAACTGATGTTCATCAAGGTCTTCCATGCAGGCACACATGGGACTGCGCATGCACAGGCCTGCCGATTTTAGAGAATTCCATAGCTCAAAAATGCTAGGGGGCGCCCTCGCCTTTCGGCGTGCATGCGTGGCCGTCTTTCCCACCGAAAACTGCCACAAAGAGGCGGGGTGCCCCGACATACCCTCAGTCCTCTTTCGCTGCCGTGCTGCAAGTTAAGTATCAAGATTTTAAGCGGGGAAAGAGGGAGGGCATGTGTGCCTGCACAGAAGACCTAGATGAACAACAGTTACAGGTAAGTGAAACACTGCTTTTCATCAACGGTCTTCCTGTGCAGTCCCACATGGGAGATTACGAAGCTTAAATACCTGGGTGGAGGTAACGAAGAGTTATCACAGGAAGATCGACTGCAGGAATGCTGTCCCAACTGCTGTCTCCCTTCTGTCCAGGACGTCCACCGCATAGTACTTGACAAATGTGTCAGCTGAAGCCCATGTCACTGCCTTACAGATGTACACCTTTCAGAAGATCGGCTGACAATGCCTGGGACCTGGTGGAATGGGCATGAACTCCCAACGGACAAGGTAGGTTAGTAGCCTCATAACATTTCAAAATGGTCTGAACCACCCACCTGGCTATGGTTTGAGGGGTCGCCCTTCTACCTTTCTTCTATCCTGAATAACACAGAAATAGATGGGAATCT
Source organism: Eublepharis macularius (assembly GCF_028583425.1). Lineage (NCBI taxonomy): Eukaryota > Metazoa > Chordata > Lepidosauria > Squamata > Eublepharidae > Eublepharis > Eublepharis macularius. The sequence continues at coordinate 45,091,217 of NC_072795.1, read as the reverse complement.
ACCCTAAAGGGCTTAACATGATCCAAATAAAAAAGGAGCACCCTAAGCACGTCAAGCAAATGCAAAGCTTTCTCCGCATTCAAATTCTGAGTGTGGAAAAAAAATGGTAAGGCTCTCTCTTGAGAAAGGTGGAAACTCAAAACCACTTTAGGCAGGAACTCAACTTTTGTCCGAAGGACCACTTTCTCAGCGTGAATTTTCAGAAAGGGGGGCTCACAGGACAATGCAGCCAGCTCTCCCACCCTTCTGGCCGAAGTAACAGCCATCAAAAAAGCAACTTTCATAGAGAGGAAACGTAATGGGCATGTAGCCAATGGCTCAAAGGGCTTAGACATCAATCTGGTTGATGATGGCAATGACCACTAAGGAACGATAGTTCTAATAGGAGCGAATAAGTTATTCAACCCTTTCAAAAATAATTTGGCAGTAGGATGAAAAAAAAACTGTCTTGTGGTCTACCATGGGATAAAAGGCAGAAATAGCCACCAAATACACCTTTATCAAGGAACTGGATAACCCTTGCTGTTTTAATCCCCGAAGAAATCTAAAACTTCAGGTAGAGAGGACAGAAAGGGATCTAAACTCCATTCCGCACACCAACTACAAAATTTTTCCCATTTAAATGCTTAAGATTAGAGAGTTGATAATTGTCTCGCATTCTGCGACACATGAATCACACGAGAGGAAAAAAATAATCCAGTGATCATCCTCGCTGTCAGTTTGAGTTACCCTATCCTGTGGTGGAGCACGCCTCCCCATATCAACAGATCTGGCTCCTCTGGGAACTTGTACATCCGTGTCTGTAACCGTAACAGAGTATGGAACCACGGTTGACGTGGCCAAAAGGGGGCTATTAGGATGGCTGAAGTCCTGTCCACTAACATCTTGCTGATCACCCTGGACATTAGAGGGAATGGGGGAAACGCATAAAAGAGGTGACCCGACCACTCGAGTTGAAACGCGTCCCCAAAAGACACGCAGCCTAAGCCGCCTCTGGAGCAAAATTTGGGAGCCTTGTGATTTTCTTCGGAGGTAAAAAGGTCTATTTCGGGTAAATATCCTGAAGGGACCACTTGTGGTTGTCTCCCTGCAACCTGCTCAAATGATCTGCTAGCGAATTGTCCTTGCTGGGGATGTAAACTGCCTGCAACCACGTCAAATGCTCCGTAGCCCAGGTCCAGATTCTCACTGCCTCGTTGCACAGGGTCACAGATGCCGTGCCTCCCTGCTTGTTTATGTAAAACATAGTGGTTGTATTGTCCGTGATGGGCTCCCCAACCCAGATTAGAAGCATCTGTAGTAACAGACACTTGTAGTCTGTTACAACCAAAGTGAACGCCTCTGAAAAGGTTTGCATCACGCAACCACCAGTCTAAGGAATGAAGGACTTTCCTAGGGTGCATTAAACTTTTTATAGTGCGGGTCCCTATCCGGGGAAAAACCCAAAGTAAACCAAAGCTGTAGGGACCTCATGTGCAGCCTTGCTAATGGAACTACCGCAGTGGTAGATGCCATACAACCGAGTAAGGTTTGGAAGAACTGGGCTGACTGAAAATGACACCTCTTAAGCTTCTTAATGAGGTTCTTAATCTTCACTGCTCTGTCTTGGGGCAGGAATCCGGAATTCTGGGTAACATCCAGATCGGTCCCTATAAATTGTATAAGTTTGGAAGGGGTAAGCTTGGACTTCTTCTGATTAACAAATAAACCCAAGTGAAGGCAAGTGGACAAGGTAACCGAGACTTAACTAGCAACATCCTCAGCTAAGTGCCCAATAAGCAATCAATCATCCAGGTAGGGAAATATACAGCACCCCTGGAGTCTGAGGTGGGCTACTACCACTGCCATACACTTGGTAAAAACTCATGGGGCAGTAGATAACTCAAACGGGAGAACCTTATATTTAAAAATACAGTTGCCATAAGAAAACAAAGGAACTTCTTATGTTCCGGAAAAATAGAAATGTGAAAATAGGCATCTTTCAGGTCCATAACTGCAAACCATGCGTCAGAGGGTAGCAAAGTCAGGACTGCCTGCAGGGTAACCATCTTGAACTTATGAACTCTAATGAATTTATTCAGGCTACAAAGGTCCAGGATAGGCCTAAGACCCCCATCCTTCTTCTCTACCATGAATAATTTGGAATAAAAGCCCAAAAAGTCAGAGTTGTCAGTGACTTTCTCAATGGCCCCTTTCTCTAACGGAGCTGAGAGTTCAGTAAGTACTCCCGATTGAGATGTTTTGGAAGAAAACACAGGAGGATGTAAATAGGGTAACTGTAAAAATTCAACTTTATAACCAAATTCAACTATTTTCTGAACCCAAACATCAGAGGTGATTGAACACCACTCAGTGAGAATACCACTTAACCTGACCCCAAAACACGGGTCAGGGCCTTGTAATTGTCAAAACTGCTTATGTGGTTGGGATTGGTCCTTGGCATGCTGCTGATGCACACCATTTTTGGTCTTCTGGGCTGGTCTCCTTCTGGTGAAGGAGGATTGTGGGCTCTGGTAAGCCTGCTGATTATGGTAGGCATACCTTACCATATGTTGGAAACATTGCTGTTGGCTTCTTTGAAAAGCTCATTATAGGCTCTAAAGTCATCCGTAGGGGATGCATCCTCCAAGGGGCCAATCTCCCCTACTGGAGAGTCTGATAGGGGAGAGTCGTTAGATCTATAACGTTCCGTACCAGCATCCACATCAGGTTCTGAGGGGTGTGGGGTACATCGGGAGCCTGAATAGGAATGGGCCCTTAAAGAAGATCTGGATTCCCTTCTGGAGGGCAGATCTGAATGACAGGAGTCTTCTCTATAATGACGATAAGAGCTCCTCTCATTAGGAAAGTGACACTCTCTCAAATAGCCTCCATAAGAGCAGGGGCTCACTCTGTGTCTGGAACGGCCCCTGCACTCCCGAGACGAGCAAGAGGACCAAGAACCACAGGACAGTGATCTAGGATACCCCAATGGGGTGGCAGGTTTCTCCACCAGAATGACATCCTCCTCATGGCTGCTCCTGGAGTGAGGGGCACTGCGGGGTGATGGGTGATCCCCTGACCCTTTACGTTTCTTCCTGGTGGGTCAGGAACCGACATCCTCCGAGCGCTCTGGAGGGTTTGGTGCCAAGAGGACACTTTCTAGTCTAGCTTTATCATTTTGGGATGATTGATGCTTCCTCTTTGTTTTCTTCTTCCCTTGGTCCGATTGCGTCGGTTCTGGAACTGATGTCGGATCTGAGGATGCCGGAACTGAAGCAGAGTCCCCAAGCTGGCGTGGAGAAGGCCGATCCGAGATGATTGGAGTCAAAGGCATTCCACTTTGGGGAGTCTTGGCACCGGAGGCCTGCACAGAAGCATCATCCTAACGGACTCGAGGGGAAGAGACGACCACAGTTGACATCGAGGATGTTCAACTCTGAGGAGGCTTCGAACTCGATGGCCTCATATCCGAGACAGTAGGTGTCGGTTCCAAGGTACTTCAGACCGATGTTGCGGTCAAGTGCAGTGGTAGCCTGGGCTCCGAATATGAAGAAGAGTGGGAGCGCGGCGTCTTTGAGCTGATAGAAGCGGGGCCAGGTTGGGTAGTAGAACCGGGCGAGGCAGAGGATTGTGCCATAGCTGGTGGGTCAGTCGCCTCCATAGCGCATTTCCACAAGCCTGCAGTCTACCCACCCGCTCAGATCTGGCCTTTGAAGTGAAGGCTCGACAATGCTTACACAACTGCGTGTTAAGGGTCTCGCCCAGACAGTAACGGCAGCTTGAATAGCCATCTGATTTAGTCATCTTTCTGTCACAGGAGATACATCGTTTGAAAAGGGCTGTTTCCGACATCGTTGAAGGATTGCCAACAAGCAGAAGAGCTATGAACCTCTCTCATCGGCAGCAAAATTGGAACTGAGGGTATATCAGGGGCACCTTGCCTCTTGGGGGCCATTTTCAGCAGGAAATACTGCCGCACATGCGTGCTGAGAGGCGAGGACGCCCCCCTAGTGTTTTTGAGCTATGGAATTCTCCGAAATTGGCAGCCCTGCGCGTGCGCAGTCCCATGTGGGACTGCACAGGAAGACCATCAATGAACTTCTTAAGTTCATGACTAAAGACATCAAACAACAGCAGGATACTGATGTGGGAGAACGTAAATGTATCTGCTGCCAGTGCCAATGCTGAGTAAGGGTCTTAATAGACCATACATGAAATGTGAGTTGAGTTGAGAGAACCCCAAGTCAACCTCTGTTTAATGTGTGACCCAGCATTCATCTTAAAAATTGTGTGGAGGGCCAAATCAGCTCCCCAGCACAGCATAGAGGTGTTTCAGTGTTCCCTCCATTCCACCCCATGTACTTTCACTATAAAAAATGGCTGTTGGGGCAGGCTGCTGATTCCACGTCTCCAGGAATCAGCAGTGGGAAAAACAGTCTGTCTGGAGCTGACCCACAGTCATTTATTTCTAGCTAAAGCACATGGGGTGGAAGGGAGGGAATGCTAAAATTTTCCCCCCACCACACTACACTTGGGAATCGATTTTTAACATGAGTGCTAGGTCACACATTAAAATCAAGTTGAGTTGGATTTCACTCAACCCAACTTTTATTTCACATATCATCTAATCCAAACTTTAGTCACAAAAATATCTCCAAATGTACTTATGCTGTTTAGAATGGAAGTATCCCTCCTGTGAGGTAACGTGAGACAAATCACCTCAAGTCACAGATTTAGGGGTTTCATTAAAAGACAACAAACTGTCAGCTATTTATTTTCTTATATAACTAAACTTCATGGAAACTATATTTTCTATCTCAAGCACCAAAATGTCTTGAAATGCTTGTAGGATTGCCATTCCCCCCTGCCACCACTCACCTGGTCAGTGGGGGAAAAGTCGTGAGAACGGGCATCCCAGGGCATGCTCCCAGTACGGTGCGACAATGTCATTCCCAGGAGTGACATCATCGTGCAGGCCCCAGGTGTGCTCCTGGGTTACGCACCAGCTGATTTGTACACTTAACAAAAGGACAGTGCTGGGTATCCTTCACTCCCACTGGGAGAACCCTGTGAGAAATGTTACATTGAGGGATCACATCATGCCCAAAGTCAATCAATGAGCTTAATGGTTAAGTGAACATTTGAACTCAGATTTTCTCAGTCCAAGTCCAACACTCTAGCAACTACACCACTCACTGTTATATTTCATTTGATTTAATTCTTTTAGTTGAGAGCACAATTCTGCTTTTTAGTCACTTTGGGACAGTTACACATAATTACTCTAAGACTCCAGGGTATAAGCTTTCGAGAGTTAAGTTCTTTTTGTCAGATATGAATGGGAATGGAGATCTGAGTCTTTTTCATCCTGGTCAGAAGGTGGGAGGGATGTTGCAAAGAAGCAAAACAGGAGATGGAGGTACAATGTGGCATGTAGTTAGTTTGATCAGAGTAGGGAAAGAAACACAGAAAATTAGCATCTGCAGTGAGAGAAAAATGCTGTGTCCCTATTCAACCTGGGGTGGGGGGTGGGGGATTGTTCTGAATTTGTGATTGCTGAAATTGAGTTCAATCTCACATTGTAATCTCCCCTTGAAGCTTCTCTGTTTGAGGATGGACACTTTTGGTCAGCAGTAGAATGTCCTGGAAAATTATTATCTTCTCCCAATGGTTTTGAGTGTTGTGATTTTTAATATCAGGTTTATATCCATTTATTCTTTTATGTAGTGACTCAACACAAAAACAGTGGGACAACATTTTAACCTTTCGGGACATTCCACTGCTGACCTAAAAGTGGCTGTCCTCACACAGAGAGACTTCAAAGGAAGATTATCGAAATTGAGTTCACAAATTCAGAACAATGGTCCCTTCTAGGGCTGAATAGGGGCACGGGATTCTTCTCTGACAAAGGGAGCTTGAGTATTGAAAGTTCATACCCTGGAAACTCTTTGTTGGTCTTTAATGCTCATCTACTTCAGGCCAACACTGCTACCCACCTTAAACATAATCCCTCTGCTACTGAAATCCAGGGCTTTAAAATACGTAGTTTTGGCTGTCTCATGCCCACTACTCTTTAGCTGTGATATTTATATAGACAATTTTGTGTGCCTACTGTTGTACTCTTGAAAAGAGAGTCATGATTCACACTAAAATGTGGACATCACTTGTATTTCATTAGCAGCTCCAGTGTACAGCTCCATTTGCTCATTTACTGCCATTCCAATCAAAAGGAAAATAAGACAGATACCCTTTGAGCATTTGAACAAACAATTATCATATAACTGGGGAAATGAAAAGAAGTGGTGTTTACTGAAGACCCCTACCCCAGTATGAAGACTGACATTTTTCAATGGATTTTCACCAAAGTTCCAAATATGCTGTTCCTAATAAATCACAGTGATATAGGCACTGATTCAGTGAGACTGCTTCCCACTGAGTGAATGACTTCTTCCCACAACACTGTCAAGATTTCCCGGCATGCAAAAAAAACCCCAATGTGTCCAAGATTCATTCATGTTAGGTAAATATGTATTTAGAGAAAAGGTCAACCAACACTGAAGGGGAAGTAACAGAGAGCTCTTGCTCTTTCCTCCCTCTCCCATCTTCCAGCTCTACTTCTACTCCTCAGGGACACTGTAGTCCTGTTCACAAGTTACAGTGAACGCACATACAATCTTTGCACATTGTGCACTTGAATTTTCTTTATACTTCCATTAAGTAATTTTCATGTTATGGTCAATGCATGTATAGCTGAACATGTGTCTGAAACTGCACATTTATCCAGATACTGGTTCCCAGTTTCATGAGTAAAGGGAATACATGTTGGCTCTTTCTTGAAAACACATGTATACATACACATGGAGGATGTGTTCACTGTAACACATGAATAGGACTTGTACAAAAAAGGGTTGAACATAGGTACGGAATTAAGACAGGGCTGCATACCATGCCCTAGGATGCCCTGCCAATTCCCCAGGTTTGCACAACAGAAGTACAACATAACAAATAGTCCTATGCAGATCTACTCCAGTCTGAAATGAATGTTCTCAAACTAGAGTAACTCTGCATAGACTTGTACTGCAAAATATATAAACAAGGTAAGTGAAAATAATGCCTTCGAACATACTGCCAACAAACTGATCATTGTAAATTCATTTAAGAGGTATTTAAGTAAGGAACACAGTTAAGTACAAGCAACTGAGAAAAGTGAGAGCTAGAGTTAGTAGCCCAAATCCCTTAAAGTGCTTTGTTCTCAAACCACCAATTTTATGGCCCTCTGCTTGTTAACTTGAGCAAAAATTTAAGAAACTCAGCAGAATTTACCCAATTTTCTGTACACATGACGCTTCCTCATTCTACTGCATACATTGAGCACATACGATGCTATCATATGGCATAATTAAAAGACAGAAATAGCAGCCTAACACAGTGAAGACTTGCTGCTTATCCTTGCCTTGTGCTCCAGGGCTGAACTTTCTGGGCCGCAAGCAAAGGTGTTTGTTGATTTAAGGATGTGATTCACTCCCATTTCAATGACACCTCACCCAGCTGATAGTACATCTCCGCTTGGGGCAACCAATTCATGGTTCAAAAGGAAGGTTCAAAGCTGTGAACAAAAGAGCAGACTGTGCTTTTCTGTTCTCTGTCTATTCATGTATCACAATGACATAATTAAAAGAGAGATACAACCAAGTTCATTAAGAAACAATCTACTACATTCATTTGGGCTCTTGTACCTCAGCCTAATTGCGCATTCATTTGCAGGAGCTCCTTGCTTCAGGGCTGTGGTATCCATGGGAGAGTGGCAGAATACTGGATATAGATAAAAGCATCTATTTAAGAACTGCAAAAGAATTACATTTTTTTAAAAAAAATCCATTTTGCCTTGTAAAGATCTTAGAATTTCATTTATATAACTTAATAACTAGGGTTTGCCAGAGGGGGTCCAGAAGAATACCAGACCATGGGGAGAGGAGGGGGTGCTTCGCTTACTTTTCTATTTGTATTTGTGCTTGCTGCCAACCCAGCGCAATGATGCCATTACTGGAAGTGATTGCACCACACCGTCCCCACTTCTGAGCGAGCAGTCTGGTCATTTCCAGGCTGCGCTGCACAAGATGCCAGGAAGGCAGGCTGGCTGGCCGCTTCCATAGGCCGGTGGTGGCGTTCAGGAGGCTGGGTGGCTGGGCTGGGCAGGCAAGCGACGGAGATGTCTGGACTCTGGAAGCAGGGAGGAGGAGGTGGAGCCAGACATCTGGTATTTTAACTATGTTTCCCCTGGACAGTACACCCCAAAAAACGACTGTCTGGGTAAAAACCTTCCTTCTCTCTCTCCTTCCCCCCCTCCCCTCCACCTCCTTTGAGAGCATATCTTCTCATCACATGGGAGACATTGCATCACCCTTCTACCTTTTCATATAGCTGAACTTTCTTAGGTTAAAGTGCCATTTTATCTTTACTGCAGATTGATGTAACACACTCCTATACATTGGAAACCAAGCCTCAGGCTGGTTTCTGATTGGGTTTGGAGAACCTGGGGGGTTAATTAAGAACATGTTAGGGAATAATTTTCTAATTTGGTACATTTTTTCTTTAGAGTGCAACAATAAACAAAGAGCAGTGTGTGAATGCAGTCCTGGGTCTACTGCAATATTTGTAGTTTATCACACAATACTAGAGGTAAATTCTGATCCAGTATTTTACCTAGAATAATTCTAGCACTTAATAATGGACTATATTATATTAAAAAAAATTTCCTCCCCCCTTCTTCTTTTGTTACAGCTCTAGATAAAACACCGGGAGCATTGCATGATTGGTTTCTATATGTGTGGGTGTGTTTGATCATAAATTGTTTACAATTGACCACTGAGGACCACTATATATATATAGGTTGTTACATCAGGGGAGTTTTGCTCCCCTGAAAACCGGACACCTGGCAATCCTTCTAATAATCATGTGGGAGCATGTATGGATCTAGGCTACCTAGGGCTAGGAAATCAGTCTCTGAAAACTTGGGGAAAACTCTAGGTTAGCAACAAAAAAAAATGTTTTCCATATAATAAATTTAGACGAAGGAGAGAGGGTTGTTGGAGATGTCTCTGCAAATACTTGTTTTTTAAAAAACATAGTTTTAAGAACAATCTTGTGTTATTTCTATGCAGCATTTCTCATGATCCTCAAAATAAAACAAGTTAAAACAGGGTAGGTGGCACTCTGACGGTCCCTTGAAAACAGCAGAGAGAGCTTCAATGTGAAAAAGAAATGTGGGCTAATAATGGGGAGAAAACAGGTTACCCTGGACTGCCAGGAAGGGCGATTTCACACAGATCCGCATCTGTAATCAGGCTAAGATGGAAAACCAGCCTGGGGTGAAAGCAGCCCAGGACGATTCTTCCCTGCCTCCTCCTTCCTACTGCAGCTTGCTTTGCCTCCTGAAATGCAACTCTCTGGGTGTGTGGTGTGTGTGTGTGTGCGCGCGCGCATCTGGACTCTTGAGAACAGCATAGGCAGAGGAAAATTAGTAGAAATCTAGCACAAGTAGAAGTGACCCACAAACAAGAAGATGTCTTGTTGATCAGGAAAAAGGAGGACGAACTGGAGTGAATGTGGTATTTTCCCACCAGATTACCAAGCAAGAAGTAGAAAAGGAAGGTAGAGAATTCAGAGAGAGAGAGAGAGAGAGAGAGAGAGAGAGAGAGAGAGAGAGAGAGAGAGAGAGAGAACAGCTGAGAAGGCCATCCTCAGCACACAGCAGGGCTCTCTTTGTTTATTATGTTCAGCAAATGATGTGGTACTTAGCAGTGGCAACCACTGGGAAATTGCATATGAGCCAAGTCTAAGGGGATCGTGATGGTACTGAAGCAATGCTGCTGTTTTCATAGAATCATAGAGGGGCCATACAGACCATCTAGTCCAACCCCCTGCCCAGTGCAGGATCAGCCTAAAGCATCTCTGACAAATACTCATCCAGCCTCTTCTTGAAAACTGCCAGTGAGGGGGAGCTCACCACCTCCCTAGGCAGCTGATTCCACTTTTGAACTACTCAGCCGGTACCTTTGTGCATGTAATTTAAGCCCATTGCTTCGGGTCCTACCCTCTGCTGCTGGAACAGCTCCTTGCCCTCCTCCAAAAGACAGCCTTTCAAATATTTAAAGAGAGCAATCATGTCCCTCCCTCAACCTCCTCTTCTCCAAACTAAACATTCCCAAGGCCCTCAGCCTTTCCTCGTAGGGCTCAGTCTCCAGACCCCTGATCATCCTCGTCGCTCTCCTCTGCACTTTTCAGTACTCAATTTGGACATTTCATTTACTGATAGGAAAATACAGGAACTTGGCTTTGCAAGTTATTGCTGTCTTGACATGCTGCTATCCCACCTGGCTAGCACAGAGGCAGCCATGAGTACGTTATATATGCACACCAATTATGTACGCTATATAGCAACTCTTGCTTGTCTGCAAGGCCCCTCTCAATGCATCCCATCTCTTCCTTTCACTGGCTGAGCTGCTGTAAAAGGATATCACTGGAAGGGGGCAGCTGAGTAATAAAATATTAAGTACTGCCACTTCTCTGAATGAGATTGTTCCAGTTTCACTGGAAGTCAACCCACACACACTCAGGGCCAAGGGATGTAAGGTACTATATAGTGATGGCAGGGAGGGAAAGACACAGTGACGAGAAAGTGAAAAACAGGAGATTAGTCAGATGTTTGGACAGATCCGAGTTATTTGCATACCATTCACATGAATGCATGGTGAGAAGGGATACAATTGTTTCCGATAAAATGAGGCTAAGAAATAGATTGTACACACACAGGTTGCTTTCGCCTTATCACACCACCTGTCATGCAATATTCTTTCCCTGTTTGTATTCTGCTTTTCCTCCTTTTCTCCCTATTATGGGATGCTGCTGTCCTGTTATCTTTTCTATTGAGACTGTATATTCCCTATAGCCAGGAACCTGTATATCTATGTTTGTTTTGATAATCAAAGAGCAAGTTTGCCATGTGTGAATGAGCAAATAACTCATGAAATTGCCTAACATATAGCTGCAAATCACAAGGCAGCCCAGTAAGCATTTTCCCCCAGCCTTCTGCTAATCTGGTTGATTCAGAAATAGCACAAACAGTGTAGTAGCCATGCTCAAAGGCAATCTGCTTCTGATTCCCAGATGCTGGAGGAGAAAGAAGATGCAGGGCCATTACTTTTAGGTCCTGATCCTGTGATCCTTCAGAGGCAAGTGGCCACATAATATCACAATAGGGAGAAAAAGTGGAAAAGTAATGGCCAAATAATGTCAAGACAGACTACTGACCGGGTGATGTTTTGGTCTGATGCAACCAGGCAATTCTTATGCCAAAAACAATTATATCCCTGAATAGTGAAAACAGTATTTGACAACCACCTAGTTCTATGCACACTTACTTGGAAATACATCTGACTGAATTCTATGACATTTCAGGTGTGCTCAAACCAATTCTGAAAATTATGCTCAGGGCAATTTTGAAACTAAGACTGAGTTAAACATTCTTTAAAATTAAAGACCTGTTAAACCTCCTATTCTCTTTTAGGTCTGGTCACTGAAACTAGTCTGACTAGAAAGACACAGAGAGTTCTAGAAGATGCTGTTTGATATCTTCTGGTAGTATCTTCATGAATTATCTACAAAGTTCAGCTGAACTGTTCAGAAGTTTTCTATATCAGCAATCAAAATCTCAACTGAAAAGGGAAAATAAATTTTCAGTGAAGTTTTGCATGACTACATTAGAGTAAGAAAGAAATAATCTAATTTAACTTCATGTTACTGCATACTAGCCACTGTGGTGTAGTGGCTAGAGTGATGAACTAGGACCTGAGACCCAGGTTTGAGTCCCCACTCTGCCATAAAAGCTTGTTGGTGACCTTGGGCCAGTCACATACTCTCAAGCCTAATGTACCTCACAGAGTTGTTGTGAGGAAAAGATGGAGGAGAGGAGAATAATGTAAGGGGCTTTGGTTCCCCATTGGAGAGAAAGGTGAGATATAAATGAAGTAAAAAAAAAATTAAAATGAATTAAAAGCATGCCATATCTATCTGATATAAGCATGCAATACGACTATATGATTTACATTTGCTGGAGATGGAATTGGGGTTAACTCTCAGTTTAGGCACATACTTGCTCAGGGAAACCACTATACCTCAGAGCGGAAAGCACATTATCCGCCCTCCCCTCCCAAGAGCTGCCATTGCCAATGCTTTCTGTTTTCCTCCCAAAACAGAAAATCATACCCTTTGTCCTTAAGTCTTCACATCATGCATTTCCCTGTCTCTGCCAGCAGCAGCAAATGGTGTCAAGCTGGAGTGGGGCAACATCCAGAATGACATAAAAACAAGAGAATGGATCAAAATTACCTCAGGAGGTATAAAGCTCAAGGAATGGGACTTCCCCACCTCTTCTTCCAAGTGCAGCCCCCAAACCCCTGACATTCTGGAAGCAAAGGGACCCTTATAAACAGTGTGGGGGTTAAAGTGTGGGTCTACAATGGGAACTTGGCAACAGTCTTTCCCCGTACTATCAACAGAAGCTATTCTTCTAATGAAGATGCCATTCTACCAGTGGAACTGCTCCAATCTCTCTCTCTCTCTCTCTCTCTCTCTCTCTCTCTCTCTCTCTCTCTCTCTCTCTCTCTCTCTCTCTCTCTGTGTGTGTGTGTGTGTGTGTGTAAAGTGCCATCAAGAAGCAGCCAACGTATGGCGACTCACTCAAGGTGAGTGTTGTGCTTTATTTTCTTGTGCTTTATTTCCTGTTGCAGAAGAGGAGGAAAGAGGTCACTTTTCATCATGTATAACTCCTCCCTCATCCTCCCTTTCCAACTTACACCAGTTTGATGTAGTGGTTAAGAGCAGCAGGACTCTAATCTGGAGAAACAGGTTTGGTTCCCCACTCCTCTGCTTGAAGCCAGCTGGGTGACCTTGGGGTAGTCGCAGCTCTCTCGGAGCTCTCTCAGCCCCACCCACCTCACAGGGTGATTGTCTTGAGGATAATAACAACATACTTTGCAAGCCTCTGTGAGTGGGCATTAAGTTGTCCTGTAGGGCAGTATATAAACTGAATGTTATCATTACCTCACATACATAAAAGACAGTTTACCCCTTCTGTTTCTGTGTCATGCTGAACTTCCATAGTGTCCAGGGATGGAAGAGTTGAAATGCCATAAAGTGGCTGGCAATGTGGAAGTTAATTTGGGAGGGGTAGCAGAAGAGTGAATCTGCCACTCTTTCTTAACACCCCTCCCCAAGACGCCTGTTACTATCTGTAGAAGCCATTCAGGCAGTGACCTTAATGGTACATTGGGAACCTCCTTCATCACAAATCCACCACTCCTTTGCCTGCAATGTGATGCTCACTGAAAGCAAGGCCCAGTTCCCGGCTAGGGGAAATGTATTTCTATTGCACCATAAATGCATAAGGGAAAAGGGGGGCCTTCCCCAAACAGCAAACAATTTCAAACTTGCTACAAGAGATACAACAAGCAGAGAGGTAGTGGCAGAGATAAATGAGAAGAATTGGCATCCATTCTGCATTCCTGGTAACCATCTGGCCATGTGCCCTCATATTCTCTAAAAGGCTTTGGCACTCTTGGTTATAAAGAGGTTATAAAGAGAAACTGCTGAATTACAACTGATAATGAAGTTCAAGACAATGATCCACTTGGTTTGAATAGGCTTCTTGTCTCATTATCAATGCTGATTTCTCCACACTTAATCCAATTTTGCCTGCTATTGTCATTTACCAGAGATTGTAATTTACCTGCTATTGTCATTCGGCTTCTGAAATCACTCCACTCTCCAAGATATAATGACAGGGACTCACATTCTAGTAGTATCTGAAGTAGTGAGCTGTGTCTCACAAAAGCTCACACCCAACAATAAATTTTGTTAGTCTTGTAGGTGCTACTGGTCTCTTGTTCTTTTCTACAAACGGACTAACATGGCTACCCATCTTGGTGTACCCCTGTGAACCTAAAACAGAGGACTGCCTTCCCTTCCTCTTGGACCCAACGTATGGAAGGTCAGAACCTGTTTTGGTGCTTCATAACAGATGAAAGAATCAGTATGTTCTAAAACTGCACGATTCAAACTCCTTTATGAGCACTGCCAACCAGTTTGCTCTTTAGGATAATCAAATATATGTACGATCCACCCACCGTTCATGCATTGGTTAAAACTGTTTGCTAGCACAGAAATTGTACATGTTATCTGAAACACATAAAGCAAAGTTCATCCAAAAGGAGAGGGGGGGGGGCTGTGTGGGCAGGAGATGATTGAAAATGTTTACAATACAAAACATGCAAATCCAGGATCAAAATCCACCCTGTGCCATTTCATGCCCATCAGCTTACAAATGACGTACGTAGCACCACATGCAAAGCGGAGGCAAAAGGCCAGCCAGCCAATAGGAGCTTTCTCAAGAACCAGGAAGAGCTTGATTTGAGCTCAGGAATGCTGTCAAGCACCTTGGCTGCTTGGCCACCTCTGTGGCCTGACCTGCCTGCTCTTTTATTTTGCCTGTCCTTGAAGATTTCCAAAAACTCTGTCATACTAACAAACTTGTGGTGCTATTCTATGTAGTGACACTTTTCTATGCCCACTAACTTCAATGGACTCAAAAAGGAATAACTTTGTGTAGTAGAAGAAGAACTGCAGGTCTACATAGGCAAAAGTGCACTTTAAAACTGGTACAAAAATAAAGACGCAGAGCCAAAGCAGAACTCCTGAGGATCTTCTACAGGGTTAACCAGGCCACCAGTAGAAAAGCTGGGTGACCAAGGTACACAAACGGGACCCTGGAAGACGGGCAAAGCACAGCGAATGAGAGTTGGAGGATAACCTCTTCTAAAGGGGACTAGCCAGTACTTGGTGTGAAAGAAAACCAATCCTAACCCACTGAAAGTTTTATCACAATCCGCCATCATCCTGTCTCCTATCTCTGATGCCCCAAAATCAAGGCAGAAGAAAAACCAAGAGTCCATCGTCTTAAGAGTAGGTGAGGAAATCCACTTCAGCGCCGCTTCCTTTTCACAGGAGCTTTAACAAGAAGTTTCATGACCGGCAGAATCCCGGCAGGTACAGCCTTCTCCAGCTCAGCCACTCCATGCTGGAGAAAACTATCCTGCTGAACCTCTGCCCAGAAGACGACATTTGGGCGGCTGATTCTTTCCTCCGTACTCTTAGCTGTTGCAGTTCGCTCGCAATAAAACAAAGTTAAATCGGATTTTCTTCTCAGCAATCGATACCCTCCATCCCTAAACCTACTCTCTTTCTTTTTCTTTTTTTACAGACTGCCTGCCCCCAGCAGATTTGATCCCCGGTCTCCACAGCACGGGAGGCGGGAGACTAAGCAAATGGAACAGCAGCAGCTCCTCCGCCCGGCGCGATCCTCCCTCCCTCCTCGGCACCGCATCAGCAACAGGTAGGGAAAGGCACAGCAGAGATAAGCGGCGGCCACTGAGTGGGGGAAGCGAATGCCTTCCCTGCGCCCCCCTGAATCCTCTGGCGGTGCAGCGCGATCCAGGGCGGCGGCGAGGAAGCGGCTTAACTCTGTCGCGCCGCGCAAAACTCCCCGCAGGCGCACGCAGGTCCCGCGCCCCTGCCAAGGCCACACAACTCGGCGGCCGTTTGCTCGCAGCGCAAGAGCTCGTGCGGAGCTGGAGGACGAGGCGAGAGGCAGCCCAGCCTCCCCGGGCCGGGCTCCCACACCTGGATCAGGTGTGTCCTCCGGCTGACAAGCAGAAGCCCCCAAGGCCGGCTTCCCCCCTGCCTCCCCGCCCCCTGCAGCGCCGCGCACCCCGCTTACCATGGCTGCCGCGGCCCGGCTTCCCCGGGAGGCTCCCCCCGCCCCCCTGCCAAGACAGGTGAACTCCCAGCCGCTGGCCCAGCTTTCCCGTCATGCCCTCCACTGGAAGTTTTTAACTCCTCCCCTGCCCGTGTCGCGCGGCCAACGCCCCGGGGCCGGGGCCGCCGCGCCTGAGCCGAGCTGCGGAACTGCCCTGCAGAGCCCCAGCGCGGGGACGGCGTCTTCGTCGCCCTGATATTAGTGAGCTGTTTTGCTTCCCAAGCGGTGTGGCGCTTGAAAGAAGAACAGGAGCCAAAGGAAAGGCTCAGCCCCGAGGAGCCTGCTCGTTCTGGATGACCTCTTCAGCCGTTTGTTTATTATCTATGCCTCACTTTTATCCCCAGTGGGAAACCAAAGCAGCTTATATCATTTGCCTCTTCCCCATTTTATCCTTGCAGCTACCCTGTGAGTGGCCCAAGGACACTTAGTGAGGTTCCGTGGCAAAGTGAGGATTGGAACCCAGGCCTCCCAGATCCTAGTCCAGCACTTAGCCAGTACAACACACTGCTCCCTTCCTCCAAGTAGCTGAGTGTGGGTTTCTTTTATCCTCATAATAGCCCTGAGAGGTAAGTTAGGCTGTGACTACCCCAAGCTTCATCATGATGGAGTGGGGATTTGAACCCTTGCCTCCCTGGCACCTTAACCACTGCACCACTTTGTCACTTTAGCCTGGGAGAAGGCAATAGTCTAATACAAATGAGCATCGGTTTAATCCACTTACCTTAGTGGGAGAACATTTTAGTCTGCCAGGACATTCCATTGCTGACCTAAGAGTAGCAGTTTTCAAGCATAGAAACTTCAAAGGAGAATTACAAAGTGAGATTGCTGAAGTTGAATTTATTTGCATATTCGAAACAATGGGCACTCCCCTCCCCGAGCTTAATAGAGAGACTGATTCTGCTCACTACAGATGCCGACTTTCTGCTTTTCACACCCCAACTCTAATTCAAGCTCTATCAAGCTAATGCTTACTTTAAATACCCCTCCCAACTTCTGACTGGATAAAACTACATACTTCTAAATGAATCTGAAGAAGGGAGTTTTGACTCTTGAAAAGTTCATACCCTGGAAATCTAGTTGGTCTTTAAGGTGCTAGTGGACCCAAATCTTGGTGTTTTACTGCAAACAAACACCACTAGCCACCTGAAATTACCCTGTGCCATAAACCAACGGTATTTATTGTATCTTACATTTCCAGAATGGATAAAGAAACCAAACTATTGCAATGTTTAGAAGTCACGTTGTATATGAAGGTAAACCCATCAGAGGCTCTTGCTCTACACAGGATGAATGCAATGCCATAGGGTTTCAACAATGCTTACATTAAAAGAGGACAGCAGAATGATGTAAACCGCTTTTAGTCCCCTTCGAGGAGAACGTGGGGTAAAAATGAATAAATAAATCCATTAATTAATCAAGGCAAATTGAGGGTCTGATCAAAAGCCAGCCCTGCCTCCCTGATAAGTAAATCTGAATTATATACCTTTTGGCAATCATATGATTATTAAATTTGCAGTTTACATTGGGGGATGTACACCTAAAATTGTATGAAATGCTCTTTTAAGCTTCTCTTTCAGTGGGTCTGAGGACAAATAGGTCAGTTCTGATCAGGGATCAGACCAGAGAGGACAATTGGCATCAGATCAGTTCCAAGAGGGAATTCCATAAGAGATTTGCAAAAAGCCCACCATATGTAAAGAAAACAAACACACTTGTTTTTGAGTTCAATAGTCTTTTCTGCTAAAAAGGGTTCAAAATATGACGTTTAAAATTTTCACTTCCCCACAGCTAAGAAACTCAGTTATACCATGCTAATTTTAATATTTGCACATTTGTAACATTGCACAAAGTTTTGTTCCCCAGTTTGCAACATGCTCAAGCTCAATATATGATGGCAGAATTGGCAGATTCACTTGATTAAGGAAGGAAAACTTTTTTCTGCTACACAAAATAGGTATAACATGGCAGATACATTCCAGTATAGTGTGCATGATAGCTTGGGATTGCACAAGACTGCACAATTGTTTTGTTAGTTCAGCTACTGTGTCTGCACAGTCCCTATAATATATTCAAAGTATTTATTTTGGCCTTACTGCTCAATCAACAAGCCTATGAAGGTGGAGCTTTCAGTTTTTATCCCACTTAGGCCAACATTCCTAAACGGCCTTAATCCAGACTCTCTAGTTGAACTGGTTTGTAGCTTTCTTTATAATTGTCTTATCCATTCCTTTCATGTTAATCATAGCAACCACAATTGCATTTTCCTTTTTTTGTGACTTAATCGCATCTTCCTTCTTAGTTGCCCCAAATATGACCCATATAATGCAATTTGGAACACTGTGTTTACAAGACTGGAAAGACATCTATCCCTAAACACTGAGTACTGGGACACTTTCTGTGCCATCCTAGTGTGCAGAGGTCAATGGCCTTGAAAAGTGTAAAACTTTGCTTAGGATGGCACTGTTTGATATTTAACAACCAGGTCTGCTTCATTCAACTTGGCCACACAATTAAGACATTGTTACAAATATTTTTATTTATTTTATCGTATTTCCGTCCTCCCCGCAAGCAGGCTCAGGGCGGATAACAGCATTAAAACATTTAAAACATTTCATATAAAACATTTAAAAGCATTGTACAAAAATATTTAAAAAATAGCAGCACTCTTTTTCTTCATACTCTACAAGAGCAATAGAGAGAGAAACTGAAATTTGCAAAACAAACTTTCCTAAGTGGCGTCATATAAAAATTGTAAGAGTATAGAAATGCAGTGTTTGTATCTTTGTATCTCCTTTTGCGGGAGGGTGTTACATCCCAGCTCTTTTCTTTCATCATTTTAGTAGAAATTAAAATCATCCTTTGATTTTTTCCCATTTATTAACATTGTTTACTCCGCATCAAACATTACCAAATTGGTTTGTTCAGTATGTGTGCATGTGTGGGCAAATAATAGCTCAGCGGCCATATCCAGGTCATAGGAGTGCCTATTCTGGGTTGGGAAATTGCTGGAAATTTGGGGGCAGAGCCTGGGGGGGGGGAGATGAAGTTTGGGAAGAAGTTCAACAGGGTATAGTGCGAGAGTCTGCCCTCCAAAGCTGCCCTTTCCTTCAGGGGAACTGATCTCTATAGTCCGGAGATCAACTAATTCTTTGACAACTCCAGGCCCCAGCCTACTGGCTCATGGCTGTTTTTCCCCCAGCACCCAAACTGCACTAGAAAAATTGTTAATCCGCTTGAAGGTCAAGGACTATTAAAGAGCAGCAGAGAGCAAAGGAAGCCATATCTGGAATTCCACTCACTTGTGAGGGCTTACTGAATTGGCTGTTGCCTGCTGGCTCTTCCTGTTTCAGTGCTGCCTGCTGCCACTGTAGTCACCATGCATCTTGAGGCCCTCAAAGAGCAGAGAGTCCCAGATGTCACCCATAGAAAGCAATATTTGGCCCCAAATGGCCAAGTAAAGGCCTTTGTGGTGCGCACTAATTTGCATAGCTCCAGTTCCTCACTACAAGCAATTCTTTTTTTTCTTTTTGTGCCATCAAGTTGCAACCAACTTGCAGCAATCCTGTAGGGTTTTTAAGGCAAGAGATGTTAAGAGGTGGTTTGCCATTGCCTGCTCCAGGGAGCAGTCTTGGCCTTCCCTGGTGGTCTCCTATCCATGTACTGACCATGCTGAACTTCTGAGATCTGATGGGATCAAGCTACCTGGACCATTTAGATCTTCTCATAGCGCGTAAGTACATATTTCCAGAGAACCGGTCCATACTCCTAAATAAATAATAAACCTTTGCATAACAACTACATCATTTGTCTTGGCTATTGCTTATTTTTGTTTTTAATTATAACCAAAATAAGTCATCTATAAGCATTTGTTTCATATTCATGAAACACTTATTCACGTATAATCATTGTTGTTTTCTTTTTCACAGATACTAATGGTTTTTAATGTTACTGTTCATTTCTTTTGTTTTTCTTCCTAGCCTTTGAAATATTTGAAGGGATTTCCATTGAAAGGAAACATTTGGTATTCCTTATGCTTAGCAGCAAGCATCCTTGACTTTGGTTGTTGGGGGTTTTCCGGGCTGTCTTGCCGTGGTCTTGGCATTGTAGTTCCTGACGTTTCGCCAGCAGCTGTGGCTGGCATCTTCAGAGGTGTAGCATCAAAAGACAGAGATCTCTCAGTGTCACAGTGTGGAAAAGATGTAGGTCATTTGTATCTACTCAGGAGGGGTGGGGTTGAGCTGAGTCATTCTGTAAGAGTTTCCCAGGGTGTGGAATGCTAATGGCGGGAGGCTTCACTGTATCCTGAGGCGGTTCTTTTGCATATGGATTGGTGCTTGATGTGCTAATCTTCTCTGCAGGGCTATTGTCCAGGTGTGGAGTGTTTTGTTGGCCTGGTGTTTTTCAGAACTGGAGCCCATGCTCTGTTCATTCTTAAGGTTTCTTCTTTCCTGTTGAAGTTTTGCTTATGCTTGTGAATTTCAATGGCTTCCCTGTGCAGTCTGACAAAGTAGTTGGAAGTGTTGTCCAGTATTTTGGTGTCCTGGAATAAGATACTGTGCCCTGTTTGAGTTAGGCTATGTTCAGCCACTGCTGATTTTTCAGGCTGTCCAAGTCTGCAGTGTCTTTCATGTTCTTTTATTCTTGTCTGGATGCTACGCTTTGTGGTCCCGATGTAAACTTGTCCACAGCTGCAGGGTATACGGTATACTCCTGCAGAGGTGAGGGGATCTCTGCTGTCTTTTGCTGATCGTAGCATCTGTTGTATTTTTCGGGTGGGTCTGAATACTGCTTGAAGGTTATGCTTTTTCATAAGCTTTCCCATCTGATCAGTAATTCCTTTGATATATGGCAAAAACACTTTTCCTGTAGGAGACTGTTTTTCTTTGGTTGTTTGATTCATCCTGGGTTTGATTGCTCTTCGGATTTCATTTCTGGAGTAGCCATTTGCCTGAAGTGCGTGGTTTAGATGATTAATTTCCTCATTGAGAAAGCGCGGCTCACATATCCGTCTTGCACGATCCACTAATGTTTTCATTATGCCTCTTTTCTGTCGGGGGTGGTGATTGGAGTTTTTGTGTAAGTACCGATCAGTGTGAGTTGGTTTCCTGTAGACCTTGTGACCTAACTGAAAGTTTGCTTTGCGGATGACCAAGGTATCCAGGAATGAGAGTTTTCCCTCACTTTCTTTCTCCATTGTGAATTGTATGTTCAGGTGGATGTTGTGGATTAATTTTCTCAATGAGGAAATTAATCATCTAAACCACGCACTTCAGGCAAATGGCTACTCCAGAAATGAAATCCGAAGAGCAATCAAACCCAGGATGAATCAAACAACCAAAGAAAAACAGTCTCCTACAGGAAAAGTGTTTTTGCCATATATCAAAGGAATTACTGATCAGATGGGAAAGCTTATGAAAAAGCATAACCTTCAAGCAGTATTCAGACCCACCCGAAAAATACAACAGATGCTACGATCAGCAAAAGACAGCAGAGATCCCCTCACCTCTGCAGGAGTATACCGTATACCCTGCAGCTGTGGACAAGTTTACATCGGGACCACAAAGCGTAGCATCCAGACAAGAATAAAAGAACATGAAAGACACTGCAGACTTGGACAGCCTGAAAAATCAGCAGTGGCTGAACATAGCCTAACTCAAACAGGGCACAGTATCTTATTCCAGGACACCAAAATACTGGACAACACTTCCAACTACTTTGTCAGACTGCACAGGGAAGCCATTGAAATTCACAAGCATAAGCAAAACTTCAACAGGAAAGAAGAAACCTTAAGAATGAACAGAGCATGGGCTCCAGTTCTGAAAAACACCAGGCCAACAAAACACTCCACACCCGGACAATAGCCCTGCAGAGAAGATTAGCACATCAAGCACCAATCCATATGCAAAAGAACCGCCTCAGGATACAGTGAAGCCTCCCGCCATTAGCATTCCACACCCTGGGAAACTCTTACAGAATGACTCAGCTCAACCCCACCCCTCCTGAGTAGATACAAATGACCTACATCTTTTCCACACTGTGACACTGAGAGATCTCTGTCTTTTGATGCTACACCTCTGAAGATGCCAGCCACAGCTGCTGGCGAAACGTCAGGAACTACAATGCCAAGACCACGGCAAGACAGCCCGGAAAACCCCCAACAACCATCGTTCTCCGGCCGTGAAAGCCTTCGACAATACATCCTTGACTTTATTTTCAGCCTTCACCATGTCTGCAGATTGCTTTCCCACCTTCATTTCTTTTTTAAAAAAAATATTTATTTAATCATAACAATTGTAAAAACATACAGCATATAGCATATCAAAACTTAAGATAGTAATACAACTTAGGAGATGTGTTTTACAGCTCATTATCAACTAGAATATGTACAGTGCTCACAGAGAACTAATTTCAGTACAGAGATCATGCTATTAATTGTTTAGTTACACAAATTTGACATTAAGCTATTATTTGGTGATATCTATAAATTGAAAATATTTTGATATAAATGATTTGGAGATTGTAAATCTTTTTTGTTGTCGAATTTGAAAAAGGGCCACCATTTATCATAGAATTGTGTTGTGCTTGTAGATACAGTGTTTTGTTGTAAATTATCTGTTATTTTTTCAATAATAAATTGGTCTCATGCTTTTGAGTGCCATTGATTTATTGAAGGGGGTGTTTGTTTGTTGCAGTGTGAAGCTATCAATGTCATTGCTACCACTAACATGCTATTTATCAGGACTCATCTTGTTGCTGGGATATTGATACCTTGCCATAAATCTAAGAAAATTAACTGGGGATTTAGTGGGATTTTGTAGATTGCTATCTGTTCAATTTGATACAAAACTTCTTCCCAGAATTTACTAATTGTGGGGCATTGCCACAAACAGTGAGCATATGAACCGATATTACCACATTTCTTCCAACATGAGGGTGGGTGAATTGAAACAATTGTGGATAGTTTTTTTTGGTGTGAAATACCAGTGTGGCATAATTTTAAAAGTCTATGAAGCTTCATGCTTGGGAGTTAGACTAGAGTACCAAATTTCTTTCCATTGGTCATGTGTTATAGTTGTGTTGCAATCCTGTTGCCATTTGGTTTGGTAATTAAATGTTTTAGGATTATTAAGGTGTTTGATTATTTTGGAAATGAGTCCTTTTTTAAGTTGTTAAACTCTAAGATTTCTTCAAATTTTGTCTTAAGTTTGCATACTATGTTTATTTGAGTTGCCATGTACGATAACTGAAGATAAGTAAACCAAGGAATAGTGTTATTCAATTTCCTTTCTAATTCATTTTTAGTTAGAAGACCTTTATGTGAAGTTGTATCTATTAGTCTTATAGTGTCAGTTTCCAATGATTATGATTGGTTTGTTTCCTGGAGGAAACCATTCCTGTGATCAATTGGTCGTGTATCTTGAGATGCTAGGAGTTAGTTTCGATCTGTAAGTGTCCCAAATTTGGAGTAAATTTACCAAAAATATGTTATTGTTGATTTGAGTTGGACGAAGATTGCGCTTACACCACAAGATCTCTTGTAAAGACATAGGGGTTCCAAAATTTGAATCCAGGCAGAGTGCTCTTTGTTTCCTAATATCTGTGCTATTTTAGAAAGATGAACGGTATTTAATATAGTGTTATGTCTGGATATTTAAAGCCTCCATTACAAGTATTTTGTTAAAGTATATGAAATGAAATTTGTGGTTTTTTATAATTCCCAAGGAAATTATTGAGTAGGGCTTGCCAGTATTTTGTTATGCTATGGGGTAATGAGATAGGTATAGTGAGGAATGAGAAGATTAATTTTGGAAGAATGAAAGCTTTAATTGAATGAAACCTATCATACCAAGAATGTTGTTGTTTATTCCAGTTTTGAATATCATTTTTTATCTCTCTGATTTTTTGTGTGTGATTGTATTTTATAAGATGGTTCAAATTGGAGGGAATGTTGATTCCTAAGTATGGTAAGTATTTAACGACCCAATGAAATGTATAGTTTAATTGAATTTTATCTTTAATTGATTGTGACAAATTGATAGGTAGTATTGTTGATTTTGATGTGTTGATAGTTAAGCCAGAAATTTGAGCAAAAGCGTCAAGAGATTTTTGTAGATGAGGTAGAGTTATTTCTGGTTTAGTGATATACAAAAGCATGTCATCTGCGAACATGCTAAGTTTGTAAGTATTAGATGTAATTTTTATTCCATGAATTTAGTTATTCCACTTTCATTTCTTATTATGACAGGGAAACTGAAAGTGGGACTTCCGGGCTTTAGCACACCTGAGTTTTACGTGTATGGATTTGTCATCTCCCCTATCCTGGATCGGCCTAATTTGTATCTCCAGTTGTTTCCCCTTATATCAGACATCATTAGTGAGAGCTACACGGAAAATCATCTCCGCATGGAAGCAGACCAGATGAGACCTGTTTCTGACTTCAGTCCCCTGCCTAGTGCTTCATGAGCATGCCACACCTATACTTTTCTCAGTCTGGAATATCCCTTTTGTTCCTTAAAATGAAGACTAGAATTTTACTTCTTCATCTGGCTGGCACCCTCTCTTCTTTGCAAATCAAATCCATTCATCCATTTGGAGGAACTCCAGAGGGAACTAACTGGTGATTGCATTTCTATAGCAGCACTATGAGCCACTATGTTACCCTCTGTCACTGCTCATTAATTAGGCACCACTTCCTCTTTGTTTTCTTCTCTAGAATTAACCTCTTCATCATTTGCTGCCATCCTTTAAGCCAAGAGGTATTTCTATAATGCTTTTATTAGGACTAGCCCAATGAGTCATAATAGTGTACAGGCTTTCAAGTTCCCCAGAAAGTCTGCATAAGGCTGGAATGTTAAAAAGCAGCTTTTTAAAGGGAAACAGCAGATTTTACGTATATTCCAAAAAGGAACTTGAGCCTTGCTGATCAAGGGAGAAGTTACTCTTGGAGGGGAACTGTTGCTATAGAGTGTTTTGCTCTTCTGGCCCCTGGCCTACAGCGCCCTGATTCTTCTTTGCCTGTCCATAATCCCACCAGATGCTGGCTTGAGAAAGTCTTCATAACAGCTTTACCTGAAAAATATAATCTGCCTTTTCCATCTTTATTTTGTAACATCAGGCCTGATAGCGTTCTGAGAGACTTGACAGGGTTATGCATCATTGGGTCGGTCCTAATAAAGGCATTACATGGATTGCGTTCATGGCTTTTTGGCTTTTCCTTTTGGACCAACTCAGCTGTAAACAACTTGCCGTCTTTTAGTCAGGCCTGGTGGTGAGAGACAAAGGAGGAAAGGACTCCTCTGGTACTTGAAACAGTACTTATCCCTGTGAATTCCAAATTCTCATTCCAGTGATGAAGGCACAGTGGTCTATGCCTACAGTGGCTATATATATTATAGGGATGTGATACCTCAAAGTTTGGAGGTGGTGATGGACTTTATCAAGCTTGTAGTATTTCCAGTTCTCAGAGGGTGAGTTCACACACATCTTTCATACAGGGTGATAAATTACTAATATAGAGAGATCTGATTCACAGATGTCATCACTCAAATTTTCATCTTTTGATGTCTTGTAGCTCAAATGATTTCCACTGCAAACTGTGTTTAAAATGATAGGAAAGCTGTATGTGGGGTGTTAAATATGTGAGGGATATTTCTCATATGCAAGTTATTGCTTGTCATTGCTTTTATTGAGTGATGAATGTGCATATGTAATCTCATCTGCATAGACCTATGAAATCCAGCATTCCAAATGAAGATTGTTACTGAACAGCTGTTTAAAAGTTTGAACAAAAACATGCTCATGATAATGCAAAGGAACCATATAATAGTTCAATAGACCTGGAACATGATTTTTAAAAATCCTATAACATAACACACACACACTTAATATCTCATTCCTTTAACTGGAAACTTGCTATGGGTTGAAAATCTCTCATTCAAGAGTTAGTGGGAAAATGATTTTGTACCTTGCCACCCTGTGGTTAGACAAATTCTGCAACAGCAGCAGGGATATCAAGTATTGTTACAGATGCAATAAATATGCCATCACCTCTGATCTATGGCGACCCTATGAATGAAAGACCTCCAAAATGTCCTATTGTTAACAGACTTGCTCAGATCTTGCAAACTGGAGGATGTGGCTTTCTTTATTGAGTCAAGCCATCTCGTTTTAGGTCTTCCTATTTTCCAACTACTTTCCACTTTTCCTAGTATTACTGTTTTCCGGTGAGTCTTGTTTTCTCATGATGTGACCAAAGTATGATAGCCTCAGTTTTGTGATTTTAGCTTCTATGGAGAATTCAGGCTTGATTTGATCTAGTACCCACTTATTTGTCTTTTTGGCCATCCATGGTATCCACAAAACACTACTCCAGCACCACATTACAAATGAATCAATTTTCTTCCTGTCAGCTTTCATCATTGTCTAACTTTTACATCAATACATGGGGCATACCACAGCTTGGGTTATCTTGATCTTGGTCCCCAAAGAAACATCTTTATTTTTAAGGATCTTTTCTAGTTCCCTTATAGCTGCTCTTCCATGTCTCTTCTGATTTCTTGGTTGCAGTCTCCCTTTTTGTTGATGATTGAGCTAAGGAATAGAAAATCTTGAACAATTTCAATTTCCTCATTGTCAACTTTAAAATTGTGTAGTTCCTTAGTAGTCATTACTTTTGTCTTCTTGATGTTCAGCTGTAATCCTGCTTTGGCACTTTCTCCTTTAACCTTCGTCAGTTGATTCAAATCTTCAGTATTTTCTGCCAATAACATGCTGTCATCTGCATATCTCAAATTGTTAATGTTCCTTTTATCAGTTTTCACTCCACCTTCTTCTGAATCTAGTCCAGCTTTCCTTATGATATGCTCTGCATAGGGGTTGAACAGGTAGGGAGATCATATGCATCCTTGTCTGATACCCTTGCCAATTGGAAACCATTGTTTCCCCATTTTTTGTCCTAACAGCCTCTTGTTCAGAGTACACAGGTTGCGCATCAAAACAGTCAGATGGCGTGGCACCCCCATTTTTTTTAACACTATCCATAGCTTTTCATGATCCAAAATAGCTGTAAGTATGAATCTGAAAAGATCTGAAATAAGCATCCTTTTGAAGCCCACTCTCTAAGGATATGAAATCCCACAAAGAAGAGTTGCTTCAATCACCAGTTTCCCCCTTGTTCAGGACCACAGACCAGCACAAATGGTCTTGGTGGGGGGAAATGGACAGGTGAATCACATGAGCAAGAAAAGCTAAAGCACAGTGCATGCATTAAAACTTAAGACTTTAAATCAAATTTATTATATCAGCTGACTATTCAATGGTGGGTTGGTACAGACCTTTTTTTCTTCCTTTATTGGTTATGTACATTTCTGTTCTCATATTGAGAGTTAAAAATATTAAAAAGCATGTCTCACATACTTTTACAGGACAATCGTACGCAATTTATTTAGGAGGAGGCTCAGTAGGGCTTGATTCTTAATAAGCAGACTTGGGAGAGCAGACTTTACTTCCAAACGCTTTTGCGGCAGGCTTAATATAAAACATCCTAAACTTCACCACATATTGAAGACAAATTAATAAAATGGTTTAATTCCTTGTTCTCTTTCCTCTCCCACTTCTGGATGGTGAGCAGCACCCATCAGGCATTTGATACTCTGTACTCTATGTTCCAATTGGATTTGCATGAGGGCTCCCAGACAAACAAATGAAAACTAAGCAGTGGGAGTGCTTAATAAATTGCTCTTTGGTATGTACCCAACTAAAATAAGTGAAATATCATCAAATTTCAAAAAACAACGTTACAGCAATACAATACTGCATTGTTAATAATGCTGTCCTAAGCGGAATTATACCATTCTAAGTCCGCAGACTTGAATGAACTTAGAAGGGTGTAACTCGGCTTAGGATGGCAGAGTTAGAAACAGTTTAGTTGGTCCTAGGTTTGGCTTATCAAGGCTGCTACTGTTCTTGTACAATATTAGCACGAGGAGGAACATTAAGAACTAGAATTTCCTTGTCATTCAGGAAGCAGAGGAAGGCTCATGGAGAGAGCACTTTTCTGGTCTTTGTTGTTGAAGAACTAAAGGCTTATATCTCCAAATGTCTGTCCCAGGTCCAGTTCAACAAATAGCTCCGACTTAAGTCTGTCTAAATGGATTATGATCCACGCTATTCCCAAGTAGCCTTGCCTATAGACAGCTTCACCTTCCTCCCACAGCTGAAGCCCCAAGCTGAGAAGAGCCTATTTTCACCTAAGATTTGCCCAGGCATGCTGTTGCAGCAGTGTCTCCCCAAGACTTTTTGGGACCCCACAATCTTCTGGCCTTGCTAAGTCAGAAACAGGGAAGAATCCATCTTTTGTCACAAAGGCAGGCTCTCTCACATAAGCCATATAATTCCCCAGGCACTTTCAAGAGGAAGTAGTTGGCTGCCATGAAAACTCCAGGGCTCTTTTACGTGGTTCTTTAAAATACCTTGGCACACTGGCTACAAACAACCTAAGTTTGCAGGACAATAATCCTACCTCTATACATCTGGAAATGTATACCTCTGGAAATGCACACACACCCTTTGGCAAGCACTCCGAATTATCTGAGATGTTGCTAAGCCTGCAGGTCGCCCTCAGCTATTACATACTGCTCAGCCCTGGTAGAATCCACAATGATATCATGATAAACTGGACTCAGTAGCACCACTGAAATGAATGTTCTTGTAAACTATGTTTGAAAAAAAAACCCAGCTATAAATGGGAGAAAGGATGTATCCCATGGGGTCCCATACAGGCCCTTCTTATACAAATTTAAGTATAGGCCTATACAAAGAGGAACGCTGAATGCAGCCCTTCCACCACTCGTCCTGCATAAGTAAGCTAGGAGAACAAGGTGAAAGAATACAGTATTAGAGACCAAGTAGGCACACGGTATCTTGGAGGTAAATAAAGGTGTCAAAATTTGTCTTGGCCCAAGTCAAACCATTAGGCAATATAGTCCAGTATCAATGACTAATAGCTCAAGTTCTCCATACCCAAGCATACATTTTAAATAGTTCAACCAAGAGGCATATTACTGAGGCCTGAAATGTGGCTCCTTCAAAATAGGAAACCTCACTAGAGAGTCAGGGAAGCTGGTATGATGGAAGACACGCTGCTCCCTGATCCATGGGTCAGGATACCCAGGTGTGTGACCAAGTTCCACCTGCCAAGTCATGAGCTCCTAAGAGTCACCTTTTCTGCTACTTAAAGGAAGGACCCGCTTCTAGTGTGCATGTCTCAAGGATGCCCTGCCTCTTACCTTTCTATGCAATCATGCTAAGAGGTGCGGAGGGGTGGCAAGTCTTTCAATAGTGGAGAGGATTCCTCTTACCTCTCTGCATCATTGCTTGTTTCTCTCTCTCATACAGCTCCTGCCTCTGGCTGTCCTGCACTTGCACCAGTGAGGTCATAACTCTGAAGGCACATGACATGCTTGCCGCTCAGCAGATCTGAGTTCTGCCTAGAAGTTAAAGACAGCACTGGAAAGGTTGAAGACCAGTTATTAGATATTGTCGCTTCTAAAGTGAGAGCTGCTTCTTCCAATCTGAAGCCCTGTTCCCTTCAAACCCGATGTACATTCAGTGGCTGTAGTTATGCAGTATTCATGGAGATAGCTTGCACATGTTAAGAAGCCTTTGCCCTTTTATAGATTTCAGCCCTAGTTCAAAACCTCCTCTCCCAAGTTTTGGTAACACAGCTCAGTCTTATAGGCTGCTTACTAAGTGAACTATGTTTTTAAATAAAAATGCACATGACACAGGGAGCAATTATTTCCCAGAACACGTCATAAGGACCAAGAGACAAAATGACTTATCAGGAAATAGTTGTTTTTTAATTGTACAATACGCAAACATTTTTTTTATATAAAGACATGGACAGCAACAACAGAATCTCAGATAACAAAGGATACAGAATTTCACATGAACACAGCTACTACCAGCCAGAAATACATTAGTGCTTTTTGCTCCCCACTGAAGAAAAGCTTTGTGGGAAAATGGGGTAAATCCAAGTTTAAGTAGCTGCACATTCAAAGTTACTGAGACAGTTATTGTTACAATGCTCGGTAGAATTCCCCCCTCCCCATTTTCTATACCAGCAACAAACATAGTCTTGAGCAGAGTCTTCTCTGACTCACTTGGAAAACTTCAAGGCTTACAAACGTATGAACAAACTGATGTTTTACTGACAAAAATTCTGTATATATACTAGCTGACACTAATGCTACTAATGTTAATTCTCTTTGCTACAAAAAATATATATTCCTCAGCCATGAAGCAAATTCAGCATCCTCTGGCAAAAGACTGAGGGAAGATTATAAATGGAATTGCCAAGGAGGTAGAAGCTATTATTCTGCAGTTTACACCACTAACCATTAGGAAGCTAAGTCATCAGATAAACAGTGTATGTGTGAGGAGAGAAGACAAAATTAGCAGCCGGGGTGCTTGCCTGCTACTAGCTAGTTAGGCCAACTTGTGAAGACTGAACATGAGGAAATGTGCACGATAATTTCTACTTCAGAAAGGATACTAACATCTTCAAGTCACAGTAGTGTTTTTATAAGACGGATGAAGATTTGCAGCTATGGTAAAGTTTCTCTCTGGGCACTGAGGTGAAATGATTCCTCTTTCAAACCATCCCAGTGAAACCTGAAGCTTCACTTCCACTACGGCAATCCCGATAAGGCATTAAGTAGGACAAGTTTACTAGTTCAATGGGGTTACCTTTCTAAGCTTTTTAACTATATCAAAATCATAGAGAAGAGGTATATTCTCCATTCAGATTGTGCTATTCTTCAGTGATTTATACAGGCATTGCTGCTGGAATATTGTACTCCTCCTTGATCATTCCTTCACTGCTCCTTTACCTCTGTCCCACAACTGAGATTTCTGTTATCTCAGATGTTTAGCAACAATTGTATTTTTTTCTGAAGTCTCCATCAATGATCAGGAAACCAACATTTCAGAAGACTGTAGCATGCAACACTGACCCGTGACAAACTCATATAAATGTCACCCTTCAGATAAATTCCGAGTACACATATCCCAAAAACAAGAATAAAATGAGGATTAACACTTGCTTCTTGAGGAGTTTTCACATAGTACACAACAACACTAGTCATGATGATTTCCCAAGATAAATTAACAGGATCTGAAAGACATTTTGTTATTTACTAGGGACCCCTGGTGATAAACAGCAAACACTACAACACAACAAGAAACATTCCTTCTAATTTGAAGGATCTTGATTGGTACAGACATGTCAGTTTGTTTTTATTGTTATGGAAGAAAGCATTATGTTTTAGTGCTTTGCACCAGGTACAAAAATCCGCTCAAATTAGTTTCAAGATAATTTTCACGTCGTTTCAAAAATCCAAACAGACCCCTAATTTCACAAAGGATTATCAACTACATTTGTAGAAAATACTCCCATAACCTCTACTAACATTCATCCCTCTTGCAATTCTCCAGTATGTGGGATGTGCTGGGGGGGGGGGGACCTTCCTCCTTCTATCAAAGTTGCATTTAATGTTCCTGCAAGGCAACTGTCATAGCGGCTGTTCATAAGACAAATGAGTCTACAGCAACATTTCACTAGGATGGAGAATAAGTTACTACGATACGCACCGGGGTTTTTTGTCACTACTCTCATTTTAACCCTCAGCCACTGTGCAATATATTTCAGCAGAGAAAAATCACACTGAACACTACAAGTGAGTCATGTCACCAGAAGTCCTTTGAGGCCAGGGTTCCTGCTGACCTTGCAGCCTCTTCTGTGTTCGTTCCATAGGGTGTGAACTTGGCAGTTCCTCATCCACCACCACTTCCCGTAAGCACTAAAGAAGGATTTGGCTCCACAAAAAAAAGGAGTCACTCTGTCCATTGGGAGGGGGGGGAACAGCGTTCATTCAGTCAAGCAGCCAGTATTTTTGTATCAAAAGACATAGAAGGAGGTTCATCCATTTGGTACATGAGGTGCACTTATCCTGGCCGGCAGGCATCAACGGGGGCTAAAGCCGGTTGCGAGGCTGCAACCCACTACAGGTGTCATGTCCCATATCTGAAGAACAAAATGCAGAAGTGACTCTTATGAGACCTACAGCCTTTGCCTTGCTTAAGTTTAACAGCTGTCTCAGCCTCGTACTGCAGAGGCTTATTTCTTACAAGCATGTCACTGCACACAAGAGAGGATTCTACACTGAATTTGATACAGCTTTAGTCGATGTAACAGAACACGAAGGAAGTCAGGAAAATGAACAGGTGGCCAGGGAGTACCTAACGATTTTTCAAGATAGTCTGTTGGTCATCATGGCTAAAAAGTAAACATGCATGCTGAACTCATGCTGGGACCAAGCACATCAGAGCTCTTAGTTACTTTCCGTTTGTGAGCTTTCCAGGGGCATTTGGCTGGAAACCATTCTGTTGTCATTCAAAAGTACAAGGTGTCACAGGCTAATCTTTTTTTCAAGACACAGGCTTGGCTCCTCCATTGGTACAGCAGCACCTAGAAATACTAGTGCTCCAGTATGGACCACATTCCACTGCACATTTCAACAGTGACTGCACTCAAAGGCACTTGCACAGCAATATAGATGCTGCCTTTTCCACTACATGGAATCCTAAGATATTGGCTCCAAGGCAGTTGTGCCAACCCCAGATAAAAGCGGTACGGGGTGGGAACTCAAGGGGATGTTGCCTAACTAGCAGTGACAGGCTAGCTACGGTGGCCCAAGATGCTACAGATGCTGTACCTCTGTACTGTCCAAAATGTAAGTCAACTATATCTTCTGTAACTTCCTTAGCCCACTCAGTAGAACATATGCCCCCAAATCCAATATGAAAAAGTTCTTACCTTTACTACACGATCACTTCCGCACGTCACCATAAGTCCCCTCGAGATATCCATGGCCATGTGGGAAATATTATGTTTTCCTTCATGAAAAGTTGCCAAAGAAGTACGACTTGATTTTTAAAAGACCAAAAAAAATGAACAGAGTTCAAATGAGGAGACATTGCTGAAGTAAGGCATGAGAAATTGTTTCAATACAGAAAGCACTTCAGGGAAATACAATTTCTCAAGAGCTAATATGTCAAGCCTGAGAACAGCATCACCATCTGAATGACATTTAAGCAACAAGCCAGCTCATTAAGGTCTTAATCAATTCTGAATATGCAAGAGTGGTGCATGCAGACCTTTGGCCTCTCCTGTTGATCTGCGGAGGTCTTTGCATGTAACAAGAATAGTAATTAAACCCTTTTGGTATTAATGAGAATGTCTGGTTGAAGGATATCTACCCACCGCTTCAGTCACAAACTATTGTGAACGCCCTGACTAAACAAGCTAAGAAGGTGGTTACCCTGTCAGTTCTTGTAGGATACACTTCTACAGCATCACTAAGTGGCAGTCAATGGCATTTCACCAGGACCGAAAATTGCCTTCCAAGCGTTCAGGAGACCAAAGGAGATCCAACATGTAACTCATGCATAACACTGGTGTGAAAAGGAGGGAGTCTGACTAACCTAAAATGGACAAGCTGTGGGCTTGGGAGGCATTGCATAGGGGAAAGAGAAAAAAATTGGAAACTCCTCCCACTAGTCAAATTCCACCTCCCCACCTCCTGGAATTCTCAGGGATTTGAGCAGGCTTATGCTCTCCCCTGTTTAATCTGACTTTTAGGGACTGGCAACATTCCATTACTTCTGCAGCATTTTCATTTCTCAACAGGCCACCGTGAAAGGATTCCCTCTTTGAGTATTTTTCTTCATCCCTGGGGAGTCTCCCGCACAGGTATAGAGTCTTACTTGGTTTACGATCTAATCAGAGATTACTAAATCCAGTGAAACAATCCTTCACCACAGAACATCTACTTTAAAAGGAAACAAACTAAACTCATCCAAAGCTAAAAGGTCAGTACAATGAACTCTAAATGGGACACTTCCAAGGATACTTACTCTTCATCTTTGATTGAATCAAAACAAGAGTCACAGACCCGGACCTGGAATTCAAAGCCCATGATGGGATAGCTGGAGCGCTTCGTGCTGCACTTGCCACACACTGCCTGGCCACATTTCCGGCAGTGATGCTGGATGAAGGCATTGAAAATGAAACCACAATCATTTCAGGAAAATGGAGAATTCCAAGCCATTCAAAAGAAAAAGGAAGCCCTCAGATGCTCAGTGATGGGGCCAGCTGCGTATCCTTGCCCGCTGCTATTAATATAGGATGGGAGACAGGTGCTGGCAGCAGAAGTGACACGTACATCAACCCACTCTGATCGCAGTCTCACTTCGGGTTGGTTTGCTTTGTGACAACCTGAAGACCAGCTATCATTTGTACAGAGAGGCAGGTGTGGTTGCAAGTTACCTCAACTGAGCCCTGGATGTGACTGAGGGCCAAGCTACACATGACGAATGACACTTGAACGGCAAGTGGATTGAGTGGAGGGCAAGTGAACAGGGAGAAATACACTTGCCATTCAAGTGTCATTCGTCATGTGTATCTTGGCCCTGTGCTCCACCACACAAACAAGAGTAGCTCACATGGCTAGCCAGCCTTCAAACTACAGACATGAAATATACCATTTCTGTTTTTTTAAAAAAATGCTGACCATTTCCCATGAAGCAAGTAATGGTAAAGTTATTTTGTAAAGCTATTTTAAAACATCTCCCCTTTATAGCAGCCTATCTTAGTGCAGGAAGCACCGCAAGTGATGCTTCATCTGTAGCTTGCATCTCAAGTACAGCATTTTGCTAACAGGCTCAGACATACAATGCAACAACACTGAGGAAGAGCAGCTTAAAATAACTTTCCAGTGCTGAAAATAAAACTAAATCCAACTGAAAACTTTCGTTTGTTTCCTTTACAACTTACTACAAACCACAGCCTCAAGGATGAAACAACAACTCAGACATCTTACTTCACATGAAGCAATGAGTCTGTCCACCAGGCTTAAGTCAAGGCACGAGACCAACTAGGGAGTTTAGGGTACAGCTTAAAATGGCACAGATATATTTTAAATGAATAAAAAGAAATATTTCCTGTTTTTCACATAGTAGAGATACAGTTATTAACAATGTGTTGCATGAAGCCTAGGCATCTTTTCTGAAACCGGAATATCTACTGAAGGACTATCACGAAGCTCAGCAATATTTTGGGTTGTATCTTAAGCATCATAAACAGAGCTGCACTCACAGAAAAGAATGTTCTGCCTTCCCCTGTACCCTTAACTGCAGCTGTGGGTTGTGCCCATGCAATAGTGGACCCTGGGAATAGCGAGAGAAGCACAGGGGCCCAGAGATGGGAGGGACGGAAACAGGAAAAGATCTTGCATCAGTGGAAATGCCGTTTGCCCAACTGTCAGGAGACTGAGGATCGGGGTGAGGAAATATGCAGGCCTTTCTACTAGAATATTTGTGTGGAATGTGGTTGTGTGAGTGCCATGGGAGCGCTATTATTCTTCTGCAGTACGCACACAGTCTGTGTAGCACACTCTGCACTGGTTTACAAAGCAACAAGGTTATATACGCCCTCCATTTTCTCCATTCCATGGGAGTAGAAACTCAAGGTCACCTAATGAAACTGAATGGACTGAATCCTACAGAACTCTGAAAAAGGATTTCTTGTCACTCTCCCGTCCTACAGCCAACTCTGACTGTTCTACTCGCCATAGAATACAACCTTCCAATCAGGCTTTTAACTTATAAGAGCTCAAAAAAAGAGATGCTACTTTCCCCATTCAATAGGAACTGCATGTATTAAATCCCTTGCTTTGTCTTCAGGTTCACCTTTACTAAACTGTGTTTTTAATTTTTATAAAATCACCTGAACACAAAGCCCACATTTAACTTCTCCACATTTCTACTTCTCTGTACTTTGTTATCCCAAATCATATCTAATCCTGGCCATTTGTTAATACTTGCCATTTAACAAATCCCCGTTGTGTCAGACTACCAATCGAGGGAAAAGTGGCTTTTCCAGGAGTGCAGAGGGGAAGAATGCAGCAGCAAAAATTCTTTTGAAAAAGTTTACTACTACAAGATACAGGGGATGTCTAATGGCTTATACAGCTTTAACAGGGGATTAGTTAAGTTCATGGAGGAGATGGCTATTACCCATGAAGACTAGAAGGAGCCTCCACCTTCAGAGGCTGTTTTCCAATGTCCACCAGTTGTCTGAGGAGTAGCCATAGGGAAAAGCTATTGCCTTCATCCTCTGGTTCTGGACTTCTAGAGGCATCTTATGGGTCATGGTGGGAAATGAAATGCTGAACTAGACGGGCTCTAGGCCTGATCTTGGATTGCATGAAACAACACATGGTGTGCAGCTAGCCCCAAAGCTCTCCCCAGGCAAGAAGCATTGTCTCACCTGTCTCAACCCCAAGGTCTTGGTGTCCCACATCTGCTTTATATTCCAGAAGAAAGGCTGTTCACATTTCTGACAAGAATCACTTTCCAGCCATTGAGGGGCCTAGAAATTGGAGGAGGAAGAGAAGATCTTTTACAAAACCAACAACAAAGCCTCTCCAAGCCCCCGTGTAAATGCCATGAATGAAGAATTTCTGCTCTGCATCAACAACAGTAGAAAAACATTAACAGCCTTCATCTCAACCAGGAGACCTTCACCCACTATCCCTCAACTTCAAGTGTGGCTTGAAAGTTCTGCTGTAAAACCTACCACCCTTCAGACATAATTAAACTAATTTAGTATCAAGCTGCGGGCAGGAGAGAATTGCTGAACTGGTGGCTGCTTCCCAGATCTGCGTGTGCCTCCCACACTTTGCCCTTAGCAGTGGCATTTTTCAATACCATCCAGTTAATGAGGAAGCCTTCTTAGCTGCCTCAGAATTATTAGCTTGCTACAGGGCTTGAAGCTCCCCACTTTTCAGTATTTGGATGATTAAGAAGAGATTCTGAGTAATTGGAAAATCTGAAGCCTTCCACAGTCAAACAATTATGCCTTCCGTTTCCCAGTCATAATCTGATGTTAAACGCGTCCTGTTCTGGTTTCTGAGCACGATAGATGCCTTTTAAAGCAATTAACCAAAACACTGCCTAGACCTATCTTCAGTATATGCATTTGCTTCTATTCCTGTCCCCATGGCAGACAGGGATTAATGTTGAAATCCATGAAGGGACAGGAATTCTTCCTAATTCGCTATTCTATAGGAAGGGACTTGGAGATTTACCTAACTAAAGAATTTTCTAGGATGGACATTTTTCCTGCATCCGCTTTAACAAAAAAGTATGGAAATGGGCAACATAAATGGCATATGGCCTATAAGCTATTTTAGGATGGTCTGCCAAGTCTTATTATTACTCCTGATTTTGCCTTTACAAGTAAGTTTTCATCCCTCATGGCTGCTGATCTAAACTTGAAAATGCAATGGCAATCTGCATAAAAGGCCAATAAAAACCTCCAATTCGCTGATTCAAAGTATCAAGATAACTACAAATTTTGCATTTGAAGAACCGACAGAATACTGGCTAAGTGTGGGGCTTTTAACTATTTAGACCTAGTTCAGATCTCAGCCATGAAATTCTCTGTGTACCCTTGGGCCAGCCCCAGCCAAACCTATCTCACAAGGCATTTGAAAGAACAAAAGCTGGGAAGCAAACCTTATGTATGGCACCCAAGTTTTCTGAGGAAAGGAGACTGGATAGACAGATGATTCAGGGAAGAATGTTACCAAGCTGTGCCTCGCTTTTTCATTTTACTCTTTCCCCTACATGTCTTTTGGCCTAAAGATTTCCAAAGTAGCTACGTATCAAAATCTATGCAAACGGTATTCATAGTGCAGAAGTACAAATATTCACCTTTCTGAATATTTGCATTTCTCCTTTCTTCCATCACAGAACTCAAGGTGACATTCAGAGGGTTCTTTGGGGCTCTTCTTGTACAGGCACCAAATATACTCAGATCTGTTTGGCTTTACCAAAGAAGTTGCATCGTGTGTCTTACAATCAAACTGTGTGATGTCACTTCAGCTTGTGATGTGTTCCCAATATGACCTCTGGAATCCAAGAAACATGCAGAAACAAGCTAAAAGTTCTGCTGAGCCAAGCCCAGAGGTGCCAGAGCTTTCGGTGTCACCCAACCTTGAAATGCCACTTGAAGATACAACACCCAGAAGACACTCAATTTGACCTAGGAAAGTGTCACTCCAATCTCCCTTTGATTCCAGGATAGTTTTTCAGTGCTAGCTTGTTAACTGGATGCCCGTGAGCTACAGATTGCAGAAGTCTGACTACTACAATAATTCCTCATAATGATGGCAGGGTTAGTTTCTTAGCTGTACCCTTGTGGAAAAACATTTGATATACTGACACCCCCTACCTCTTCTCTGGTAACATCCATATTCCAAACTGCAATCCCTCCATCAGCGGAACAGGAAACCAGTTGTCGTGTGAACTGGATGTAACAAAGGGCCTGTACCTTGTCACTGTAAAGAAACACAGACTGCATTTTCCAGTTCAGATGGTTAAGGAAAAGCAACAAATGTGTTCCTGCCTCCTAAAAGCAACATGAAAGTGGTCATCAGGAAAAAAAAAAGTCAGTGAGATAACATTTCAAGGCCACTTTTTCTGCAAAGATAAAAATCATAATTGCATTATGCATGTTGAGGAAACAAATTTTTTTGCTCTACATAAACCACTAATATGGGGAGGATCCCAATGTCACAAATTTTGGGGGTGACTCTAATTGTCACAAAAAAGATGGCAGCACCAGCCATACATTAAAAAGATAGGCACTTCTTCATGGCCAGTCTACGAAGTCTCATTGCTATACTTTGTCATGGCAATTTTCTTATCCTTCTTCTGTATAAGGATAACAATTTGGGGATAAATTTGCAGTGTCACCCATCTTGTCATCTTTAGACCTTTCAAATTTTTGACAGAAGGTAATGAAACTAGCAGCACTGTGGTCCGGTAAACCTGAAGGGAACAAAGAAGTGTCAGGGGAAGGAGATTTTAATAAATTGATTTGAATCACTCGGTTAATTTGTTGGCTCTCTTTTTCCAGTGCAATCCCAAAC
Organism: Eublepharis macularius; assembly: GCF_028583425.1. Classification (NCBI taxonomy): domain Eukaryota; kingdom Metazoa; phylum Chordata; class Lepidosauria; order Squamata; family Eublepharidae; genus Eublepharis; species Eublepharis macularius. The sequence continues at coordinate 45,052,310 of NC_072795.1, read as the reverse complement.
ATAGTTTCTAGCAGGTGGCCATGTTGGTCTGCAGTAGAAGGGCAAGATCTGAAGTCCAGTAGCACCTTAAAGACCAATGATTTTCAGGGTATAAGCTTTCGAGAATCAAGGCTCCCTTCATCTGATGAAGGGAGTTTTGACTCTCGAATGCATATACACCTGAAATCTAATGAGGTAAAACCGAGGTCAGTTTTCACCAGTGTGGAAAAGCCCAATGGTGCAAGAACCTGATGGAATGGCCCATGGTTATCAATAGCTATTCTAAATTCCAGAAGGCAAAACCAAACTAGATCATGGGTGAGCCAGCATTAGAGGCCAACAGGTTTGCCCACTTACCTCTTTTCTGATTTAATCACTAACCATAACTAAATTCTAGTCAAAAGCCAAATGTTGGTATTTTGTTTTGGGGTTCACAGCTTTAGATTTGCTCTCTACCCTTTGAAAGCTAACTAGGATACCCTTACCATGATAAAGTTGTGTCTTCTCCAAGCCAAAAGGCGACTACCTTACTTACTATTTTATTTGTGTGGAATTTCAGCAAGTAAGCCAACAAACGTTATATGCTGGGAAAAGAAAGCGCTACCTACTGATGCCCTTGAAGCAGCAGCGTCCGGCCTTTCCTTCCACCAATATCCCACATGATGATGCTGTGGTCAGATGCTCCAGAGAAGAGTAACCGCTGAGCAGGATCCCACCAAAGGGAAGCAATACTCCCTAGGTTCAGAAAAGAATGAGAAGGGTGGGCAAAGCATCTACAGGCTGCTAGGTTAAAGATATAGGTTACCTTCTGAGCTCATCTCTCTTCCTTTCTAAAGGAAACATTATTGTGCCTCTTTTTGCTACAACCGCCCCCTTAGAGATTAATCACATGATCAGGAGGTATAGCTCTTGCAGACCACTAGACAGAAGATTTTTTTTAAAGCTATTCCACAGGAAATATTTCTGTAGAAAAACTTCAAGCTGTTCACCTGAACCCTTTTTCACTTCACAAATGACAGCAAATAGATCAAGTATACTGGTTTATTTCTTGGCAATATAACCAGGTGGCAACTTGAGAACAGCACTCTAAATGGAGACAAGTAGAATCTCCTGGAACACACAAGGATTTGTTCACAAACTACCTAATGCCAGCTCTGATGGAGGAGGGAAGATTAGGTAAGTCCTGGTGTGTCAGGGCCCACCCCTCATCAGTCTGACCATTTCATTTTATTAGCCCTCTCCAAGAAGAAGGGAGGTGGAAAGAAGAATCCTTGTTAAGCAGAATTGAGTTTCCTGGAATACCACATATCCTGGAAAATCCGAATTCTTCAGATTATGATGCATGTTTTAAGAAATCCTATCAGAAACGTTTCTTCATAAGCAACAAACAAGATTAATATTACAAACACATTATGCATACTTTAAAAAATACCCATCTACACACCACCAGAAGCTGTTTGAAATCAAAGGATTTCATTATTGGTGAATAACCCTCACGCCCCATGATTCATAACTCTTAGCTTCTGCTTTCAAATGAGCAACTTTCCAACTTGCTGCCGACAACAGCTTCTGAAATTTACTCTTGATGATTACGCTCTTTGTCCCGACAGTTTATCAAGCCAGCTGTGTAATCCAAGCTTACTTTATTGTTTGTACAGCAGTTCCCCCAATATTGACTTTGTTTCTACCCAATTCTTATTGTCCAGTATTTATAGCTGACTGCAAGGTACATAGAAACTGGCATTCTTCACAGGAGCACAGCTGCATTCGGTTAATCAGTGCCAGCCTCTATGCCTCTCGGTGTGTATAGCTGGGCAGCTTGTGACATACTTTGGCAGGGCCACACATCATGGTCAGCAGCCATGAAGTCAATGAAGGAAAGTAAGTTCCACACAAGTCTCTCTGGTCTAAAGAACGGTCTCAAGATGCACGGCCACTGCTGGAACCAAGAGGAGCCAGCCCTCAGCAGTGCCTGGATGGGAAGCCACTGGGATCTGCAAGCACATCGCTCTTCACTCCCTCAACACATTCAAAGGAACACGTAACTGTAACCACCAAATGAATACAAATTTGGGGGATGCTCTCTAAACTGACACTAGGAAGCTGAGTCTGCAGCACCTTTCCACTGGTGAGTTCTTACCAACGTCCTCATTTTTTAGTCACAATTCATCTCCACCAGTTGGGCGTGTAAAGTGCCAGGATCACAATTTACGAGTAAGCTACAGTTATTGTGAAAGGCAGAACCAACTGAAAATAGCCGGGACATCACTATTTTGATTGATCTGCCCCTCTGCCACAATCAGTTTTTAAGTTTTTAACTGAAGGCAGGCTGTCCTGAATCTGATCTCCAAACTTAAGACTTGGAAGTAGAGAACAAGACAGCTATAACAAAGTGAAAAGAAACTTTCTTCTGGCATTTCACAAATTTATATGCTTGAGAACCAGCATAGTATAGTGGCTAGAGTGCTGGACTGTGATCTGGGAGACCAGGTTCAAATTCTCACTCTGCCATGGAAGCTTGCTGGGTGACCTTGGGCCAGTCACACCCCTCAGTCTAACCTACCTCACAGGGCTGTTGTGACGATAAAATGGAAGAGAGAAGAAGGATGTAAGCAGTTACGGGTCCCTATTGGGATATAAATTGAGTAAATAAATTATAAATAAATTACAATGACTGAAAACAAGACACCAAGTTTTGCCAGGTGCATACATACACACATAAGGAGAGCAGATTTATTGTGGCATGATCTTTCATCGATTAGCACCCATGTATATACTGCATGTTTATCACACCCTTCCCCAAGGAGCTCAGGTCAGTGTACATGCATAAGGAGCAGTCAAGGAATAAAAGGGAAAAAAAACCCTGGAAGAATAAGCCATGGGCCAGATCCTCCTCTGACTGCTCTGGAACATCCAAACTCAGGAGCGGGTGAAGGCTTGTCCCGTGCACCAGAAAGAGCAGAGATGATTACACTATGGGGAGCATATTAGTGAGACCCCCCAAAAACAGCATGAAGCAGTGAAGCGCTGATGAGAAGATCAGTATTATAGAAATCCATGGAAACATTCAGGGGATAATAAATTAAACAGCCAGAGAGAGCAATGAGCCTCTGCAATGGAGTTTTATTTAGACTCCATCTTTCTCTGCAATGGGGACCCAAAGCAGCTGACATCATTCTCCTCTCCTCCATTTTATCCTCACAACCACCCTGTGAGGTAGATTAGGCTGAGAGTATGTGACTGGCTCCTAGTCAACCAGCAAGCTTCCATGGCAGAGTGGGGAACTGAACATGCTCTCCCAAACCCTAGTTTGACACAGGAGCCTTTCACTGTAAAAAAAAAAGAGAGAGAGAAATAGCTTGCCTAGGTAAAAATGTTCTTATGCTTGCCTGATACAAAATGATATGGCACTGTCTGGAAAAAAAACAAGGCGCACTGCTTTGTGGAAGGTTGAATAAATATCTGTTTTCATGGGACTATGCCAAGGCGCAGTTATTTGAAATGTGGCCATCTAGTGGACAAAGTAATTTAATACACTGACATTGAGGAGACATGCTCATTTTGGGAGTTTGTCTATAGATCCAGCGGACTCTGATCTGCTCCTTCTCAGACATTAACCCAGTTTGAACTTTCACCCGATGACTAGTCTGTCTGAGCAAGTTCCAGCACTTGAAAAACCTCAACATGGATTGTCCAACTTGGTCCTTAGCTCACAAACACGTAAAGCTGCTTGTACCAGAGACACAGCACTGATCCACTAAGCCAGTTTCAATCCACCCCCATAAGCAGTGACTTCCAAACAGTCACACAGAGATCTTTCCTCATTTAGTTGACCTAGATCTTCTAGCCAGAAAATATAAATAGCATCTTATCCTGGGAAATGCGTGCGATACCCCTATTGCAGATAGGGAAGGAGAAGCACATCACTGCTAAGAAAGGCTATTGCCAGTGACTACCTGCAAACCCAGGGAGATCCTCCAAAATTTTGCCCCAGGGAACAGCAGTTTAACCTCCACTTGAGCAACAGGCCTCAGAACCAGAAGGCAGGAAAGCTGATGGCAGACATCTCACAAGGAGGCAAGTACAGTCAAGAGAAAGAGTGAGCATACTCTTAGTGGCACTTCATGCTGCACCACAAAAATAGGAGGAAGAGCTCAACTGTATCTGTGTCTCCTATGAAGAAAGACAGGAAGGATGTAAATTTTACCTTCGTGGCCCTTGAGAGTGGTAATAACTGAGCACGTGTTCTGCTCCAACTTCAGCAGCGTTATCTGCCCAGAATAGTCACCGACAAAGGCGTGCTGGGTTTCAAAGTCATATCTGCACACAGCTAAGTCAAGGAGTAACATTCCACATTCCAGGCCTCCCCTCATCAAGCAGCAGAGCCCTTTTGACTGCTGCATAACAGAACAAACTCTACACTCCGCTGGCAGCACAAATGTAAGACCCCCCATGTCGTTGCAAGCTGGGATTCCATGTGTGCTGACTCAAATGACATCCTTGGGACACAGAGGTAATTAGAACCGATAGAATTCGAAACTAATACAAAGAAAAGACCACTAACCTGGTTCAAGTCGATAATGCATAGCACAGTGATTTTCAAATTGTTACCCTAAGAAGAAGGATCCAAATTTAATTCAAAGAGTCATTTGTACAGCACTCATATCTCTTTTTACATATGCCCCAGAACATCTCAAGCCAGGATCTGGGTGATCCAAGGTAGGAACAGAACACCTCGTGTGCTTCACCGTGGCAGTCAGTCTGGCTGGCTGATACACCTATTCCCTCTGTAGTGTCTTCCTGCTGCCCAGTTCCCAGATCAGTAATCAAGAGACAAGAATCACTCAAAGGCACACAAACTGTACCCCAGAACTGGACTCATGGACCCCTTGTCAAGAAGGCTGGCCTCCACTGGACCAAATCAATGCACGCTTTTTATAACATTTCCAAGACAATGTACAGAAACCTTGGCACTTATGAAATATCATTGTCTGCTTGTCTGAGGAGACAATGTGCTGAACATCCCAGCTACATTGTTGCACGTTTGCTAACTAGCTCATTAGTTACTGTACTAAAATGATCATTTCAGCCTTGCTTTTAATGACTCTAGCAACCAGGGTAATACCAAAACAAAATCCCCTCTGAAGAATACATTATTAGATTCTTTAAGCGGACAACTGGTGTGACCTTGAAAAGCAAAAACAACTTCATCCTATAAAATCCGGATTGACTCATTCAATATCAATAAGCAGGCCTCAGATTCTTCTTTTCCTGAAGGGAAACTAAGACTGAACAGTAAGTAATGAGAGACATCACAGGGCCACTGCAAGAATTAATGATGTTCCTATTTGGAGCTATGGCAGGTTGTAAAAGAGAAGACCAGGATGTATGGGGAACTGGTTCTACGCTACAGCTTACAATGGCTGGCTCAGGAAAGGAATACAGAGTTTATTAATTCTGAAACTACCAGCATCTCTAGTACATATATCAAGGAAGCAAACCTTCAAATAGCAGTGCTGGGAGACAGACTCAGGGAAAGGCCTCTATATTCTGTTGGCAACTGATTTAGCCACTGTGTGAAACAGGCTATGGGGCTGATGGGCCACTGGTCTGATCCAGCAGGGTACTCAATACTTGGTACTCTCTACTTCAGCTTGGTCAAAGCACTGTTCTACAACTGACAAGCAAGAAGAGCAGTCCATTTTACTGCTCTTTTTAATTAGAGTGGGTCCCCAAATACTAATTGTGAGTTCTAAGTTGGGATATATGTATTAGAAAGAAACAGAATGAGTGGCAGAGATTTCCTAATTGTCCAACTAGTACAATAAAACAGATGTGAAATAAAGAAGTCCTAGTCAGCAACAGGGAGCCTCTGAGAAACTCATTCAGTGGCCTATAATTACCCCCAACCTGTCCTTGGCCTTATGCCACAGGCTGCCATTACAGCATTATTGGAGAAAAGTGCAACCAACTGCCTAAGATCGACCATATTTACTCAAAAAGAAAGAAACCTTGAATGCAAGACGGCTTTCCCCAACTCCTAAAAACGTTGTACTCTCTTTTTTATTGACTGGGCATAACCGTACCTTGTATGCAAATGTTAGGTGATCACCCTTTTTTTTTCCCGATGGCATACTTGGAAAAACACCTAGTCTTGCATTGTACTATACATAGCACAAGTGGCAAACTGGTGGGCAGTTCAAAAATCTTATAGCAAGACTGCATCTGGCAACAGTGTCTACCAATTAAGCTGTAGCCGACATCAAAAGCCAAATATTCTTTGTAGTAGAAGCAAAAGTCAAAGACTGGTAAAGACAAAGCCCAGCGTGTGATTTAAACACACTCATGAAAATCCCCAAATTTGTTATGATATAAACCGCTCTGAAGGATACTGTAGGCAAGAGGCCCAGGAGGTGAAATAATGTCTTCCCAGCATGTTTCCACTCCTGGTACACATCCAGCTGACACATTTATCATGGCCAGTGCTGATAACCCACTCAGCTTCGAAGCAGAAGATAACAGAAGACACTCGATTCTGATGAGCTGCAGAAACAGAGGCAGAATGCAACCACTCACAGCTAGAAATATTTATGTGGACACTTTGAGTCTCCATCCTTATGCCTCCTCCAGAAATTTCAGCTCTGCTAACTTTCTGTACATTGTACAACAGGAGTGGGGAGAAATGCAAGGTCCGTCTGCATTCCCAGAAGGCTTCTGTGTCTCCCCATGACATTTTGAAAAGCAGCGTACCAAGACTGAATACCATTCATGTGTCCATGCCAGCACAGTTGGTGGTATTAAGAAGAAGGTGGTATTAAGCAGATGATGATTTTCAGTGGATGTACAGCTGGAGCTGGGGAGGGCAGGGGGAGGCTCAGCAATACTCTCCTCTCCCATGCTGGTCTCCCATTTAGAACTACAGCCTCAGTAGCTACACTAGGTACAAAAAAATCATTTTTTTAAAAATCATAAAAAATCATACCTAAAATGTGCAGTTTTGCCCTCAGTTACAGCTCTTAGAAAGACAAAGGACTGCCTGCACTGCGTTTTTTTAACGTGAAGATATTTCGGTGGTTACAGTTTCCATTTAACACCAAACAAAAGTCTGTTCGAGTACAGACTCCTTGCAGTTTGTTCTTTCCTTCATACAGAATTCTGAAGGGTTTTCTCCATTAAGGACAAACCTGCAGCTCAGCTTAAACACACAGCACATACTCTACAGCACTGAAATAACTATAGTCAGACAATAAGGACAAACAAAACAATGAGAACTGTGCTCCCTACTATGAAAGTCAGCTTTGAGAGAGGAGCATTCCTTTAGAAGAGGAAAACAAATTATCTGCTTCAGCATAAAGGACCTTCTGTTGCCCCTTTTGGACACAAGATCTCCTTTGAAAGAGAGACATTCTTTTCTGGTGCAAAATGACAAGAAGTCATGAGATGGATTTACTCATGGGATGTGGACTTGTAAGAGAAAAGGACTGCTTATACGTGGAGCACCATATTTCTGCTCCTCTGAGCATGTGACCAAGCCTGCAGTATGTGCCATATCCTCATGCCTGCCCCACTCTGTTCTGGGCAGACAGTCTCTCCTCCCACATGCCTCGCAGCCACTGGGAAAGTTGTCCTGAAGAGAACAGAAGCAGGAGGTCATGGAAGGCAAGAATCTTTTCAGTGCCTCTGGCTGTAGTGAGCATCACGCTACTGTCCAAAGGAAGGGTTTTCCCATGGCCTGTGGGAATTTTCCATAACACATCGCTGAGCCCCAAGTACTTCAACACAGCACCAAAGTAATGACATCAGTAGTAGATTAAGCCTCTCCCGCTGGTTTCTGAAACTTACGGGAACTCCAGAGAATGGTTAAGTTCATATGCTGGTGAAATCTAGACCAAGGGTGGATTTCTACCTTAGTCTCTTCCCATCTTACCACTGATGCACAGCTTGAGAGCATGTTTGCACGTAAGACAGAAATAAGAAGGGAAGTACAGGAGGAGAAAGCCGTCCGAGGTAATATAGCCACTATAAGTGCATTCAAGCATACATGTGCAAACACAGAAAATGAAAAGCACACAAATTCTCTCATGAGAATCTGTAGTTTACATTTTGGTCTTAGGATGATGCCAAACACCAGTATTACCATCACTGTGGTAAAATGTGCATCATTTAAAAAAAAAATTCAGGTTACTATTTCAGTTAACATACCCAGGCAAGCTACCACATGGCTACAAACAGGAATAATCTATGCAAACATCTGACACAGGTTGCAATTCAGCCTCCTAATTTTTCTATTTAAAAGATTTTACATGCAAAGTAATGCCAACTTCATAGTTTTATTACCTGGGTAGGTCTTGACGAAGCTCATCTTATTAAAGTCTTCCGAGATATGAAACTCCTGAAATCAAAAACGAAGGAACGCTTAAGAGATGAGCAGCAGAGAATGAAGGTGACACCAGTAGGCACAGGGAGGTTTCCTTATGCACTTTATGGCAGAACCATTCCAAAAAGTTGCCTACTTGCACCTTACATTTCACACCTCAAAACACTGAAAACCTGCTTTGGGCATGGTTAGTGGGGATGGGTAACCTCCTACGAGAAGAGATGGGATCTCTGAGGGAAATTTTTATAAGCATTAGATGGTAGGGAAGAGTGGGCGACAGGGCCTATTTGGAACCCAGCTTTTATACTTCACCCTTGCCAGACAGCCTCTTATAAAGGAGTATTACAATAGCAACACTTATATTTTACTGTTTTTGGCAAGCCAGAAAAATGGATTTAAACTGCAAAAATAGGCATAAGCTGGTAAGGGGAACTTCAGTCTCTTTCAATTGTTTTGGTGAACTAAATTAGCTTCATTGGGGAGTTCCAAAAAATTTCTTCAGACAGCCCAAGACAGGGATCACCAACTTTCTTGAGCCTGTAGGCATAACTAAAACATGGCTGCCACAAGAAGCAGAGTGCACCTCAAAATGACCACCACAGGAGGTGGAGCCACAGGAACACCGAGAAAGCCCAAGTACAGAGGACGATAGCAATAATTTTTAAAAATACAACTGAGATAAAGGTGTGAGAGACAGAATAAAACCAATACTGTGTGGCAGCTGCTGCAAATGTTACTTTAACCCGTACAGTCAATCAGAATCCTGCCAAGGCAGAAGCCCCGTCTGACTCTACCCGCCTTCTAAAACCACTTGGTGGGCACCAGAAAAGGTGCCCACAGGTACTATGGTGCCTATGGCCTGAGAACTGCTATCCAGTACAACAAGTGTACCTCAGGGCTATAGATCTAGGTCGTTATCAAACACAGCTGAGGTCAGCATTTTACAGAAGAGCTTCTAGGCTCTCAAAAAAGCAACAGCCAGTCTGCTTGCCTCAACAACAACATGCACAAATGTGAACAAACCCAGGCCTGCAAAAGGTCTATGCCAAAGAGGTCATTTACAAATTCTAGAAAAGCACATTCTGCATCAAGCTCCCTGGGGTCTGTACTACTTCAGAATGCAGGCAGAGGAGGTAAAACACCACAACATTCTCCTGCATACAAGACACAAAGGGTTACTTTGCAAATATCGTGCAGAGGTGTAGAAAATAAGCATATTATAGCTGCATGAACAAGTTCGCATATCAATTTTCATTAACATGATAGATGTCAAACTGCAGGTAGCATGCACAGTGCATATATGCCACAACTGATTAAACTGCACGCTTGAGTGAAACCCTTGATAGGCTTGAAAGCAAACACAAGATAACAGTTCCATCATTTCCAGTCCTTAAGCCTGGATGGAAAACTAATCTTTACCACCATATAATTTTGGCTTTGCAAGAATAACGAAGTGCAGGAGGCTACTACATTCTCAAGAGTTCCTTCAACTTGCAAATATGTTCTTAGTACTGACACTTTAGACAGCTGGAAATGTTTAATGGCAAATCAAAGCTCTGCCATGTTCTCCATTTTGACCAATGGCTTCCATCAGCCTGGACTGAATGGGAACGCTGTTAATCTGTTGTCGGATTGGCTCGCCTCAAAGTCAGATTTCTAAGTCAGTTCTCTTATCATCCCTTCAGTTTCCCTCCAAAACAGATGCCCAGTTTCGACCAGAAGGTGACATGGTAAATCTGCAGCTGAGCTATATCACTTCAGATGGCAGGTGGTGGCTCAGACTGAATGGGGAACCCATACAAAAAAAACAAACAGAAACTAGGTGTCAGGGAAACATATTCTGGGCTAGATTGCTCATGGGGGTTTCCCTGTACAGGGGTTTCCCCCATATGGAACAGTACATTCCAGAAACAGGTTTATTATTTATTTATTTAATTAATTAAATTTATATTCCACTCTCCCCACAAGTGGGCTCAGAGCAGATCACAACAGTTAAAAATATACAATAATAAAACTTTGCAGCATAAAATATAAAATCAGTTTACTTTCTCATCTGATATAGTGAGTACAAGCCCTCCCCTTTCCCTAAACTAGGCTTACTTTATTAATGCCTCCATTACTCCCTGCCCTACAGTACCTCTACTGTTAAAACACTAGTCACTGATTTTTCTGACAGTAGGTTGTACTTCCATTGGGAAGGGACCATTTCACTTCTGTGGGTTGTACAGCAAACTGCTGGCTCAGTGCTAAAGAGCAGTAGCTCACTGCTGAGTTTACAAAGAACAGCGTTAAGAGAAATCATACTGCTCTTTACAGGATAAGCTGAACACTATTGGCTCACCCCTCAGAGATTTAATTAGGTTAATGGAAAATAATCCCAGTTTGAGGTCAGGTTGATCGGCTACAAATGGGCTAATACAACTAACTCTTATTCCAGACATTTAATTTTTATCGTGTTCTGCAATTCTCTCAGGACCTACACAGGAAGTGCTTTGTAACACTGTATGAACAGAAATGCTTCATAACATAGTATGAACAGTTGTTCCAAAAATGTCTTGAATGAGTAAAATATACAAACACAGGAATGACGACGTATCTAAAACAGCCTTGTACTGGGCCCTTTGAAATTTTAAAAGGATACTCAAAAGAAACAAGATACTTACCATAATGGCTCCATTGTCTTGGCCTACAAATATTCGTCTGCTGTCATGATGGTATGCCATAGCAGAACAGGGAGCTGCCCCAAGAGAAAACAAATTGTAAGGTAAGCATGATACAGGATGATCCTGCACTGAGCCTCTTTGGCCCACCAACACAGTAGCAAGGTGAACCACTGTTTAAACCACACCAAGATTCTTATTTCTGCATGGACCTTCGGAGGAAAAGCAGAAGGGATTCTATGGAAATCCACACACCCTTATTAACTTATCCTCTTATTTGAAAATAAGGTTGTGAACTTAGTTTTTACTGGCCTGTTCCTGTACACTGAACAGCCATTTGCAAGCAATGAAACGGAGCGCTGTGCTATGAAAAACTTCGCATGCTCATTTTCTGCAGATCAAACTGATTTTAGAGGTACATGAGTAAGCTATGCTTTCTCACCTTAGTTCTGAACAACATTTATGGAAGATGACTGAAAAATTTAGGCAGGCTCAGATTTCAAATCTTTTCAGAACAATCTAGCAAGGAAAATCGAGTGAGTAAGCATTTTCTCTCCCCCCGCCCCCTATTATATTAAGAATGAGAATACAAAGCAGCAACACAAATATTGTCATTGTGTTAGCTACTGGATACCAATTTACAAAATATATTAGAAAAGAAAACATTCCAGTTCAACAAATAAACTCCACAGAAGCAATGTTTCATCATATGCCACTAGGCAACACATGGTCAATATAACTGAATTTCCTGCCAGAAGAAGTCAACATAGTTGCCATTTGAGTACCAAAATTAAGTATATCCCACAGAATGGCAGGGTCATTTTAGGAAAAAAAGCAGGGTGGGGGGACCAGAAGATGCAAACAGTATTATCCCAAGTCTTGTGAATTACATACAGATTGCTAAAATAAGCCTATTACAGAACCGTAAGGCAAAAAAATGTATCAAAAGTGAGATCACAAGGGATCACAAAAGTATCAAAGGCCAAAAAAGGAATCTGAAGGTATGTTTTATTTTGATCAACAGTGATGGGGAACACTGCAATATGTATGTACATATTAAGTGAGGCAACACAATGCCTAAGAAAAGTTTCCCTAAATTTCTTTGCTATAGCCTCTCTCATACTCTCTCGCTTACTGCTCATCCATGATTTGCTTTTTACAAAACAATAGTGCCCTACATCAATTGCAGTTAAAAGCATAAGGTCTCAAAACTGCATTTTTTCTCCTAATAGTTTGCAAGGAAGAGGCTATTAGGAAGAAATGGGCATTTGTACTTAGAAAAGCAAGAGTTTCAGTGTGTGTGTGTGTGTGTGTGCGCGCGTGTGTGTGTGCGCGCGCGCACGCGCAAACCACCATCACAAAACAAAAAAGGCTGTGTGAGGATCAGGGCTTTTTTGTGGTGGTATTCACCAGTACTGAGTACCAGAACCTGGGAGGGGGCTATCCCAAGTCCTGATGGGGGAACTGGTGAAAAAGAGGCACAGCTTTATACGCAAGTACCAAAACTTTAAAAAAAAATAATACAAGAATAGCACTGATGAGGATCACTGAGGAATTGTCAAATAGCTGGGATTACACAAGATCCACAATAAGTACATATTTTTACGGTGCAGGAGTCAGATGCACCAAACAAATTAAAATATTTAGAATCATGTCCTTTTCTTCTATTCCACAAAAGAAATATGCTGTGTTCGCAATTCTTGCAGCATCAACTCTTTGGGGGCAGGTGGGGGCAGAAGGATAAGGAGGGGGTGTAACAATAGGATAAGGGAGACATATGACACTAATCCCAGGAAGGTCAGCACCTCTTTAGTCAATGACACATCACAAGATGAAGTGCAGGCCGCAGCATTTCCTTGCGCTATTTTCAGCTCCAGAGTGTTAAAAAAAGGGGGGGGGGTTCTTTTCATATGGGCTCTTTAAATGTGCTTTGCTTATGAAAGCAAACAGATTTTTTCAAAGGTTTCACACATCTAAAGGATAGAGGCCAACCACAACAACAGACCAAAACAGGTTTTGGAAAACCTGAATTAAGGCTTCATTAACGGTGGGAGGAAAGCATTTTTATCCTTAAGGTGTGTAAAACCTTCAAAAAATCCATTTACCTTCAGAAGCCAAAATAGGTTGAAGAACCCATATGAAAGGGACTTTAACTGAATTAAATGGTACTACGCGTGTGAAAGCCTTAAATGGATTGCCTGATTAGATACATCAGTTAGGGCGGCTTCACTCACAATTTTTACATACGGCTGTAGAAAAAGACGTGTGCATCATCACCACGCAATGACTGATGCATGCCTATTGTGACGCATATTTAACACCTACTGTCAACTCCAAGACCACAATAACACCACAGAGGCTCACAGCCAGGGCAGTGTTGTATCAGTCAAGAGTTGGAGACTCAGGTTGAAACCCCACCGCTTGTCATGAAGCTACTAGAAAATCTTAGGTCAGTCACCCTCTCAGCCACACAGGTCTGTAGCGAGGATAAAATGGAAGAGGGAAGAACCATGTCCACTCCCCGAAACTCCTTGGAGCAAAGGTGGGATAGGAATGTACTAATAAATAAATTCCAATGGGATCATGACCCAGAGACATTCAAGAAAGGACATTAGTACTACAAAGAAGCACCTGAAGTTACTTACATGACATGGTGTGGTAAATGCTAGGCCAGTACTGCCCACTATCCCTCTTCAGCCAAACTCGAATTGTCCTGTGAGTGTGAGAGAGAGAGAGAGAACAGCTTGTGCAATTCTTTATGAGAAACTCCTTCTTATGGGCAACTGAAAAAAAAATAAAATGCATTTCAAGAGCTTTCAAGCAAGTATCTTAACGCATGTTCATCTTACAATCTCACATTAAGGAAGTCTGTCTGCTCTCGAGTCATTTTCCTGCTTCTTTACTACTATGTGGTTCCCCCATGACATTCAATGGAAAGTTTTTATTCCATGTAACAGTATTACAGTTATGTAGCAGTTGCTGATCTGAACTGTATTGCATTGTCTTGCATATGGGTCTTTCCAGATTTGCAATGAAATTGCTCCGATGGGTTTTTCCCCCCATGCTGGTGTTATATATGGAACAAGGCCCAAATACACATTCTGAGAACAATCCTAAAGTAGGTCTACTCAAAATTAAGCTCCATTTCATTCAATGTGGTTTACTACCAGGAAAGTGTTCTCAGGATTGCCACCCAGTCTGCCTATCTGACTCAAACTTGTACCCAGAACCCTAAGGATTCAAATACCAGCTCAATCTCAAAATGCAACTCTGTATGATAGAAGCCAGATATGATTTTCCTTGCTACTCAACCAAGATGCTCCTTTTCTTGTCAGGACAAGGAAAATCCAGGAATCTAGTATGATGTACCAAATAAAAAGTTGGCATGGACACAGGAAATATATTCATATCAACACCCAGATCTGGTTGGCTCTGGGCATACTACAAGCCTTCTTATTTTCATTTGGAAGCAGTAGAATAAGCTCTTCACCTGCCACTCATGGCTACAGCAACATAAATGTTTGTTTCCATTCAAGCAAGAGAAAATGCAAACTGTGAAACACAAAGGTCAAGTGGGAGTAGGTAAAGCAAGTGAGGTTGAAGAGTTCTCTTTAGAAAATATTTTGACAAGCAGCTTCATTACGTATAAAATTACAAGGTGACTGTAAAACAGACGTTTGTCTCCCATTGGCTTCTTCACACTTCTTTAAAGGACAGTCTAGATCATACTTTACACAGTACTTACACATTGTTATTCCCTGAGCCCAAGAACACAATGAACAGTGCTACAGAAGAGATCGAGTATTTGAGATCAAGAACCGCCACGTTATTATTTCCACTCTGATAGAATAGACTCCCAATCAGTTTGTGATGGAGGCTAAGTTTCATCTGGGGATTTGCCTGCTGACAGTTTACCTAGTGACTGTTCTATGCCAGGTCTCAGCTGGTACTTGGGATACCATGTATGAAAATACTCGCTACAGAAATCTACCCTGCCTGCTATCAGGCAACTTGCGAGCACACATCTTCTCCTTCTTGTTCTTCTGGCAACAAGAATTCTCCTCGACAATTCAAGCAATATTTTGGAATAAAGGCTAGATTTGAACATTCTTGTATCCTTGAGTCACTGTTTATACTGTGATGGGAGACAACAGTTCATACAGCTTGAGGAAACGAGCGTTCTTTTCTTAGCTCCAACATAATCCAATGCAACAGATGCTGTAATTCTCAAAGATTCTCGTGAACTAGCAATGATTAACTCTTTAGTCTCGTGAAACAGATTATTAGCCAATTACTTACGGAAGTCTAGAGGGGCAGTTTATTTAGATTCCTTGCATGTGCACTACCTGCTTAAAAAGCATACACATGCACCTTTATAAATTCTGCTCCACCACAATAAAGGCAAAGGTAGGGCAATGTTATATCCTGGCTAGCCTTTGACAGCATTCATTCTGTAACTGTGCTATGCTGTTCCTGTAAATATCTATTCTAAAGAATAGCAAGTATTTTGAAGCTGCAATTTAGCCATGCATATAATTGGGAATGTTCAAGGAGAAAATTCCAAGATTTTCTGAAACAGTTTTCTGCACAGGGACTGAAAATTATTCTCCCCAAAAGCCAATAGTATCCATCCCAAACTAATGTCAAAATATATGCCTGTTGGGGATGGGAATGCTAAGTTTTGTGAGGGATGAGTTTTGTGCAGTGAGTCTTTATGGATTCACCAGTCATGTCTGTAGGGTCAGCCTACAATCTCTCAAGGCAACGCAGAAGAGACAAACTATCAGCCCAGTCCAAACACCACAAGCCTTGGAAGCTGAGGTACACCTACTCTATAGAGGTAGCCATCCTTCCACCAGGATCAGAATGTGTGCAAGGAAGAGATTCTGCAATAGGCAGCCTACAACTCTACCCATGTTGGTCCAAGGCTGTCGGCTTGAGTGTTTGAGCTATGAACAAATTGGCTTCTTCAATTCTTGTATAAAAACAAACTAGTGGAAGGCTTTCCCTCTCTTCCCTAAGCAACTACAGCAAAAAGGATACAATGTACTTTTGTACTTCTAGCCAATGTGGATTACTGGTAGTTTGAGGGCAAGCGTGAGAGAAAACAGCAGCCTTTTCAGGTAAAATTTAAGCTTCAGCCCAGAATCTAATTTCCAGTACCTGATATGCACAAACAACAATAATTTTAAAATCTGTACCTTTAACACATCTGCCAAGTGCACCAGAATGGTGAGCCCGCTCCTGACCCCCCCCCCAAGTTCCCACAATACACTGGGGTGGGGGGAGAAAGAATGTGAAACCCTGCCAGGACTGAGGAAACAGTTTTAAATAGGTTGCCACTTAATTACATCAGTTCAGCCCTGGACTCTCTCTGTGCCAGAGAAAAAGGATGACTTTTTAAAATTACTGTTTTACTTTATATATACACCCCACCTTTCTACCCAGAGAGATGTGTAAGACCGGAGTGAAGCCCCCTTGTTCTTCATATGCCAAAAAGGGAGGCATGCCCTGTACACCCAGGAAGGCTGTCCTCCTCCTATGTCCATATTCTGAAGATTAAACACTTCAACTGTCCTCCCACAGCGAGTCTTTCTCTCTGGGGGAAGGGGGGAGGAACTGTGGAACAGCAAAGGGGCTCGATGTATTGTCGAAGGCTTTCACGGCCGGAGAACGATGGTTGTTGTGGGTTTTCCGGGCTGTATTGCCGTGGTCTTGGCATTGTAGTTCCTGACGTTTCGCCAGCAGCTGTGGCTGGCATCTTCAGAGGTGTAGCATCAAAAGACAGAGATGTCTTTTGATGCTACACCTCTGAAGATGCCAGCCACAGCTGCTGGCGAAACGTCAGGAACTACAATGCCAAGACCACGGCAATACAGCCCGGAAAACCCACAACAACCATAGCAAAGGGGCTGTTTCTGGCTGGGTATACCTGTGAGGGGCGAGCAGCTGCCTTCTTCCCACATTGCTCGTTAATAAGAGATTTTTACCTCCCTTCTCATCCACACAGAGGGCTTTAAGAAGGGAGAAAGCAGATTCACGGAAAACAAGTCTATCACCCGCGGGGACTAAAGGAAACCTCCGTATTCAGAAGCAGGGCTAGGAGGCAACATCAGGAGGCGGCCTCTATGCTCTGTTTGCTGCTCCTCCGGGGCCACCGCGTAGACCCGGCTCCGGACCAGGCGGCCCGCCCCAGCAGCGCTCCTTCGGCCCCTCTCCTCCGTTTTATGGGGCTGCCTGCCTGGAAGAGCGAGGAGGGGGCGTGCCTCTCGCAACCCGCCCGCTGGCTTCCCTCCCCCGTTGCTTTTCCTTGCAGGGGCAGAGAGACGAACCAGCCAGAGGCCCCTCTTAAGAGGAGGGGGGCGCGGCCCTTCGAGTGCGCGGGGGCTGCACCGCCCCGGCCCACGCAACGAAGAGCGCCGCCCGCGCGCGAGAGGCTCCCTGCCCACGACGAGCCGGGGCGGGAGGGGGAGCCCCAGGCACCCCCTTCCCGCTCCCGCTGGGCTCGTTACCTGTCCTCGCTGGCGGTGATGATGCCGTCCTCCTTGGGGATGAGGAGGGCGGCGCTGACCACGTCTTGGTGCCCCTCGATCTTACTCAGCAGGACGGGCCGGCTGCTCTGAGGCCGCGAGTGGATCTCGGCCGCCATGGCGCGGGGGAGCGGGGAGGCAGGCGGGGAGGGCTGCCCGGAACAGCGGGGCCAGCGGAGCCTCCGGAAGGACTCAGCGCCCGGCCATCTTCCGTAGTGTCGGGAGTAGCGCCGCCTCCGGAAGCCGCCGGGCAGTCGGAGGAGGGCCGCCCCGGCCCTCCGTCTGCGCCTCGGTTCAGCGCCGTAAACCACAGAATAGCCGGGCCGCGATCGGCAGAGAAGGGCGCTTCGAGGGCTTCACTGTTGGAAGCAGGATCCGGGTCCAGAAGCACCGAAAAGACCAACTAGATTTTCTGTGTCGAAGCTTTCGAGAGTCAGAGCCTCTTGGCTACAGGGAGGAGTCGAGAACCCCGAGCCTTTAAATCCCAATCAGGAGGTGCACCTTAACAACTAACCTAAGCTATAGATGCAGAGTCATATATCAGTCAGCTGAGGAGCAAGATGAAAGGCCGAATCGGAGGACTTGTAGGCAAAGTTTCCTATAGAGGAAGCTCGAGCTGTTATCCTAGATTCGTAACTGTAAAAACTCCGCGAATACTTTCGACAACCGATTTTTAGATGGGGGAGACCAGTGGCCAGTGTCAAAAAATCTCGGCGTTTATCAGTATACGTGAAAGCTAAACAAGAGCTCTCGATAAAAGAACGATTTCCTCCCCGGTTCCAATTTGAAAAGAATTAACCAATGGTACTTGATGTCAAATATGTAATATGAAAATAATTTTAAGCTTGTGCTTTAACAGAATTGGAAATGCCGCACCTGGTTTATAATATTACAATCATTTATTTACTTCATTTATACCTAGAGTTACTAACTCTAGATAAGGAAATTCCTGGAGATTTGGAAGGGGAGCCTGGGGAGAGAAAAATGGGACTGTAGCAGGTTATCATGCCACAGAACCCCCCCCCCCGCCGCTGCCCCCCCCCCGCAGCATTTTTTTCCAGGGATGGGGAGCTGATCTTTGTAGTCTGGATGGAAAGCAATTGTAATCCTGGAGATCTTTGGGGCCCATCTGAAGGTTGGCAACCCTATTTATACCCCCCTCTTCTCCCCAGTGAGGACCCAAAGTAGTTTAACGTTCTCCTCTTCTAGATTTTATTCCAAGCCGACTCTTTGAAGCAGGCATGTGTTTGAGCATGTGTGAGAGAGACACACTGAGGAGAAAGGTATAGTGGACCACCAGTTCCTCGGATCCAGACTTGTCAGGTCCCAAATAGCACGTGATGACCCCCTCCTAGCCCTGCTCCTGTGCAGGTGAAAGAGGTGCTACTCAGCCTCGGCATTGCAAATGCCTGTAAAACAGCTGTTTAAGGCCTCTTTTGCAATTATTTGTGCCTTTATCAGAGCCCATAATACATCATCGGGCGAGCCTTCTGGGTCCATTCAAAGTGCCCTCATGATTAACCAGCAGCAAGAAAAGTGCTGACCTTTACCCTGTCAGGAAGTCAAATCATCGCTTTACCCCAATCGCTCTATGATTAGAGAGGAAATCATGCAGTATCAAGGATCATTTCTGCCCTTGAAGGGTGCGAGGCTACCAGGCCTTGGCTCTGCTTGCTAACAACCTCTAAGGCAGCCACCTATAGGGAGCTTTCTCCATAGACTGGTTCATCCCTGTGAGTGAAGCTGAGAGTAACTGATGTACCTCATGAGCTTCATGGCCAAGTGAGGATTTGAACCTGGTTGGCTATAGGCCTAGTCCAACACTTGGCCTATAGCCTATATAACACTTGGCCTATAGCCAATATAAACAACATGTTTATATTGAATATTATAAGAATGGCCTTCACAATGCCATCATGGATGGAAAAAACAGCATTTCACACAACTGACAGGGTTAAACTGGGGGAGAAACTTTCTAGAAGTAAACCAGATCACAGACTGTTCACTGAAACGCCAGCTTAAGGCAAAGAACTCTTCCTTTGAGTTTACTAACAAGCAGCAACCCTAAAGTTAGTGACACTAAATTTCACCAGCTAATTGCAAGAAAACAAATTATTCATCCAGCCTTCTGCCAGCAATATCATGGTCTCCTCTCCTTTGCAGAGCAAGATTCAGGTACAGTACTACCTTAGAAACCAGGATATGAGCTTTTAAGAATCAAAGCTTCCTTTGTTGGATAGTTCCACTTCTGAATCTGTCTGAAGAAGGGAGCTTTGACTCTCAAAAGCTCACACTATGG
Source organism: Eublepharis macularius (assembly GCF_028583425.1). Classification (NCBI taxonomy): domain Eukaryota; kingdom Metazoa; phylum Chordata; class Lepidosauria; order Squamata; family Eublepharidae; genus Eublepharis; species Eublepharis macularius. Next base: position 45,032,465 of record NC_072795.1, on the reverse strand, counting down.
AAATCAAGTTGGTCTCTAAGGTGCTACCAGACTCAAATCTTGTTCTTCCAATATAGACCAACACAGCTACTCACCTGAAACTTTTCCTTTGCAGTTGCACAGATGGTTAACTGGTTTGGGACACTGTTATATATGTATTTCCATTAATTATGACAAAATTGATACCTGAACGGAAACGTTGATACATAAATGAAAAAATGGTCACATAAAACTAAACAAAACCAAAACATTTGGGCTAAGGTTGCCAACCTCTGTATGGGGCCTGGAGATCTCCCAGAATGACAACTGGTCTCCAGAGATCAGCTCCCCTTAAGAACATGGCTGCTTTGGAGGGTAACTATGGCACTGAACCCTGCTGAACTCGCTTCTCTCCCCAAACCCTTCCCTCCCCAGGTTCCATCCCCTGGATTGGGGGATCCATGTGGAGAACTAACTACATAGTTGCAGGGAGGCCACAGGGGGTCTGGGGGGACACACACAACATAATTGCTTGATTCAATCCTCTGTGTGTAATTTGGATTAATCTTAATTCATTGTCTGAAACTGAAATATGTGAAGCACAATTCAGTTCATTATGAAGAATAAAAGGTGTAACAGCTTCTCTTTTTTGTGTAGGGGCAGGCATTTCAACCTTGCTGGGATACCTGCCTCTCCCTTCAAACCATGGAGCAGAGCCTTGAATGCCAAAGCAGGACACAATTTGTTAAATGCACCTTCCAGCCCCATCCCATCCCAACACTGTAATGTTGTGGGAGAAGAAACTGCAGTTCTGAAATACCCCCAGTTCCATGGCCATCTCTCAGAAGCCTTTCCCCTTTTCGGTCACCACATTATCAGGTTGCTCTGTGTTTGATCCTTTCCCGTTGCTTCTCTGCAAGATGATGCCAGCAAATTTCACATTTTTTATAGTTGTATACTGCTCTGCTCTTAGTATCAAGAGGATTATTAAAAGCACGTTGCATTGCAACCTACCATAACCACTGCCTTCCAAATCCCACTCTTCTTTATCTGGATTGTTTTTCAATTGGCTCAAGGTGATAATGTTTCTTATAAGGTATTACCACTCTGATCAAATTTAATTTGTAGATGCGTGTCTGATTTTTTGTTACATCTGATGGTATTTTCTGCTTATAGGAAAAGTTGGTTGTTTTGTAGTTTAGCTCAAGACAGCCTCTCATACCTCTTTTGCCTCATCTTTTTTTTTTTCCATACCTGCAACAGTAAACTCAGGTTTTATAAAGAATCTATATTTAACTGACTCTCATCTAAGCCTTCTTGGAATTATTGAGACACTTTTTAATCATTGCACATTTTTTGTCATTACAAATGTTGTTTAATTCAGCATTATAGCACATCAGTAATTTATCCATAAGAGGGCACTGTAACCTACTTTTAAGCTAATTCAGCCTCTGAAAGCAAATATTCAACATGCTCTTCTGGCATCACGTTTCAATCCATTGGAGACTTAACATGAGGACTTCATTAAAATCATGCCGGTTTAAAGAATATAAGAAATCAACTGTCAGCTTACATGACTTCCAATATATGGCTTCCAATATATACATATATATGACATCTGTTACCTAGTATTCCAAACTGCCAAATACTTATGCGGAGGGCTTGAAAAAAGCCACAGTGATCCTACTAATAACAAGCCCTCGCAGATTCTACTAACCGGAATAGTCTATCATGGAATTAGCAGGATCACTACAATGGTATACTTGGAGAGTGACCATTGTACAAAGCCTCCACTTTAATTAGGACCTTCTCCCTCCTTTATGCTTAAAGTAGAGAGCTGCACATGAAGGACAAGAGAAGCAGGCATGAGCTAACGCTCATTCCAAAGATGACAATCCAGTTTGTTAACAAGTGTTTAAAACACATGCATGGCCTGTATTTCTTTTTCCATTCCATGCCTGTTTTAGAGAGTCAGACAATTGCATTTGAGCTGTTATTTAGTAGCTGAGGTTTAAGGTAACTGCTATATATACACACATATGCTCAAAACTAAAGTCCTCAGAATGGAACAGGATAAAACTTATAAGCTCATAACATCAAAAACAAGAAGTAGTTTCATAGCATCTATATAACTCCTGAAATAGGCAGTTAAATAACTGGTAATTGTGACATTCTGTGCTCTAGCTATGTAGAAATCACAGCAGCGCTGATGTATATGAACCCTGGTTGCTGCTTCCAGTTTGTTATACAAAAAGACTACCATTATTGTAACCGCAGCATAATTTAAAGACTTCCCAAAATTCCATTTCTTAGAAATGGAATTAAAATTTCAATGAATTCCAAACAAAAGAATGATGAAATCAGAGCCAAATGACTATCCAGTTTTATCGGGATTGGAGAATACTATCTGTAAGACTGTATACAGAAGCTGAAATAATGGGAAACATTTTGCAAATAGCATTAAACATGTTAGTATATGTGTATCTACCAGGATACAAACACTTTTCCTTTTATGTTGACTGCCAGTCTTCTGAAGATACATCTCTGCCACTAGAGGAAAATTTGCCTTGTGAACAGGCAATTGTTGCCATAAGCAACTTCCACTTAATTTTAGGATAACCAACATTTATGAACACACATATCTAGAAGCGTATAAAGAATTGTCTGGGAGTGACATTCGAGTAGCAAACAGGAAGGGTCAGCAGATGTGGATTCCTTTCAAGATTTGAGACTGCACAATTCATTTGATACAAATATGTTAAACAGGAAAGTTTCTCTTAGACAAGTCTAGCATCACACCATTCCTAAACAGTGCACTTTATTGATGAATTTAGGTTTTCTTTTAAAAAGCAAGACCATACAGTATCTTGTGAGGACTTCTGGCATGAGCTTCCAATAAATACTTTTCTACAGGGAAAAAAAAAGGGCATTTCAAAATATTTATCCCTGAGAGGTATAAGAGTGCCAGTCACTCTTGGCAGAGAAACTATTTACTACATATGAGAAGAGCAAACTTCCATCAGTACAGAGAAATCCCCTGAGTGATCTTTCATTTGGCAGCTGACTTCTACATGCACCTCCCATGGGAACAACGAAAGAATCCCTTCCAACATCACACCATGTTGACGCTATGCCATTTCCAACTGTTCATAATGCTTTTATTTTTTCCTTTGTACAAAAAAATATAAAATTTAAATCCATAGAAAGTATATACTAGCAATGACAAGTTTACATTACACCAATGCAAAGGCGTTAGCTGGGACATTAGTTGTTTTAAGTCTCAGCAATACATGCACAATATAAAATAAAAATTGCTAAAGCTTTTAAATTTATTTTCTAACGAAGATGCCCCACAAAACCATTCCATGGATGACAACAGTAGTATTAGAAGGGCGTGGTACAAACCAAAGGTTTTTTAAAAAAAGAAATTTCCCTTTAGTTCCGACTCTGGTTAAAGACTTTTCAAATCACAATACAAAATACATAGACCAAAACAGAATTTCAAAAGTTGTTAGCACAGGGAACCAATCAGTAGTTTTAAGAATATTTCAACTGTTTCAAAAAATTGTTCCCACCCCACCCACAACCCGTACACGCAAAAGTCAGCTACTTCAGAATTTTTCTTCAAAACTTAGTTAACCAATCACACTCAAAAACTAGTTCTTAGCCAAAGAATAGTGTACAAAAATATTTAAACAGAACAAGAGCATCAATCTTTAATTTGCTTCTGAAGAAAAATTTCTTCCCATATTCAAGGTTTGTTGATTTGTCCCATAAACAAAACTGCACCTGAAGAACAAGAAAATATTATTGCAGATATTTTACTAACTTACACATGACTTGCTGATAAAGAGTGTGCCAGCCTTAAAATTTAGTGTCAGCTACACGCTGCAGGATTTAAATTGATTAATCAAATCACTTTGGCTCCCAGCAATTGAATTAAGAGTTCATTTGGGGCTATTTTGGTCTTGAAGTATCATTGTAAGAAAGAATAAAAGTGCTAGCGCTTGCTTATTGAACTTCAATCTTTACATGTCTTTCAATATCTCACTGGGCATTTACATCCAATTGGGTAACATTCACATTTAAACTCCAATCAATTTGCTATTGAAAGTAAATTAAGTAGGAATTCCTTAAGCCTGTCCAGAGTCATGCAACAAACTGGAGTCTTGGAAAAGTTCTTTTCTTTTTACCTTACCTTTCTCCCCAATTGGGATCCAAAGTGGCTCATACTGTTCTCGCCTCAATTTTATCTTAACAAGAGATAGGTTAGGCTGACACTAGGCTACTGGCCCAAGGCCACCACCAGCAAACTTCCAGGGCAGAGTAGGGATTTGAACTCATGTCTCTCATATCCTAGTCTGACACTAACCTCTATATCATGCTAGCTCCTATAGCTGATTATCCTATAAACCACTGGTTTTGTTTTCCTTCATAAAGGCATCTGAAGTATAAGCCCCAGAGCATCCAATCATTTGGGGGGGGGGGTGGAAGCGACAATAAGGATAACTGTTCAACTTAGTTATTACATATCTAACTATATTTAAACACTTGAGCCCCATTGATTTCAGTGTAGAACTGAAAACACTGGGGCTTAATTTTTTTAAAAAAATCTGAATGTACTACAAGTCACAGCATTATCAAAATGTTGTTAAATACTTCTACTACAATCCCTGCACTATTTGGATAGGTTCCAAGATTCTCCCAAAAGCAACAAAAGACAAACCACAGAATAACACAGCATAACCCTCAGGACTGACTAGGAACAGGGGCGGCACAAGGGTTTGCGGCACTCGCAACCGGCCGGCCGGCCAGGTGCCCCCCCTGAGCGCGCGCGCGCAAGCACACCAGCCTGCATGACATCATGTGTGACATCATCATGGGAGCGCACGCACCGCCGCCAGCCTGATCGCTGCGGCGGGCGGCCTCCGAACTCTCCCGCTCGGTTGCCTGCGCCACCGTAGATGCCTGCCCGCGGCGGCTGCGCCCAGCCGGGGGCTTGTGTTGGCGGCGGCGGCGGCAGCAGCGCGGGGCGAGAGGGATAGGAGGCTGCTGCTCTGTGGCGCGCGCTCCCCCCCCCCCCATGCCTCCACCGGTGCTCCCTCCGGCACCCCGGGCCTGAGGCCACCACCTACCTGGCCTCAATGGGCTCGCCGGCCCTGGCTAGGAAGCAACCAAGCCACACACACTACACTTGCTAAAACAGCTCCCAGCTAGTAAGTCTGCAAAAGCCAACTAAAACAAACTATTTTTAGATATTGGCCTGTGTGTGGATCCAAAAGCAAGGTTGTGTATCTAGTGACAGCTATTCTAAGTCATATCATCTAAGACATCACTAATTTATGCATGTCAATTAAAATAGAAAGAGCAAGAGTCCAATAATACCTATAAGGCTAACAATATTTGTGGTAGGGTATGAGCTTTTGTGAGCCACAGCTCACTTCTCCAGAGGTATTGATGTCTGGTGGCTAGTGGATTTGGTCTGGACATGGAAAAGCTACAACTCAGGAGACTTGTTAAGAAAAAATAAAACAACCTCATGTAAATCACACACATACCAATTCTGGTTTGCTTGTGTGAAGAATGTCAAAGCTGATGGAAACTACGCATATGATCTGCCCCACTGCCCTCCCCCAACCCTCTCAGTACAGAATCCATATGCAGAGGAACTCTTATAGGCTTTAAAAACTTGTCTCTTTTTCGTCGTGTGGATATATTTAACAATCACACAACACAGTAATCTGGAGAATGGTTCCAGGCCAATCTTATGCCCATCCAGCACCCCCTCTGCCAACCTGATCAATTAAGATGAAGGCTGTACGAGGCACACACTGATCCTTGGTGTTCCCGTCTTGAAGCATTTTCCAGTCATGGGGACACTAAAAGAACAGGATGCCTGGCAACTCCATTTTTTATGAAGCTTCTAACTTCCGCTCAACTGATGCTATTCAATAAGATAGGTTACTGCTTCTATTCCACCTCTGTTAGAGGGACTCCAACCCCTCCCATGATAAGGCATGCATATTGGGAGGTTGGGGGATGAGAACAAATAGATCCTCCACCATCTCTCCTGGGTTTGGATAATCTGTAGCCTCCCCATGACCTTGCCACTGGCAAACCACCAAAATAAGAGGTATACCAGACAAGATGCTCGAGTTGCAGTGCTTTTAGTGCTCTTCTAAAAATCTATTTTCAGGTGTTTCAGAGATCCAATGCCAAGCAGGATCCACAGCACCAGGGGAGGGGGATTAAGTTTCCACCTTGTGCCATTATGGTAGTGCAAAAAAGGAGGCTTAATCACTCCTCCTCACATGCTGTGGTCCTAATCAGAATGTTGTCTTGGTACACCAGAGAACTAAGCTGTTGTTTTTTAAGTGCATTCCATTCAAAGACTGGGAGCAGTCCCATGTGGGATGGGTGAAGGAAGAACATGTCATGGTCTTGGTTACTAGGAGACTACAATTATCCTATGGGTCTTCCTTCTGTGGCTGTAGGATTAGAGGATTGCCTTGTAGAATGAGGGGGTGAATTCTGGCCCCACTGTCTCTCCCTTTTTCCCCGTCAGAATTTATTGTTGCCAGCACGCTGCATCTTATGGGACATTTTGCATCATGGAATGTTTAATATATTTAGTATTAAAAAAAATTAAGCTGATTCTTTCAAGATGATTTTATTTCCGCTCCCGGCTTTGATTGTGGCATAAAGGAAAAAGGGATACGGTGGGGAAGTACAGACTGAAGTAATGCTTTGCCAATATACTTTGTTAAAATGTCCCAGCCGCTTACTCTCCTTGTGAGTCATTTTTCTGGGTTAAAAAAGTGTTTTCCCTAAGCAGTTAGCAAATGTGGAGCCTAGAATATCAATTAGAAGAAAAACAGAGCAAAGAAGTGGAGCAAACAGAGGATATGTGTGTTTTGAGGACTGGCCAGTGCTCTTCTTCAGAATCACATAATGTGCCTTTGATGTGCTAAGCTGCCTATGGCTAGGGATGACTGCCAGGAGTCTTCTCCCTCCAGTTTTGGCACTGTTACTTTCCCCATGCACCATATATGTAGATGAGCTAGTAAATTCACTGGCAGAACAGAGGGCCTGTTAGTTTAATTCCTGGCAACAACCCCCTAAGTGTTGAAATCCTTCACAGCTGCCGATTACTGTCTCGTATTTAAAAAAGAAACCTCCTATGAGCAACATAGAAGAGAGGAGTTTCAGGACCTCATTTGATAAGAAAAAAAAGCAGATCTGAAGTGTTTGTCTTTATTGTTCTAAGCTTCAGGCTTCTATCTCCTGGGGAATGCTGTTTGCATTTTTCTAGTCTAAGAATGAAGTCAACATGAAGCTGAACAAGAGAACAGTTTACCTGTAGGATTGTGTCGTATGAAGAACACAAATGGTCTGTCTGCTACAAACCAAGGTGGTGATGACCTGGCTATTAAAATAGCAGCTGGAACAAAGAGAAACAGAATGATTAGTCATCATTTGGTTCTAAATGTAGACCCCCTCCACTTTCTAAAATTTATATTTATGGGGACTGCAATACCAAAGAATCTCACATTAGCAAGACCGATTATCTTTAAACTACATTATTTTAGCACATGACTTGAATGCTCAAGACATTCTGTGGTCTAAGCAGTTATTGAGTGCAACATTTCACAGTTTTGTGTCCAGCTTTAGATTGACTTTGGCATTGTGGAAGAGTATTTCTAAATCTCTGATAAAATGCAGGTTTGCTTCTTGAAACCTGTCAAGTTATTACTGAAAATGGATTGTTCATGCCATTTCAATTGTGCTTTAAAATTAATAAAATCATGTTAAAAGTAACAAACATGTGATTGTTTTAATTGCTTCTTGGTGTTTTGGTAGCAAAACCAGATCAGCTCCTTACTTGTGGCTGCAGAAGCTTTGGTTCCATCTTCACTAACTTCAATTTTTGCTTTTTGTAAGATCTGAGATACATGAAGACTTTCTGTTCCTAGTAGAAATAAGAACACAAGATACATCAACAGATTTACACATGGGTGCACACATATGTACACTCGTCAGAGAAGCCAATTCCTTCTAACTGTGCAAACATATAGCAAGTAAACATTGATGCAAAACATGGTTCTATGTATGTTGTTAGAAGAAAGACAGTGAGCTCTCACATACTGAAGATGTTGCTTGTAAGTGACTGGAAAGCAGTCTGAGCAATGATCAAATAAAGTATGTCGTGATTATGCTTCAGCCATAGCGGAATCCACTTGTTAGTCATAAAAATGCACCAGCAGAACAGCAGTGAAAGAAGGAAGGTAAACACGTCCCTTGCAACTTCAGCATTGCCACCATTTATACAGAACACTCAAACTACCAAATGGCTCTAAGTCCTCTACCCAGATTCTGTTGAGCACTGAAGGACTAACGGCACACACTACTAGTGCTTTATCATTACAATAGTCAAAGTTTTCCTGGGATTCCTATGGGAACAGCTGCCAGCTGGGGGCATGAGTTCTACCGGAATTACAACCGATTTCCAGTTTACAAAGATCTGTTCCCCTTGAGAAAATGGCAGCTTGGGAGGGATTGTATGGCATCCCATCCCCACTGAGCGCCTTCCCACACTCCACTCTCTCTAGGTACTTGCCCACCAAAATCTCCAGGAATAACCCAAATTGCAGTTGGCAATCCTAGATATGGGCATGGTTTAACAGTGCCACAATCCTGATACTATTAATTTCCTTTTTCTTAATTTTAGGGGTAGGGTAGGGGGGGAATTCCAAAAATTAGAAACTTGAATGCAATATTTGAAAAAAAATGCTGTATTCAGTTCAGATTTAAAGTTGTAATGTCTCTCATTAAATGTTTTTTCACTCATGTTTGAGAAACAGCCTTGACATCAAAAAAGTCTGAGAGCTATTATATTATTTAGTTGTGTTATTTACTCTGAATGTATCTTTCTATTAGTCTAATTTAAATTCAAATGTACTGTTTGTTTAAGTTTTATACACGTTTTGTTGTTTTCTTTTTAAATAAAATTTGTAAAAAAAAAATTTTTAAGTCTGATTGTATGCATAAACAGCATAATTTTGTTTAGCAAGCAGGGAGCACTTTCAAAGATTATTTCTGAATAAGTTTGTACTTCATTATCTGTCTGCTCCTCACCATGTATGCTGTAATAAAGCTAGCTCTACTTAAACCCAGAGACTTGAGCTCAACTGGAAAGCTTGCTAAACATGTGTGATCATATCTCCAGACATTTTTAATTTTCTTTAAATGCAGCCACTGTGGAGGCAGTTATGGACTGGGGCTACAGTGCTGGGACATTTATTTTTCAAATTCCCCCCCCCCCCCACACACACACATGCCTCTTTCCTGCCTATCAGGCTAATGACTTCTCAATGAGAGTACTATCTGGGAAACATCAGGGGAAGGGAACAGTTTATTGAATCTTGCAATGTGGTTCCATTCAAAATTGTTTCGAATACATGAAATACTAGTTCTAGAAAGGATGAGCTACAGAGCCAAAGGATAACTCACTCGTTATTTTTGCAAAGTTTGCTTTTGACTGATCAAACATATCTCGAATGCCAAGCTCTCTGAGAGGCTCCTTTAAATCTGTTTCTGCTTCTGCTGTAAACCTGGTAGAAGCAATACAGAAAAGCATCAGACCCAAGAGTGAAAACTTGCTCTGTAATGAAGGATTTGGGGAGGTGGGGGGTGGGGGGTGGGGGGGTAACTATTAATAAATGAAATTAAGAAATAGTACATACTTGGGTAAAATAACCTGCACTCTCTTTTGTACCATAGTTGTCATCCAGCTCTGTATAGTTTTTGTGCTAATATGGGGAATAATAGCAGACAAAGGTGTTGTACTTTCTGTAGGCAGGGCAATCAACATGCTGATACTTTCACCATGGTAGGGCAATTCAATGATATTGTACCATAAGTCATTAGGTGTACTTGTTGTGCCTAAAAGAAAGAAAGAAAAAGAAATTAATGGAAGGGCTAAAGATATAAAGAAAACCTTCAGTTTCCTGTTGCCTAGTGAGATAGCAACTGATGTCTCAGTACCTCAGTTATCTAAGAGTACATAAGTGAAGCTCCAATTTGAATAAGGTACCTGGGAGGAGAGAATAATGTTCAATAACTCCCTAGATGAGAAACATCCAGCTGTCTTCCCCCAAAGCCACCATTCTCACTCCTTGCCTCCTTGGGATGGAGGACAGTATTGGTTAGGCACAGGCAAGCAACAGTGTGGGGACAGAAAGAGGACAGATAGACAAATGGGGAAATAGTAGGGAGGGCACACAGAGTATGATTCTCCCCCCTGCCCCCAGCAACTTCCATGTGTGTGTGCGCGCACACACACACACACACACACACACACACACACACAGAATGTGCCTTTGAAGAAAAGGAGGCAGACAGTATCCTTCTTGCTCTTTAGAGGAAAAAGTTCTCTCAAAGTTTGCAAATCCAGTGATATCTTCAGCCTAGAGATAAGGGAGCTAGTAAATGAAGTTTTAGGAAAAACTACAAGGATAACACATGCCTTTCCTTTTGATCTAAGGATTTAACACTAGACAAGGAGAAATCTCTAGGAAGAGCTTTGTCTTTATATAGCTCTGTTTGGATATGCGTTAGTGCTATAAGGAGACTGGGCCTAGCCGGGAAGTTTGAAATCAAAATTCAGCACTAATATCACCAGGGGAAGTTTAGCACTCTAGCACTGACTTTACATTAAATTGCTTTAATTATTACATTGCTAATTCCGATTCTTTGGCACTCAAGGAGGAAAAAAACCGCTAAAATATTTCAAGTACTTCTTGCATACAAAATGCTTTTCAGGTAGTACTGCAAGCACTTTAAACTAAGAAAAAAGCTTCTGGTGTCAGAGGGTATTCCTAAAGTTTTAACATTAGAAACCATCTGTGGGCAGGAGGATTATGACTTAGATTGGGGCTGTGATGCTGGGAAGAAAGTTTCAGCCTTTCTCCTGCCCCATTTCCTGCTGACAGACATTCCCCTACCACAAACATCTCAGAGCCAAGCTACAAGTGATACGTGACACAGGTTGGACACTTGTCAGCTTCCCTCAAGTTTTGATGGGAAATGTAGGCATCTTGGTCTTGCAGCTTGGCTCTCTGACTGCTGTCCAATGGGCTTTTCAACTGTCACTTGCCAACATTCCACCAAGTTGCCTACATTTCCCATCAAAACTTGAGGGAAACCGACAAATGTCCAACCTGTGTCAGGCGTCACTTGTAGTTTGGCTCATAGTCATGAGAGGAAGGGGGCAGCACTGAGGGAATCACACTTATTCTTTGCATACTGCTGTCATATGGGGAAAATATTCACTTACTTTACAGGGCTGTTGTAAAGATAATATAATGTATGTGGAGTACTTTGAGCACATGTATGGTTCCTTCAGGTGCTAAATATTGCACTCTTTTAAGAGCTATAAAAGGATTTGTCAGTGGCATTTTCTTTAATCAGACTGTTGTGTAATACAGACTTCTTCTAAATTAGGATTTGTATCTACAGTGCAGATACACTATGTAAATACCTAAAATATGTGGAATTATGAGAAGCTTTAGATGCAAGGAACTGGGGGCAGTGAGCCAGTTTCTGGGAGTATGTGTATGGGTTTCTCCAGTTTCCTTAGTGTGTGGCCTATGGGGACTGGGAAGCAACAGCAGACAGGGCAGAGGATCTCTGCTTTAAAACTACAGTTCTCTACAGAACACACTGAGAAGGAAAAGAGCTTATCCTTTCTGCAGAGCCTCTCTCCTATGCTATACCCTAAAAGTCTCTTTGCTGTTAAGACTTTTGAAATGTTCTCTCCCCTTACCCTACATTTGACAAAAATACCAACATGTGCATCATTTGTTCAGCAAGCAAGCATCATCTATTACAACAACGCAACCGATAATTCACAGTTTTGTCAGTTTTTTCTTCATTTATACTTCAGAGTACCAGCAGCCGACATTCACAAGACCGGCTAACTTGATTCCTCCCATTTTGCAAATCAGCATTAAATGTAAATATTTATTTTTTCTATAAGCTCTGGATTTCAACATTGTTAAAACTATTTACAAACCAAATTGGCATGAATTGAAAATACCAAAACATTCAACAGCTTGAATAAGTGTTTCATGGGACTTACTTCCCAGCCATTAAGTTAAGAATTGAGATTTAAGACAGTTTCCAAATGGCTGCATGATCCAGCTAGTACATGCAGCTTCCTTTTAAAAATAGCTGTATTGAGAATATTACCCACCTAAAGCATTTTTATTTGCTTAAGTCAATCTTGTCATGCAATTTGCAGTGCTTAATTTCTGTTCAACTTTCGACAATGAATTGGTGGGGGGAGTACTTTTTATACTTCTACAAATCAAGAGTGTTTTGAGCATACCACATCGGAACACGGACAACTGAGCCAACATAGGTACTTGATAAGCCTTTCCATCAGCTCCAGTAAATGTACGCTTTTTTGTATTTTCTGGCTGAAAACGTGATTTCCACAATCCCTTAAAGTATACTGCATTCACCAACACCAGCCTGGTTAAAGCACTATCGATACCATCAGGTGTTAAGACACTGTTGATCATACCTGAATAAGAAAAGAAAAAGCAAAACTAAGCATCACAAAAAGAATTAAGCATGAAAAGGAATAACAGAAGTAAAACATACTTGGATACCAAATCACATTAAATCAAAGTTGAAACAAGATATAAAAGCTAATCCAACTATGGAGAGCAACTGTGCTGGATTTCAACAAAGCTTCAAGGCAAAATAATCTAGACCTTTACCACATGGTTATTTGCCCCAGACTCAATGCTGTTGGAAAGCAGGCTTTGTTCCAGCTTCTCCACAGTACTGTGGCACATCCTAGGACTTGCTTGGTTTTTCTCCAACCTATTTTCTCCAAATCTATTTTGCTGTAAAGTTTTGAGAAATATCACAGCCAAGTCTAGACAGCTGCTCTGTGGACAGGAGAGTTCAGATTTGTCCTGTCCACACAGCAGCCATTTTCCCTGTTACCATGGCAACCCCCCCTCCAAATCACTAGAGGGTATTTTTTTAAAGAAGGAATTAAGTATCATTCTAACATTACAATCTGTGTATCAGAGTCTCTGAATTCCCAGCTTTCTTTTTTTAAAGAAAGCATTCAGCCCCTTTTGGTGCAGATATATAGTCTCCCTTATATCTGTACAACAAAAGGGACTAGAGGCTTCTTGAAAAAAATAAAAGATGGGAATTTAGATAATTTAATGCACAGATTGTTAGAATGTGATAGTACGGTAACAGTATTTAATTGCCAATGTTTTTTAAAAAGCCCTTGTGATACAGGCATGGCTGCTGCCAGAGGTTAGGACAGGGAAACTTGCCTTATGGAAGCCACATTGGTGCTAAGGTAATTGGGAGCCTCCGCAGCAACTGGTGAGCCACACAAACCTGTCTCCATGAGGAAAACACCCTACTATACTGTGTGTTGTGGAGGCAGGGCCCCTTCAGGTGGAATACAAAAGCTTGATATATAAAACTACATGGGTTTTAAAGGTTCTAGATCGGATGGAAGAGAAAGAAGGGTGAAGTGTTGGAAAAATCAAGAGCACAAGAAATAGAGTGGCTAGAACTACACTGACTTGGATAGCCCAGGTGAGCCTGATCTCGTCAGATCTCAGAAGCTGAGCAGGATTGGACTTGGTTAGTAATTGGATGGGAGACCTCCAACGAAAACCACGGTTGTAGAAGCGGGCAATGTCAAACCACCTCTTAGTCTTTTGCCATTAAAACCTTACCGGGGTCGCCATACACCAGTTATGACTTGAGGGCACTCTCTACCATCAGAACTCTCAGCACCTAGGCCTAGCCTGAAGTTCTTGCCAAATTCTCTTCAAATATGAGTTTGCAACTGCTCAGGGGGAGGGAGGATTTTGTTACATGCAACTCAATCTATTACAGCCTACCTTGGGCCAAATAAACACCCCTTTGCTTCAAGAACATGCTGAGCTTTCTGTGCCCAACAACACTCACGGAACAAATTATTCCACTGGCATTCTATTAACATATGATTTTTTAAAAAGCAGTATTATGTAATATTAAGTAACTTGAAAAAACACTCTGTACACAAGTTATAATCATATTAAACCCCCATCCTGAGCTACATACAACCACTGACAATTGGGGATTTCACCACAAGAGAATCATTAAAGGGGAGAGTTTTTAAACACACAAACAAAACAGGAGCTTTGTAGTGAAGCAGGAAGATATATGATTTTCGCAGAGATTAAGAGAAATGCAGTTTTACAAGATATAAGATTTAATCCAGGGATTAACTCACACTAAAAATGTACAACTGTACATTAACCTCTTCCCCTGCTCCATTAATATTCCCTCATTTGGAGTCATTTTATGAAGTTACCATGTCCTCACACAAAGAAGAATGCCATCAAGGAGCTCAAAGCTCTTCAAATGAGATTTGCATTCGTTATACATTTTGCAACTTGATCTAACATACTTAAAATAGCATGGTCATTGGTTATCAAAATGCTCTTTGTGGGTAAATCACAGTTATCCATCGTGCCCACTGGGTTCCAACGATACCCCAAAATGTCAATATCCAGCAAGCATATACTGAATACAACCACATGCTTCTGTTTTTACTGACTGGATTCTCATCTCATTAGCTGAAAAAAAGAGCAGCAAGAAAATAGGCACTAGAAGCCTACATCCAAGGTAGTTTTACAACAATCCTGTATCATGCAGACTAAAAAGAACCACACACACAGCAAACCAGGAACAGAGTAGATGTTTTTGCAAACACTGAACAATTCCAGAGGTGAATAAAACAGAGAAGTTTAAAAGTACCAAGAGCTCACAAGGCAGATTTGTGAGACCTCAGGTACATTTTGAGATTGCCTAGGAAACTTGTATTACCCTGTTTTATGAGGAGATCAGAGCAAGAGGAGAAAGAAGCCAGGGTTGCCAGGTCGCCCTACCCTAAAACTGGGGGGGGGGGGGGATGCCAGTTCCTCTCTCCTGTGCATGTGCTTTGCAGGACTTCCACGGGTATCACTTCCACTTCAAACCAGGTCTCAGTGGGGCCAATGCTTTATGAATCAGCCCCAAATATAGCATTTTTGCTATGTTTGGGGTCGATTCCAAAAGACTCGGCACCACCAAGCCCCATCATTTGCCATTTAAACCAGTGTGGAGTAAGTGAGCCATTTCGCCATGTGCTCCAGCCAACCTCCCCACAC
Source organism: Eublepharis macularius (assembly GCF_028583425.1). NCBI lineage: Eukaryota > Metazoa > Chordata > Lepidosauria > Squamata > Eublepharidae > Eublepharis > Eublepharis macularius. The sequence goes on along the minus strand of NC_072795.1, from coordinate 45,017,268 downwards.
CTTTTCCCTGCTGGCCAGGTGAATGCAGAGGGGAAGTGTCAGCTAGGGGAGGGAGATCCCCTGCTCCTAGTGGGGAGGTGGCAACTGCAGATGAAGCAGGGGAAGAAATAGGAGAAGAAATAGGAGGAGATGTGGCACAGAAGCTAGACTAGGGAGAAAAGACATTGTAGGGGATGGAGAGAAAAGACCGCCAATGTAAGAAGAGGGGGTAGGGAAAAAAGAAGCACAGCCAGAAGGGTGTGGAGAAGGAAGATCAGAGAGGGGACCAAAAGGCTAGGGGTGGGTACATGACCCAAGAAATTGGAGGCAGTGCTGGGAGGGGGACATACAAGGAGGAGGACCAGGTGATAGAGGAGCTAGACAGGCAAGATGATCAGGCAGCAGTTCAAGTGAGGAGAGAAAAGAGCAAGCAAGTAGGGCAAGAGCAAGACCAGGGGAGGAATGAAAAACACGTAACACAGTCAATATATACAGAGCTTTACAAAACAAAAGAGGAAGGCCTCTGATCAAAAGAGTTTAAATTCATGTACTGATGGCAACATAATTATAAATGCTTTAAAGACTTATTAGTAATACTGTTACAAAGAGTAACAAATCGAAATACAAGACAGAAAGCATATACCACCAACGTGGCAAGAAGCGAGTATAACTTTAATATATAAAGAAGGGAATAATCCATTATTACCACAATCATAAAGACCAAGTTCATTATTGAATGTGGACTATAAAATTTTTACAACAATGGCAGAGAGATTAAGAAAATGTATTCCAGATAGAATTCATGAAGATCAAACAGGATTTGTTCCAAAGAGATACATGAGAGGTAACATCAGATATCTGCTTAACGCAATTGAGATTTCAAGGAGGAAAAACAGCTTTTGATAATGTGTCTTAGAAATTGTTGATGAAAGTATTACAATATATGAACTGTGAGATCGAATTTTTCAATTGGATGCAAAGCATTTATATCGATCAGCAAGCCAGAATTTTAGTAAATGGTTCCCTAATGGAGAAAATTGAAATATCCATCAAAAGGAATTCGACAGGGGTGTCCAATATCACACTATTGTTTATTATGGCACTGGAAATGTTGGCTGCGAAAATTAGGCAAGACACTAGAATTGTCAGAATAAAAGGCAAAGAAGAATACAAAAGGAAAGGTTACACGGATTATATTGTATCAGTGACAAAACCAAATATCATTCTGAATGGCAGAAAAGGGTAACTCCAAACAGAAGAAATATAAAACTGAAGATAATCGATACCAAAGAAGAAATTCATAATTATTTATGGATCAAGAAATCATTAAAAATTATTCAAAAACAAGACAGCACTCATATTTTGGGGGATGAACGACTAAGAATATGGTTTCAATGCAGAAATAGATTATCTGCCAACTTCATCACTGATTTCCCCAATTAATGCCTATTACAATATAGTTTCGCTTTGTGTTGAACTCCAAAAATGTTATTAACTATCTTACCAAGTAATATTCTAAAAATACATAGCAAACTATTTAAATATACGGTGACAGCAGCAAGAATAGTATATGCAACAAAATGGAAGGCAGAATGCTGTCCAGATTTGACAGAATGAATGAATAAGCTATACGAATATGCATCAAAAGCAAAATTATCTTACATACATACATTAGAGGCCAATCCTAGAATTTCAGAAGAAATGTAAAGTTTTTTTTATCATTTAGCTGAAAATTAAGAACAACTATCAGTAAAACAGATTAATTATCAAATTTGTAATTAAAATGTTGAATATAAATGTATCTTAATATAAGCAAGTATCATTATATCTCATATAAAGTGTCTTAAGAAATTTAATGAAGGGGATAGTGGGGAGAAATACTTTGTGTTTTATATATTTTGTTATATATAACTGTCTCTGATCTACACAACTATGTTATAAAATCCCTTTTTTCTTTATGTATTACCTCTTACTCTTTTTTTTCTAAATAAAAATAAATTCTATTGCAAAAAAAAAAGTTTATACTCTACATTCCAGCTACAAATTAGGAAAAGGAATAGGAGAGGCCCAGGTGACGATAATAATCAATGTTTTTGTATCACATACCCTTCGTTTCATTTTTTACCCACTGGTTGATAGTGTCAGAGGCACTATTCTGATCCATGAAGTCCACGTTCTTGACACTGCACTGAAACACATCATTGTTCCGTGAAACAAAAGGCACTTCCATTTTCAAGCCACTTTTTGCAAAGACTGCATTTGCAATTGTCACAACATCTTTATTCTTCTTCGACACTATGGCCTTGTTTATCTTCCTTAGTACTTTACCAACTCCTATTTGAAAGACAAAATAAAGGCCCTTTATAAAATGAATAAAGATTAAAATTCTCTCTTTAAAATAAGCAGAAGCAATCATGAAAAGAGTGAAATCAGATTTGGGGTAGGGAAAATCAGATTTAGCAGAGTTTCAAAGCACGTGTACTCAGGAGTTTCAATTACGCTAAAGAAACCTGGCCTCAAGTAGCTTGCTTTATAGAGTCTCAGACCAAAACAAAGCTCATGTTCGAATTTGGGAAAACTCTTTACGATGTGGTCTTCCACTATTATAGCAACTTTTCTAGCATTCAAGCACTGCAGCACCAGAACTGCATGCATGACTCAGTTGTGAAACTGCAGCAGTGATAGATGGCCTTGGGCAAGTCACCAAATTACACAACCATTTCCCAAGCACTTTGGCCATGGCAATACACAGGCTCTTTAGCAACATACAAAACACAGCCAGTATTGTCAGCTGCTTAGTGTGTTGTTAATGGAGATCTCAAACTGATGGCTCTGCTGGTTCATGGTGACAAGTTGCTGGCTTTCCTGGAATATATTAATAGGAAAAATCAAACGGCAGCATGCTCCTATGCTAAGGCGTGACTTAACTAAAACTAATGGAATTCCAATATTCAGGTCTTCAGGGTTTAGAAACAAAATCAGCATATATAATGCATCTTAAAAACCAAAAAGAAAAGCAAGCAACAGGACAGAAATTTTATAGCATGCCTGAAGGAATGCTCACTTTTTGGAAGATTAAGTGAATGAACTACATTTATGTATAGTGCAAGTATCCTGAAACGTGCTCAGAAGCCACAGTTGCATCTGCCAAATATACTCAGCAAGATAAAAGAAGCAACAAGGTCTATTAAGCCCCTGTCAAAGGAGAGGCTCAGACTGGGGAATGAAACTCTGATGCCTGCCAAAGTCAGGAGCACAGCCCGATAGAAGCAAAAGCTTTATCTCTGGAAAGACTGTACTGTTTGATACTGAAACACTAAAGGATCAAAAATATATGAAAAATAAACAAATGGGCGGAGGGTTTAATTTGTCACTAAATGCAAAGGTATTTTACTGAATGACAACTGAAGGCATGTATTAAAGGCTGTCAGTCCCACACAAAGAAACATGTTATGCTTCTCACACAGCCCTGCAATGAAACTCAGTCCTATTTGTTTTGGAAGCAGGACAGTCCTTGTTAAGCTCACTGTGTTTAGCATCAATGCTGAATGCTGTGGTCAAGGATGCCTGCTGGTACAAGAGATAGTGAAGTACTATTTAATATTGCGCTAGACCAAGATAACTGGTTAATGTTCTCAAGCACAGTAAAGACTGGTCTTGCTTGTATCAGTGTATAAATCAAGTAGCTCTCACCTTTCCTGTGATTTTCCACAAGCTAAGCACATAAAGACACCCCCCCCCCCAACACAACAGAAAAGAACTGACCATTGACGCTATATCTCATGACTGTTGTCAGCTGTTTCTTTGTCTTGCCATCAGCACCTAGTTGAAGCATTCCTAGCACCGATGCAATTCCATGGGGAGAAACCACAACATTATCTTTAGGTCTGGTTTTGACCACTTGGTTAAAAACTTGGATCCCAATGTCTGAACCCAGTTCCTCAAGAGACAGAGGGTTCAGCTGGAAGCACATACACACTGACGTCAAAGCAGCAAAGAGAAGGGGAAAATGCCAATTCATGGTTCCTGTCCAGAAGCAACCTAAAAAAAAGAGGGGAGGGAGATAAAAAGCTGTTTAAAAAGGCAATGGTTGAATACACATCAGATCTACATGTTACTCATTTGTGGCTGCTGTTCACAAACTGAAAGCCATGAATAAGATATCCTGTTCTGGCAAACTTCACCAGCTCCCAGTTCCAGACCTTAAATTCAATTCTCTTACAGTGTCAGACTTAACAAGTGGACATGCTGTCAGTGCTATCGAGTCATATTACTATTTTAGGATGTGGGCTACACGCCAGTAGGAAATAAAGCAAGGCCAGATTCTATACATGCAACACTTAAAACCACAATTGCTGCCAAAACAGAGAAGTGGCTAGGATTCTGTACTGCCATATAATATACATGGAAGCATAAAAACAAAACATTTGTCTAAAAAATTCACCAACTCATGTGCCACTGCATGCCAGAAATATCATAGCATACTGAAGTGGAAATCATAATTTGCTTTTTAATATATGCTTCTGTAGCAATTAAAATGTAATTCTGATGGTTGTTGGGGGTTTTCCGGGCTGTATTGCCGTGGTCTTGGCATTGTAGTTTCTGACGTTTCGCCAGCAGCTGTGGCTGGCATCTTCAGAGGTGTAGCACCAAAAGACAGAGATCTCTCAGTGTCAGGACACTGAGAGATCTCTGTCTTTTGGTGCTACACCTCTGAAGATGCCAGCCACAGCTGCTGGCGAAACGTCAGAAACTACAATGCCAAGACCACGGCAATACAGCCCGGAAAACCCCCAACAACCATCGTTCTCCGGCCGTGAAAGCCTTCGACAAAATGTAATTCTGTTTTATAATCTTGTGTATATCTGGGCAAAGACTGAAGAAAAATAAGACAAGGTCCTTCTGTCCTCAAGATACAGGGACCTAGAAACTATATAAGGAGATAATTAGATCTTGGGCTTCTACTCATCATCACTTAGTCTTGAATGCACTGAAAACTACAGCATACGCTTACACAGCCTGCCTTCTAGAAGTGATGTGGGTAGCTTGTCCCCTCCTTAGCTCCATTCAAGATCAAGAACTTGCATCTATGTCCTGTAAGATAGAGCCAAGGAGAAAGATGGAGTGTCTACAGACACTGCTGTTGGCCATTGCTTCAGATCTCTTATCTTCCCTTCCCCTTGGTACTTACTTATGCATCTTGCTACTTACTGCACCCAGAATCCCCAGGTGGCAGCAGATAAATACACTCTGATCTGCTACAGTGGCCTATTGTCTTCCTTGTGTGTGAATGTGTCAAAAGCAGCTCAGAGCCAACCACATTTCATTCCTGCCATTAGGGAAGAGCGAAATGTTCTTTGCTCCCTATCATTCTTCCAACCTGAAAACCTTGAGAAAATTTCAAAGTGCGTTCTACAAAATAAATGCAGCAGCTGGTTGCCAAGGTCTCCTCTGCTTCTACCATTAAGTGCCTGGAGTGAAAAAGAAATGCTACTACACTGAGTGCAATTAATATTCTTCAGCAGCTGCCTCCCTGTTCGCCACACCACTACAGCTACCATTCCAGCAATAATGTCAAATGCCCAGGAGAATGGGATGATGACAGGAAAATGGAGCCAACGGATGGAGCATCTCCCTGAGCCCTCAAATGGAATTTTCTAACCTCTATCTCCTATTTCACATTTAAGAAAAAAGAGCCTAGAAACCGGAGTTCTTCCAGGATGAAATTACTTTGCTGAATTCAGACTTCTGTTCATTTACAACTTCGCAGAAAATGACACTGTCACAACTATCCTAGGTTCCAAAACATTTTTTTACAAACTGATACGGGTGTTCCTTCTTCTGCCAGATTTGAATGAAGCCATTTTGTGAACTGACCAGTCACTTCAACTCATCAAAAAACTGCCCGAGGTCCCTTCCATAAGCAAAGGGAAGTGATGAGCTGGAATAGCTGGAAAGCTAACAGTAGCCTCACAATGTTTATGGCAGGAAACAATCACAAAAGAATTAACATGACCTTAAGAACACAAGACACCCCCACTCTTTTTTTACATTTTAGTAAGGAATCATCAACATCATCCACAAAAGCCAGGGCAGGGGGAACCTCTTCAACAATGCACAAATGCACAATGCACAAAGCCAGTCTGGTGTAGCAGTTAAGAGCAGCAGGACTCTAATATGGAGAACCAGGTTCCTTCACTTGAAGCCAGCTGGGTGATCTTCCATCAGTTACAGCACTCTTGGAGCTCTCTCAGCCCCACCTACCTCACAGGGTGATTGTTGTGGGGATAATTATAACACTTTGTAAACCACCACTCTAAGTGGGCGTTAAGTTGTCCTGAAGGGCAGTATATAAATCGAATGTTGTTATTACTAAGCTTCAAAGTTTCAAGTCTCAAGAAAATGGCTTAGCAAATGTGTCAGACAAAAGAATTACCCTTATCAGTGGAAAATCCCTTTCAACGTCTTTTTTGGGAATGCCCATTTTTTCCCTCAGAGCGGGTAGGTTATTATGACGCAATGTGGAACATCCTGGGTTAAAGTGGAAGGGAAAAGAGAGGAAACGTTTTCCCCACTAAGATTTGTATTGTTTTCTACACCAAATATATACACCAAATATAACAACAAGCCTCACGTAACCCTCCCTCCTGTCACTATAGCCCATCAAGAAGAAGAAAAAGGAAAGAGATTGAAAGAGAAAGAAATAACTGCACACAGACAACAGGGAGTAGAAATTTTAAAAATTAAAAAAGCAGGGTGAGACTGGGGGGGGATAAGAAGCAGCAATATGGATCTAGTTAACAAAGAGTACAAATTGAAGATGAAGTATCACTGCTCAAGGTGATACAAAAAATCTTGCCAAATGGAGATCGGACCTTTGGACACTTACCGTGAAGGGTCCTTCTCCTCTGAGTGCAGGAGGACATCTTGGGTTGTTTCCTTTTGCCCAATCAGGGAGGCAGGAAGTCAAAAAAATAGCTCTTCCTCTTCCTCTTGGAGCCTAGGACGCCCCCTTGTTCCAGTTCTGGTGACTCCACAAAGCAGTAGAAGAAAAAACTATCAAATACTAGAACTTTCAAGAAGAAAATACTTGCACCCGACCCGAAAAAGGAAAAACTTAGTCGGTGTGCAGAACTATGTTAAGTAAAAAACAGTGAGAAAAAACGACTGCGGCATGTTGAGAGCGGAAGGAGAGACAGGAAATTCCAGCCGGAAAGGTGTTGTTTATAAGGAAGTATCAGAGAGGAGTAACAGGAGACGGGGGAGCCTGGGAGGGGCAAGATGTCCTCCTGCACTCAGAGGAGAAGGACCCTTCACGGTAAGTGTCCAAAGGTCCGTTCTCCCTCTGAGGCGGAGGACATCTTGGGTACTCCCAAAGCAGTTAGTCTTCTCCGGGTGGGAGAGGCTCCCCGTCGAACATCACGTGCTGGAGAACTCTCCTTCCGAAGGCAGCGTCCGCTGAATTGAAAATGTTCATTTTGTAGTGTCTGACAAATGTGGAAATTGATGACCAGGTGGCTGCCTTGCAAACCTCTTCCACGGAGGCGTCCTTGAGGAATGCTGCGTTAGTTGCCGCGCTTCTCGCCGAATGAGCAGTAATTCCCTGAGGCACGTCTCTGTTGCACGCCTTGTACGCTTCCATGATGCAGGACCGAATGTTCCTCCCAATGGCTGCCGAGGACATCTTCTTCCCTTGGTTGGGAGGAGAAATATTGATGAAGAGCGAGTCGGAACACCTGATAGATTCAGTCCTAGATAGGTACGACTTGAGGACTCTACGAACGTCGAGGGTATGCCAGTCCCTTTCCTTAGGATGAGAAGGGTTAGGGCAGAAGGATGGCAGATTGATCTCCTGAGCCCTATGGAATCTGGAACAGGATTTGGGAACAAAGGTGGGGTCAGTCCTGAGAACCACTTTATCCCGGTGAAAAATGCACAGGTTGGGCTTGATTGACAGAGCCCCCAGTTCCGAGATCCGCCTCGCTGACGTGACAGCTACCAGGAAAATAGTCTTGATGGTTAGCCATCTCAAGGAAATTGAATGGAGAGGTTCAAACGGGGGCCTGGTTAAGGCCGATAAGACAACATGAAGCCTCCAAGTAGGGAAACGATGAACAACTGGGGGGCTTAGCAAGGTCGCACCCCTGAGGAAGCGTTGGATGTGAGGATGCCGGGAGAGTCGACAACCTTCCAGGACAGGAAAGACCGAAGACAGAGCCGCTACCTGCTTGCGGAGAGTGGCCGGCTTGAGTCCAGCTTCCAGGCCCTGCTGGAGAAAGTCCAGAATCATAACGATGGACGGGCGCAGAGGATTAACCTTCTTCCTCCTAGCCCAGCGAGCGAAGGCCTTCCAGGTGGTGTTATATAGCCTAATAGTTGATTTCTTCCTAGACGCCAGGAGGGTAAGGATCACCTGCGGAGGGTACCTCAATCTGGTAAGGTACTGCCTCTCAATCTCCACGCGGTCAGACACATCCATTCTGGATGGGGATGCCACACCGGGCCCTGATGCAGAAGATCTGGTATCGTTGGTAGCTGCATCGGAGGGGAAATCGTCAGTGCCTGTATCGTGGAGAACCAGGGTCTCCGAGGCCACCATGGAGCCACTAGGATTACCTCCGCTTGACGTTCCGCTATCCGCCGTAGAAGTTTGGGAAGAACCGGGATCGGTGGAAAGGCGTACAGTAGCCCGTTGGGCCACCGAGTAGAGAGAGCGTCTATCCCTTCTGCCTGGGGGTACAGGAACCTGGAGAGAAACCTCGGAACTTGACAGTTCGCAGGAGTGGCAAACAGGTCCATGATCGGTGTCCCGAAACGTTCCGCAATCATATGGAAAACCTCCTTCTTGAGTGCCCACTCTCCTGGGTGGATGGACTGCCTGCTGAGCCAGTCCGCTTGAATGTTGGTCACGCCCCTGATGTGTTCGGCTTGCAGAGAGAGGAGATTGGCTTCCGCCCAGTGTAAGATCTTCATGGCCTCTCTGTGCAGCTTGGGGGACCGAGTGCCCCCCTGATGGTTGATATATGCCTTGGCTGAGACGTTGTCGGTCCGTACCAGAACATCCTTGCCGACGAGGTCTTGGCTGAAGAAAGCGAGAGCAAGGCGAATGGCTCTGACTTCCAGGAGATTGATTGGCAGGACAGTCTCTACCGGAGACCACGTACCCTGAGCAGGTCGGTTTTCCAGAACTGCCCCCCAGCCGGTGAGACTGGCATCGGTGAATAGTTGCAGCCTGGGAGGATTGAGGAACGACTTCCCCCGCCGCAGGTTGGGTGCTGAGGTCCACCATCTGAGGCTGGACTTGACCTTCAAGGGCACTGTGAGTTGTCGATCGCATCTAAGTGCAATAAGAGATTGGAACGGTCTGAGGAAGGACACGAGTTCCCGTGTGTGCAGACGGCCCCAGTCCAGGGCCTCGCAGTTCGCTACGAGGGTTCCCATCAGCTTGGAGAGCGACATCAGAGAAACGGAGCTGCGGCTCAGCACCAGAGCGGTCATCTCCTTGGTTTTCTGGATCTTCTCCGGTGGTAGGTAAAAACGACCCTTCCTGGTGTCGACCAACATTCCTAGATGAAGCAGTCTTTGAGAAGGCTGAAGAGAACATTTTGATAAGTTGATCAAGAAACCGTGCGCTTGCAGGAAGAGAACAGTGGTCTGTGTGTCGGCCGCCACCTTTTCCCTGGAGCTTGCTCTGAGTAGCAGGTCGTCTAAGTAGGGATGGATATGAATCCCCCTCTCCCGCAGTCGAACGATGGGGTTGATCAGGATCTTGGAAAACAACCTGGGAGCTGTGGCAAGTCCGAATGGGAGGGCTTTGAACTGAAGGTGGAGACCATTCACATGAAACCTCAGGAATCTGCGATGGGCCTGATGAACCGGAATGTGTAAGTATGCCTCTGTGAGGTCTATGGAGGTGAGGAATTCTTTGGGTCGTAGTGACTCCGCGATAGATCTTAGAGTCTCCATGCGAAAGTGCCTCAGCTTTATGAAACGGTTTACGAACTTTAAGTCCAAAATGGCCCTCCAGTCTCCGTTTCTTTTTGGCACGGTGAAGAATAGGGAGTAAACACCGGAGCCTTGCTCTTGACGAGGTACAGGTTCGACTGCTTGGATGTTCAGGAGATGTTGTACCGCGTTTAAGGTGATGGATCTCCTTTGAGGGTTTCGGCGTAGGGGGGATGACAGAAAGCGATCCGGTGGGTGCGACTTGAACTCTATGGAGTAACCCTTTGAGATTACTTCCAGTGTCCAGGCATCCGCCTTTGAGTCCACCCAGGATTGGAGAAAGAACTGTAGTCTTCCCCCCACCGGAAGCGGCCGTGAGTCAGGACTTCTGAGTTTTGGAGTCGAAGTCCTGCCTTTCCCCTCGTTGTTGGTGTTGTCTGTTAGACCTGAAACCGAAGTTAGCTCTCTTGAACGATTGTTTGTTGGCACTCCAGGAGGACCGTTTGGTATCTGGACGTGGTCTCGCCAAGGAATGGTGTGTACGAAAGGACTGGTTATTGAAGGGTCGTTTGTCATACCGTCTCACCGACTTGGGTAAGGCTTTTTTCTTGTCTTTGGTCTCGATGAGAACCTTTTCCAGGGCATCTCCAAACAGTTTATCCCCCTGGAAGGGGTACGCCATCAGGATAAATTTGGATCTGATGTCAGCTGGCCATGCGCGCAACCAGAGAAGCCTTCTAGCCACTGCCGCAGAGGCAATGGCTCTGGACGAGAAGGTGAGAGCATCCAGAGTAGCATCTGCCGTGAAGGTGGTTGCTTTTAAGACTCTACTAGCCCCTTCTAACAGACGCTTTTGATTTTCAGGTAGCAGCTGGATTAACTTGCGCAGCCAGACTACCGCCGCCCGGGACACGATGGACGCGGTGGAAGATGCTCTAATCGCCATGGCTGCTGCTTCATGCGCTCTCTTGAGTGCCGCTTCCGCCTTCCTATCCAGATTGTCTCTGACTGAGCCTTGGCCATCTTCCGACAACAGCCCAGGTGACTGAAGCGCCGCCACCGGGGCATCAATTCGAGGAACCTGTAAAAGCTCAGATGCATAAGAAGGTAATGCATACAGTTTTTTAAGAGCGCTTGAGCATTGTTTGCTAGAGGCAGGGGAGACCCATTCTGCTTTTAATTGTCTTTCAAAATATTCCGGAAAAGGGAAGACCTTCTCCTGGGTATCACCCCTTGGGAAAAATTCTTTACACCCTCTGGGTCTTGAAGAACCCCTACTGGTACCACTAGATGCCTCTTCCCCTCCTTGTTTCTCCTGAAGCTCTAGGGCAGCCAGAGCCTTACTCAGAAGGTATGGATAGTCCTCTGATTTAAACAGCCTGTTTGACTGGTCAGGCATAATGACTTCTTCCTCCTCCTCTTCTTCTGAAAGGAACTCCCTTTCTTCACCCTCCTCGCTATCAGAGTAGGCTCCCCCCCCTACAACAATATCCCCATCTCTGGCCGGGATTGGGTGTGCTTTTTGGGCTGCCTTGGTAGGCCACTGGCAGGATGTACGCCGCACTTTACTGGGGGGGGAAGGAGGCAGGGAGGAAGACTGGCTTGTTGCCTCGGGAGGGGGCTGGCACCAATGAAAAATCTCTTCCCGCATGGTCTGTAGGAAGGACATGAACTCGCCTCTCAGGAGGGAACCGAGGTCGCCCTGTACATTACCCGTCCCATGGGCTCCGGTGCCGATCGACTGCGGAGGCCACGTCACTGTAGAAGGGCCTGCAGGGCACTCTCCCGGCTGGAGGTTGGCGACCGCGGCACTGGGAGCCGCGCGGGAATCGGCGCGGGCGCCATCTTGGTTTCCCGCCAAAACCGCGGCTGCATCTAACGGGCTGCTGGTGGCCTGCTCGACTGGCCCTGATGCCTGGGAGTCCTTCTGCTTGCGTCGCGATTTTTTTTGAAGAAGTACGCGGCTTTGCAGCCGGAAAGGTGCCGGGATGCCGTTCAAGCCTGGGCGGCAAGACGGTACCGGGTACAGCAGCCGATTCTGCCGCCGATGCGGCCGTTGGTGAGCTTCCCTCCTCACCCTCCATAAAGCTATCTTCGGAGTCCCTGGACTCCATCGTCTTGATAGACTTGGGCCCAGAGAAAAAAAAGAGTTGAAGAGGGGGGGGAGGGATAGAGATAAGAAAGGTAGAGTAGAGAAGAATAAGAGAGGAAGAGGGAAGGAAAAAAACTAGAGCTAGGACAAAGAAGACAAAAAAGACAGGACTGTGGGCTGACAGAGAAAACTGTAGCCACAACTGCTCTCCCTGGAGGCAGGAAAGAACTGGAACAAGGGGGCGTCCTAGGCTCCAAGAGGAAGAGGAAGAGCTATTTTTTTGACTTCCTGCCTCCCTGATTGGGCAAAAGGAAACAACCCAAGATGTCCTCCGCCTCAGAGGGAGAAGAAGGAGTTTCTCTGTTGTATGCATTTCCCCTTTATACAAAATTCGACTCATTGTTGACCCCACCATCCACAGATGGAGGAATATAAGAGTTCCAGAGTTACAAGACAATTCAACTTGGCTACCAAGATTGCCCTTTGAAACTGTAACGTGATGTTTAGAATGTGCCCACAGAGATGGTACACAGCCTATAATTAGATTATTATCTGTGAGGCACAATTTGGTGGATAATGTAAAATTAATCCAATATATAACCTCTTGCCAGAATTAATGTACTGAGCCTTGCCAGAACTTATGTACTGAGCCTGCTTGCGGGGAGGGCGGAATATAAATACGATAAAATAAATAAATACTGGGACATTCCCAGAGCATGCAGACTAGCTTTAGGTGTCACCAATAGGCATTACACTCAGCAAGACCTAAATCTAGTAGGATACCATTGTATTTGTAAATTTTCTGGTGAATAAGCCTTATAACATAAATCCAGGGTAGCAGATAAAGTAAACTTAAGTACATTTTGCCATTGGATTCGGGCATGCGGTCTCAGGTTCCACTGGGAATTGGAGGAATCTAGACTGTGTTTTGTTTGGTTGCTGAAGAAGTTGTATGTAATGATAGTATGCCTACAGAGAATTTCTGAGGATTAGAGTAGAAAAAGCAGCAGGAAAGGGAATCCAAAGTTGCAAAGCCTGAGGGGCAAAAACAGAAGTCAGACAGTGTTTTAACTGAAAGTACTGCTAACTAGTTATGCCTGGGAGATTAAATTCTGTACAATGAATGTCACAGGATTCCAAGCAACTGAGACAGGTACATCAGCTCACAAGAGACCAGTGTTTCCAAAAGACACCCTTGTTCCTTACATTAGTATTAGGATTTTTTTTTCAAATGGGTAGATCCTTGTGTGTGAAACACAAAAGCCAGCTGAGTGCCCATCACATGCCACGCCAACCTCACTGCTGAAACGAAATAATGTTACATACCTTATGGAAACAGACTCATAAGACTGTTAAGAGTGCAAGCTTTCTCCATGCAAGCAGAGCACATGGCCTCATTGAGATCACTACCTTCATAACAATGTAGCCTGTGCCAGGCACCCTTCACACCCAGCTGCAGCTGCATGGGAGTTACTTTTCCATTATGTGGTCCCACACAGCACATCAGTTCCATGGGACATACACAAAATTTGCCCTACCCAAATGGTTGCATCATTTATAAGCAGCCATCCAACTGTCTGGGATAGCAACACAGAGGAGCCACCCCCATATGGCTATGGTGAATTGTATTGCTCTTATTCTCAGAAATGTTTTTACTATTTGGATCAGACCTCTGAAGATTTGATACGAATGAAATCATTTTGACAGAGACCTAATTCCTCCATATTTAAATCTGCCCTTCTTCACCACGGTATACTTTGTGAAGTCAGTTTTCTAAACTTTGGGGCTACATTACAATTATCAGTGAACCATATGCCATATCACCTTCCAGGCAGATACAGCCTAGAACCCAAACTCAACTTACACATATGAAGAGATGGGGTAGAGACCCAAAAAAAGACACACGCGCTCATTACATTTCTTGATGAAATCACACCTATTAGGGATTCAGTGGTACATCATAAAAGATTAATGTAGCTATGCTGAAGAGTCAACACTTTTATTGCATGCACATCATGTACTCAAGGGGGCAGGAAATGACAACCCTATCCTAAAATAAAAAGAATCTTCAAGGACAGGCATTCCTTTTTTCATATATAACCTTACAAGTCAAGCAAGCAGTGGTGAAGTGGGATGACATTTAGAGGAAGCTGTCAAATATACTCAACCCTGCTTAAATAAAGCCTCAAACTACTATAAAGAGAAACAGGAAAGCTTGCAGCTTATTAGTTATATAACTAAGAAACAGTTTTTTCTATTGAGGTTAGGCTTGAAATGACCATCTTCTGTGCTTATGTATAATATTGTTCTGTCTGTGTATGTAGTCATGTGTGGTCCAAGTGTAAAAAAGAAAAGAATTAATTGTAAATACTTTAAAAGTACCTGAGGGAAGGAGTGCAAACAGCCCATCAGAATTCTCAGGAACCAATTACACAGTCACAATAGCAGAGTCCAGTAGCACCTTTAAGACTAACCAACTTTATTGTAGCATAAGCTTTCAAGAGCCACTGCTCTCTTCATCAGAGAGCTGTGGCTCTCAAAAGCTTATGCTACAATAAAGTATTCTGAAGTATTGTAGCTTATGCTACAATAAAGTTGGTTAGTCTTAAAGGTGCGAATGGACTGTTTACTATTTTGCTACTACAGACTAACACAGCTAACTCCTCTGGATATACAGTAACAATAAAAATATTCCACCATTGATCTGCTAACAGAAGTAGAAGGCAGGTGCAATATAAAAAGAAAAAAAAGATTTGCCTTATTGTGAAAGGAATTTTAAACAATTAGTTACTCTTTGAGAAATAATGCGCAACCACAGCATAATGAGAGTATATACTCCAAGAGTAAAAAGAAGCAAACCATCTATTGTGCAAGTGTGTTACCTGCCAACTAAGGACACACTCTAGGCATCTGCTCTAGCCCATGAAAGCTTGATTATGTCACTACCAATGCAATCCTATGCAGATTTATTCATTTAAGCCCCACTGATTTCACTATAAATCTGTCAGGCTATAAACTGACACAAGACTGCTTCGTGATTTCCTTTTCAGTGCAAGACTCATCCTACAAGGGCCCTGAGAGAAACCCTATCACTTCACTAGTTTGAAAGGCTCCGTTGTTCTTACCAAAAGTTTCTGAAGTACCTGGCTCCTGCCAACCCCCACAGGCTTCAAGTAAAACTGGAACCTTTACTACAAGCACAACTCATCTCATTTTTGACTTATCGCCTAGAGCTTCCTAGCTGTAGTCTTAAAATATTCCCAACATCTAAAGTGTTGGGAAAATTCATCATTCAGATTATCCCTATAGTTATCTTTCTTGCAGTAGACAAAGGAGAATTCTTTAATGCAATTTCAAATGTATCATAACATTGTGTTTTGTTTTTATCTATTCTAATGTCTCTCTTTTCTTAGCAGGATGAAGGCTGAGGAATCAATCCAGTCATTTCTAATTCTTCTTGGGCTTCAAGAGCTAAGACCTAGCTGGTGAGAGCTGGAACAAAGATGCCAGCACGGCAAGTATATTCCCAGAGCTGACCATTAAGTGAAAGACAGAAAATTGTCACTCAACTGTAAAAAGCTTCAAAATGGACCTATGGGACACATTGTTTGTAAAACTACCACAACATAAAAACCTACAATTTTATGCTGACTGCTAAAGATTTCCCATTTATGCTCTGTGCAGAAACTCATCTACAAATTGAATGGTGGCTCTTTTGCTAAACTTGGCATCTAAAAACCTGACATTTCAAAACCCTTCAAGAACTACAGCCACAGCTAAACCACAGCCCCCAACGTGCAACTCAGCCCATATCACAGTGTGATATGAAACCTTCATAGTAAGCCTTTCAGTCTAAATAAGTGCTACTTTGCTTCTGTTTGCACAGTGGCATGATATAAAATGTGTAGTGTTTTTTGCCAAAGCAGCACTACAACTTGAAGGCTATGTGAACTCTTGTAAAAAAATCCTGCACATGGCCAATGCAAGTTGTGCACCAAGAAAAGCTGGTTTCTGTGTTGTGCAAAAATTATACACACTAAACACACGTCTATAATCTTATAATTCACATAATTTGTTCTGGGCTTCCTTGTCATGGGGGAGGACAAGCAGGCTCCTTCCCCAGTCACCAGCAATCTTAAATCGGTTTTCTTGACTCTCAACATTTTAGCAAGCGTTCCTACCCCAGTTTCAGCTAATGACATATTGACCACTTTGCTATTCAGAACCATGTGTCAGAATTAAATGAACACTCTAGTCATTTCTGTAACTGACACTTGCTGGGCATTCAAGCAATACCTGCCGGCACAGGGATGTTTTTGTAGCCCAGCCCTGCTTAAGCACATAAGATTCATAGGCCTAATTTATACATGCAGCCAGACAAGGGGGAAATAAGGTTGTATAATCCTGAGGTGGTAGACCATACCACTTCACTGTGGATGGGTCCTCCGATCACATTTTGCAATACTCCCATTTTTAAAAACTCCTTCAGACAGAAACATGGCTCAGCAAACAAAGAAATGAAGTCGAAGCTTTCTTTCAGCTGTACTGCTTTTCTATTTCTAGGGAAATTTTTAACACAAAAGAACATTCAGAGTTAGAATTGACCTGCAGTCCAAGGCAGGGCATTCCCATTAAGTTCTACATACCTTTTTGCCCTGTTTGTGCATTTTGAGAGTGATAGCCACCTCCATTTACCCCCAGCATTTGATGCTAATAAATTCACTGACATGGTACAGACATATAGGTTCCATTTGATGTATGTTCTATGGAGAATATGCTGTTAAATCACACTCCAGGCGAGTGATAAGCAGAGGCAGTTTGCCAATGCCTTCCTCCACATAGCAACCTGTCTTCCTTGGTGGTCTCTTAGCCAAGGAAGACTGTGTCCAACCCTGCTCAGTTCCCAAGCTTTGATGAGCCTAGGCTAAGTTTGGCTATTCAAATCCTTTCTTAAATTCCTCTTGCAATAACTGACATTTCCACCTCCTTGGCCATTTCCACACGCCATAAATCACCGTTTGTGGCGTTTTGTAAACAGATGGCATCAAAAATCGCGGGAGGAGGCCAGCAGCCTTCCGTGAGTCTCGCAGTACTGCCAATTTCACTGGAAGATCTTGCACTAGTTATGAATGTTGTTGGCTCAAATCTCTTTACATACCTTTTACAACAGAAATTTCTCTGCTCTTCCAGAGTTAATTTTCTTGATTTCTACCATACTGCCTATTAGCCAGCTTTTAAAAGATAAAATAGCAGAATCACCAATATTACTTTTTGATCATTTTAGTTGCCTCCTTTTTAGATAGAATGACTGGAGCTGTTTACAGTCTCAAACATCACCACACCAGAGAGTTATACAATGGCATTAATATATCTGACATTTTATTTTCAGCTGCTTTCTTGGAAATTCTTAATATTGAATTCATCCCCCCCTCTACCGCCTCAACAAGTTAATGTTTTCAGTAAACCTTCCACTATGATTGCAATATTACTTTTCTGGATAGTAATGGCAATTTACATATACACTGAAGCAAAAGGGTGTTTCTTGTTCTACCACACTTCTCCTTGCACACACACATTCTTATCTGATACCCACTTAGTGAGACTGGGAGTCTTCTCAGCTGACTTAGAATTGCACTGAGTGCCATCCTAAGCAGAGTTATTATCCTTGACGCTGATTTCAATGGATTGAGAATGGAGGAACTCTGCTTAGGATGGTACTATGAATGTATGAACCTGCTTTTTAAAGAATCACACCATTTATCCATTAAGCCCTAGCCCAGTTCTGTCCCCTTCCACTGGCAAGAGCTCTTCAAGGGGCCTAGAAAGAGGTCTTTCATAGTCCTACTACCCAAGATCCTTTTAACTGGACATGCTGGAGATGAAGCTTTCTGCATGCAAAGTACGTGTTTTATCACTGAGCTCCAGCAAACTGATTTGGTATTATGCAAATCTATTGTTGTAGGCAGTTCTGACTCTGGATCATTTATGAATAAGTTAACCAACAACAACATAGAAGCTTTGGGAACTCTGCATTTATCTTGCTCCACTATGATAAGTTAAAGCCATCTATTCACAAAAGAGAATCCGTAACTTCTCCTCTTATCCTCATGAAACAGGGCAGTCTTTATCTCTGCTACTCAACCTGGATGAGAAGCCAAGAAAACCCCAAAACAGGAGAATAACTGAAAAGTATACAAAGGAAGAATTAAGCTGGAGTTACCAATGATCCCTTTAACAAATGCTTTCAAAGCGAGCATCCAGACAACATTTAGTCTTTCCAGAAGCAACACTTGTATAATGCCTGAAAGAGCAAAAACAGAAGAAATGCTTCTTCTTGTAAGATAGCAGCTTTAGCTTTAGGCACAGGCTTCATGAGCGTATCCCTCAGAGTCAGTCTGATATGCAGTGGTTAGACCCAGGTTCAGTTCTCCACACTGCCATGAAGTTCAATGGAGTGACCTTAGGTGACTCTTGTTCCCTCAGCAAAACCTACCTTACCAAGTTGATGTGAAGATAAAATGAAGAATAATGTACACCACCTTAGAGAGCTCCTTAGAGAAACGGCAGGATAAAAATGTACAAAAACAATATCCCACAATATTGAATCAACCACAAGGCTTATTTAAGCTGCAGAAGAACCAGAACCAAATGAGTGGTAACAGTAAGGAACTCCTTAAAATCTCAAATGACAAAAGATAAGAGATATTTATAATATTGCTTTAATAGCTCCCATGCTTAAATACAACATATTGCATTCAAGTTCTGTTGACCTCTCAACCATAAGATATGACTTCATCAGGCTGAACCTTTAGTGAAATGATGTCTAAGCTGATTAAGCACCAATAAACCTTACCCTGTTTCAATTCCTACCAATAGTCATAAGGCTATTGGAAAAACTGTACACTCTTTGTAAGATCATTGTTATGCAGTCTTAAGTGAAGTTGAGGAGGGAGAGTTATATATATATACACACACACACACAAACATACATTTGGGAGCTTGCTGTAAGCTCTAAGAAGTCCCTGAAGAACATTTTCGAAGAAAACAGAACCACAGTGCCTGTCTCATGACCATTCCAGCAAGTCAAACAGAAAAAGGGCACCAACTTTAGAAGACAAATCTTTATGGCTTTAAAGCAGCATATGAGAACTGAACACAATACAGAAAATTAAGAAGTTTCATGCTCAGCACAAATAAGTGTATTGGAACTGTCCTCACTGGGTAATTTTAGATACTTAGAGCAGAACCACAAGTGACGAAAGGCACAGATTGGACACTTGTCTGCTTCCCTCAAGTTTTGATGGGAAATGTAGGCATCCTGGTCTCACAGCTTCGCTCTCTGACTGCTGTCCAATGGACTTTTCAACTGTCACTTGTCCAACATTCCACCAAGCTGCCTACATTTCCTATCAAAACTTGAGGGAAGCAGACAAGTGTCCAATCTGTGCCTTTCGTCACTTGTGGTTCTGCTCTTAGACTCTGATTTTTCTTCCTGTAATCCCAAGAGCTGCTCAAAGTCTCAAAAGTACCTTCAACAATCAGACTTGCACGATAATCATGGGTTCTAAATCTTCTTCCAAGCAGTTACACAAGTACACTGGAAAATGTATGATTAACATGCATGATTCATAGGAAGAACTGTACAGCACACACTGAACCTTGTAACTTATACCCACAACTTGTTTGAACTGTTACGTTTCACCCCTTGTAATGTATTTTTAATTAGTTTCATTTTTTCCTCTCTTTTTTAAAAATAATTTATTTAGAAGTAGATAAGATTTGTCAATAGAAAGGGTATAGAAAAGTTTATACAAACAATACTTGCAGTTAATTTGAGACTTATAGTAATGTATACAAATAACAGATCTAAAATTAGTTTATAACTTAAACAGGCACTACATTTAAAAATGAGCTAAACTGGTAAGAATTTTAGGAACAGAACTTATGTTGTAAATCTCCTTCTCTCCATGGTTACTTATTCTTATACGAAATATAATATCTACTATTTTACTAATCATTCTCTGTGTTCCATCCTTTTATCTTTATAGTAAATTATACTAAGTCACCTTAATTGATGTCAGTTCTGGCCTAAATAATCAAAAAAGTCCCTCCATTTCCCCCAAAATTCAGCTATTGGTCTATTATGTACATAAGTAGTTAATTTAGCCATTGATGCATATTCATGAACCTTATCTATCCAATCTAACACATCAGGAGACGCATCTGCTTTCCATCTCGCTGTATATAACACTAGCTGTTGTTACCATATAATGAAAAAGGTCTCCCTGCTCTTTTCTGAGATTATTTGGTAGAATGTTTAATAAAATGTTTTTTGGATTCAACTCAAATCTTTGTTTAAGCATCTTCTGCATCTCTTCATATATCTTTATCCAATATTTTCGCACTTTCTTACAAGTCCACCACATATGGTAAAAAGTTGCATCTGTGCATTGACATTTCCAACACTGGCCATTATAGCCTTTAGTGATTTTCGCAATGTCTCTGGGGGTAATAAACCATCTGAAAAACATTTTATACCAATTTTCTCTCTGATAGGCTGTAAATTTTATATCCTTGGTCCATAGATCTTCCCACTGGTTCATTGGAATAGTTTCTCCAAAATTTTCTATCAATTTTATCATACAGCTTTTAATTTGTTCTGTTTCTGTATGGTGTTGGAGTAATATTTTATACATTTTCCCTAAGAAATATTTCAGGTCTCCAGATATTAATTGTTCAAATTCTGTTGTTTTTTTTTCTTAATCTACAGCCCTGTTTAAGAAATTGTTCTTTTAGCCTCGATACCATTTGGTGATACATCAGCCATGGAACATTTGTACCTTGATCTTGAATTTCTTGCCAGGTTTTTATATTCCCTTTCTTATCTATCATTGACTCATAGCTGAACTGATCCATTCAGCTTCTACTAACTGTCATAACTGTCATTTACTGGGGACATCAATGGGGAGACCTGTGGGCTCACTCTATTTCTGCATTGAAACCGTTTTGAGTAGCCTCTCTCTTAATATATGAGTCCTGTCCTGTTTTTGAATAGATTTCAGTGATTTCTTAAGCCATAGATAATGATGGATACCTTCTTTGGCATCCTCTGTCTCCAATTGGATGCGTCTGCTAGTCAGATTTATGATTCAGTCTGTTATCCAAACTAGTGCTGCTGCTTCATGTTATAACTTGAGGTTTGGTACAGCCAGTTCTCCTCATTTTTGTCATCCTGTAATACTTTAAGGCTTACCCTTGGTTTCTTCCATTTCCATATGAAATCGTTTATTACTTTCTGCCATTTGTTTAGGGTCTTTTGATCTATATAGATTGGAATCATTTGAAATAAAAAATTCATTTTGGGTAATATATTCATTTTCACTGCAGATATTCTTCCTAGCCATGAAATTTTCAGTTTTTCCCATCTCTGCAAATTTTCAGTAATTTTTGTCCAAACTTTTTGATAATTATCCTTATAAAGATTCTCATTTCGTGCTGAAATATATATCCCTAGATATTTTATCGGCTTTGCAGTAATGGCACAATGGGTTATTCTCCCTCTCTCTCCTTGTTCCTCTTGCTGTTGTCGAAAGCAGTATTATCTTTGTTTTCTTTTTATTCAGCTTATATCCAGAGTACTGTCCAAATCTTGATATTTGTTCCATAACATAAATCAGGGAATTACATTGATCCATCACTGATATGACCACATCATCTGCGTAGCTTTTCATTTTACATGTCTCTTTCCCCTCCTTTAATCCAGTGATTCTTTCGTCTTGCCCAATTCTCACTGCCAAGATTTCCAATGCAATAATAAACAACAGTGGTGATATTGGGCAACTCTGACATGTTCTTTTTGTTATTTCAATTTTTTATGTAAACAAGTCATTAACTAAAATTGTCGCTTGCTGATTAGTGTAGATACTTTGAATCCATTTCAGGAACTCTGTCCCAGAATTCATTCTTTGGAGTACTTTCATAAGAAATTTCCAAGACACATTGTCAAATGCTTTTTCAGCATCTAAAAACATGAATGCAGGTTTTTTTCCCCCTTTCTTTTTGAATATTCCATTGCATTGAGGAGATGTCTGATATTATCCCTCATGTACCTCTTCGGGATGAATCCTGATTGGTCTTCTCATGAATAACTTCTGAAATGCATCTTCTTAATCTTTCAGCCAATACAGTCATAAATATCTTGTAATCTACATTCAGTAGGGAGATGGGTCTGTATAATCGTGGTATTAATGGATCTTTTCCTTCTTTGTGTATCAGAGTTATATTTGCTTCTTGCCATGTTCTTGGTAATACCTTTGTATCTTAATTAGTTTCATGATTTCAAGCATGATCTTGTGAGTGTTTTAATCTGAAATGACGGCTGAAATATTGTAGCTCAAGTTTCCTTTAGTCAGTCCTTCCCCACTTTCAGGGACAAATATATCAGAAACACATAGCTGTCCTGCATATGCACACTCACTTTCAGAAATATTAACATTCAGAGTTCAAAGAGAATGCTGCTGGACAGGCAAATAGTTAAACAAAAAGCTTTACTCAGCCAGTTGTGTGTTTTTATGTCCTTCTGCCAAGTATCTCTAGTTTAGCTGCCAAGTATCTCCAGTTTAGCAATCCCAGTATTTCTAGTTAAGCAATCCTAAATCTACATACTTTGATATAGAGTGAAATCACATCTCTGCTTGGATCTGATCAAAACTTGTTAGCGGCTCATATGGTTGACATCTCTAATATCAAAGTAGTATCTAATATTAAGGTAGTACCTAAACTGTCAAGTAATCGCTTTAAAGCACTGGAAAAGAATCCTACTACAACCATTAGCCTGTCAACATCACAGCCTTTCCACAAACAGCCCTGTATTTAGATCAAGATGGGTAGCTGTGTTTGTCTGTAGCAGTAGAAAAGAGCAAGAATCTGAAGAAGTGAGCTGTGGATCACGAAAGCTCATACCCTATCACAAATTTTGTTAGTCTTATAGGTGCTACTAAACTCTTGCTCTTTTCTACAGCCCTGCATTTATTTATTAATTTCTTAGTGTTGCTTTTCTCCCAAGGGAGCCAAAGTGGCTTACAGAATTTTAGAAACTAAATTAAAACAATATAATTTAAGTCATCAAAACAACAAAAAAGCAAATACATACTGGGCAGGTCCCATTTCACTAGGGTGACTATTATAATTCCCTAGGCTGTGAGCCATAGACTAGGATCCAAGAGCTCATACTCAAGGATTCATGCTTCTAGCCACATCCAGCCTTTATACCTACAGAAAGAAAGGAGGGGGTGGGGAGATGAGATGTTGTGCCCTAACAAGATGTTCTCCTACAAGTCCCCTGTGTTTTTGCCTCAAAAGGTTCTATGGGCATTGATAAATCTGATTTTTCACACAGGTAAAATAAAAACTGAGAAAGAGGATCTGGCATCCTGTTAAACACTCCCCTAACCACACCTAACTGCTTTGGAATAACAAATCTGGGCTACAGCAGACACCACCTCAAATTTGAGTTAATGCAAAGAATGCTCTTACACAGAATATAAATCTGAAACACACAATAAGCAATATTATAATTTAATATCCACAATATACACTGAAGGCCAAAGTCACATGGAAATCTCACATGATCAGCTGCTGATGAAGTATGTCAATCTGCGTTGCATTTTGATCTGCTATAGGGATGTAAACTAAAAAAAAAAAAGTATTTTTCAGATTTGGGTATTCGGAAGGCCATAAATATCATATTCCCAATAGTCAGGTCAAAAAATACCACTTTAGTATTCAGTTTTGTTTTTTTTCCAGAATTTGAATATATTCAGCTCCATTACTCCCTATAGGGGTATCTTTCACTGGTGTGGGGGGCATTTTCAAGCAAAGCAAACCACACCAAAACTGCAGCTGAGTGAGATCTGGCTGTTCTTTAAAGACACCCCCCCCCCCAAGTTTCAAGAAGACTGGGTCAAAGGATCCAATTCTACTGTCCCAAAGCTTCCAAAAAAAAAAAACCCTAACAAGCTCAACAGAACCAGAGAATCCTAGAACAATCAGGGCACCTGGCAGCAGAAGGAACACGCTCTTGAAGCTGCAGCCAATTGCATCAGTTTTTTTCCCCTTTTGGCTTTTGGACATTTCCTTTTCTGGCCAAAAAGAAGAAGAGGAGAGGACGAGGAAGCAACACGTGCAAGCAAATGCAGCAAGTTAAGGAGAGCTCAACTGTCTGTCCAATCACGAGGATTCTCTCTCAGACCATGGGCTTTGTTAGTTCTTTTCAGGAGGCTTTGGGTCAGTGGTTGCTCTTTGTGTGCTTGGCACTTTCTATACCCTGGAGAAAGCATTGGATTCCACCCCCCACACACACAGGAAATAGGGAGCAGTGGCTGGGGGCACCTTGTTCAGGGGCCCATAGAACTGGAGCCCTTGACCCAATCTTCCTGAAATCTGGGGCGGTCTTCAGATGCCAGTCAGCCCTCACTCTGCTGCAATTTTGGTGTCGTTTGCCCCCTAAATCCTGAAAAGATTCCCCCATAGGGAATAACTGACCCAGTTATTTCCAAATATTAATACCTGTCTATCTGAGAATCCTGGATTTGATCAGGATTCCTGAATATACCCCCCAAAATAACAGCAATGAGGAAACCCAGGAAGAAAAATCCACTTCCACAAGAACGGGAAACCACGAATACAGACATTACGCTCTCCTTAACTCACTGCTTCCCTATATCTAGTTTGTTAATTATGAAGGTATCTGGCTAAATTCAACCTAATTTCAATTTAAAGTTAAACCTAGCTATTTTGTAACTTAGTATATTTTCCCACCTTTTTTCATATAGTATTAAAGTTACTGAGAAGTTTACAGGTGCTCAAGTTCAACATTATTTTAGACAAAAAAGATCCCCTCTTTCAAGCCAGCAAAAGTCAACAAGAACGTAAAAGGTAACGTGAAGATTAGCACTAGAAACTATGATGCACAAATCTAAAATTAAATGTAATGACATGCAAGTTTCCATCTGGATGTACCCAGACAAGAAATATTTTTGCACAAATACTTTGATTCCAAGGTTTTCTTCCACACAGCATTTACTGTTACCTTATTACGGCATCCAGAACAAGAAAATAACATCGAGACGTATTAACACTGGGAGTCTGCTCTCATTTTGTTCATGTCTCCTCCATCCTGGTGCAAAGTTCAGTTTCTCTCCTTTTTTTTTTTGCAACTAAGCAAATAAAACCATCTTTAGCCATCACAGAAACAAAAGGCATAGTCACAGCACAGAAAGCAAGACTGCACCACCAAATTCAATCACACTAACTGGTACTGAACAAGCAACTGGAACAAGCTTGAACAAACCCAATGGTTGGCATTCAGACCCTTAATCAAGGATCCCAAGTAATCATCCAGTGGGCCTTAAGACACTAGCACGCTCTGTCGCTGTTTCTATTTCCATTACTTTAAATGCAGGATCCATGTCAATATTTGGTTAAGTTTTCATTCCATTTCCCACCTTGGGCTATTTGTCCAGTAGTTTCAATTTGTGCCGTTTAAACTTGCTGCCAAACCACACCTCCTTGTTCTAACTGAACTGGCCTTTAAACACAAAAAGTGAAGTATCTTTTGTTTTTGAGTTCTGCCACCTAACCTATAACTGCGGGTACAATCCTTCCCCAAGGTATGCCCTATTACCTGTGTATGAAAGCCGTCCTGAATAATTCAGTTTTGCAGAGTTTGCAGAAAGCCAGAAGAGTGAGAGCTTTCCTGACCTCTTCAGGCAAGCCATTCCATAAGTTGGGGCCACTACAGAGAAAGCATGTGTGCAGCAGCTGTTGATTTTGCCCATGTACAAGGTGGCACCTGCAGAAGGCTCTCATCAGGAGAACAAAACTGCTGTGGCAGAGCATAGGGAAAGAGATGGTCCCATAGATATAAGGGGCCAAGGCCACAAAGGGCTTTTTGTATATGACAGCCAAAACTTTAGTCCAGTAACTGATGGGTAACCAATGAAGTAACTGCAGAATGAGAGTAATATGCATATTCTACCCAGGTCCTGATAATAATTGAGCTGCAGCATTCTGCCCCAACTGGAGTTTCTAAGTTGACTTTGAGAGGAAACCTATGTAGATTGCATTACAACAGTAAACTGCATTACAGCAGTCAAGTCTTGATGTTACCATGCCATGAATCCAGGTGGCCAGATAGGCTGTGTCGGGGACCATCTTCAAGGCTAGACTGAGTTTGTGGAAGGCATTTTTTGCAACTGCATTACCTTGCTTCTCTAGCAGCAGCACTAAATCCAGCCCCAGATTCTTGACCAAGTCTGCAAGAAACAGCTGAATACCATCAAAAGTCCACACACAATATCCTTTAGTATCTCTGCCTTCCCAACCAGCATTGCTTCCGTCTTGTCTGGATTCAGTTCCAATTTGTTCAAGTGGGGCAACTTGCAAAGATTTAAATGCTCACTCTTTTAGTGAGCATTTGATATTAGAAATTAAGCATTAGGTATTTTGTATTATCTGTATTCTTGAGACAACTCTCCTGCTCAGTTCCCCCCCCCCCCGCCAATTATTTTCCTGGGCCTTCATATCTCTAAATGGTGCCCCTTTTGAAGGCAGAAAGATGGGGTAGAAATTGTATAAAATAAATATGTCGAACCTCATCAGACTTCAAGATCAGTAGTCCCTTTCGTTTTACCCCTTCCTTTTCTCTTTCTAGCCTCTCACCTCCCTTCTAAGTGGGGCAACTTGCAAAGAAAGTTGCTTACTCTTTTAGTGGGCACTTGATATTGGAAATTAAGCATTAAGTATTTTGTATTATCTGTATTCTTGAGACTTGCCAACTCTCCTGCTCAGGTATTTGTATTATTCTCCATCATTATCTTTATTTTTTGTTTTCTCTTTATCTGGATCTCTGTACTCTAAGATGTAGCGTTGCTTGTGACCATAGTCAAAGATCCTTTATTACTGATCTATGGAATATTGTCAAGATTTAATGGTGCCTAAACTTGGTGAAGAACCTAAATCAGATGCCCCATAAACATGAAATGGGAGGCAAAGGAAAGCATATTTCTTCCTTGTTCTTGGGCTTAGTGTGGATTTGGTCTCCAGCTGGAACCCGGGCCCTATTAATGCAGATGTGTCTAGGATACATATGTCTGACCATACACAACACCATTAACAAAATAAACATTTAGATGAAGGCATCACTGCATCAGGAAATAATTGTTCATACCTTAATAACATTTCAACTGACTTTTAAACAGAAAATAAATTACTTCATTCCTTTTTCCATGCTTGCAGACACCAGAGGGTGCACTTAATGTTCAAATGCATTCACATATTAAGTATTCAGAAAATCAATCTTATGAGACATACATGTACATTTCTGCCCATGTCTTGTATTTTGTTTTATTAAGAATCTTACTGTTAAATTTAATTAAAATACATGACAGAAATGTTACTACATTGATAGTTTTTTGTTTGTTGAGTTATTCCTCAGTCCCAGTTCCACTGCATTATTTTGTTGCATTAAGAATAGGCGGTTAGGCTGAATTTTAATTTTATTTTGTACTCTGTTCACTGATTAACTAAATAATCTCTCTAATTCCCAGCCCCACTGCATTATTTTATTTAACTAGGAATCTTTGCTGTTAAGAGCCAAATATTTTATCATACTTTGTAATTTGCTTGTCAATTAACTGAATAGTTCTTAACAAATCTGTAATTTGTAATCTGCCTTAAGTCCCAGTAAGAAAGCCAGACAATAAATTAAACTTAATGATGAAAAATAATAATCAACACAATATGCTGCATTTTGACCTGAACAAATTCCTTTAGGATACATTACTATTTCTGATGAAAAAAATCGATTAGTCAAGAATAAGATTTCCACCATCATAATAAAAAGCCATTTTCTTTAAAGCTGGAAGACTTTAAAAACAACAGATTTGATTCAAATGTGCCCTTCCGCATACTCCTGGATCATTCATCCTTACTAGTAAAAAGAGATACTCTAGAATACTAGAGTAATGACTGGAAGAAAAACACTCTTTCATCGAGCAGTTTCTGATTTAGCAATTACAAGTGTCTAGACTACCCAAAAATAAATTTCAAGAAATACTTCCTTACCAAACCTACACATTTGCTTTAATACAGGATAACAGTCCAATATTTCTCCAAAGAGAAGCATGAAAATTGGCATATTCCTCATTGCATCAAAAATGTCATTTATAGCTACAGTATACAAACTTTTCAGCGACTCCTGATCACCAGTACATACATGAAATCCTATGAGGCTTATATCTTAAGACAATAGCATATGAGAAGGAAACCTGTATTGTAGGCCATTTCTAAAATGATGGTTCCAAATGGAAGCCAGGGATGACTTTCATTAACAGTGTTTTTAAAATGACCATTCCAGGATAAAATGACACTTTTGCCAGGATAAAATCACACCTTTTTTTGAAAGATGCTCAATGTTTAATATACCACACCTTTAATTACACTGGAATTACATTATGCCAGCCATCTGGATGTACACAGAGGTAGGACAGTTTTGTCTATGACTGGCTGACTAGATTTTGATACAGTAGCAAGCTTGTGTTAAATGTCAGCTACTGCTATGCTGGTAACAGCCTTGAATTGTCTTAAATGTGTCATCATAACGCTTAGTTATGAAATAAAACTCTTCCACCCTTCAACTATGTGTGGAATTTCAGAAATTCTGAATACATTCTTCCTAAACCAACCATAAATCAACATACTATTGTTTTTATCAGCTCATTACCTCTCAAAAAGTATTGAATGTATCAGTATATTCCAAGCAGGCTTACCTATTCAGAAGAACAAAGCAGCCAACTCTAAAGACCACGTCAAAACAGAAGGCTTACGTTTTAGAGCACAGGGGCCTAATACTGTATTTAAGGAAACAGCTATTTGAGTACAAAGCTAGTTCAGTATAAACCTTCTGAAAGGCAAAGTAATGTACTATTTTAAAGCAGCAGATCTCAACATACCATTCAACAAGCCACAAGCTCCATTTTAAATTATTTCTGAACAACCAATTTTTACACTTCATCCAATGAAACCAACTTGCTCAGTGTAATAATGGTCTTATCACACGGATGGCTATTCAAATTACTGGCTACAAAACAGAAGGGCTGCCCATCAAAATGGTTTCTGCTGAGGTCAACAGATGAGGATGTTTCAAACACCTGTTTCATAGGTGAGTCCAGAACAAAAGCTATATTCCTCCCCAAATGTCTCTAGGATCTGTAAATGCTATGTATTCCTGCCTTGTTGTTCTATTACAGTTCTCAGATTTTTGTTTTCCTCTTAAGCTGTTAAACTCTTTAAACAGTGTGGGTAAAAGAAATATTGCCTTCCTTGAGCATGCATTTTGTGGCTGACCTAGTTCTTCACTCTGAGGAGTTTCTCAAAAGATGCTTTCAGTGACTGCTTGTTAAATTAGGGAGCCAAGTGCCTTGCCAAGCTTTAACTAGGAAAGACATTCCAGTTCCATGACAAAGTGAACAAAAGGTTCATCCCATTCCTGATTAATTCTTTAGTGTCCCATTGGTAGAGAAGGCAGCTCAAGCCCATTCAGCATAGGAAGGTTACCTGAAGAGACTGATAAGCCACAGAGCAATCCATCAGCAGTTAAGCAAGAAAACAGTGCACAATCAAGACTGAAGTTAGCTCCGCCATCAAAATGTAGCTTTAGAGTATTACATACAAGGTAAATTGGTTCTTGGCTGCAAGTTCCTCATCTGTGTAGTTAGTTAAGAAATATCTAGTCAGTATACACCTACCTTACGTTTGAGCAATGTCTCAAAGCAATAGATTTCCTGATACTAGCAAGTTATTTCAAAACAAATATACCCAACTAAACTACATTATATTTTAGACTAACACCGTTGCAACCCCAGATCAGTAGGGACAGCAACTGCTTCCTCCGTCCTTTCCAAGGCAGGCTATATCCTCAAATGAGCTGGTCATGTGTGTTTATATAATTCTGTACATTCACAATACGCTGGCCAAATATTACATTTATTATAAAACCATTGTTAAAAGTAGGTCCTGAATAGTTTAGCATTGTATAGAAGCTGTCTGTTTATTTTTCACTAATATGCATTTTTAACAACTAATGTTTCTTTTCCCCCCTAAAAAGTACCCCAAACTTCCCGTTTGGAATTTCTGGTAGAGAGAAGAAGTAGAAATAAGGCCTACATAATAAAATTAACTTTCTGTACTGCAGCAATCCTAAATATTGCATAGAACTTCCTACAATAAATATATATATTATTCAGCATCACGTTCAAAATTTTAACAAGAATAAAGCACAGGAGAGCAAATAAAGAGGGTGATTCACTATATTAATGGTATATAAACTATTTATAATTTTCTTTGGAACAAAAGGATACTACAGAAATCTAGTAAAAAACCCTAATCCTTTTATACTAGTATCCCGCAGCATAGAAGATGTGTATTTTAATTGTTCTCCTACCATCTAGTGCCACAAGGTATCAATTCTAATTTCAAACAAATTCAGTTTCACAAGTTCATCACAAATAAGATGGTGAAGGGACTCATTTTCAAGCAGAGGAAAGGTTTTCTTCCTTACACAAATCAAGGGAAACCAACCACCCCATATTGGCACCACCCCATGAAATAATCATCTAAACACTGGCAAAGATACTATTCATCAGCTTTAACCTATGCATATTTCTTCTTTCCAATCCTGCTAAGGAATCAATTATTTCATACAAGATTTCAGTTCTAGTAAACCTTAATTATGTTGGGTGGTATTACTGTCATTTTTATTACCATGAGAAAATCAGAAAAGCTGAAGATTTTTAAAGAGGTTGTGATTGATACTTCAGAGACAGACAAGGATATCTGCCTACACAGTATAGCAAGAATAGACAAAGCAAATGATTACAACTTGCAAATAAGCACAGCATCTAGTGAAGTACCCCTTGCAAAAAACACTGGCTATGTTGGCAGGATAGCATACTTACAAAGACTATCATAGGTCTCCACTACAGTCTGAAGCTACAATAAGAAGTAAACAAGATCATGCAGACAAAACCTGCCTAAATCAGGAAGGAGTCTTGTGCAAAAAAAAAAAAACATTAAAACCCCTTGCAAAAGGACTTGTACTTTTTAACCAGTCACTTGTTTTCCACCATGTTCATACACCTGGTGCTCGACCCTAAACTAATATAAAGCACAGCTTGCTTGTGGCAAGGGGACAAGTTAGATTAATTTCCAAGGTTACAGTGGCCCAAGAAAGGAGCAGACAGTCAGCAGTATTGGAGGAAAAGAGCAAGAAAGTAACAGAAAGCAAGGTGACCAGATGCAGCCAAACATTGTTGGATATTACACTCTTGCTGAGCTATAGCAACTATTTGCAACTAGATGAGCTTCTCCACACACGATAATCCAGTTGCGATTGGCATTGTACACAATAGCCAATGATCTATCGGTGCAATTGGTTAATCTTAACTGCAACACTAACAGTGCAATTCTAAGAATCTTTTTAAAATGCTACCATTCTGCACAGGATTGCAGCATAAATCCGGAGAGAAAGCCTTAAACACGAAAACTATGACCATCATTTTTCTAAATGCTTCTGAATGATATATGAGGAACCTACTACCGGTTCCCAACTGAGGCTGGAAGGTAACAGGCACCTTTAGTTGGAAGGGAGAAGAAGAGCGAGATGCCAATAATCTACAGCCTGTCGAGAGAGAGAGAGAGAGAGCGCGAGTCTCCTCCAGTCTGTAGCCTTTTGTGAATTCTAGTGAAGACAGACACACGCCCGCTTGCCCCTCTATGAAGCGTTTCAAAAGCGTGCGATTTCTCTCTTTCTTCCCCGCAAACTCAACCACGCGTTTCAATTCAGAGAAGCTCAACAAGGAACAGCCGTAAAAAAGAGAACACGCAAACTTCCTCACTCGCACCAATAGTTAGTTCCTCACAAAGAGTCCTCACGACGGCTGCCAGCACCGCCACACCACCCCCTCCTCCTCCCCGGCTAACTGGAAATGTGGAAGGGAAGCGAGAGAAAAGTAAATATAGGGGGGAAGACTGAGAAGCGCGGAGGGAGGGGTGCCATTAAAAGAGGGCGGAGAAGGCGCCTCGTCTTGAGGGGGGCGGGAGCGCCGCAGCGTCCAAATCGCTCTCACCTCAGCTCTCCTGAGACGCGCCTCCGCAGCAACGAGGGCGGCGGCAACAGCAGCAGCTTCTTCTTCCTCCCGCCGCTCGCTTCAGCGACTTGCGGAGCTGCGCCCCGATTTCAGCATTTATCCCGCCCGCCGCCGAGGGAGCGCAAAAGCGGCCGGGCGGCGCCTGCTTCGCTTGCCCCCTCCCACCGCTCCGCCGCGGCGGCGGCCGCCGCCCCCCGCCCACACACGCCCAACAACGCCGGCCTCAGCTCCGCTCTGCTCCTCAGGCGGCGCCTCCTGCTTCAAGTTCAGGCGCGCCTCCCAGGGCTGGGAGAGAGGAACTGAAGCGCTTCCGACGCCGGCACAAAAGAGCCGGAGCAGACTCGTTCACAAACAACGGCCCGTCCGGTTTTAATTGGATCGAACCGCTATTGACCCACCGAAGGTTTTAGTTCAGTCGTGGGGAAGGCAGGCCCGTCTTTTACAAATGGAAGTTAGAGGGTTTTTTTAAAAAAAAAAATAACTAAGTTTTAAACGAATGTCCGTTTTTAATCAAATATAATAAAAAATTTAATAACGGAACAAAAATAAAAGGAACCAATTACAATGGATTTGAATG
Organism: Eublepharis macularius; assembly: GCF_028583425.1. Taxonomy (NCBI): domain Eukaryota; kingdom Metazoa; phylum Chordata; class Lepidosauria; order Squamata; family Eublepharidae; genus Eublepharis; species Eublepharis macularius. Next base: position 44,984,468 of record NC_072795.1, on the reverse strand, counting down.
GTATCCGCATTTAGTTCTTCCAATGCTGTGGAAAGCCAGTGGTACAGTGGCTATATGCAGTTGAAGCGGAACTGAAAGACACTTGGTTGCCAACCTCCAGGTGAGGGCTGAGATGCGGAATTACCTCTGATGTCCCGGCTACAGAAATCGGTTCCCAGGGACAAAATAAACCCTACGCTTCCTGGCTCCACCCTCAAAATCTCCAGGAATTTCCCAGCCTGGAGCTGGTAACCCTGGAAAGACCCAAGTTCAAAATGTTTTTGCCATGCAGCCCAGCCTGACCTGTCTGCCTAGGTGGTTGTGAGGATGAAGTGCAGAAGAATGGGTGATATTTTCTACCGTGAGGTCCAGTTTGTTCCATGGGAGGGATAAAAATGTGATTGAGCTTGCTAAGGGTCTCCAAAGTCAATCATGTCCAACATCCCATTTCCAATAGTGGCCAATCAGCTGTCACAGGGAAGCCTCACAAGCAGGTCCTGTAGACAATAGCCCTCACTTGCTATCACCAATCTTTAAAAAAATTAATAAAACAATACAGGGCCCTGAAATAAAGGTATAGGACCTATTATACAAATGACATGGACCTTCAGCATTATAAAGATGGAAAATGAGATTTTATGATAAAGTACTTCTTAATGGTCCAGTGTGTTGACATAAATTACAATACTTTTAAAAAATAAACATACAATGAAATTATCATTTTGTTTCCTTATGGATTGGCCTTACATTTAGATTGTCATACCATATTCTTTCATAGATTCTACATATGAAATAAAGAGGAGCTATTTTTCTAAGATACCTAAGGTATAATTCGGATTTTCCATACTTTTAAATTGTGTTGAGATCTTGTCTGTTACCATGATTTCTCAAATGAAACTATTTAGGTGTGTTAGGTGTGTTTTTTCCCCTCTTCCCACTTCTGGCTACTAGGAGTTTGGCTACTGTAAATAACAGTCCTATGAATCTGTCTGGGTTGAGGGATTGTTGTGTTATCTAAAACTCCCAAGAGATTGGGTTGTAGGGCAATGGAACAACTTGTTATTTTATTGATATAGTACTTGATTAGTTCAGCGAATTTCCACTAGACACAGATTGTTCATCAACATCTGCCAATCTGCCCCTGAGCCTTGGAGGTCCTATTTGGAGGGCCTAGCTGTTTTGAACGTCACAGCTGATTGGGCCACAGAGCAAGCAAACACCCCCCCTTCTCCATTTCAAAATCCCTAAGCAAGAAAGCTGATCTGGCAAACAGCCAGTTCAAAGGGACCAGGGCCTTGCCAGAGGCATGAGCCAAAGAGCACAAGGGCTCTTGGCCCATGGCTCTTCACCTGGGACACACAGCTAGAGCCCAGCTGTTGACACAACAAATGGAAGATGGTCCATCTCACAAAAAGGATGGCTCAGTTAAAATGGCACACACATGGAGGCTCATGGATCCTTCTGGATTCCAAAATGCCCTGGGGGATTTTAGGACTCTAAACCCATGTTTGTGGGAGCTTGGAATTGTTAGAGATTATGTATTTATATAGTTTAGTAACTTAGCAGAGTAATATAGCAGAGCAATTTAGTCAGAAGCGTTTAAACCCTTACAAACGTGCATTAATTAATCCTCAGACAAAATTCATAGAAAGACAGAACTTACAGTTTATTGTAGCAGATTTCTTCCATAGCAATATCTTCTGGTAATAATAAGGGAAAGATCCTATTCTAAAGAGTTACATTCCCTAGTCTATGCCATGGCCTGAAACTAGGCAGCGAGGTTGTAGGTCCAGGTTTGTGGACAAAAGAAGGGCTCCATAAGGAGCATGGTGGCTTTACATCTTCTCTCTTGGAAGAGCATGAGGGAAGGTGTGAAATCTCCCAAGAGGCACAGAGGCAAGAGAGGAGGAGTCAGTAAGTGTTCCCACCTTAGACAAGAGAGTGGCAGATTGCTAGACTTATACATTTATTCAAAGAGACATGCAGCATCCCCCAGTGTCCAAAGGCAGGCTGAGTCGCCTATTCCAACAGGAATATGAAGCTCCTCAAAGCTGTTGACAAGATTGCTCCTTGTTGATCCCTTCCACCCTTGGGGCAGAAACCAGCCCCATGGTTTACTGCAAAGCTGGATTACCTAAAAAGGGGCAGAAGACATCTAGAAAGATGTTGGCAGAAAACTCATATTGAGTCGGAGCCCATTGGAAAACCTATGAAACAGTGGTGATGGCAGCGAAGAAAAGTTATTTCTGTGCAGCCATTACAACAGGTAGTTCATGATCATCCCAGTTGTTTAAGGTGTCTTGGCATCTGATGACTTCTAATTCTGAACTTTTACTGTCTCAGAAACTGACAATTATCTCTGATAATTTTGCAATTTTTTTGCTGATTAAAATAGCACAAATATGCTGTGGTAGCACAGCTGATTAAAATAGCACAAATATGCCTGCTGTAATATAGACCAGGCAGAAGAAATGCTTAATATATCATCTGGCCTGCTTATGGATCATTTTGACCCAGGTCATTTCCACACAACCTTAATGGGATGGCCTGCTAGCCGAACTTTGGCAGGTTATTTCACTCATTCCATTGGAGCATGTGGAAGTGACCCCAGTTACCATAATGGATACCCTGATCTGGGTAGCCCAGGTGAGCCTAATCTCATCAGATCTCAGAAGCTAAGCAGAGTCGGCCTTGGTTAGTAATTGGATGGGAGATCGCCATTGAAGACCAGGGTTACAGAGCCAGGCAATGGCAAACCACCTGTTAGTCTTTGCCATGAAAATCCCATCAGGGTCACCATAAGTCAACTGTGGCTTGAGGGCACTCTCCACCACCACTACCATGATGGATATTGACAGGATCCTGGGATATGTGAAGGCCACACTTGTGCACTGGACCCTTGCCCATCATGGCTACTAAAATCATATAAGGACCACATTAACGAGCCCCTGATGACTATTGTAATTCCATCACTAATCAGTTAAGAGTGTCTTTCCCCAGCCATTCAAAGAGGCAGTTAATCCATCCACTACTTTAAAATGCAGAAAAATGATGTGACCAGTTATTGCTGCCCAGTCTCTAATCTGCCCTTTCTGTGACCGAGTGAAAGTGATTGAGGTAGGAATAGCAGAACCAAAAGTCATCCATATACAGATGACACCCAGCTCTGTATCTCTCTTTCCAAATCCCCTGGTGATATGGTAGAGGTCTTGAACCATTGTCTTTCTGCTGTGGTCAAATGGTTGAAAGTGAACATATTGAAACTTAACCCAAAGAAGACAAATGATACTGGCTGGGAAGACAAAGGTCTTGAAGTACTTTGTGCTTCCCGCTTTCAGTGGAGTTCAGAATCTATGGGTTATAGCAGATCCAGCATTGCTGCTGGAGAGGCAAGTTAGGGTCTGGTTACACGTGCACTAACCTCATGTGATTGGGGAAAACCCAATCATGAGTTTAATATGTGACCACATTCACCTTCCAGATGGTTTGGGAGACAGGAAAAGGGTAGCAATGTGTGTGCACACAGGCAAGAGAGGTTTCCTCTGTCCCTGCTTTCCACCCAGAGCATTTTCATGGATAGAAAAGAGTGGCAGGGGCAGGATCTTTCTCTTACTGTCCATTCCACACACCTGGGTAAACGCAGGAACTAAACAATGCAATAGGGTAAGGACTGCAGGAATTTGAAAACAGCAGAGCTAGAAAACCATACAGAAACAAACATAAGCTAATGGATATAACATATTAAATGATACGGAACTTTCCAGTAAGACCATATTTTCAGCAACAGACACCAGCAGACAGTACACAGCACTATAGCCTACACACCTATTTCATTACCAGTGCATCTCTCCCAACCATTTCCTGACAGCACAGTCCTGTATAAAATGCCCTCTTGGATAATTCAGTTTTGCATAGTTTATAGAAATCCAGGACAATGGGGGCTTTCCTGGCCTCTTCAGGCAAGTTGTTCCATAAGGTAGGGGGTTGCTTTGCCCATTTGCAGGGTGGCAACTGCAGAAACTTGTCTGAGTTTGAAGAAAGCTCCTTACTTGAAAATATTGAAAAGTGGGTGTAGCTCCAGAGGAGTTAGCCGTGTTAGTCTGTAGTTGCAAAACAGTAAAGAATCCAGTAGCACCTTTAAGACTAACCAACTTTATTGAAAAATGGGGAAATTTTTGCTGATTTTTAACATAAACTTCTGCATAAGAAATTGTGTTTTGCTGTATGCAATGAGTGTTTCCCACAAGTGTTTCCCTTATTCTGGTGGAGGGCAGCCCAGTTTCTCTGATTCCTTTCTCCCACAATATGTCCGGAGCATTGAGGGCTGCAACAGAAGGGGGAGGCAGGACAGTTAAGTTCAGTTCCATGAGCAAAGCTCTGCTCATGTTTGGTTGGACACAACCCATTAACTTCAATGATCAGATAGTTCTAACAAGGTAAATTGTACTTCTCCCATAAATTACAGCTACCCAAATAATAAGCAAGATTGTAATCTGTGGTTTCACTGCTAATGCCAAAGGGAATATGGATGGTTAAATCTTACTGCTGTATTTCATCCATATTTTCAGCTGGTCATTTAAAACAGAAAAAATTCATCATCATCAGAGGAATTCTTACAAAGAATTGTGCAATTCAAGTCAGTGATAGATCATCACCTGTCCGTGCTCACTAGGCCAGCCACATTAGCTCAGCTGCCTGATAATACAGTCTTAAACTGGTGATTCTTTTCCCCATGTATCCTGAGCTATCTTTAGTTTAATTTATGGTCTGGATATTAAAGATTTGTACTTCAAAGATAAACACTTGTGGTCCAGAACGTAAGAGGGGGTTGCCCCACTGCTCTTTCAGCATGGCACCCAACCCATACACAGTAGTGATTTTATTTAATTTTTTTCCTGCCTTTCCTCCCAAAAGCATGAATTAGATTGTAGGGCTGGCATGGATTTTAATATTCCATGACTGCACTGACTGTGTTCATGGCCTGCCAGTATGATTTTCCCCTGTTAATTGAGCCTGCCTCCTTAGCAACACAAACAAAATGAGTACCTCATAGATCTGATGGATACTGATAACAATTTTTACAATGCAACTGGTCTGAAAGTCACACGACTTGCTTTATAGGATTTTATTCACGTATTTTATTTTATTTTGAAAAAAGTAGTGTATCAGTGCTGGGCAGAGGTCAACAGGAGTTTATTGTATTTTCAGTCCTAAAGATACAGCATTAGGTCACTTTTATGTAGCTGAAATTCTGCCATGCTCAGGGGATGAAACAGCAACTAGCAAACTTAGAATAGGCTATGGTATCCAGGAGAATTTAATAATAGTAGTCCATGAAGGACTGCCTGCAGCCTTGTTGCACTGCAGACGATTTCATGCAGATATAAATACAACTTTTAACATTTCTGCGAAAGTGTAAAAAAACTGCATGCATTAGGAAGTGTGAAGAAATTTTATCTCCTTATTTATTCAAGTAGTTAAGAGTGGCAGATATATGACTTTCACATTTTCTCCTGATTACAACCTCGTGAGGTAGGTTAGGGCCCAAGGTCATTCAGTGAGTTTCTTGACTGATGTAATACCGTTACAACCCAGTCCGAGTTTAATGATCTGTCCATTGTGCCTTGCTAGTTCTCAGTTGATCCAATAACAGGATAAAATTTGTTTCATCACTGTGGTCACAGTGCAGTCCAACACACAGGCCTGCCATGGAAGAAACTTCTAAAGTTGTAAAGGATGCCTGAGGCACTCCCTGGCCCCAGAACATGTCCAGATTTTCCTACCTTTTTCTCAACCTGGGTTGGGGGGAGCACTTTCCCTCAGTTCTCTCTGCTTCTTCTCTTTAAATCCTTGTTCAGTTTTTTTGTCAGATACAGAGGTTTTGAGGTATTAGTTGTTTTGACAATAATTCTGTATTAAAAAGCAAAAAAAAAAAAGCTTAAACTTCGGAGTTATCAGGATAGCTATTTCAGCCCCCATCCTTCTGTCTTCAGCTCTTCTGCTGAGGGCCTTGTCATGACTCAAAGAGCTGTCTTTAAAAAATACACAAGTTTCAACTCAGCAGTTCTAAAACTTCTGCTTAAAAAGCTAAGTGGCATTCAGAACCAAACATGCCGCTATCAGATTCAAAGGCCGTTTTCACACGGGCCCCGGGAGATCGCGTTCGCTCATACTCACAGCATGAAGCGTCTTCCTAGCACGATCTCCTGGCACGATCCCCTTTAATGGCTCAATGATGTCAGAAAAAGCGCCATTAAACAGGATCATGCTGGGAAATTGCACTAGGAAGACGTTTTTATGCCGTGAGTTTCGCACAATCTTCCGGGCATGTGGCTGTGTGAAAATGGCCAGAGTGGAGACACTCTAATCCAAACTGTCTTCAAAGTCAGTAGCCCAGGTTCCGAGCACTCCATCTCCTCACTTGTGGGCTTCTCTGTTAACTCAGTCTCCCGTTTCTTCATCAGATAGTGGAATCACTACGTCTTTGAGATATGTTTGACCATGTCCTCCTTTCACTCCATGGATGGAAGGCCTATACCTTTTCCGGTACCCATGAGGGCCACCTTACAGATGTGAGCTGGACCTGTATTAAGAACAGAAGTCATGCAGAAAAGATCCTCCGTTTGGCACCCCACTAAACACAACTGGTGGGAGGCTGTTTGTTTCCAGTCACACCAGTTCCATCAGAAGTTGGCCCATCAGGGGCATTGGTTTCATCAGACCACCTCCAATTCCAAGATGGCTGTAGCATCAGAACTGTCTCCAAATGAACCTTTGGATGACTCTCCAGAGCAGTCACCTAGCGAGGATCTTCACCTGTACAGTGAACAATTAATTAAGATGGCAAGATCCTTGGAGAATGAGATCTCCTGTGCTGCATCTAGATCTAAAGACCCAGTGTTCGGGGTTATCACTTATGAGCTCCTGTTCCACAGGTCAGTTGGTATATCCAGCTATAGATGGTCTCTTAGGACTTATGGCAGATCCACAGATTTATGACGGTACCTCGTCTTAGTTCCATCATCCCTGAAAAGGATTGAAAATTGTTAGTGCACCAAACAAGATACTTATCATTTCCTGTTTACACGCCCCACTTCAAACTCTTTTGTGGCAGAAGAACTACAGGGAATGCATAGGGGATCCCAGCATGCTGTCCCTGTGGACAAAGAGGGTAGAAAACTAGATGCATATTTAAGGAAGATTTATTCATCCTCTGCATCATCTTTTAACATTTTAAATTATCAGTCAATAATGGCTAGATACCAGCTCTTTTTGTGAAGGAAGAATGGGCCTTATTTGGAGCTACTCAAAGAGGACAAGCGTAAGCTGGCAAGGGCTGCTCCAACTGGATACATCAGTTTAACTTTTCCAAACATGTTGCACATTATGCAGCACGCAATTTAGCTACAGCCAACAGCAATCGTTCTGAGATGTCACTAATAGCTGAGAGCCACTTCCCTGCGTAATGAAACAAGGACAGAGTAGAAGACCTACCCTTTGAAGGTAAAGAGCTGTTCAGTTTCAGCTGTTCAGCTGACACACTTGACAGAATTCACAAAAAACAAGTTTATTGCTGAAACTTTGAGTATCATGCAATCGCAGCCTTAATGCAAGTCCCAACCTTATTTTAAACCATACTCTAGCTAGTACAGAAGTCACTGCCTTTATCCCTACCCTTACTGTCAAAGTTTAGACCATAACAACCTCCTCACAATGGAGGAAAACCATAGGAGATACCACGGGCCGTTTCCACATGGCTTACCTCTGCCCATAACAACCCGGTAGATCGCGCAAAAAACGCGGAAGATCGCATTTTCTCATGCGAGATTTGCGCGGTGTCACGTGACTTCGTGCAAATCTCGCGCGAGAAAACGCGATCTTCCACGTTTTTTGTGCGATCTATCGAGTCGTTACGGGCAGAGGTAAGCCATGTGGAAACGGCCAAGGTCAAAGGTCGCAATCCCCAAAGCCCCTTTTCTGTCACAAAAGCAATTTTTCATCCCCCAAGGAAGTGCTCTGTTCTAAGCATTTACTCATTCCATCACCTAGAGTGACATTACTATTGATTCTTGGATTTTGTCTATTATGTTGTCTGATTATTACTTAGACATTTTAAAGGTTCCTCTGTTAATCTCTTTTTCAATCGCCACTCAGTTCCTTCTGCTCTGTTGCAGAATGAGGTTCAGGCTTTGCTTTAAAAGCCAGCAGTGGAACAGGAGCCTGTGCAGGAAAGGAGTCAAGGTTTTACTCTCATTACTTTTTAATTGATAAGAAGCATTAAGGATAAGAAACATTAGACCTATTTTAGATTTAAGACAAATAAATAATTACATGTTTTAAAAAATTACATGGTTTGCATTTCAGATATTCTTTTATTAAGAAAAGAAGTTTGGTTTGCGGCCCCTGTAGACCTACTGACCCCTTCTTTCATATTGCAGTAAATATTTCTCACAGAAAAATTCTCTGTTTTCAATGTGAAGATTTGTTTGTCCAATATGCCGTCATTCCCTTTGGCCTGGCTACAGCCCCATAGGTATTTACCAAAGTGATGGCAGTAATAGATTCTTATCTCAGAAAGTGCAGACACTACATTTTCCCCTACCTGGACAACTGGCTAGTCACAACAGATACAACAGACATATTACTTTTGCACCTATAGCTGATCAGTGTAACTCCACAAGATCTCCATCTAAATATCAACTGGGAAAAATCCCAACCTGCAGCCCTCCCTATTTATCCTGTTCATAGGGACATTTTTACACTGTGTAATCCACCTTGAGTCTCAGTGAGAAAGGCAGACTACTAACTAACTAACTAACTAACTAACTAACTAACTAACTAACTAACTCTTTACACGCCCAAGTGTTCTGTCCTCCCTATGGACAGACCTGGAAACATCTGTGGTCTAATACACAGGTTCCTCTTACAATGCTTCCAAAGAGCTATTTATATAGCTGGGCTGTATAGCATTGACCACTCTTCTTGTTCCTCTAGGAAAGCTTCATATGCAGTCCTTACAGAACTAGTTTATAAAGCCCTTCTTTCCTTTCAAGCAGTCAGCTGAAAAAGGTTGTTCATTCCACGAGCAATTCTATATTCCTTGCAGTGGTGATTGACCACAATCTAATGGGGAAGGTGGAAGACATGCTTTGGTGTACCTATCACAGAGATCACAATCATTACAGATGCCTCACTACAGGGCTGTGGGGCATATTACTGTCAACAGACAGCTTGTGGTATACGGTCCCTGATGCAGTCAAATCCATATTAATCTGTTAGAAGTGAGGGCTGTTCACCTAGCATTACAGGCCTTCCAGTTTATCCTGAAGGGAAAATCTATTCAAGTAGAAACAGATAACAGCACTACAATGTTTTATGTGAACAAGCAGAGAGGCACTGGTTCATTAGCACTGTGAAGGAAAGCTGTAATGATAGTGTGTATTTCAGGGCAATTCACATCCTGGGAGAACTGAACAGGACTGCAAACTCTCTCAGTTGATTACAGATACTGCCTTGGTCAAGAAGACCCAGTTACACTCAATGTTCTGCCTACGAGGCTCTCCAAAGACAAATTTCAGCTGCCAATGCAAAATGTCCTCAGTTTTGTGATCAAGAGGACAGAGATAAGCACTGCCTAGGGGATGCATTTCAAATTACCTAGAGGGGACACTTTTGCAGCACCTTTCTTCCCCTCCTGCTCATCCCCAGAGTCTTTGGCTTTGGCCAGAATAAAGGGCATTATGGCAGCTCCATTTTGGCCTTGTGGTTCCTGCCCCTCATGAAATTGACCAGTGGAACATTTTACACTTTCCTCCGCTAACACATCTCCTTTCCCAGAAGTCTCACTTCCATCTCAGCATCCCCTCCCTACACCTCACATCCTGGTTGATTCTCATCTTTGGTGCTTGAAGAAGGTCAAGGCTATTGTGCCTAGTTCCAGAAAATCATCTACAGTCAAATTCTGTAGGGCAACATGGAAAAGATTTGTCTCTTGGTATTCTTTGGTGCCAACATAAGTCATTGGGTGTTTTCCTGGACTATCTCCTCTGGATTATCTAGCTATACAAGGGTTATTTCTAAGGTTACCAGCTCTGGAGATCCCTGGAGATTTGAGAGGAGGGGCTGGGGATGGTGGGGTTTGTGGCAGGTTGCAATGCCATAGGGTTTATTCTCCAAAGCTGCCATTTTCTCCAGGGGAACTGATCTCTGTTGTCTGGAGACAGGTTGGAATTTTGGGAGATCTCCAGGCCCCACCTGGAGGCTGGCAACCCTAGTTGTTTCATAGTTCCTTAGGGTGTATCTAGCTGCAACAGAAGTGTTTCACAGGGGCATAAATGGTCAATCTTCATACAGTCCAAAACAAATGTATTCTTGAAGGGCCTTCTAATAAGTTTCCTCCTGCCCCCACATTAATTCTGCAATGGAGAATGTCCCTTGTCCTTGGTAAAATGATGTCAACACCTTTTGAACCTTTAGGCAAGATAGTGTCCCTAGCAGCCATCATGATGACTAGGAGGGTTTCAGAGTTGAAGGTGCTCAAGCGTAACCCTGATTCTCTAGATACATATCTCTAGATAATTTTAACCCACAGTCATCTCTAGGTTTCACTTAGCCCAAGATACCACATTGCCCACATGTTGAAAAGGAGTGTTCTCTGTACTCCTTCAACATCTGTAGGGCCCTTCTTTTCCATCTAAATAGAATGAAAAGGTTTAGAAAAGATGTAATTTTTTACTGCTTATGCAGGTAAGTTAGCTCAATAGCCGCCCATGTGGGACTGCACTTTGGCAACGATGATGAAAGCATGGTTGTACTTACCTGTCACTAATGTTCATCGAGTAGTTACCAGGGCAGTCACACATCCCTCCTTTCTGCCCACTGTCTGTTTTAAATTGGGTGCTGAGCTCTCTAGCTGCAACAAAGAGAGGACTGAGGAAAGGTGTGTCCCCCTCTTGCTGAGAAAATCTGGGCACACACTTAAGTCAGGAAACTCCACAGACATTCCTAAGAGCTCTAATAGTTTCTTCCACAGCACCACTCGATGAACATCAGTTACACGTAAGTGCAACCATGTATTTTTTCATTTCTTATTTCTTAATCCTCCAAAAATGAATGCTGAAGACTGCAATGTATTCTTATAGTTTCCTTAAGTTGCATATTCGAGCTATGAATAAAGACATGTAGTGGCATGGGTCCAGCAGATTGTGTGTTGTGTGGCTTATGATTCATTGCACTTGTCCAGAAGCTAGTCTTTCCGTGGGCTATCTACACAATTGTCCAAATATTGTGAAATGTTGCAGAAGCTAAGGGATCCTACAATGGGATGATATGCATTGATTTCAATGGGCTTAAACTGGGGTAACTCTGCATAGGATTGCACTGCCAGTTCCATTGCACTTTTATTGGCACTTCCATTATCAACAACACCCAATAACAACCTACCCATAAGCCCAAATACTGATGCAGAAGTATGCCAGTGAATACTAGATGCTGGGGGGGAAAAGAGATACCTGCTTGTAACAAGCCCAGAGGTAGCCATCAGAATATTAGACTAGATCCAGCAGGGTGGCTGCTATGTTCTTGGGCCTCCCTCCTTCTTCATCATGCCACCCAAGGGCAGCTTTCAATTCCATGCCAGAAATTCAAACGGTGTGTTGTGTTTTATGTGTTTGTTGCCCAGCATGCAAACAGCAGATCTGTGCAGTCCTCCCTTTAAAAATACAAATGTTGTGTTTCTTGGATTTATGCCAGAGCTGGAGCATCGCTGTGACAACTTATGCCATGATTACAATAGATTTGTTTTCACATTCCTCGTCTATAAGCTTTTAAAAACTGAATATAGATTTTCAGAGATGTTTAATATACTTTTTCAGTAAATCAGTTTTCAACCACATTTTTTAAAAATTAAAATAAGTTTGAACCACTCATTTCTCGATCTGTTAAAAGGTAGAGTGTATTGAAATTTGATTTCCAGTTACCATCTAGCCCATTCAATTTTCAGTTATTATCATCTGTTCAATTTGGAGTTGCAGGAAGTAATCACAATTTCCTTTACAAATTAATGGTTTAGCAAGATTGTACTTGTTCCCACTAATGATTAAAAATTGCAGGAAAACATCTCAGATCTATTAGTCATCTTGCTGATTCCTTTGGTTTCTGGGAATTTGCTTATGTCAAGGTACAGTTTAGGCTGGGATTTCATTCACTTGTAAAGTTATACCCACATATACACACTCAGAGAGGTTTTAAAAAGGTTGCACCAGTTTCTACCAGTTTTCTCCTCTCTTTGCAGATCCCCACTAGGTTGATTCTGAGGATCCATTAAACTGCAGGAACAACATTTAAGAGGGCTCAGTTGTCTGGGGCTGAGTACCTCAAGCACCCTGGACTTGCACCAGCCCCCTTATCTGAAAGCTGATGGGACGCCAGCAGCAGGCACCGGAAGCCCCTGGGAGGGGGTGCAGCTCCAGCCAGCAGAAAGGGAAGGGAAAAGGGAGCCAGAGGGAGAGACCAGCCAGGGGCACGCCACCCAACCCCACCCCAAAGGGCAACAGGAACCCACACCTGTCCAGAGTGCCAACAAGGGGGTAGAGGTACTGGAAGCTCCTGCCCAAGCCCTAGGGGAGAAAGAGGCAACCCAGCCACAGGAAGGTGGAGCAGCTCCCAAGCCTCAGAGGATCAGAAGGGGCAGGTGAAAGCCAGCCAACCCAACCCTCCAGTGGGAGACTAAGGGCTCTGACAGGGGAAGTAAGGACAGCCAGGAGGGGGCCAGGGCAGAAGGAGAAAATACAAGAAATAGGGCAGACAGCCAGACAGCTACCTTACCAGCAGGACAGCAGAAGCAGCACAGGGCCACCACCAAGCTGCAAACAGAGAGGAAGGGAATAATAGAGACCAGCTGAGGCTGCTAAAAGCTCAGAACAGAGGAAGCTTGGCAGCCAGCCAAGAAAGCACAGCTGTAGCTGTCCAACGCAGCCAAACTAGCTACCCCAGCTGCAACTGCTTGAGGCAGCCCAGGCCAATGCTAGAAGGCAATAGAGGGGTGTGGCCTGGCAGGTGGAGCCTGGGATGAGGGGCAGGATATAAGGGAAGTCCAACCACAGGGGGGGTCAGGTTGAGCAGGCCAGCAAGTGGACTGAGAGGGAGCCAGGGTGAGGTAGACTGTCCCTCCTTCCACAGAGCAGGGTCCTGCAGTATCCCTGACACCCCCCTGAAGTCGGAGCCAGGCACACCAGTGCTCTGCCCAGTGGCATCCGTGGTGAGCTCTGACATCAGTAAGGCTGCAGCAGCAGAAGGAGGATCACTGCTGCCCCACTTAAGAAAAAGGGAATTTAACATTTCTTAATGGAATGGTTGGATATAGGCCATTATCTAGTAATCCTTACAACAACCTTGTAAAGTAGATCAGTATTATTAACTCCAGGATGTAAATGGTGGTCTGAGACAGAAGCTGTGGCTTGCCTGACCTAAGGCTACTTGTAATATCAAAATAGTGGTGAGAGTGAATCTGGGGACATTCCTTTTTGCATTGTGTAAATCAGCTTTAATATCTGCAGAGCAAGCTGCTCTTATAGACATGGAAGCAAAAGCTAGTTGAAGTTAGCAGTCGTGTTTGCGAAAAGTTCCTTGAGAAGGAGCTCAAAAGCTTAATTCTGCTTTAGAAGGAACAAATTTCACTTCTCCTATCCCACAACAGGAGGGAGAGCAGATGACTGCCATTTCCTTTTCCTTTGCCAAGGGGCTCTTTCCCCCATTCCCCTGTCCAGCCTCTTCCCCACCTGCTGCTCCACCAGGCTTTGCACCCATCAGGTTTATGGGGCAGCAGTGCCTCCCTGCCTGCCTGGGACCTTAACAGCTTGCCCCATTGCTTCCCCCACCCAGCCTCTTTACCTTCTCCTTCCATGCTGCCACAAGGGATGAGAGAAAGCAAGCAGCCGCCTGCTACTTCTCCACTGTTGATTCCCCTACATTTAGCCTCTTCTTTTGGGAGATCCTCCATTGGCTCTGCCAGTCTGTGTGCCCACCTGGCTCATGGGGCAGTTGCAGCTCTTTGCCTGCCTGGGCTTATGGTGACTCACCCTGTCACCTGGCCTGTGGTTCCCTGGCTGTCCCCCTCTCCATAAAGGAGAAAGGAAGAGAGCAGGCAACTTGCAATGCATCCAGCTCACAGGGTAGCCCATAAACCTGATTTGACCTTATTCCCTTTTTAGCTTGGTCCTTTGGAAGTACCACACATGGCCCCAGCACATATTTATCTCAACCACTGGATTAGAATTTACCAGCTTCAAATGCAGTTTTAGTGGATCAGACTGCCATTTATTCTAAAATCCCATAAAATGAAAGCAAGATTTTTTTTACTGTCTAATATCCAAGCTTTCAAAGCCTGCATTTACTGTCACCAACAAAAGTATTTTAGCCGACATTTTCAGGAGATAATTTAACACCCAGCAAGATGTAAATGTTAAACTGCATTTTATTGAGTAGAAGTATGGATTGGATTATAATTTTCTAGCATACCACAGAATAGTTGAGCTGATTCTTTTGTACCAGGAGTGAAGTCAATCAAACCCAATTGTTCAGGAACAACTGAAAAGAGAAAGCATGGGGAGATTTGTACTGATGTGGGAGTAAGGAACTCCAAGTTAGGAACATGATGAAAGAGTAATTTCAGAATGTTTAATTGCCTGCTGACAGACATTCTTTAATTGGCTGTGTGAAGCTTTGCTGATCTGGGTTCTTTGGAAATGACATTATGTTAGGTATCAGATCATTTTGGGAGTACAAGTATTATTTGAATACCAGTATATTTGTTGCGTGTTCTTCCTAATTCACGTACAGACAGCAGATAAAGTACAGCAGATCTGATCCTACCCCATATAATTTCATAGCCTTAAATTGTTAGTATTTCCAGCTCTGGGTGGGGGAATCCCTGGAGATTCGGGCATGGAGCTTGGAGGGTGGGGGTTGGAGAGAGAAGTGACTTCAGCAGGGTTTGATGCCACAGTGCTAGAGTTGCCATTCATTTGATACTGTGCCAAAAGGAGAGGCTGCCCTAAGATACAAACCCGAACTACCCCAATCACAAACCCCAGGGACAATGAACGCTGAGCTATGTATCTCTATAAGGAATAAATGAATGAAATATTCAATGAGACTAGTATCAAAAATAAAGTGTCAATTCAATTCGAAGTATACAACTCTAAACACAATTTAAGTCAATTCAATTCCAATAAATGAATCATCGACTCTGAGCAAAAGTGCTACATTCAATATACAACAGACCATGTATCATTACTCTTATCCAAAAAGGTGTACAGCTTAAAGTCCTTCAATTGTAAATAATCTTCTTCTTGAAGTGTCCTGTGTTCTGTGTTCAACTGCAGTACACGTATATGGAAATCCGATGGAGGTAGAAGAACACTGTCGGGAGTCGCCGTTCTGGTCCCTGCTCAAAGTAGAGAACGGATGAAGGGAACGGCTGGGCCCGTTGATGATGGAAGTTCTCATCAATTCTTATATTTTGCAGGTGGAGAAATGCAAAAGTGGGACCCAGGGGGCCCCCCTCCCTGTTTGCCCTACAAGCGGCCGGCAAAGATTAATCAAAGATTAATTAAACAAGATTATTTACAATTGAAGGACTTTAAGCTGTACACCTTTTTGGATAAGAGTAATGATACACAGTCTGTTGTATATTGAATGTAGCACTTTTGCTCAGAGTCGATGATTCATTTATTGGAATTGAATTGACTTAAATTGTGTTTAAAGTTGTATACTTTGAATTGAATTGACACTTTAGTTTTGATACTAGTCTCATTGAATATTTCATTCATTTATTCCTTATAGAGATATATAGCTCAGCGTTCATTGTCCCTGGGGTTTGTGATTGGGGTAATTCATTTGATTGTTGCAGACCCCTCTGCCAGGTGTATAGAAGTTAAATCTCTGAGTGGGGGAGGCAGGTGCGTTTTATTTTATTTGTAGTCAGGGCTTTTTTTCAGCAGGAACGCGGTGGAACGGAGTTCAAGAACCTCTTGAAAACAGTCACATGGCTGGTGGCCCCGCCCCTTGATCTCCAGACAGAGGGGAGTTTAGATTGCCCTACGCACTGCTCAGCGGCACGTAAAGGGAAAAGAAACTACAGGTTTCTCATCCCCCCCCGGGGGGGGGGAGGTAGATGCCAACCTCCTGACGTTTTCTGCCACCCTGAAAATTAGCCTCCTTCCGGCTTTTGTGGGTATTTTTTGTGAAAATCTCTTAAGAGCCTGGGGGCTCTAATATCTGTGGCTTTGACCCACTCAGCTTCACTCTTAGGGGAAAACTCCCATTGCACAAGATAATAAAGTACTCCTCTTGTCAGATTAGAATCTAAAACTGAGTCAATTTCATAATGTGGTTGTCCATCTATCATTAGAGGAGGGGGCTGGGCTGCTGCAGGGTTCCACTTGTTTTCTCCAGGATCTTTCTTTAGCAGATTGGATGAACCTTTTTCAGACTCTTCGGGAGATCTAATTCCACTGTTACTGCATCGTTATTTTCAGCACCATAAAGGGGCCTATATATTTCCAACCGAGTTTTTTGCTTGTCTGGGTGCCCTTTAGATTCTTTGTAGACACATACACCTTGTCCCCTACTTTCAAATCCCACAGGGGAGATCTGTGCTTATCTGCTTGTTCTTTATAATCCATTTTAGCTTGTTCCAAAGTTTCCTTTATGACTTTCCACTGACTGCTGATACCAGACCACCATTGTTGCAATTCCCCCGCCCTTGATTAACTGTATCCTGCTCTAGTAGAGGCATGGGTTTTCCTCCAAAACCCTGAGTAACCTTGAAGGGGTGGCTCCAATAGAACTGTGTATACTGTTATTGTAACAATACTCCACGAAAGGGAGAAAATCCAGCCAGTTATCTTGTTGATAGTTGATATAGCATCTTAGAAACTGCTTCAATATCAGATTTGTTCTTTCACTTTGTCCATCACTCTGTGGGTGAGGAGGACTTGAACTCAGACCCTGTTCAATTCCAGTAACTTTGAGCAACTCCTACCAAAAGGTGGCAACGAACTGGGGACCCCTGTTGGAGATTACCTTGGTTGGGAAGGAATGCAAACGTACCACATGTTGCATAAAGAGGTTTGCTAGTTTTCTTGTAGTGGGGATTTTTGAGCAGGGCACAAAATGTGCTTGTTTTGAAAATGTCCACAATCACCAAAATAAGTTTTTCCCTTAGATGGGGGAAGATCTGTGGTGAAATCCATTGAAATGGTTTCCCAAAGACTGAAAGGGGTTCCTAAAGGCTGCAATAATCCAGGTGGCTTCCCCCCTTCCCCCCCCCATCATACACACTTGACAAGTGGACACATAGACACATACTGTGATATATCTTTTCTCATTCCTGGCCAGAAAACCTGTCGTCATGCCAGGTGGAGGGTTTTTACAAAACCCAAATGTCCCAGTTTTATGTCATCCTTTTAACACTTCTGCCCTCAAAGACTCTGGAACATACAACCTGTATTGTTTGTACCAGCACCAAATCTCAGTGTTTTGCTGTAGTCCACGTAACTCACGTAACTCACTTCCCCCCTCCTTTTCCATTGCTTCTCACACTTTTGCCGTCCAAGGCTCAGAGATACAGCTGGGGTGTGTGTGTGTGTTTGTGCTTGAGATCTGGTTACCACTCCTCCCAACTGGCTAGGCGTGAACAATCGGTCATTGACCTCCTCTCTCTGGCTTTCACATTGTGGCAATCTTGATAAAGCGTCAGCCAGGAAATTTGACTTCCCAGGGAGAAGTTTTAAAGTGAAATGCAACTTAGAAAAAAACTCCGCCCACCTCAGATACTTTGCCCCTAGTTTCCTAGGCATCTTTAGATACTCAAAATTTTTATGATCTGTCCACACTTCAAAGGGAATTTTGGACACTATATTTTGGACACTATATTTTGGAAAATATTGGTATTTTCATGTTTGAAATGTTTGAAAATATGTTGCCTGACATCCCAATCCTATGCAAATTGGTTGTGGTCCACAAAGGATGCAACAAATCCATGTAATAGCAGAATTTCCTATACCTTATTCTACCTTGTACTATATTGCACCTGACATTTGAAATGTGAATACATTTTAGAAGCAGCATGTGATGCTGTTGAGTGCCTTTCACAGCCTCAGTTGGAAAGCTCTAAGACTGCTTGTACAACTATTGCATTGAGGTTGCGCCGTAAGAGTATTCAGATAAATTCTGCCTTCTCCCTACAGGTCCACTCCAGTCATCTTTGGAGACCCTGCTTCAGGTGCTCTGTGATCCTGCCATCTGAGGCAATTCGAGTGGCAACGTAAGAAAGGGTCTTCTCATTCATGAAGCCAAAACTTTGAAACTCCCTCCCCCCGGAGGTTCATCTTTCTCCCTCCATCGTTGTCTTCTGCCAGCAGGTGAAGACTTTCTTTGTTTTATTTGGTGTACCCCCAGTAACTTATTGGCCCTCCTCTCTGGTTTTGGTGTTGTATGTTTATGTGTTTTCATTGAATTGTTATAGATTACTTTGAACGCTGTTTTAATGTTCAAATGTTTTAATCTTTTCATATATGCTGGGAACCCTATTTGGGTGAAGGGGCAGCATAAAAATGTTTTGGCCAAGTCTGCATGGGTCAATTTCGCCAGTTCAGTTCTCGTACTGCAGCATTTTTTTCATGACCGTCTGCACCAGATTTGCCACCCTGAATAGTCACTCTGGCCTCTGCGTGGTTTTTTCTCGGCTTTCCTGGGAGCACTTATACCCCAACTTTTTAAAAAGTCTGCTTTGTGGTCAGCTGTTTCCCCGTGCACACTCTTTATTCCATTTTTGTTGTTTCACCATCTCCCCCCCCCACTCCTGCCCCATGCCAGACCATTGCATTGTAATTGGCTACTCTTGTCTGTCCAGCTGCTCCCTCTGCCCACCTTTTCATCTCCCTCCCCTCCTTTCCAGCCTTCTGCCCTCCCCCTTTCCTTTTTTAAAAAAATTAAGTCCAGCACAGGGTAGATGAATCACTGGTTTGAAAGCACAAAGGAGGAGGTTCCTTTTTTATTCTTTTTGCTTTGGCATGGATGGGAATATTGTATATTGTATAGATTTTAATATTGTATACATTTTAATATGAAGTTTTAGATTCTCTTTTAATCTGGAGATCAAGCATCTGGAGAAACAGATGCTTGAGGGCAACAGAGAAAGAGGCAGGAATGGACTGTTGCCAGCAATGCATCGCTGCTCCTATGAGATGATGACTTCAAAATAAAATTCCTTTTAAAAAATATTATTTCTCTTTGTTTCAAGAACAGAAAATTTCCTTGTTTGAGCAAGTGATTTAAGTGCATGCTTGAACCACGCCCCCCCCCCTTCTTCTATTGTTTCTGCTGTTTGGCTGGCCAGTAGACACTTTTCACAGCCAATCACATGTGGAGTTCCTTAAAAGGAAAAAGAGGAACACAGGCAAATCAAGATCAACAAAGTGAGGGGTAGAGAGGTTGAAATCCAGGAAACAGGTTGATCCAGTGCTCCAGTGACACTTTAATTCAGCACATGCACTAAAAAAAAAGGAAGAAAGGGCATTGGTAATGACAACAAGCACTCATGATCCCGACTCATTTTGGCACGGTGCGTGCGGATGGTTAAAAAAAACGCCGCCACACTGACCAAAAAGTGAGAGATGTGAATGGCCACATAGAAGCCGATTTCAAGATTTTCTGCTTGACTTAGGAGAAAATGAGGAGGTATGTCCCCAGTGCAGAAGGGACTTTTAAATTAACAAATAATCAAAACTTGAACTGAAAATGCAACATTTGTTAATATAGCTATTTACAACAAATCAGAATTGAAAACTTTTAAAATCTTTAAACATATTTTAATTTGGCTGTTGTTCTGGAATCTGACTATCTGGTTTAGAGTTTGCAAAGATCACAGGGAAGGTGAAGGATGAGGAGAGGAACTGACAAGGATGTTTACCAATCAGCCATTACACATAGATTGTGCCAGTGAAGAGGAATGTGCTAATAGGCCTGTCTTTCCAAACTATTGTATACACCAATTGCATTGTGGGTTCATGGGGATGGAGATCTCAGATGGCAGTGATTTGATTCTATATAGCAATGTTTCTTTGATATGCTCTTTGGCTTCTCTTGCTAAATACAGGGGAAATTATTTATGAACAGACACTACAATACATCAAATGCTATTCTTCCTTCCTGCCTAACAATAGGCAGAGTTGCTACCTGGGCAGAAAAACAGGCAAACAGCATTTCAGACTGGGAGGGGATGGAAGCAAATACTACACTTGTATATACGTACACACCCTGACAGTCAGTAGCATCTGCCATACTATCTTAATGTGGGTGTACTGTTAATCGTAGCACAAGAGACTGACAGATGCAGACTTAATGGCCAAACTGGATGAAATGCAAAAGATCTGAGAGGATTTGAGATCTCTTGACATCTTTAATGTTTTTTAAGCATGGGTGCGGGGGAAATCTAATAGAAGGGGGGCAGTTAACTCTGCCCACAAACTCTCAATCTTTCTCCTTGACTTTCTCAGCATCCCAGAATGAAGAAAGACGTACAACTCTTCTTGCAGGTCTGGTCATCTATGAATTTTAACACGTTTTAAGTCAATTTTGAAATTTAATTTTTTATGAAATATAATTTATGGATTGATGAAATAAAAATGGTGTTTTCCATTATCTTTTTGAAGCAGGACACTACTCACATTCTTATTAAATGTGTTCTCACAACCCACCTGTGAAGTGTGACTTCTATCATTCTCCAGAGGACCAGGGACCAGGTTCAATATGTTTACCAATTCAAATATAAATGCAATTTATTTAAACACAACTATGAAAACATTCCCAGTTATTAATACTGGATCAGTAACCAGTGACCCCAGAGTACAGTCCTACTCACAACCCCCTGGTAAAGTGTGCAGACAGTTCTGTAGATTTGGCCAGAGTCTTTGCCTGGAACAGTGTCCCAAATATCCAGCAGGCCTTGCCACAGCAGGACTCTTCTTGTGAAGATGCTGTCTGAATCCTGGGGCTTGCTTGTTGCCCTAGGAGCAGTTCCCCTTTTCTCCTAGCAAGATGAAGTGGGGCAGCTCTGCGCTAAGGTGCTGGTCTCAAGCAGTCAATGAGCTCAGTGTCCGGGGTCTGAGCCCCAGCCCCCAGACTTGACAAGAGGGAACAGCAGGGGACAAAAGGGTGGCAGCAACCCCACCCCCCAAGCCGGCAACCAGGGCCAGAACCTACCTACTCCAGGGGGAAGGGGTAAAAGGCCAGAACCTCAGAGGGGTGGAGGGGGCAAGGAGAGACCAGCCAGTCCCACCTTCCAGGGGGAAGAAAGGGGGCTAAGCAGGCCAGAGGGAAAGGGCCACAGCAGGGGGAATGTGGGACCAGCAGCAGCAGCAGCAGCAACCCAAGCAGAGCCCTTACCTGGCAGGGAGAGGAAGCAGCCTCTACAGCCCAGAGCCACACCATGGCTAGAAGACAGCAGCCTGGCTCAGGAGTTGCTAGAAGCCAAGCCTCTCCAGGGGGGGCTGCCACAGGCATTCTGGGGGAGGAGATGGGTAGCCCCGCCCAGCATTGCTGAGCTGGCAGCGCAGAAGCTGGCTAAGGCAGCACCTCATGAGCAAGGCCAGGCAAGCCCAATAGCACGGAGGCTGGCTGGGGCAGCTCCTCGTGAGCAAGGCCAGGCAAGCTCAATAGCACAGAGGCTGGCTGGGGCAGCTCCTCGTGAGCAAGGCCAAGGAGCCCTCAGCTGGGGATGGCTTGCACTCAACCCCACCCTACCAGCAAAGCAAAGGAGCCCAGGAGGGATTAGTGGTTGGAGGGAAACACCTGGAGGGACGCACAGCTGGGCCCGGTCAGGAGAAGGAACAAGCCTAGAAGGAGGGCGGGGCAGAGAGAGGGAACCCTATAAAGGGTGGCTGGTAAGAGCTCTGGGGTGGTGGGTGTGAGTGAGGAGTGATGATGTGGAGTGAGAGCAGTAGGATGCAAGGGTGGAGGCTTGGAGGAGAGTTCTGGAAGGAGGAGATGAAGGAGGACGCAGAGGGTAAGCAGGCCAGGTTGAGCAGGCCAGCGAGTGGACTGAGAGGGAGTCTGGGTGAGGTATACCGCCCCTCCTTCCACAGAGCAGGGTCCTGCAGAGTCCCTGGCCCCCCTGTGATGTCAGGAGCAGACCGCCCAGTGCCACGCCCAGCGGCAGCCGCGGCAAGCCCTGACACTCAGCTGCCAGCAGTTCCTGCTCTTGCTTCTTCAGCTCTTCCCAGCTACTGCAGTTCTTCCAGGCAGAAGAGTTCAGCTCTTCCAGCCAGTAGTTTCAGCTCTGTGATGATCTTAGCTCCAAAGCTTGGAAACAAGCTTTGCCTTCCAAGCAGCAGCAGCAGCAGCAGCAACAGCTCTTCTCCCCTTTAGTATTTCCAGCTAGCCTAGTCCTGTATAACACCACTCCTCGTAGTCATGGTGACCTCTTTTTTATATACATGCCCCATGGGCCTTTGCTAAACATGCAAATTAAACAACCCTAGGTACAGCTCAGTTATCTGTTAGTCTGGTCTATGTATCTGCAGTCTATTACTCAGGCCTAGGTCCTAGGCCCCAAACCCTTTTTCCAGTACAGGCTTATACTTGTACTCAGTTATTCTTTGCTAAGTAAATAGATAAAATGTCTGCCTCTGTGATCACAATCAGTACATAAAGATTGTATCTTAGTTTACTTTACTGTAATTTAATTCTCTTTAAACAAAATTACTTACACAATAAAGGTTGTTAAAGTCATGGCTCAGGATCAAGAAGGTAATTCAGGCTAGCCCAAGGATTTGTGCTTGTCCTACAGATTCTTTTCTTTGAACAGCAAATCTCCATACTCTTGTCACAAATTGTTTTTGGAGCTTCCCTCAATTTCATGCCACATGGGGTGGATGCGGGCTTCCAAGACACCTTCAAGTGAATAGAACTAAGAGCCAAGCTACAAGTGACGCCTGACACAGGTTGGACACTTGTCAGCTTCCCTCAAGTTTTGATGGGAAATGTAAGCATCCTGGTCTTGCAGCTGTATTGGAGAGCCAAGCTGTAAAACCAGGACTCCTACATTTCCCATCAAAACTTGAGGTAAGCTGACAAGTGTCTGACCTCTGTAAGGCGTCACTTGTAGCTTGGCTCTAACTTAACGAATCTTTAGATCCCAGCTATGATGAAAGGAGGGATTTTCTATTCTCAAGTCAACTTCCCTGCCAGATCTGATAACATTCTCTCTAATCCAGCATTTAGAAGACAAGTGTGAAGATGATGGCTTTGCCCTGCTGTTTACCAGCATCTGGCAATCAGAAATGTACTGCTTTGGTACATGGAGGTTCAACTTAATGATTGTGGCTATTGGATGTTGTTAGAACTACCCTCATGAATTTGTCTAATTTTCAAAAACCTAACTAGCAACCCCCATACCTCAATATTTTGCTAATTTGTTGGAAACTGCAGTTAATAGGTAGCTGGTTTTGGTAACAAGCCACAAAGAGATGTGATAATATGCTCAAGATCAATTGGAACGCTGCGGAAGACCAAGAAAACAAATCTCACAGTTTTCAGTGTGGATATCTGAAAACGATCATACTTCTCTAAACAGAAACGGACAAATAACGAAGGAAATAAAGTCAAAAACAAAGGAAAGAAGACTTTTTAAAAAGGGTTTGCAGCACAAAGGCAACTGGGTTGTTATTTTTCCTGGTAAGAACTAGAAACGGGAAACATCCTTGTGTGCATGTGTGTGTGCATGTGTGTGAAATATTGAGCCAGCATTAGAATGATTCATTGTGCCAAAGAAATGCAAGATAAAGGATTAGCATTACAACATGTTGAAGCTGAGCAACGGAAAAAGGAAGAAAAGAAAAAGAAACAATGCTATCTCGGGAAACAATAGATGCAGAGGAGTTAGCCGTGTTAGTCTGTGGTAGCAAAATCAAAAAGAGTCCAGTAGCACCTTTAAGACTAACCAATTTTATTGTAGCATAAGCTTTCGAGAATCAAGTTCTCTTCGTCAGATGCCTGATACAGAGACTGGTCAAATATAGAAGAGGAGGGGGTAGGAGGGGAGGAGAGAGAAGATGCAATGGGGGGGGAGAAGGAGGATGCAACCTTCTTCTCTCTCCTCCCCTCCTCTTCTATATTTGACCAGTCTCTGTACCATGCATCTGACGAAGAGAACTTGATTCTTGAAAGCTTATGCTACAATAAAATTGGTTAGTCTTAAAGGTGCTACTGGACTCTTTTTGATCGGGAAACAATGACTCCAAATGTTATACAATGATATATATCTTTGAAGTTATAGCACATAGTAGGTAAAACCTGAAATGAGATGGAATATTAATGGTTTGAGAAACATTAAACCATTAAATCTGGCCCAGATAGCAAATGAATATAAAATGTCAGTGAAACATTTGTGATCTCTGTAAATGGGCCTGGTTTGTTTCTGTAGATTTTTAAAAGACTCACATTAGGCAAGGTTTTAAAGAAGTATAATTGGGAAATACAAGACGATAGCAGCCTGTTGAGATTACAGTCAGCCTTAGGTGACTAGCAATAAAAAATACTGGAAATAAACTATCTGAAGAAATTTATTTTTTTTCTAGAGGAGCACAACATTCCACCAAATTGCAACATCTGAAATATACCAAGCATGATCTTTCACTCAGCACCGTTCAATCATAAGAGAAGGATGCTCAGAATATTTACCAGTCTCCCTGTGATTTCAGTTAAATCCCCCATTCCCTCTTCCCGCCTGAATAACCTTGCTCTAATTCTGCATTCAGGATGAAAACCTTTAGGTGACACATAAAGCAACCCGATTAAAACATTACAGTAATTTTTTTTATTATTATTATACTTGGAATGCTGTCCTGAAGTGTCAAGAAAATGTTGCTGTGGGCAATATGCCCATTATCGAGCAACCACAGAACTGCATCTGGAATGACAATTAAATCCCATGTAGCATTGCTGTTCTTCTCATGAGCCTCAAAACCAGCCAGAAGCAAAATGAAAGCTGTTTGTATATCTCAATGTCAATATATGTCCACAAGACAAGATTATTAGTTTGAAAGTGAATTCAGCACATGCTGCTAGAAATTCTAATATCTTGGGGATAAAAAAAACATGCTGCAAGGTTTGCAGAAGGCAGTCTGGTGAAGGGTTTGTAACCAGCATCCTGAGTGGAAAATCCCAATATTTTTCAACATCTGTCATTCAAAGATGCAAGCATATTAAATTCCTGTTGTCTTGAATATTTGGTTTTACAGCCACTCTTTGAGAAGAGTCCTGTATTTATTCTTCTGAAAACAATACTTTCCTCTGTGTTCTTTGCAGCACCTACACACTTAGCTTGTCCACATTCAAATGTTTTCTCAGGATAACGAATGTGAAATAGCTTGAAGGTTACTTTGAACCTTGCAGTTTCTCTGTTGTTATTTTGATAACACATTCAGGGAAATGCTATTTGTCTTTTTGACATAGGCCGTCGTCACACGGGCATCTCTTCCGTTAAATTTACAGCATATAGCGTCCTACCTGTTATCGGCACCATAACGTTTCTTTGGGTCACCTAACGGCTCTTCGCGCTACCAGCTGTCCACACCGAAGCACTCTGTTCTGTTCTCTCTAACCGCGCAGAAGCAGCTCCTCCCCATTTTTTTTTATTATTCTGGCGTTTAATTCCGCTATAACGGAATAACAGCATATAAACATTCCGTTAGAGCAAAACATTACGACCTTTTTGTTTTTCCAACTTTGAAATTATATAAATAGTCCTTTGCCCGCAGAAAACTCCCTGTCTGACATGATCCCCATCGCTGAAGACTCTGCCATGGCGATTGAGTCATTTTTACTTCAGCAGAAAGTTTGCATTGTGTTATGTCGTTATGGCATTATAAGGACATAATAAAATAAAAAAAGGGGAGTCGCAGGAAGAAATGGATTCTGGGATTGAAGGGAGGGCATAGGACGTTGCGAGGCGAAATACATCGATGTGAGGCATTCACACTGAGGCACAAAATAGCGTGACTATCAAGCACAAAGCAGAAGAGAGAAAATCGCTACAGTGTTGGAATAAGGTGGGTGTTTGCCGGGAAATAGCTCCATTTTAGCGCTAAATAAAAGCTCGTGTGACGACGGCCATAGTAACATGAATGAAATATAGAAATTGTGGTTGGTTCATACATTGTCATCAGTAGCACAGTAAACACCAGATATTGCGCTAGAAAGACGCTATACTTCTGGGTGTTTAGCGAACATTTAGCGCAACGCCGGGATGCTCCAAGGGCGTGTGGATTTGCCCAGTATTTCCAGCTTATCCACCTATCTTGCTGCCTTTAAGCAATATTAGAAATAATACACAAGAATTCTGCTACAAAGGTTCCTATGCTACAGCTGGAAACATGGGAACAGCCTGTAGCCATTTGAAACAGCCCTGCAGTTCACACTTGTACTTCTGTCTGACTGCTGCTGTGACATTACAAAGACAAGTGTTCTGCCTACTTTCTGCTTGTTATAGACATTATCAAACATGAGAAGGGAAAAAGTCATGTTGGAAGCAGGTAGATGATGTCATTTTCCCACTTGGAACTGGATTGCATCCAACCAGCATCCAGCTTTCTGGTCAGCATGCCTGGGTTAGATACAGTATTTCTGCCAGGAAGGGTAGAGTGAGGAGTATTAGATCTTTTATATGACTATGTAGATTTCACTGTGGGGCTCTTACAAACAGAGGGACAATGACAGAAAAGGCAATTCTCTAACACCTTTCGGTTTCTTGCTCTTTAGCTATTGTCTTTACCCCACCTTTCTTCTAAACTGTTCAGGGCAGAATGCATGTTCCTCCCCTTACTGTTTTCTCCCCACAGCAACCCTGCAAGGATGATTAAGCTGAGAGAGAGGAACTGGACCGATATCACCCAGGAAGAATTGCCTTTTTCTGTCTTTGTACCTCTGGGTCTATAACAAGCAGAAAGTAGGCAGAACACTTGTCTTTGCCATTATGACAGCAAAAAGAAAAGGAGAAGGATGAGGATTTTACTGCATCTCTCTCTCTAGCAAAGGACCCCAAAACAGCCTTGTACCTACTGCTGTGCCCTCACCTGTATAACCCAGACAAGCCCAATCTCATCAGAAGCTAATCAGAGTCAGCCATCATTAGTAACTGGATGGGAAACCTCCAAAGAAGACCAGGGCTGCAGAGGCAGGCAATGGCAAACCACCTCTGTTAGTCTCTTGCCCTGAAAACCCCACTAGGGGTCGCCGAAAGTCAGCTATGACTTGGGAGCACTCTCTACCACTAAAAGTAGCCCTGAAGCCTCCTTTCGTTGGTCATTTGCCAGTGCCTTGATCAGCTTAAGACAGGATGTTTACAAAGACCTTGAGGGTGTTGTGTACATTAAAAGTTAGGCATAGACAGACTGGCCCAAGATTGAGCTTCATGCCTCAATAGTGATTGGATCCTTGGTCTCCCCAATACTTTTTCCATACTCCAATCACTCGGGATGTCACCCTTGCTATGCCACCATAGCTATGAGCAATATGTTTGCATGCATTGCTCAGTTATAATACAGGCATAGTAGGATTATTATGTTGGGTAGTCAAAAAGTAGATCAAAGTGTCATTAAATGTGGGTTTGAAGCTGGAAAGCCACCTGGAGAGGAGCTTGTAACAGTTGGTGGAAAAGGAACAAATAATCAAATAAATAATCAAAATAATAACCAGGATGTGGGAACATAATATAAAAAGTGTAGGGGAAATGCAGATTCACAAAGGGAAAAGGCATGAGGTAATGAGAAATAACATACCTGAGGAGGAGGCAAGAATGGTAATGAAACTACCATTATCTCACAATAATTCAGCTTCCTGCCCTTAGCCCAGATCTTGGAAATCAATCTGTTGATGGGGCAAATGCAGGGTTTTGGTTTTTTATAAATGTCCTTTAGCATGTGGGGGAGTTTGTAAGCAGTGGCATCGATGGCTAACTGCTAAGTCCTGTTCCCTCCCAACAATTTGACTAGAATGCCACCACAAATGGATGGACCTAGCTGTACCCTCCTTGTATCCTTTCTTCACCTTTGTTGCCAAAAATCCCCCATAAGACCTTTTCAAGCATTGTAAAGCTAGTGCATCCATGGATCAAACAGCAAAGTGGCAGAAAGCTAGAAGAAAAAGAAAACTGCATTCTGCCCACATTTGAGTAGAGCTGACATCCTGGTGTTCATCTGTCAGTATGCATTTTCTGTGCTTCATCTTATCAGGGTCTTCCTGAGAGCCAGCAGTATGGAAGTACGATTTGCAGGTAATGGAAAGAGCTCTTGCCAAGCCACTCATTCCAAGCAAGGGCTCCTGCTACTTCAGAATATCTGGTCAGAGGATTGCAATAGTGACATCTTCATCTGAAAATCAATTACGGAACATGGTTATTTCAATTCCTTGATACCAATACATTCTCACACCTGCTCAGTTCTATGCCAGCATTTTGTATAAGCTGTCTCTCTATAGTTGATAAGAAAACAAGTATTTTTTTAAAATGGTCTGCAACAGTAAGTGGAGTCAGCCGACTGCCTGAGTAGAAATTTCTTTTTCCTAGTTAACTTAGAGCATGTCAGTAGAAACTGTATCATCTGTCCTAGAATTCTTTACTTGACTGTAATAGTTGCTTTGGAATAAAGGGGATTATAGTTTACACATTGTTTTTATCTTTGGGTGAGCCAGTGTGGTACAGTGGTTGGACTTGGTAAGGATTTGTTATCTTTCCGCCAGGCCTGCAAGACGGAGATCTTCCACCAGGCATTTGGTGGGGACTAGGCTGTCCTCTCGCTGGCCATACACTGAAGGCCATCCACCACCCATGCAGGAGCTCATAAGTGTGACCCGGGGCATGATGCAGGAGCCAAGCCCTGCATCTAAAATGCTGTATTTTAATATTTATATCCGCCAATTGAGAAATTTTAATTGTATATGGAATAGTGTTTTAATGTTTTTTATAATGTTTTTATTGTTTTTAAACTTTATGCAAAAATTGGATGTTGTTACACCGTCCTGAGCCTGTCTGATGGGGAGGGTGGTCTAGAAATGTAATAAATAAATCTTTTCTCAGTCATGAAGCTCTTTCGGTCAATCACCCTATGCCTAAACTACCTCACAGAATTGTTGTGAGGCTAAAACGGAGGAGGTGTGAACCACTCAGAGCTCTTTGGAGGAAGGGTGAGAGAAAAATGTGATAGGTAAGTGTTGGCTGTATCGTCCCCACACACACGTACCCCCATCTCAAAGTAACCTGTCAGTGCCCTTCAGGGCCTTCACTTTACTCCCTGCACATCTTTTAGTCCCTTCTGCAGATCCTCTGTTTTTTCCTTCTCACAATTTATTTCTGTCAGGAAGAAGGAGGAGGCAAGAGATCTTTGGATAGCAAAATGGTGGGACAGAACATGCCTTCAAACCTGAGCTAGCAGACATAAAACATACCTTTTCTAAATTTGTTTTTAGTTCAGAAAGCCCATTCAATTAAGGAATTGTTGCTCTTTTTAAAAAAGAAAATACTTCTCCTTTCTACAGGAAGATTTGAGAGGATCATTTTTCATCAATATTCTGTTAAAATGCTGCCTATCTGCCTTAATTTCCATGGAGTTGACAAAGAACATGTCTGTTTCATATGATTTTCCCTAATGATCAGAAGTTTTCATTCAGAGAGATCTTGGTACATTTCTATGCCTCTTTATCAGTAACTCCCTTAAAAATAATCCATCTCTGGAGAATTTCATGACAAAACACTATACACTCTCATACACACTATATACAGAAAATGATGTTTGGGATCTCATTATTGTACATTGCATTATTATGAAAGGAGAGCTGTTTCACAAACAGATGTTTAATTTCTTTTCCGTTATTTTGGTGCCAGGGAACAAGAAATCTTCCTCCCTTTGCTTCTCACAGTCCAGTAATGGATTTTGACTCTATGAACACTTGGATACTGTCTGAAGCTTCCTATAATGAGGCACCACAAATGCAGGAGGCCATGCCTTTAGTCCTATTGTATCTGTGCTCATTTGAAAATGATTCACACAAACTTGTTGAATTTTACATGAACCAAGAGCCTGCCACTAACGAATAGAGTCCATTTTTCAGGTTACGTGAGGTAATGTCACTTGCCACTCAAAACTATCCAGTGAGCAGGATTTTTTTCCTGTCATCTATAGTCTTTCTCCGTAACAACAAAAATCACTAGTGAGTCTGTTGTCCCTATGTCCAAGGGCACACAACATATATCATGTGGGTTATATGCAGCTCTGTGGCCTAGTGTCCCAGTACCCATAATCTACCTCTCCCACACACAGACAGCTGTGACCAAGTGCAGTGACTGTAGGGCCAGGTGGATATGGTTGCTAGGGTGCCTGCAATGCCTTGGCTCCAGGTTAAGATGGCCAACTTCAAGGAGAAACAGGCCGCTGTTACCAAAAATAGGGTACTGAAATTGTCATGGCAACTAACATCCTGGCTGGCTACAGTGGAGGCCCAAATTTCTCTTGAGAGGAAGGCTTCTCCCCTAAGAGATCCAGCCTTCCATTGCTACCAGCCAGGACTCTGCATTTGCTATGGTGACCACAGCACCTCAGCATCTCATAGTAAAGCTGAGGTGCTCCGCTAACCGTTGCAACCAGAAATTCTAGCCTCATCATCACTGCCCTTGGATACAGATGTCTCAGGCATGAGGGGAGCAGGAGGCTGATTCTGGGTGCTAGGATTAAGGGTGTCACCATAGAAACACCTAAACTTAGTGTTACGTTTGGCTTTGCCTGTCTTGTAGAGAGGGAAGGGAGTGTTGTTTTTGTTTTAATTATGAATATATTTGGTAGGGCCTGGAAATGTCATGGGGTGGAGCCGGGGGGCAACCCTCTTAGTATCAATCAAGAACCATCCTGAACCATTTAACCACTGAAGTTTTGCACCCAATGCAGAGGCAAACAACCACCGAAAGGATTACATTAAGGTTATTGGAAATTGGGGGATTTTGTTTATCTGTTGATAATAGGAAGGTCATATATGCTATAATTCTTCAACTTTTTGTGTGACTTTACTAAAGGATATTTATTGAGTCAGTAAAGCTAAAAATCCTAAACAGCCAGTTCCAGTCTTTTCAAATTAAAAATGTTTTTCTTCACTGAGTAAAGAGGATTTACAGTGCCATCCTAAGAACACTTTCCTGAGAGTAAGCCCTATTGAATAGACTGGAGTAGATTTCTGAGTAGTCCCACTTAGGAGTGCTTTCTTAGGGCCAAGCTACAAGTGACGAATGACACTTGAACAGCAAGTGTATTTCTCCCTGTTCACTTGCTCTCCACTCAATCCACTTGCTGTTCAAGTGTCATCCGTCACTTGTAGCTTGGCCCTTTGTCTCAAGAATTTTCATGAATTCTGTGCACTAGAAAGCAGGAACAAAAACCCATAATAGGCAATGCCTTGTCATATGTTAAAAGTTAAGTACTGCCAAGTGCCAACCCTCAGACAATCACGATCACTATCTGTGTCTGGGGGAGCAACACAACATGGACTGTTGTCTCCATTTACCCAAATGCCTCAAACAGGCCAGGAGTGGTTGCCTGGGCAGGTTGTGCTCACCAAGTCAAGCAAGTTAGGGCAGTGAGACGTTCCTGTGCACATAGGTCATGCAAAAGCATAGTTAAGACTAACTATGGTTAATAAACGAGCTTCAAATCGTGGTTTCAGATCCTGGTTTGAGTTACCCAATTAACTGCTTTTTGCAGAGTTGC
The DNA here is from genome assembly GCF_028583425.1 of Eublepharis macularius. Classification (NCBI taxonomy): domain Eukaryota; kingdom Metazoa; phylum Chordata; class Lepidosauria; order Squamata; family Eublepharidae; genus Eublepharis; species Eublepharis macularius. The sequence goes on along the minus strand of NC_072795.1, from coordinate 44,952,678 downwards.
ATGTCACTCATCTCAACAATCCATTCTAAATTATCGAAGTGGCAAATAAAAAGAAAGAAAACATACACAAACCTTTTTAAAATTCAGTGTCACTATTGCATGAGGGAAGGCAGCCAGGAATTGCTGGCAGCAGGTACATAGTGAAATGGAAGCAAATAGCTCATGGCTAACTTTTATGGATTAAAGCTGTAAATAAAAGAATAATAGAGTATAGCAAAAAAGAGTGGAGATAGAACACAGGACTCAAAAGAATGCCGGAGGAACCTAAAAAGGGCAATGCTCACTGAGCTACCAGCATGCATGGAGGATATAAATTCAATTTCCATATCTAGTGAATTATAACTTCATAACTAAAAAACACAGTAACATTAAAGAATACAATGGATGTGCAAACACTAAACTAAAAGCACACCACGACAACACACTTAAATGGTCTACAGTGTTTATGCCTCCAGACAGATAGCTTAAAAATGTGTTTGTTGACAGGAGAAAACTGTTGTAAGTGCACACACACAAAACACCCTTTTTTCTCTGTCCAGTAGTTAAACTACTGTAACAAAGACATTTTTAACCTAATATGTCTGCAATTCGGTAAGTTTGTTTTCTAGGGTGGAAGAGACATTTCATGGTAATAGGAGGACCAATCACCTCAATTTTATAAGGAAGAGGGGTTTCATGGTGTGAAGGAATGGACTTCCAAGCCCCTTTTCCCTTGGGTCCCAGAGTTCGGAAAAACCCTTCAGTCACCTCAAGTCTCTGCTTAGAAACACTGACCCTTTCCCTTACTCCTGAGTGGTACCAAACCTCTCTAGGTAATAATTGCTGCCATCAACAAATCTGAAAGTGTGAAGTAACTGATGTTTCATTGGAGTACACGTTTGCCATTTGACTCAGAGAAAGAGAGAGCTCCAAAAGGCTATGATTGAAGTCCCCCAGGGCTTTTATCAAGTTTTGTTGACTGAACAGACCATTTGCACCCCACCTGGTGGCACTTCTCCTCACAGTGACGACTGTGACCAAGTGTCCAATTGCTCTGTTGGGGGAGACAGACCAGTGCCGGGGTGCTGGAGTGGTGCATCTTTCTGGCCAACCTGTATCTTCCCTCCAGGAGACCTCCATTCCAAATCAGTCCTGTATACACAAAACTTTTCAGCTCAGTTATAACTTGGTCTCCCAGATTTGGCTCACCGTTCCAGAAGCTGCTTTAACAAAACAAAATGGTGATTTCCAGGTATATTTCCAGCTCATTTGTTTCATTTTGCCTTCCCTTAGTCTAAATGGGTAGCTTAACTGCAAGGCCAGAGGGGCAAGACGCATAATCCAAGGTAGGCAGGATAAAGTTCCAAAAAGTCACTCTGGTGCAATCAGACACTTGTGCAATCATAAAACTGGCTGTCTTTCTTATTTTCAAATGACTCTGATCTCATGACTTCCTGTCATGTGCTTACAGCTCAGTGGAATGAATGTTCCACGGATCCCAGGTTTGGAACAGTTGAAGACCATTGGCTAAGTGGCAGACTGAAAGCACAAGATTCATGATTGGTTCCTGGAGTCATGTGCCAGGACCTGGGCCGTTTTCACACTGCTTACCTTCCCTCACAACGACCCGGAACATCACGCAAAAAACGCGGAAGATCGCGTTTTCTCGTGCAAGATTTGTGCGATGTCGCGCAAATCCCGTGTGAGAAAACGCAATCTTCCACGGTTTTTGCATGATGTTCCAGGTTGTTGCGAGGGAAGGTAAGCAGTGTGAAAATGGCCCAAGACAGGTGGTGTCAGATCAGGAGAGGAAATGCAACCCAGGAGATGTGCTTTTGACAGCAGGCAGTCCCATGGTACAGGCTGCATGGTGCTGTGCCTGGTCTGGCAAGTGTCCTGGTTTGAGTGTCACCTGGTGCATAACCTACTCACAATGCTGTATTACAATCTGAGAATCATTAATCCAAAAAGGTCTTCTCTTGTTTAGAATATTATACAAGGCTCTGAGCATGTGTGATCAGTATTTTATTAACTAGGCATCCACTGATCAGCTGCTTTGTAAGTGCACATGGAGAAACTATTCTTTAATGTAGTTGCTTTTTCTTAAAGAAGCTCTCATTTATTGGTGGAAACTGGGTCCTAATCAGCTAGTCTAGAAGCCTTTTGTTTGACAAGAATCTTCTACTTGGGTCAACTGATTGTGTTTTTTCTTACAAATGTTTGATGTAGTGGTTGTTCCTTGTTCAGATCTAAAATTTTCTCTTGTTCTGTTTTGAAGTCAGGAATTAATTTAAGAAACTAAGTATATTAGCTTCCTGGTTCATTAAAAAGCACCTCCTCCCTCAAGTTGTGAACCCTCATGGCAGTTAGGTTTAAGCCACTAATAAAAAATCTTCACTTCTGGTCTTGGTAGTGCCTAAAGTTTATTGCTGGCAGCAGCTATACTTCTTAGTAGTAAAGGCAAATCTAAACCGCAAAATGAATATACAGGAGACCATATTATTCTAGGAAACTTTTGAAATCTCCTCCTCTAATGATGTTCTTTGATGCCTCTATTAGAACAAACAAAGATGTTAAACCCACTTCACTTTCAACGTTCATCTCTTAGTGCCTGATACACCATTAACATTAACGTAAAGATCATTAACTTCTATTCCTTTGGCAATAGCGAGTCTGTAGGAGTTGAACCAGACCTCTCCAAGATCCTGATTATCCTCTCCCCCACACACACGGCTTTAAAGTATCTTTGAGTTAGGAAACTATACAGTGCTTTAAAATGTACTGCACTAGAAATAGAACTACAACAGAAAAATAGGTCAGAACAAAAGACAGAGAATAAACAAGTAAGATGGCTAACACAGCAGCTGAAGTTAAAGAAACGGACATGGTTACTATGGGATCTTTGCCCAGAGCCTTTCATACTAATAGGTGTGTGTGTGTGTGTGTGTGTGTGTGTGTGTGTGTGTGTGTGTGTGTGTGTAAAGTGCCGTCATGCCACAAATGACTCATCATGGCGATCCTTGATGGGGCTTTCAAGGCAAATGAGAAGCAGAAGTGGTTTGCCATTGCCTTTCTCTACAGAGTCTTCCTTGGTGGTTGCCCATCCAAGTACCGACCCTACTTAGCTTCCAAGATCTGACGAGATTGGGCTATACTATGCTGCCTTCCCTCCTCATACTAATAATTAGGGATCAGATATTCAATGTTAAGGCACATGGCCTCCTCCCTTTCATCCTCATAATCATCTGTGAAGTAAGAACTACTAACATAGTGACTGGTTCAAGATGACCCAGTCAACCAAGCAGCGATTTCAACATGATCTCCCAGGTCCTAGACTGATAGTCTATCCAGTTTACTGCAATACCTCTCCATAGTATTATATCATTAACCTCTGTTATGATAAGCCACATATCTCAACTTTCTTCAAGATGGAACACCAAACAGCATTTTGCCTATCAATTTTAATGGGTTGGTGGGGAACACATTCTTTGAGACACTCCAGACCTAAAAATGAATGCTCACATGACTCAGTATGCTCAACCTGCAATCTAAGCACTAAAATTCCATCACTAAAAATACCAAATTTGTGTGGTCTAACAAAATCTTGGATGGATTGAAAAAATCAGAGTTCCTTATCTGACAAGGAAATTAAAATGATCAATGATAAATAAAATCTGAATCTTCTTCAAGTTTCTTTTCCAGCTTGCTTGGATTCAGTTTCACTTTGTTGAACAACCAGCCAGTCAATCACTGTGACCAGAAATTGGTTCAGAGATGAGATTGCTGCTCCTGGAATGATCGATAACAAGAAACAGGTATCATCACTGAGGGCCAAGCTACACATGACGAATGACACTTGAACAGCAAGTGTATTTCTCCCTGTTCACTTGCCCTCCATTCAATCCACTTGCCATTCAAGTGTCATTCGTCATGTGTAGCTTGGCCCATAGACAAGAATGCTGCCCACTCTTATTATATAGATATGAACTCACATGGGCAATTAAACGCCAGTGTAGACTTCAGACTCTGCAATATTTCAACGCAACTATGCAAAAAAGTACTTCTTCAAGGATGGGGCTGAACAATGTTGCTTTATCTGTATATTGAGTACAGAGTATGCCACTAATCCGAGAACAGACATTATGAGGGGTTTCCATGGCAATCCTGAGAGGCTTTGCCTGTAAAGGGTTGACTTTTTGTACGAGGTTTAAATGTTAATTGCAGTTCATCATATGTTTCCATGATATGCTTCTATAAAGGAAGTCTGATTCTGACACGGCCAGAAAAGTAGAGAGTTGAACCTAGTTTTAGACGGAATGAAAAGCAGTTTTGTACGCCCCATCCTATGCATGTTTGCTGAAAAGTGGGTCTCTCTTGATTCAGTGGGTGTGGTATCCTTCATATGTGTATGTCTGTGAATGGGGAGCAGCATGCAGAGGAAACTAGCCTCCATGAAGATATATGTGTATAGCTTGAAGGACAAATATGCTGAGGAAGATAAAACGGACTATGAAGAAATTATCATTGTTATTAATCATCACATCATGGAGACCTTCACTATGTGTGCTTTTCGAGCAGTGTAAAAAGCCTGGTCTTAAATACCTAGTGATGAGCAATCTTGTGTTTGCTCTTTTCTTGTATTTCTTTCTCAAGTAATGCATTATTATAAACTGTAAGAATTACTGGATTGCAAATATTAACTGCCCCCCCCCATGATCCTGCATATCACCCAACAAAGTCAGTGTATTGTAACTGGCCAGGGCTTTTTTTCTGTCAGTCAAGATGGGAGAACTCCCGGCAGGGGGTGGTGCCTTTGTCATCAAAGATGCATACGCGCTTTGCGCAAGCGTGCTCCTGGGAGCGTGCAGTGACATCATTGCTCAAGGTGCGCTGGCCCCCAGGAGTGCTCCCGCCTTGGGCTGGGCTCCACCCAGCAGAGGGGGGGGGGGACAAGTGCACAGGCCATGGCCCAGCGCCTTGGTGGCCGAGTGTGCAAGTGCGCTGCCCATACAAGCCACAGTCTGCTGCTTTGCCCCCAGGAGGGTGACAGGGCGGGAGCGTGTGCACCTCAGCTGCACAGCAGCCTAGGTCCTCCCCCGCTCTGCCCAAGTAGGCTAGGAGCCAAGCTACAAATGACGCCTGACACAAGTTGGACACTTGTCAGCTTCCCTCAAGTTCTGATGGGAAATGTAGGCGTCCTGGTGTTGCAGTTTGGCACTCCATTTAATTGAAGTTTACAGAGCAGCAGTCTATGGGAGGGAGAATATGTGGTTGGGAGGGGAGTGCAGGCGTCGGGCTCTCGCAGGGCTCCCCCCTTCCCCTCCGCTGGGTGTGTGTATGGGGGGGGGGGGGTTCTGCGCCAGCAGGGACAAGGGGCATTGCGATGGCAGCGGTGAGAGAGAGAGCTGCGGTGGCCACGGCCTGCTCTCTCTCTCTTGCCGCCGCGCCCCTTGTCCCTACTGGTGCTGGCTGCACATGGGCAGCTGCGGCCATGGCGAGAAAGAGAGAGTAGGCCATGGTCACCGCAGCTTGCTCTCTCGCCACGGCCACCGCGGCCCCGTGCTGCCTGCACTGGCAGGGACAAGGGGCGCAGCAGTGGCGGTGGTGGTGAGAGAGAGCTGCCCGCTCTCTCTCTGCCGTCCCCAGCGCACATGACGTTGTCACGCGGGTGCCTTTGACCCTGCATGATGACATCACTCCCGGAAGTGACATCATCATGTGCACCAGGCATGTGTGTGCACGCTTTGTGCGCGCACGTTCACAGCAGCAAGAAGACCAAGGAGATAGGAGCCAGCGTCCCAGTCTCCCGCTTGGAGACTTGAGGGACCTGGCAACACTAGCTGAGAGAAAGAGACTAGATACTATCTACTTCACTAAATAGGGAGCAGGGACTTCTGGGAAGAAACAGGAAGTAAGAAGTAGCCTAAGAATAACATTCTGGAGACATGCAAGAAGGACAGAAGAGAGGAGGAAAGAAGGATCCCACTCTGCCAACTATCTAACTGTCAGACCTGCTGCCCCCTGCAGGTATTCCGTGTCTTCTGTCTTCTCTGTATACAAGCAGGGCCAGTGCACCCATTGAGGCCAGGAAGGTGGTGGCCTCAGGCGTGGGGTGCCGGAGGAAGCGCCGGAGGAGGCGCAGGGGGTGGGAGCGCGCGCCACAGAGCTGTAGCCTCCTATCCCTCCCGCTCTGCGCCGCTGCCGCCGCCGCCAGCACACCCCCCCCCAGCTGGGCGCAGCCGCCACAGGCAGGCATCTGCGGCAGCGCAGGCAACCGAGCGGGAGAGCTCGGAGGCCAACCGCGCACCGTTATAGCTGCCTGCCGCAGTGATCAGGCCGGCGGCGGCACACGCGCTCCCATGATGATGTCACGCGTGATGTCATCACACAGGCTGGTGCGTGCACACGCTTGCGCACGGGGGGTGGCGCCCGGCCAGTTGGCCGGGAGCACCGAAAACCCTGGCGCTGCCCCTGTATTCAAGACATTGTGTTTCCAACAATAACACCATAGTGATTTTAGCAGCTATCAATTTCTTTTTAAAATTTTTGCAAAAGTTCTCTGGTGATGTGGGAAGGAATTGCGGGGTGGGGGTGGGGGCTGCAGAAAGGAAACTATGGGGAAAACCACATACGATGCTTGGTTGTTGCTACTAAAGTCTCTTCATTCACAGTGGCAATGAGAGCTACAAGGAGACTTGTCACTTCGTGGAAGAAACAAATATTTTTTAACTTTGAGGCTTTAAAAGTGAAAGTATCCTTTTAACATAATTTTTGGTCCCGTTCACACATCTCTGTGGTGTCTCTTGGCTTGTCTATTCAAAATACATATCATCCACGAGAGAATGTTGAGTATAATCCTGCTTTGAATGCAGGAGTTTTTAAAAACATAATGTGCTTGCATGTTACCAAACAAGATACTTATGCCAATATAGACTACATCTACTTTATTGCCTGTAACCTTTGTATTTCTGTCCTTCTGCCTCTCCAGTATGAGTCAGAACATTTTAACAAGTTTTTCTAATAGCCCCATACTGCAATTTGATCCTTGCAGGCAAGTTAATACACCCACCTGGTTCTTTATTCTATGCAACTAGATTATGGCCAGCCATAATGGCTCCCTTATGCATCATTTGGCAGGTCCTTGTTATAATTACACATACATTTTTGTATTAATGTCTTTTTTGTACTTGTTCTACAGTCTAAAACATGGATGCACAACATAGGTCCAGCAACCCTGTTGTTCAATTCAGAAAAGTATGACTGCAACCATGTGTGTGCTTACTTGGAGCAAGTCCTATAGAAGTCAGTGTGACTTACTTTTGACTAAACATGCATAGTTATTATATTTTTATCCTAATCGTATTCCAAAAAGCTCAGAGCAACCTGCCCTTTACCTCCATTTTATCCTGACAACAACCCTGTGAGGTAGGTTATACTGAAAGAAAATGGCTGGCCCAAGGTCACACAATGAATTTTTTCACAGGAAGCAGGAATTTGAACCTGGGTCTCCATTTAACCATTTATTCACACTGCCTCACATTGGCCTGTGCTGAATGACACACAGCCCAGTCCTGTGGTCTGCCATGCTGACAGAAAAGCACATAGGATCCTAAAATGCTTGGTTTGAATCTCAGCTCTGCTATAAAAGCATTAGCTGCCTGTATGTAAGACACTTTCAGCCTCATCCATATCTTCAGCATTAGGATAATAATACTGACATATCTTACAGGGTTGTTGTAAGGGCTACCAGATAATGAACACTCCAATGATTATGTTGTGGAAGATGTGCACAGAATCCATTGGTATGAATTCTCACTTGCCATTAAAAGCTTGTGAGCATTGAGCAATTTCAGCTGCCTGGCATTAGACATTTTAATGCATAGACGGGGAGCAAAAGAATGCTGCATCATTATGAATTGATCTGAAGTTTGGTTTCAAATCCATGCTCGAAATAGGACATACCAGCTTCTGCCAATACAACTGTACATGGGTCCTGTCCATATTACCACTTGCTCATCATTTGGTAGATGCAATCTTGGAACCTCTCCCCTTTGTGCTGTTTTGGCATCATTTGGTAGATGGCAATGCCATTGTCTTGAGACTGGTCTTTCAAAAAGTTTTTAATGAGGTACCTCACCAAAGACTCCTGAGTAAGCTTAGAAGTCATGGGATAAGAGCCCAGGTCCTCTTAATGGAGTAAAAATTGACTAAATAATATGAAACAGAGAACAGGAATAAATGGACAGTTCTTGCAAGGGAAGAAAGTACACATTGGGTACTCACAAGGATTTGTTTGGGGGGCAGCACTATTTGATTGGTTCATAAATGATCTGGAACAGGGGGTGAACAGTGTAGTGGTCAAGTCTGCACATGACACAAAACTATTCAGGATGGTGAAAACCAAAGCTGACTATGAAGGGCTTCAGGAAAATTCCCACAAACTGGGTGAGTGAGCAACCATATGGTAAATGATGTTCAATGTAAGCAAGTGTAAGATGATGCGTATTGGAACAAAAAATCCCAACTTCAAGAATATGTTAATGGGATATGATCTTGCTGAGACTGAGGGGGGGGGGGGAAACCTTGGTGCCAACATGTCCTCTTTCCCTTCCCTGCCTCCTCATAGCCTCCCTCCTTTTTCCTGCTTCCTTCTCTCCTTCCCACCTCCCCTTGTCTGCTCCCCATCTTCACTCCCTCCCAGCAGCCTCTCCCCTGAGGCACAGGTGCATGGTGCCAGCTGAGCCGTGCCCTGTTGTATGGCGGGGAACCTGCAAGGACTTGCAGGAGGTACTTCACTTTCCCCTGTAATCCCTTCCCTACATTATTTCCTCTTGCCCTCTTCCTGGCAGCCTCCATATGCTCTCCTTTCCCTACGTCCTTCTCACCTTCATACCCACTAAACAATAATTTTCCGCCCCTCATCTTCATCTACATTTATTAATTTACTTCATTTATACCCCACCTTTTCCCCAATGGGGACCTAATGCAGTGTACATCATTGTCCATATCATCATGCCTCCATATTTTCCTCACAACAACCCTGAGAGGTAGGTGTGGATGAAAGTATGTGACTGGATCAAATTTACTCACTGAGCTGAACAACTTGCCTTTTATCTGCCCCCCATCTTCACCTATATTTTTAAAATTTACTTCATTTATACACTCTCCACAAAGAAGCTTACATCATTTTCCTTTCCTCCATATTATCATTACAACAACCCTAAGAGAAGTATAGGCTGAGAGTGTGTGACTGGATCAAAGTCACCCCATGAGCTTCTGCAACAGAGTGGTGATTTGAACCTGGTTCTCCCAGATCCTGCTCTGAAACTCTAACCACTACAATGGATTTGGGGGGAGAAGCTGCTGTTGAACAGTAGCAAGCAGCTGGATCTAGGTGAGTCATACAAGTCATGTGGTACTGTCTTCTTGTGGTTGCTGCTGGACTTGGCCCCAATAAGTCCTCCCTCAAAGGCCAAAACAGACCTGGGAAGGGCCTTGCCCCCTCCCCTTGCCTTTTACTAACAGAAACCAAGCATGGAATATTGGCTAAACTGTTATGGTTGCCTAACAACAGCCACTGAGGGCATCTGTTTTAAGCTACAGGCATTCTTTTTATCATTTTGAGGTTTTTAAAACCCACTCCCCATCCCATGTATTCTCCCCCCCCCCTTTTTTTTCTTTTTTAGATTTTAGATTTTTCTGCAAACCTGGGACATTTTTCAGGTGTATAGGAAGATCTGTCTTGTCTGTTCTTGGCTCCAGTCTCAGGAGCTAAGTATCCACAGATCAGGGCGAATTGGCTACTAGCATATAAGATGCACAGGACATAGAGAGTTTACTGAGAGGACTTTTTCTCCCTCTCCCAAAATACTAGAACTCAAGAGCATTCAATGAAGTTGATGGGCAGTAGATTTAGGATGGACAAAAGGAAATACTTATTTACTCAGCAAGTTATTAAAATGTAGAATTCAATAAGTATACTGACTTGAATGTAGTAACTATATGAAGACACTACTGTAATGTATTATCAATAATCACAGTTAAATGTTTGATGAAATGTTATGTTGAAAGGACATAGATAAGTAGAATTCTAACTCGAGCAGACTCTATGATATATATTTGATATTCCCTCCCTACTTTTTCCCTTGTCCTCCCCTATTCCTATATGAGAAAACGAATTAAAAAGCTATTTTAAAAAATGTGGAATTCACTGCTGGGGTGATTAAAATGGAGAATTCGCTGCCAATTGGCCTCTGAGTGAGACAGAATGCTTGCCTCAATAGACTACTGGACTGATTCAGCTGGGCTCATCATATGTTCTTATTGTTTAAGGGGGGAAACCCAAAGGCACTGAAAACTATTGATACATTATTAACAGTGCCATCTTAAGAGCACTTTCCTAAGCCAATTTAGTAGACTGATCATGAGTATATGTTTCTGAATTGATCTGCTCAGGATTGCTCTTTAATTTTAGCATAACCAAAGAATAATGCACATTATGCTATGGATGTAGTTGTCCACTCATCTCCTTCAACAGAATTTAACTCTCATCCACAGATTTGCATTAGTTCCATATCAGAGCAATGATTGCAACAATCCCTTCTAATGTGTAAGAAATTTTAGCATTGGTCTGGTTTGACTTGCACAGCTAATCCGATGAATTCATAGTTTGATGTTTAATTGGATTATTATTTTTGTGTCATTATCCTTCCCACTCCCAGCTTACAATTAATAAATTCCAATTAATAAAATATATACTCATACAATTCCTAGGGATAATTACCTGAAAAATACTAATTAAAAATTGCCAACCTTACCTAATATTGTATTGGCAATGGCACGTATTCATTTTTATTAATTTTATTAAACAATTAATCTTTTGAAATGGATTTTTTCATGGAAAATTTAAGTATTGGAAAAAAATTTCCATGCACATCTCTAAGGACACACTTACTTACTTTGTTGCACTGGTTACCATGCTTATGACAATATGAGCACAAAGTCATTTACACCTTCTTTCCTTTTACTTCCATGGCATGGTCTCTGTGGTTACTCTTATTCTGGTCTTAGTATGCGCAAAGCCTTCCATCCACATAATTCAGCTATCTGCCAGACTTATGAACCAAGCAAGCTAAAGCCCCCCCAAAAGGAGATGAATGGTTTCTAAACATGCCAGGAAACCAAACCATGGTGTGGAAGTCTTCACTTGTACCTGGACTAGTGTCGAAGCATCTGCAGAGCCAGTAGAAACTACATCAGAAAAGTTACATGTAATAGGGACTTAGATTTAGATATGAGTAAATATTTGGAAAGATTTGTTATGCTCATACCAGACCCAGGAAAGTTATTCATTTTAATGTGCATGATGTACTATACACATTGAACTAATTATCAGATGAGCAGATGGACACTTGTTTGCTATGTGGGTGATCATGTTCTAGCAAGGTTCGGTTTTGAAATGAAAAAATAGCTTCAGCTGCGTCTCTCAAGAAAACACATTCTCAAGAATCAATATTGATAATATTGCTGAACTGAAGTGGAAAAACAAATGTGCATCAAAAAAGAACTGCATCTCATGTAGAAAGATTAATAGCTGTGAGAATGCTTATAAAGCTAGTAATATTGGGATGAAGGAAGCTATTTAGAAGAAAAAGAGAAATGGACAGTGAAGTCCTATGCAGAACTTCTCCAGTTTAAGCCCATTGATTTCAGTGGCTTTCCTTCATTAAGCTCCTTTGACCTGATGTTTTGAACTGTACAATAAAATATCACAATCATACATCAATAACAAGCAAAGAAGAACAAATAAAAGGAAGTTATACTTTCAATACATATATGGAGGCTGACTTTTTGCACTGACACCCATCAGAAACACAGATTGGGGGCTTTCCAGGCAGCAAAGAGCGGTCACCACATGCCACCTGTCTAACCTCCATTATCAGGCAGAGAGCCCTGACTCAAATCCTCCCAGGTCCCCTCTCTCCTCTCTCAGAGGCTCCACCAGACAGGTAGCCCATTCACTCAGCTTCTGCCCAGAACTATTAGGGAAAGGGAACTTAAGAGTTTACTTCCCATTATAAACACTGCCACCATTTAGATTAGATATATTAGCCTATTGGTCATGACCAGAGTGATTGAGGTTTGTTAGTGTGTGATATTTTCCCTCAGTCAACAATTTCAAGCCAACCAAGGTTAAAATAGAAACAAAACAGAACTTTTAGTTATAAGACAGAACATAGGAATGAATGTTTTCAAAACTCATATATATTGTGGCTAACCAGGGAATGATTACTATATAATAGAACATATTTAGAGCCAGCTATTTTTCTACTGCTCCCCACCCCCAGCAGCATCCAGAACCCTTCCCTCCTACCTTTCCATCTCTTCAGAGGACTCCAACTGTCACTGGCCCAGCATTATGCCCCCTCTCATTGGCTGTTTCTCAGGAGAGGCAGAGCTGGGACCTAGGGTAATTTCACATTCAATCTTTGTCCCATTTTCAGTAATTGTTTCACTTCCCATGTTTGTTTGCATTTTACACTCCCAAGCTAGTCATGTGACGCAGCTCTGGACTTAGCTTGAGGCATCCCCAAGTCTTCTCGCTGTGGACATGCCCCCATTTTTATTTGAATCAGCTGTAGAATCGAGGTTAGCCTGATTCATCTCAGTGTGTACACTTTTGTTTCCTTCCCCCCACCTCCATTCTTCTTGGTTTTTGATTGGTTGCAGCTAATTTAACTGCACCCACCTTCCACATCCATTTGCACTGTTCCTTTATTTTGGTGATTTTAAAGTGGTAATAACATTTCAGTGTTATTTTGCTACATGTGCACACTGATTTCTTTAATATCTAGTATCCCCTTGCTATTTCCTTTTTGTTGCCATCCTTCTTCAGGATCTCTGCTGAGCAAATTTTCTATTTCTTAAATATGGGGGGGGCAGGAGGGCACCGCTGCAAACTTACATGGTGAAGTGCCATTCGGTGCCTCACTGGGCAGTCTGGAGGTGCTTGGTGTGCAGGGGGCAAATATCCCCACACACACCAATATAAAAATATCCCTCTATTGTGCCCCGCCCCCCCGCTGTCACTTCCCAGGTTTTATTTTTTTAATGCAATGCAACGTTACAGCCACTACATATCCATACTGTTGTCACATGGGCATGTTGGACAAATGGAGGTCTGGTATTTTGAAGGGGGAGGGTTAAAGGGGAAAAAAGACATGACGTGAATTTCAGAGCCCACAAAAACCACTACTGAAATGGTGCCTGATAAGTATAAAATCAAATGCAGGACTTCGAATTGAATCGGTTGTTAAAGTGTAAAATGCGCAGGCACAAAACCGATCGCAGCAAATGCTCACTAATGGCGATTTAAAACGTGAGTGGGAAATCAGCTCAATCCTGTCCATCACAATATAATTATTTCATTAATACATAGCAAAGGAACATCAAAGATACTACAAGATAACTACTTGGCTACAGATCGCATAACTGCAAGGTTGATATCAGTCTTTCAGTAGTTTCAAACTAGAGTAATTCTTTAGAGGACTATCCTGTTTAAAAGACTTAAGTTTAATTCTTTTAAAAAGGACTGAGTTACACCATATCCCCATATCTTTCGGACATTACAAACGAAAGATGTAGATGGGCCTTCTCTAGAGCACAATTTGATGCATTCCCCTCTGCAGTTTTGTATGGGAGATTCTCCCACCTGCCTTTGCAGCAGTGCTGTTGTCTCTGTTCAAATAAAGTGGTCGAAAATATCACACATACTTTTGCACTGCGAATTCTATCAAGAAGAAAGGATACAATTAATTATCCCACTACTCTATAGATTTAAACCAGTAGAGTATTACATGAATTTTAGTCCCGAAACCCTTCGGGTATATCTTTTAGAGGATAGCCAGAGAACTGTATCTTACGCAGTTGCAAAATTCTGTGTGATAGCACTCAGAAAGCAGTATCATTTGATGAAGGAAACGTCAATTGCTGGGAAGTGAATCAATGAAGTGAGTGAGTTTTTACTGTTAAATATATATACATATGTATTATTTTATCTTTTATGTATTTACCCATTTTAAGTATTTAAAAATTGTTCTTTTTATCTGTATTTTACTTGGTTGGTCTTGTGACTGTAATAACCCCCCCTTTAATTCTATTATAATAATGTGTTCAATTTCTCTGCAATAGGATGCTGATATATTTACTGTGAGATGTCAATAGTGACATATTCTAGAAAATAAAAATTGGCATATTATTACAGGCACCTTATTTAGAGCACCTGTGAGCTCCACAGAAGCTTGTGAGCCTGTTGAACGCATAAAGTTGCCTTACATTGAGTCACTCTTTGGTCTTATTAAGATCAGTATCATCTGGTCTGGCAGTGAAAGACTTTCACATCACCTACTGCCTGACCTGGAGACCAGGGTTGCTGGGCTAATGCAGAGCTCTCTGCTGAAGTGTCAGAAGGAGCATGATAATTCTCCCTGCCCCTCTTCCAGAAGTGATGAGAACAGCTCAGGGGGATTACCAATCACATTAGACAGGTGAGAGGAGGGGAACTGAATTGGTGTATGTTTACTTGGAAGCAAGTCCCAGTGAGTTAAGTGGACTTTCTACCAAATAAGTACGTAAAGGATTGAATCAGCTTTTGAGTTATTGTGTCATGCTAGTAGGGAGAGGCAAGAGGAGGGAGTGAAAATAATACCTTATGAGAATGAGACGTAAAACTGCTTACCAGAAGTCTAACTTTTCTTTCTGCTTAATTCTTGCTTTGTTTTTTACTGGCAAACCAAATTGAACCCTGCTGTGGCTCATTTCAGGTCCTTCAGGTTGCAGAATGAATTTTGACAATTAACATAGGCACTAGGGAAATGCAAGAGGCAGCAATAAACTCTCAGAACACTCTGAACAGACTTCCATTGAAGTCAGTGTGTATATTTGTGCTTAGGATGGCGCTGTCCATGAGATTACATAAACTCCAGTAAACAGTCTCGGCCATGTTTGAGTCCCAGCTACAGCATTTGACCGAAAGTATCTAAAAACTATTTTAAGATTCAGATTAGGCCTATGGCACATGATGGAAACAGAGTTTAAGCCTTCCCTCCCCATCATTCTCTCAACCTGAAATAGCCTTGGGGAGCTATTTGCCCCATGAGGGGACAGTGCACATACTGCTGGGGCACTATTGGTTTTCCCAGTGGGACAAATAGTGCCCTTCAGGGTTGTTTCAAGTTAGGAAAATGACTTGAGGGAAAGCTTAATCTGCTTCTCCACAGAACATGGCAGTCCTGATCTGAATTGTGGTCCCCTGCAGACCTGGGGATTGAGTTCTCAGTGGGGAACTCACAGCACACTGAAAGTCCTCAGGACAGACCTGGACGCGATTCAAGAGCTACCTACAGAAATTAAACTTTAAAATGTCAACAATAAGAAATGTGGGGTAGCAATCCTGACCCTTATTCCAACAAAGAAATTCTAAGGGCTGTGATAAGGTAGTTAGGCTGCAGCCAAGACACTTATGGTCATAGTCTCTCAGCCTCTACTCCCTCCCTGCTGTGGGGTCAAAAAGGAGGAGGGGAGGACCATGGACACCACCCCAAGCTGGGATGAAGGGTAGGATAAACATGTAATCGATAGATTTGTATCTCTTTATCTTCTTGTGTAGATATTGACCTGTTTGGGTTGCATCAATGGCAGATAGGTATTGGCCTAGGACGGCATATTTCATGAAAGAAAACATGCAGATGGATGACGCCTTGATGGTATGGCTGGGTAAAGTCCCCAAGGCCACTTCCCCATTGCAGTATGCAGTCTTCCCACAACTTCAGCACTGACAAAACAGGGAATTGAAGAGGTACCATTTTAATTGTTCAGACCTATATAAACAGACAGTTTAGGCTGTTGCTCCCTTCCTGCAGGGTTAAGCTTCAAGATGGCTGGCCTGAAAAGTGTCTCAGGATCTGCTACTTCCAGAGACATTCCTAGATAGGAATGCTGCCTCCCAAGTCCCAGTGAGGTTCAAGATTGCAAGAAATCTAGGTTTTACTGGCTACTCTCCTTCTTTCCCAGCTTCCTGCCTGTACCAGGCAGCTGCTGGGCTCTTTGATTGTCCTTCACGAGGCCACTCTCATTTCCTGCCTCCATTAGCTTATTCCTAAAGATATAACAGAGCTGACTATCAGTCCTCCTGTCTGCTTCTTAGCTACCCCTGCAGACCTGCCTTGGTCTTCCCTCTGCCCTGAAACAGCGCCCCCCTCTGCTCTCCCACTTCTCCTCTAAGGTTAGAGTTGGTCCAGGATGTGACAGACTAGCTTTCCCCCTTCTCCTCCCAGGGTTAAGGTCCCCAATCTCCAGGCAGTGGCTGGAGATCTCCCAGAATTATAACTGTTCTCCAGGTGACAGCTTTGTTTCCCTGGAGAAAATGGCTGCCTTGGAAGGTGGACTCTATGGCATTATACCCAGGTGAGGTCCTTCCCTTCCCCAAATCCTGCCTTCCCAAGGTTCCACCCTAAAAATCTCCTGGAATTTCCCAGTTTGGAACTGGCAAACCTAGGTGAGAATTAGAGTTACAGGCTGATATTGTTTGACTTTCTCATGGCGACGGTGATGTACATGTAGGTTTCAGAACGGAGCTAGTAAAGTGACTCCTGTTTCTGGAGAGAGTTTCTGGACTGTATGGCTATTTCCACACACGTTGAATAATGCACTTCCAATGCACTTTCGCAATCCTTTTGAAGTGGATTTTTTGTTCCACACATGGAAAATCAGTTTCAAATGTTCACTAAAGAGTATTGAAAGTGGATTATCCAACGTGTGTGGAAGCAGCCCATGTCTGCTAGGCAATCCATTCATGCTGGGGAATAGCTGCTACTTCAAATTTCCATCAAGGGCAGCACAGTTTTTAAATGGAACATGTAGTTAAGAATGAAAATCAATTTTGATAATACACAATGAAGTAAAAACAGATACACATCATCCCAGTGGAGCCTCCCTCTTCACAAAAGAGGAGAACAATGAGAGGTCCCCAATGTAGGGAAATTTGCAGTACAGCCAGAAAAAAAGAAAAGAAAAATATTCTGTCGATGAATCTGTATGTTGCAGGGAAAATGAGTATAAACTATTTAAAAAATAAAATTTGAAAAATAATTACAGGTTGCAGATATGGGTTGGTTTCCTATCTCTTGAAAAAATGCAGCAAAGAAAATCTACCTTATGGGTCAGTAAAGGTAGAGTTAAGAACTATGGCTCAGCACGACACCTGCCAAGTGCTTTCATCCAGCCCTGCTAATGTTTTAATTCTTCTTCTTGTGATATTCAAAATACAGTTGAAAAGAAGATGATTTTTCATTTAAAAAATGATTGCTACTGACTATTCCAAACAATTTTTGCTATATCAACAATTTAATTCAAAATGTTTGGGAGCTCATTCAAAGCCAAGCACTCATCTGGCAGTTATGGATGTATCAGCAAAGGTTTCTTTTCCCTTGGATATATTATCTTCATTCCACATGCCGCTCTCTGTAAATCAGAATGCAGTTTGTAAGCAGTAAACGGTTTTTGCAAAAATGCCCATCCAACCCCAACAATGGGAAGCCATTCCCAGAAAAAATATCCGTGAATTTACATGCTTAAATGCAAAAAAGCCTTGCTACTATGTTTATTGGGATAAAACATCTAGACTGTGGGAGTCCATCTATCTTACCAGTGAGGGACGCTCTGTATTATCTTCCAGTCTGCCTTTTTCTTAGATCAGTTATTACAGTCCTGGTCAGTAGTCAAGCTCAATACAGACTCTGCTGAGAATAGAAGACTTAACACTGACACAGGATAAAATAGTAAATGGAAATGTGATGCTAGCAGCCACTTGAGTGCATTAACTGTGTGTTTTACGTGTGGACATTACATTTACATTTGTACATTACATTTGTATCTTACTTTTAGTGTTAAGGAGGGAAGGAAAAAGTTATAAGACAGTTTGGATCCCTATTGGGGAGACAAGTGGGGGCGTAAATATCTAAATAAATTAATGTTCAGCCTTGTTCTCTCAAATGCCTCTTAGTAGCTATTAACAAATGCAAAATGAATGATTATTTTATTGAATCCATAGGAATGAGGTTTGGAACATTAGACAATGGAGTTGAGGGAATCCAGAGTTCGTGATCAAATGCTTCCACTACCTCTTGCATCCTGTGGAGAGAAGACGCTTCAAGGGTGGCTTCACACATGCAGTTAGCAGATCTTTCATTCTGTAACTACTTCCATATTCATACATCAGTGCAAATGATTTGCAGTACTAGGGCTGTACATTTACTGATGAACACTTCATGAGTTTGGTATAATGAGATCCCTTAAGAGAAGCAAGCTTCTGACCCAGATTCCTGCCTTTCTTTAACACACTTCTATTCAGTCACAAAATGGCCCTCTTTTTGCTTTGAAGACATGATAGTGATCAGGAATCTCATCATCTTTATACAGATTTAACTCTGCTTTGTTCCCTTGGTTTGTCTTGCTTAAGCATGAATGACTTCTAAGGTGGTAGCTAAGATACAAAAGTAATAGCAAAGAGTTAGATTTTTAATTTCATTTATATCCCGCCTTTCTTCCCAATGGGGATACAAAGCAGCTTACATCATTCTCATCACATCCATTTTTTCCTCACAACAACACTGTGAGGTAGGCTTAACTGAGAGTTTGTTACTGGCTCAAGATTTCCCAGTAAACTTTCATGGCAAAGTTTTCCAGATACTAGTCCATCACTCTAGCCACTACACAACACTGCCTCTCACCTCATAAGTAAGGGTCTGACTCTGGCAACATTCCTAATCACATGTGGGTTATCATTCTGTACCCATGACAGATTTGTGCATGGAATGATAAGGTTGTCTCTTATTGCTTCGTTGTGCATCCAAATCCTAATTTTTCAATGAATACCAACATTTTACTTATTTCACTATAAAGTCTTAAGATAGCTGGTAGTGGCACAATTTTTTAAATCACCATGTACTGGGGGAGGGGGGAAACAAGATCTTGTACAAAAAAGGATACATGCAGGCACAAACTTGGCAAATACACAGTTGTGTGAACAGACTTATACTCTACTCCCAAAGAGGCACTGCAACTTTTCAGAAATGTGAATATATTCAGTTGAACAGCAAATACAACTGTCACACACACACACACACAATTATGAAAAGGAAGTATAAGTTTTATGTGGCTTATTCTTTGCCAATTCCCTTCCAAAGTTGCACATTCTAAAGTGTTTTTAGTGAATAACTTACAGAAGAAAGTCATCACTTATAGTTCATACAGAGGCAGACGTAACGCACAAAAAGTTCAGATAATGTGGATAGAGGAGAGAAATATGTAGATATCTCAAAGCCAGTTTTTAAGAAATGATATATATCAGTGGAAGCAGAACTATTTTTGTTGAGGTTTTGTATGAATACTTTAGACATATGGTTCTAATTACAATTAGCTTGCACTTAATGGAAACCATCAGCATTATTATACTTGTATTTGCTAAAATATTTAACATTACTGTGGGGAGACTGGAAAGCAGGGCTACTATCCAGTAGGGCTGCCAACCTCCAGGTGGGCCTCGAGTACTGGACTTAGGATTGCACTGTAGATCTTTTAAATTATACTGCTTTTCTCCAATGTAATACAGTATACTGAATAATAATAACAACATTCAATTTATATACTGCCCTTCAGGACAACTTAATGCCCACTCAGAGTGGATTTACAAAGTGTGTTATTATTATCCTCACAACAATCACCCTGTGAGGTAGGTGGGCCTGAGAGAGCTCTGAGAGAACTGTGACTGACCCAAGGTCACCTAGCTGGCTTCAAGTGGAGGAGTGGGGAATCAGACCTGGCTATCCAGATTAGAGTCCTGCCGCTCCTAACCACTGCACCAAACTGAAGACTGACCCCTTCAGTCTTGCTGACTTCACTCTCCTCTCTACTGAAATCTTTGACTGCCCTCCTTGTTTCAGCATACTGAACTTGGTTTAAGCTGCTCCTGTTTTGCTGTGACTTCCCACCATGCAAACCATGACAAGAATATGACTCATCTTGGTCAGGATGTCCTTGGCCCACCTTCATAACAGAAAGTGCTTCATCACCAGGAGGAGCTGAGCAGGTTTTCTGTTCTTACTCTCCTCCTTTATTATTCAGGAATCCTGAATGTTGATAGCTATAAACTGGGAACCCCAAATGGGGCAAAGAGGTGAGGTAAGGGGTGCAGCATCACTACAGCAAACCTCTCACTAATACTAAATTCTTTATAAGATACACAGCATTCAAACTGGGAAGTCATTCCTGCAGGGCCCCTAGCCATAGGTCTTTGCTTATGTGATTATAAATATAAATTTTACATGTCAGTGCATTTACTGTGGGCAAATTGTTTTGCATATATGCACACATCTTCAGCACTTTAATCATTGCCACATTATTTCCTATCCATTAAGTTTATAGCACAATAAAGTTTGACAAATAATGGTGTTTACCCAGTGGTAGCTTTAAGTAAATTAAGAAGAATAAAGGGTTACCACTATTACTAAATGCTAACTCTCTCACATTCTAGTCAGCTTGCAGCCAAGTGTTTCTAACGGAGCTACAAGATCATCATTTGACTGCTTCTGTTCTGTAAACAAAGAGAAAGTAAAAGTCAAAGCCAACGCAAATAGAGCTATCATTGGCTGTGTTTCCTCAATGTAAATCTGGTTCCATTTGAGTCACTCCACAGGCGCTTGGCAGGCATTTCCTTGTCCAGGGCCTCTTCAGAATTTGCCATGGTGCAATTCATTCATTTGCTCATTCTGTCTTAGAAAAGGCTGTTAAACAGCTAGAAGCAAGCTAGTAATCCCTACTCTTCCTTCCACTTTACTACTCCTGTTAATAGCATATTTCTACTAGGAAAGGGGGGAAATGACACATACTGCTTTTCCAAGTCATTATTATCTCCTGTTTCTTCAGTCATTTGCATATATATTTGCATTATTTCAGTATATACATATCAAAGGTTTCCCCAGCAGTACCAAGATGGCTCAGGTCATAATTGTTTTTTTAAAACATCTATTAACCATATAAAACTTAAAACCATAAAAAGAACAGCATAAATCCAGAAAGCAGAAACTCAAATTCTTTTTAAAAAGTAAACATAGAAAAGTTTAGATAGAACTGTCCATTTCAACTCTGAATTCATTCCTTCAGCTGTCATAAGTAATGTAGATCAATAATGTACACGGGCCTGAATCCAGAATCTTACATCTAGGGGTAGGCAAAAAAAAAAGATAGTGATGATGATCTTTACTGGCTGGAAGTCTTACTCCAGCTTTTGGAATGCTCCCCATCAGAGGCAGAGAGAGGGATATAGTGTGAGTCAGAGAGACAGCTTTGCTTTTAAACTTGGGGAGAATCAGACAAAGAACTGGGAGCTAAAAGCACTAAACTTTGAGGAGCTTTGGGAGATTCTCAGATATGGAGACGTTAAGTCTCTAGTGCCATTTCTTTGCAAGAAAACAGCCCTGAAAGTTCTCATCTCAACCAATTAGCTGCAGGGTATTTTTAGTAATTGTCCCAGACAGCAGCAGCAGCAGCAGGAGGAGGAGGAGGAGGAGGAAGAGGTGTGGCAGTGAGAGAGGGAAGGAAGGAAAGGAGGAGTGGGCAGTGAGGAGCAGGACTGACAGCTTGAATGAACATTCTGTATGCTGCTGGTACGCTTGACTATGATTTCAACTTTACAGATTGGCAGCATTTCTGACAGACCTGCTCTGAGCCCCCTTGCATATTCTTCTGAACAATGGCCAAGTTGGAACTTCATTCTCTTCAACTAAAATCACCTAAAGCTTTCCAAAATGACGCAGAAATAAGTCAGCAAGATTCACGTCCAGTTGCACCTTAAAGACCAACTAGATTTTCAGGGTATAAACTTTTGAGAGTCAAAGCTCCCTTCATCACATACAATTATATGTACACTTAATATGTTATTTTAATGTCAGAGAAGGCAATACCAGACTAGCAGTGTCATCCTAAGCAGAGATACAGCCTTCTAAACCCATTGTCTTCAATAGAGTTAGAAAGGTATACCTCTACTTAGGATGGCACTGTAAGCCATCCAATGATTTGTCAATTCATATATAGTCATAAAGTTCCCTGAAAGGGGCATTAGGGGCTTTAAACAAAGGCCCCACATATGGATAGTAGACATGGGCACGAATTGAAATACGAATCAAATTTTGTGACGAATCGGGCCAATTCATGTTTCATGAGATGCATTTTGTGGGTTTCACAAAATTCACAACTTTTTGGGCTGATTTATACGATTCGTGAATGATTCGTGAATGATGCCAGACAGGCTGGCGCCAATCCATTGATTCCCTAGGCAACATAGACCCGGAATGTCTGCAGATCTTTTGTTGCCATTGAAAACGCCAATCTTAGCCCACACAACCTTGATAGGCTGCTCTCCCTGCCAACTAGAGAGCTTCCATTCTACCCTATATAGCAAGGAGCAGGAGGGTTAATCCCCTAGGCAACTGAGGAGATGGGCCTTCTGTAGCCACGGGAACACCAATCTCATCTCTCTAAACTGTGTTAGGTAGGTCTGTTTGCCAACGAGAGACCTCCTGTTCCGCTCTATGTGAGCATTTCTTATATAAGGCACAGTTCTTTGTTTCATGCTTTTAAGTTACAGTAGACAGAGGGAGAGGGGGGACCTGTTGCTGGGATTTGGAGTGAGAGAGTGGAATTGGGAGCTTTTGGCTGGATTTGCTGCTGCTTTAAAAAAGACTGAAAAGAGACTCTTTCTTATATTCAGCTCTTGGCCTTGCTGGAAAGGTCATTGAGTGAGGGTGCCTTCTTTCCTCCACCTCACCCAACTCCAGTCTCAGGGCATTGCCTGGCTCTGGGGCCTAGCTTGACTGAGGCCTACCTTTTTTTTCTTTAATTTTCCTTGCTTATATTCTTATTTAGAGCATTTGTTCTTGCTGGCTTTTTGGGTGAGGGAAGGTGGAGGAGAGCCTGCTGAAGTCTCCCTGCAAGTTTGGCATCTCTGGGTATGAAGGGGGCCATTGAAGTGTCCTGGGTTCTGATGAATCATGAAATGAACAAATTGTTTCATGAAACAGGACAATTTCGTGAACGTTCGTGATTCATGGAATGTGATGAAACACGAAATGCTCGTTTTGTTTTTTCCCATTTCGTGCCCATCTCTAATGGATAGATGAGAGAGGGACGGAGAGAGAGGGAGAGAGCATTGTAACCTACTCTGAGGTTACAACTCCACTGTGATAGGCAACCTACAACTCTGTTGGTCATTGTCTGAAAGGCAGAGAGAGTTCACTTAAAACCATTCCTCCATCATCAGGTCCTGCTTATTTTCAATAATATAATGTGTATGATGTAGCACATTGACTTCACTTCTAAATTGGCCTGTGGGTAGAGAGCTGTAGTCCATTAAGTACAAAAGGAAACTCTTAGCTGAAAAGAACTTTTTAAAAAAATCTGTGAAGTAATTCTAGGGGGAAAAAAACAAAATACAGGACTGCTCTTTCCGGTCTCACCCTTTGGACATTTTTTGTCAAAAGAGCCAGTTTCTGCAGCACTTTTTGTTAGCAAAACATTTGTCCACTCTGAGAACACTTTGCAGAGTTTTGTTTAGGAGATTATGTCACCTTGTTTATCCTCAAAATTGGATGGAGCATTACAGGATGACACCCACAGGGAACACCACCAAATTAAAAGGTCACTTTTCATGGGAAGCCTGTGTTGATGCCCAGGGCTTACATACAAGTTAACACAGGCAAGACCTCATTGTATTGCTTGGCTCTATTTCTCTCTTCTATGGAAATTCTTGGCTTTAATTCTTTAAATATAATTCTCCCCTCCCCTAATATGGACAGACACTTTCAGCTAACAAGAACAGAAAAGCAGGAAATACATGATTAGGCCCTGATTAGGCATGCATACACATAGCAGCCAATGATCCAGACCAGTCTGCTTATAAGAGCAAGAGTAATTCTCTTGTAGGTATATCTCCCTTTCTCTGCTCTTATCTCCTCTCATGCCTCTTCTCACTCTTTTGTTGACTTTAATGCCAGATAAAAACTCATCCCTTCATTCTGGTATTTGACTGATCTTGCATGTCTCTTTTCCTTCTACTCTCCTCTTCTTGTGTAGCTTATCTTGTCCTGATTGCAAACATAAGGGCCAGGGTGCATTGGACTTTTGAAAGTCCTGGTGGGTCGCAGCTTTAGATGGCCACCAGCAGTCAATACCAGGCTGAACCAGGTGGCCACTGCAGTGCCAGCATTGCTGCAAGGGCTGCTTGGCAATAGAGCCAATGGGGCAGAGCAAGGCAAAGGCTACTAGGGTTTGAAGATAGACTTCCCACTTGCCCCAGATCTGCAAGACTTGCCACCAGGAAGCACCCCCAGTGCTAATCATGTCTCCTCTCTTTGAAAGGTGGAAAAGCTGGAAAAAGAAGAAAGGAGATGGTAAAAAAAAAGAAACAAATTAATACAGCAAGGGAAAAGAAAAAAAAGAGGACCAAGTCCACACAGACATGAGGCTAAGAGATTCTTGATTGCATCTTACCCTGACTCGTTTATGCTTTTTCTCATGATCATAGATTTCATCTCACATACAGTAATGGTTCTGTTTTTGCTGATCTTTACCTAGTTTTACCCAATCATTTTCCCTGGTTTTTTTAATAAACAAAAAACAAGTACATGAGGTCACTTCATTCCTGATAGTTCTTATTTAGCATTTTCTTTTGTCCTGGCACATGAAATTTCATAAACTTTCCCCCACTTTCACTTTGTTAGGACTTAGTCACTCGCTCATCCAAGACAGACTCAGCTTTTTCTTTTTACTTTCCCATATTTATCCCATTTTTATTCCACCTACCTTACTGACCTTCAAGTGCCAGACCAAACATTGCATTTTACATCGCTATTTTTTTCAGAGGTTCCATCTTTTTAAGCTATTTTATGGTCTGCTTCTAGCATGAGGATTGTTTTTTGTATGTCATTTCAGCCTGCTAATTGTTGTTTTATCTCTGTTTTTATGCCCCAACTTGTTTTAGTATGCCTTTTATTATTGATACTGCTTATGTTGTTATTTTTATTATTTTATCATATTGTTTGTGAGACACCTTGAACCCATCTCTGGAAAGACAACATATACATTTTCAAAATAAATAAATTGAATAGTGTTCACAGCGTCCCTGGATCATCAAGGCACTGGCAGACTGCTTCTAAGATGCTCTCTTGTTCATAGCTGATAGGCCTTTTTTAGAGCCATTTCACACATTTAACAGGGTAACTTGCCGATATCTTTTCTTGTCCAACATAACAGAATAACAATGACTCAGGAAACTTTAAAAAGTTTGAAGTTTATTTCATGTTTTTTTTAAATAAAATTATTTACCATATTTACTATATTTATGAGAGCCCCATGGTGCAGAGTGGTAAGCTGCAGTACTGCAGCCCAAGCTGTGCTCACAACCTGAGTTTGATCCTGGTGGAAGCCAGGTTCAGGTAGCCAGCTCAAGGATGGCTCAGCCTTCCATCCTTCCAAGGTCGGTAAAATGAGTGCCCAGTTTCCTAGGGGTAAAGTGTAGATGACTGGGGAAGGCAATGGCAAACTACCCCGAAAAAGTCTGCCAAGAAAATGTCGTGATGCGACATCCCCCTACGGGTCAGTAATGACTCAGTGCTTGCACAGGGGACTACCTTTACCTTTTTTTACTATATTTGTAGGCCACCTTTCTTGTTGTAACTCAAAGCAGATACAGAAAATAAATCAATCATGCACCATAAGACAATCAATGAACAATGCAATAAGACTAGGACTACAGAATTGGAAAACAATGAATGAAGGCATCAAACTGTTAAAAGCAAGGTATGCTATAAACAATGCAGAAAGTAAAATTACAAAAGCAGAAGGTAGAAGACAGTGCAGTAAAAGCAAGATGATACCTAGAATAATCATTGCAGTAGACTACAATCCTATCCCATTATAAAGGCACCCTCCTGAACTGTTTCATTCTACTACAGTTCTGATCCCACTATGCCCTCCTGAGTATTTGTTTTGCACATTCTGCAACTCTACTCTCCAGGCACCTGGAGAATAATAAAACCCAAATGAAGTTTTCAATTATACTCTGTTTGCACAAGTGTGGGGAGAGGAGCAAATAGAACCACAGCAACTACACAGGTTTATCATGGCATCCCATGACTGCCCTTAAAATAAAGAGTTTCTGCCCCAAGGTGAGTTCCTACATCAATATAAAGAAATCCGGTATAATTGTCAAAGACTGTCAGCTGAAGTTGATTTACTTCTGTGCATCCTTCCTGAATGTCATCATCACCAGAAATGGACCAAAACACATTAAAAAGTCCTACCAAGAATTTTCGTCGTCATCAGTTATTGCAGTTTGACAGGCCCAGCCTTTAATGTCTGTCTGCTGTGCGAATACACAAAACATTTTTTTTGAAATTAATTGTATTCTTAGGCTTAGAAATGCCTTCCAAGTACATTAATTATCGGTTTCAAATTGCTAGGTCAGCGTTAAGGTTAGAAAGGAAAGTGCCTTCAGTCCTATGAAGTGTGAAGTCATCTAAGCTCATAAATAATCTATTACATGTCAGGTGACCAGGGACATTGGCTCTCGGACATACTAAATTTAAGCATATTTGTGGTTCCTGTGATGCCAAGAAGGCCAGAAGCCATGCAATTCACAGTCTCCCAATTGCAGGGAAGTAATTTTGTGCTTGCCACCCGAGATAGTTGCTTTTGGAAGCTTCCCTATATTTTTCTTCTCTTTGAACTAAGCACATTTCCCCCAATGCATCTCAAGCTGACTTTTTAAGAAGGGGAGAACTGAGACATGGAATTATGCAGACAGCTCTTGATTAAGGGTTTATGCAGTTGCTGAAAGGAACACATTCACCAAGGTTCAGCTGCAAGAAGCAAGGAGGCAAAAAAACTGTGGGGAGACATCAGTTTAGTATTAGGGAAAGATCAAGTGAGGTTGCACTCTTTACAAGCCTACGGTAAGAGGCGAGCCCAAGCAGCAAACCGACAGCTACTAGTGGACTGGTCCCTG
Source organism: Eublepharis macularius (assembly GCF_028583425.1). NCBI lineage: Eukaryota > Metazoa > Chordata > Lepidosauria > Squamata > Eublepharidae > Eublepharis > Eublepharis macularius. The sequence goes on along the minus strand of NC_072795.1, from coordinate 44,925,581 downwards.
GTTGCAGAATGACAATTTCTTCGACACACACATGGGGAGGGGACGACAAAATCTAATCAGACAGTTGAAAAATCTTGCAGAAAGTTCTGGTGTGTGTTTCTGTTTTGAAAAAAAATCTGAAGTGGCAGTGAAGAGTTTCATGAGTGTCTCTCAGCAACTTCCAAATCTGATTTGCTCACCCTACAGTTAGAAAGCAATGCATTGAGATCATCTGAAAGTACAGCAGAGCATATTATCTCTAGCTCACCTAACATCACTGCTAATAACCACAACATGGAAAATTATCTAGCATTCACGTGGCTGTTACATATGCTCACCATTATTGTATTGACATTTTTGTCAGCCTTTCTTTTGCATGCTTTCGTTGTCTCCCTCAATGCTGAAATTTAGAGGACTCTTGTCGGTCCCGTTTTGTAGAGTCCTACTCTTTTTTTTGTGCTTACATTAACAATGCAAGGTGTAAACTGTTTAGGCCACACTGAACTGCTGCTGGGAAAGGCAGCTGTAGAAATGTGGCCTGGTGCAACTGAGCAGGATACTTGTAGGGAGAAGGGAAGAGCTGAGCCCCGCAGCTGCATCCTCCTGGTTCTCAGCTGGAGATGGGGGCAGGGCCTCCAGCTCCCTCAGGCCTCAGAGGTGGAGGGAAGGGGTTGTGCTCATCCGGTTTCTCCTCCTCCTCCTATTGGAGTGGTCCCTGCTTGTCCCTTCTGGTCCCCCCTCTGTGCCAGCTCTTGGACTGAAGCAGTCTTAACTATCTCCTCCTCAGCCTGGAACTGCAAGAGGCACTCGCAGCCTTTACTTGCTCCACCCACTATTGTTTTGGCCAATCAGTCCCTGGAGGCTTCCTCCAGCTTCCTCCAGTTGGGACCCCACCCCGCACCTGTCACCTCCTCTCTGCTAATTAGTACCCTGGCCACATCTCTGCCCCTGGGCTACCTTGTTGCACTCCATCTGCTGTAGTATAATGGCTAAGTGATTGGGCTCTGAGTCAGTGCTCTGCTGGTCTGAATCTCACTGGGGTCGAGAGGAGAGGGTAAACCACTCCTCTCGGCACCAGCTGTATTGTGTTGATAACAACACTAACTTTGTTCATTGCTCTGAGTGGGGCACTAATCTGTCTAGAAGAGTGGAAGCCTAAAAACAGAAGCCTTAAGTAACAGTGAAGAGTATAAGAATTGAAGTATGTGCATGTGCTGAACTTTACCTCAGTGAACTAGATATATATTTGTTGAATTTTACCTCAAAAAGTTTCAACTCCTAACTTCATCTAACCCCCCTCTAATGTAAATAAACTAACTAGTTATTTTTGAAGTTTTAAAAACTTCTGGTGCTATTTCTGTGGTTTAAGGATGAGGGAACGTCATATCTGCACATTCCTACCACCCAGTATGGGCCACAGGGGCATGATTGAGGTTTCCAGCCAGATGACCTACTTCCTTGCAGGTTTGACATTAGAGTAGCTTTTCTAAAATGTCCCCACCGCTACATACAAAATACCTAGTTGCCTGAAAAGCAAGAATATGAATGGAGGCCATCAGAATGCCTTCAAGAAAAACAAAATGATCACAGAGAAGACAATCAAACCACTTCACCACCACAAGGAGACCCACTGGAGTTAATACTAGTTGTAACTTTATTTTGGACTGATGGTCCCTAGTTTGCTGCTCTGGAAGAACATCCATGACCAATTAAGGGGGGAAAACCCATTGGAGATCTTCCTTGACCCCTTCTTGCATTCAGGCCTGTGTAATGTTATTGGCATGAGGCGAGCTAAGAGGTAGAGAGCATATGCTTTGCTTGAAGGTTCAGTCCCTGAACCTTCCAGTTAATGGAGGCAGTAGATATTGGGAAGGCTTGCCTTTGCTTGAAATATGGAAAGTGATCACCTGTCAGAGGAGATGGTACTGGACCAGATGAACCGACGGTCTGATTCTGTATTTGACTCAGCGTGTGCCAGTTCCATTAATCAAGTTCATTGGGTTTGGACAATGTTGCCCATTGCAGCATTTTTTTCAGTGGCTGCTCTAATGCTCTGGAATGGGCTACCAAGGAAAGGGAGGAATATTCCATCCTTGTCTGTGTTCTGAAGGGTTTGCTGGGCAGTTTTATTCAGATGAGCCTTTTGCTGTGGTAGCTGGAAGGAGTTCTTATCTTGCAGTTGCTGCTTAGTCAATTTGTTGCTGCAGTTAAATTTGGACTGAGAGCTTCTTGCATTCCCATTCATAGCCTGAGCCACTATGCAATGTGATTTTGATAACCCAGTGTAAAACGTGAGTTGGTACAGGCTCCTAAGAGTGAGAGATGAGTGTTTGCATCCACCCAGACATCTGGCCATCTTGCCAAAACAGCCACCAGGTCAACATTCCTGAGAAGTGGCCTTATTATAAGCTGTTTACAATAAATTTTTATCCCACTTGCCCTTCAAAAAGCTCAAGACAGCATTCTTGATTCTTCCTTCCCCATTGTATCTTCTTTAAAATCCTGTGAGATAGCTTATAGGAATCACCATTGCAGGGGGGGGGGGCAACAGGATCAAATCTACAACAGTGTTTAATGAGAGACAGTGTACATAAAAGATTTTAAGAACAATCTTATTTTAATAATATGCATCTTTTTCAATTTATGTTGGCTTACAGAAGACTATGCATCATAGGACCACTGAAAAGTCAGTTGCAACATGTATAATCTATCTGTTCCTGTTGTGGTTCCCCCCTTTGGTATTTTATTGCCAAGGCAGAAGCCATGAGGTTCTAATTACAGCAAGATGCTATCCATGCAGCTCAGTAATAAATCAGTATAACCAACAGCTTTGGCAAACTCTTTAGCCTACAACAATCCTTAACATTCTGCAGAACCAAGCATGGGTCATCCACTTAACTGAACTCAGTTCAACTTTCCAAACTTGCCCATCCTCTTTCCTAGCAGCAAATAAAGAGAGCAACACGTGTTGTGTTTTAAAAATATATTGAGTCTACAGTTAGCCTTGGTGCTCATTAAAAGAAACCTAACAACTAGATTTGAGAATTGTGAAAGCATTCAGTGTACCATGAGTGAATTGCTTGTCTCTTGGTCCACAGTAGCTCTCATAGAATGACCCTTTCAGAAAATTCAGAGAGCCCCTCATTATAGAGAGTCTAGCACAGGACTGTCATTTATGGTATGAGGCATTCCCGGTTAAAACCATGAAAATTCTGCTCCTTATGATTTGCCCGATCAGTATGACATTAGGTACAGAGGCTCTCTCCAGCGAGGATACAAGCTGTCCTAGTTTTCAAGAAATTGGGTTAAAATGGCTGAGCTAGAGTAGATTAAAAAGTGGAGGCAGAGACATTTTCTAGAGTTTTTATTTTGTGGTTGTGGTTGAATGGGGAAACGTCTCTCTGGAGGTGTAGCTGTTTTGAACTTAAAGAGTGCTGCCTTTTCATTTTGTTTGTGAAAAGCCATCGTGTGCTTTCCAATTCCTGTGGTATTCAACAGAGACAGAGAAGGCAGTGGGCCTGTGAACTTAAGAAATAATGAATTATGTTTTATTTTACATTGCTCTCTTTAATTGCCACTACAAGCATGTTCAGTTTGTTGCAAAACATCGTTCTGGATCTAAGCCCTAGAAACTACTCCATCCTATTGATCAGAAAGTTGTTCACTGAATTTCCTTGAGTTGCAAACTTAAAAATCCTTTATCATGGAAGTCCCATGGTCTTATAGTTTCGTAGTAGACTGGTATTGTTTAGAGGTGCCTGAATTTTAGCAGTTAAAAGGTTTGTTGTTGTTGTTGTTATTTATATCCCACCGTCCCCGCAAGAGGGCTCAGGGCGGGTTACAACAGAAGATAAAATATACAAGATAAAATCACAATAAATTAACACAGCTTTCTAATAAAACACCTGCTCACTGTATAAAAACCTCCGTCAGATGTTATATGGACAGAGGTAGAGGTGTGGCTTAACCATGCGTGGTCACTCATATATGGGGGATACAGACATAGAGACATAGAAGAGACCAGGAGAGAGGCTCATTTGGTGGAAACCCTGATGGCCTCAACCATATGCCTGGCGGAACATTTCCATCTTATAGGCCCGCCAGAAGGAGACAAAATCTTGGTGGGCCCAGGTGTCCTCAGACAGAGAGTTCCACCAGGTCGGGGCCAGGAACGAAAATGCCCTGGCCCTGGTTGAGGCTAATCGAGCCTCCCTGGGGCCAGGGACCACAAGAAGGTGCTTACCGGCTGATCTCAGCACCCTATGGGGAGTATATGGGAAGAGACAGTCCTTCATGTATGCTGCTCCCAGTCCATTTAGGGCTTTATAGGTTAATACCAAAACCTTGAACCTGATCCGGAACTCCATGGGAAGCCAGTGTAGCTGCTGCAGAACTGGAGTTACATGTGTCCTGAAAGGCACACCCATCAGGACACGGGCAGCAGCATTCTGGACCCACTGTAATTTCTGGGTCAGATTCAAGGGAAGCCCTGCGTAGAGCGAGTTACAGTAATCCAATCTGGAGATGACCGTTGCATGGATCACTTTTCCAGGTCATGGGTTGAGAGATAGGGAGCAAGCTGCCTGGCCTGCCAAAGATGGAAAAAAGCAGACCGGGCAACTGCCGCAACCTGGTCCTCCATTGATAAAGAGGAGTCCAGCATCATGCCAAGACTTCTGACTGGCGAAACGGGCACAAGTGGTGCACCATCAAAGGCTGGAAGCTGGATCCCCACCTCCAACGTCCCATGACCTAAGTACAGGACCTCCATCTTCATGGGATTTAACTTCAGTCTGCTCTGCTTCACCCAACCAGACACGGCATCCAAAGCTCTAATCAGGGCTTCTGGAGCTGAGCCAGGCCATCTGTCCAACAACAGATACAACTGGATGTCATCGGCGTACTGGTGGCAACCCAGTCCAAAACTCCATGCCAGCTGGGCGAGGGGGCGCATATACGGATTGAACAACAATGGGGAGAGAATCGCCCCTTGGGGGACGCCGCATACCAATGGTTGGCGTGCAGACACCCTCTCCCTTAGCACCACCCTCTGTCCCCAACCGTGGAGAAAAGAGACAAGCCATTTTAAGGTAGTCCCTCGTATCCCCACATTGGCAAAGCAGTGGGTCAACAATACATAGTCAACCGTGTTGAACGCTGCTGAAAGATCCAATAACACCAGCAGCGCTGACCTGCCTCGATCCAGATGTCTATGGAGACCATCTGTGAGGGCGACCAACACTGTCTCAGTTCCATGGCCTAGGCGGAAGCCAGACTGGAATGGGTCCAGGACTGATGCATCTTCCAAGAAAGCCTGCAGCTGCTCCACCACCGCCCGTTCAATCACTTTACCCAGAAACAGGAGGTTCGAGACTGGGAGGTAACTGGACAGGTCGGTAGGGTCCAAAGTTGTTTTTTTCAGGAGACGCTTCACCACAGCTTCCTTTAATGCCCCAGGAAAAACCCCAGAGCTCAAAGATAAGTTGATAATGGCCTCCAGTGAAGCCCTCAGCCCATCCAAGCTGTCCTTCACCAGCCATGAAGGGCAAGGGTCCATGGGGCACGTAGTGGGCCTCACCCGCTGCAGGATCCTGTCAACATCCTCCTGGGAGACCAGACTGAAGTGATCTAAGATCGGCCCAGAGGACAGCCAAGGGGTCTCCAGTTCCCTTACTGTATCAACTGTGGCAGGCAGGTCGCAGCGGAGAGACTTTATCGGCCAAAAAGCTCCCAAAAGCCTCACAGTTAATAACCGAATTATCAATTTGGCGGTCTCCCTCTGAGAGGGAGACCAGGGACCAAACTACTTGTAACAATTTTGCAGGGCATGAGCGTGCAGACACTATGGAGGTGGCATGGTAATCCTTCTTTGCCACCTTCACAGCCACCTCATAGGCTTTCATAAACAGTCTATAAGATGATCTTGCTTCTCCGTCACAGCTTTGCTGCCACCCTCGCTCAAGCCGTCTCAGCTGCTTAAGCTGTTATGATATTTTAATTGTACAATCTTGTTGTAAGCCGCCCTGAGCTGCTTGCAGGAAGGGTGGGGCATAAGCTGAATAAAATAATAAAAAAGAAAAGAAAAACATAAAAAAGAATTACTTGTAGATAAACTTTAGACCTTGATTCAAGACCGATCTAGCACTAGTCACTTTAGACGTGTTTGTAATATCAAAGGTTCTTTACTCCTTTATAAGTATAGAACAGGCATCTTTGACAGCCTGGCAACAGTAGTGTTGCCAACTGCCTGAAGAAAAAATATCCTGTCCATTTAGTAGAGGTTTAAGGAGTTGTTGTTTAGCAGGTGATGTTATTTAACTCCCTGCCATGAAAAGCAGGGAGCTCGGCTGCTCATTTCTACACTTTAAGCCTCTATTAATGGAGCAAGACATTTTTCTTCTGGCCTATTGGCAACCCTATTGAACAGTGAGAAAAGTCTGTCTAAGATGTCCTCAGCCTTCTAGTTCAAAGTGGAAGTACTAGCAGTTCTTAAGTTTTAAAAGATTTTTAGACCCTTGGCTGGATACCCAAAGGATGGCCCACCTGGAAATGGAGGAATCTGTTGCTGAGGGAGGCAATTCTGAAATCTCATTCCACCTGCCTAAATCCCACTCTCCAGGATTCCACCCAGTTGTTGAGCAGGTTGATTTCCTGTCTCCTTTCACCCTGGGAGACACGGTCTACTCTCAACATTCCATTTTCCACAGATCGGATCTAGTCCTTATCAGACCACTTATTTGGGATTTTGTTTTCTTACAGTTAATTTACAAAACCATATTTTGAACCAGCGTGGTGATTAGAAAGTTAGACTAGGGTCTGGGAGACCCAGGTTCAAATCCCCATTGTGCCATGGAAGCTTGCTAGGTGACCTTGAATCAGTCACAAGGCCTTCCTCACAGGGTTGTTGTGAGGATAAAATGGAAGCAAGGAGAATGATGGAAGCCACTTTGGGCCCTCATTGGGGAGAAAGATGGGGTATAAATGAAATAAATAAAATAAAATAAAATAAAATAAAAAAATAAAAAAAAATAAAAACATTTCCCTCCAAACCTAGAAAATCTCCTGAGCCTGTAGATACCCTTTGTTGTCTGTGGGTGCCCCAGTTTTGCTGCTTCCATGATCGGAGCAGCCACTTTATTTTATTTATACCCCCACTTTTCTCTCCAATGTGGACTGATGGAAGGTGGTTTTTATCATTCTTTTATCCCTCATTCTGTCTTCACAACAACTCTGTGAAGTAAGTTAGGTTGAGAGTGTGTGACTGACTCAAGGTCACCCAGCAAGTTTCCATGGCAAAGTGAAATTTGAACCAGTTTATCCTAGATCCTAGTCCAGCACTTGAACCACTACACCATGCTGGCTGTCTTTACTATTAGAAGAATGATCAAGATATGACAGTATAAGAAACTGTAACTTTACTACTTATCCTGTGTGTAAATTTAACTTAATACAATTCCTATGTGGGGTCTTTTGTGGGGAGGGCATGGATGAATCTGCAGTTTAACCATTTGCATTGAATTTAACTCTTCATTTAATTGGGGGGGATGTATCCCTAGATTTACATCACTGTTGTGAAATTAGAGGAATTGAATAGAATCTGGTCTCCATTCTTTCTAATCAAAACTGGCATTTAGTTGTGTAAAGCAGTTGTAAGGCTTTCTTTTCTGCCTAAAGGCTACATGAGGAGCCTTCTAGGCTTGAGTTAAGCCTCTTGTTGAAAATGTTCATTCAGTAGCTCAGTGTGGGTGGGACACGACTCATGGTATAATCACAGGAAAGTAGGGAGAATAAATAAACAGGGGTGTGGGTAAGGGGAAAAGACATGAGAAAAGTGATTGTGCAACTAGATTATCCATCCAAACTGACATAGCAGGAAGACAAACAGTCTTGTGGCTAAAGGTCTAGGAAGGAAAAGGTCAGGATTGTTCTTCTAAATCTATCCTAGATTCTCTAGTGTGACATGGAGTGATTCTCTGTTCCTCAGGCCAGGCTCATCTTTTCTGTTTGCTGTTGTGTGTATTTCTTTTCTTACAGAAGATGGTAATCTCACTGCTGTTATATTGGAAGTGCACATCTGCACATACTCGATTATTGTGAGGTTAGTGGGCTGCTTCTGGAGAGGTACTGCTTTCCCTCATTTCCCTAGTCCTCTCTGTTGAGAACTGCACGTTTGTAGATAATACTCATGCATGCTGCTTCTTCACTGAGTTACAAGAAATGAACATTGCACATAACAACAGCTGCCATGTCTGGCTTATGCAGTTGCCATCCAAACCCATTACTGAAAGGCTGGAGCTGAGAAATAATGAAAAGGGCATAATTGTTGACATGTTGGGAAAAGGGCCTACACAAAGCAACCCATAGTCTGCTTATTCATTAAATGCCTGCCTAGCCAGGCTTATGTGCAAATCCAGGAAAATGAAAAAGAAAACTAAAACTGGATGATATCATTACAGATCTGACCCACTGGAATCACCAAGCTCTTAGGAGCTTTTATCTCCTTGAATAAGGTAACCGGAAAGACATTGTGTGTGAAAACTAATGAGTAAAAAGGAGGGGGAGGTTAAATTTAGTTTGATATTATTACTGGAATCATGCTGTTATTTCAGGGCTGTGATTCCTAAACTGAAGACAGATGCCTGCGTTCCAGATTCTTTCCATATCAAGCAGACTGGAGCAAAGCACTCTGGCACTTGGTAGAGCCAGAAAGTTGGATTTTACTCACCTTGAAGTGGTGTCAAGAGACAACCGGTTATTTGGCTGAAAAAAATTTTATTGGCTGCAATTTTTTATTTTTTGTTGTGTTTGGTTGTAAAAATCTAGTTAAATTGTTTTGTCTATTGAAAGGTTTTAATTTAAAGAAACTTCTTAATTTACATTTGTGTTACAAGTTTGCCTCCTAAATTAACCCCATAGAACCCATACAGAGAAGAGGTTATACTTAGCTTCCAAGATCTGATGAGATCAGGCTATACCATGCCACCTTCTCTCCATATTTATGTTATACTAGAACAAAAATAGTATTTGAGTGAGAAAATGAGTTTGAGTGGTCCATTATAGTTTTCTGGGGTTCTTTTATTTTCAAGTGTGATGATCTTCACCTAACAGATGCCATCAGCTGAAGATATCACTCCCATTAAAGCAAAGTGTCTTGAACAACAGTGGTTCTGAAACTAAACATTTCTTGGGAAATGGAGCTAAGAACCCTTTCAGTGGGCATCCATCCTTCAAGAAAAGGGAGTGTATAAGTGCATGTTGCTGTTAGATGGGATGATAACAATAAACTGGCATCTTCGCCTTTGGTGATTGTGGATACTGTCAAAACAAGCAACATTTCCAACCTGCTCCTGCTTTTAACTAATTGCAAAAGTCAGTGAGTCAGTTCAGAGAAGAGTGAAGAGGATATTTTGACAGATGGCAACTGTATTTTGTGAAATAGTGACATAGCACTGACTTTTGTTAAAGAGACAAAAATGCCAACTGGCATGAACTGAAACCTTCCATCGCTCCAAAAAAGCACAGAAAGCAAGCAAACGCCTACGTGGCATGTACAATAAATGAAAAGCGCCACATTCATAGGGAGGCCTTGCTCATTCTCCAACAGTTTTGAAGCTTCGCTAAGAGCACCAGAAAAATGCATAATCATTATGGAGAGCAGCATTTCTGTATAAGGGGAGCTTGTTCTCTGCATGCTGAGGAAGATGGCATACCCTTGCAAAATCTCTGTCAAAGATTCTCTCTACTTGAGATGTCTGTGTGTTTGTCATATGCCGGGAGACACAATGTTAGCCAGGAAGTGTAGTTTTAAACCACAGAGCTGGTGGAGATTGCTCTAGAGGGGACGGATTCTTTCAAAGCCCTCTACTGCCTCTGGTGTGCCAGACTGCCTCCCCTTCTGGAGCCTTTGCCCTGCTGAAGCTCAGTTAATTTAAAGTTTTAAGCAGTGTGGGCAGCAGGACAAAGCATCCGGAAGGGGAGAGAGTTTGACATGCCAGAGGCGGAGGAGGGCTGTGAGAAAATCCATCCCCTCCAGAGCAATCTCCGCTGGCTCTGTGTTTTAAAAGTATGCTTCCCGGCTAACATTGTGTCTCCTAGCTCTTGACAAACATGCACCCAGGCATCGTGCAGAGAGAGAGATAGAGACCATCTAACATTGGCATGAAAGGTGGTTTTTTGTCCCTGCCACAACCGTGCCTTGAAGTGTAGTGCTTTAGGTGGTTGTTGTGGGTTTTCCGGGCTGTATTGCCGTGGTCTTGGCATTGTAGTTCCTGACGTTCCTGACGTCAGGAACTACAATGCCAGGACCACGGCAATACAGCCCGGAAAACCCACAACAACCATCGTTCTCCAGCCGTGAAAGCCTTCGACAATGTAGTGCTTTACTTCTTCCTCTGGGAATAAATGGCAGCCAGTCATTTTTAGGGGAGAAAGCAGAAGGGTACAGTCTGGGATACCACTGGGTGGGATTTAAGGGGCTTCTTGCCCCCCGCCATGGGCCTAGTTATTAAGATTCAAGCCTGTTCCCATTTGGCATAATTTGACCTGACTTTCTGTTTCATAATGTGTGACAAATTTGCTCAATCAGAATGAAACCACAGCTGTCTTTTTGGTAAAGGGAACCTGAAAAGCATTTCACACTTGACATATATGTGTATAACCCCTGTGAAAGGGGGGAAATGTATTTGCTTACCTTTATGTCTTATATTATTGGCATTCCACTAGTGGGAGATAAACAGGCATAAACGTTAAATGTTATTTAAAAGTAAGGTTTTACTTGAATACAGTTCCAGAAGGATAAAAGAAATCTGACCATCATCAAGTCACTGTACTATCTAGAAGGGAAAAAGAAGTTTTCATGCGTGCAAAGTTAATACTGCAAATGTCTTTACTGTGTATGGCTGCACTGAAATTAACGGGGCTCTAGCTGCACATGTATTTCCAGAAGAGGCTCTTAAGTCTAATAAATTCATTGCTAATCATCAATATTTCATGATGCAGAAAATGATCTCTGATGCCTTTTTAAGAGAAATTTAAAGAAGCTGAAGAATGTTGTGCTCTTGTTAAAATTTGTACACTTCAACCAAGTGCATTGGAAGGGAAATTCCTTATAGCAGAACAAACCAAAATTGAAATGCAGCAGTCCACCAAGTCACTGTGTGTGCAGAAAAGATCACATAGTGGTGCTTGAGTGAAGTTGGCAATACAATTTTGTTGTTGCTTAATTCTGTTGGCCTCTACAGAAAGTGTGCTAACATCTGGGACAGAGCATGTTCCATAGTGAGTTGTGACTCCCTTCTCAAAAAACTGCATTCCAAATTACTGCCCCCTTTCCTACATAAGGGTGCTTTGCTTTGCTTGCAGAATCTTTTATATAATACCAACCCACACCTGTATGCCTTCTCTTGTACTGCTGTGTCAGCATGCATAGGTACTGACTCCCATATTAGCCAAAGAATGCCCAGTCAAGTTGCTCAGCAAATACAGATGGTGCAGATTATGTAGCACTCATAAAACCACCATCTGTATCCCACCAAGATGTAATTAATCATTGTGAAATATAAAACACCAACAGGTCCCAATGCAATCAAACTCATAACATCACAGTTGATACAGTGGTATGAAGAATGCAGTACAATGTCCTTTAGACAGCTCCACTGTGAAACAAAATGCCCTCAGTGATTAACTGTTTCTGTAGCACAAGCCTAGTGATAAGACATGAAGTGTCCCTTTGTTTACAATATACTTTTAAGCAAGGTGCGATAAATGATTTTAAATCATTCAATGACAATGGAACACTTCAATTTGTCGAATCATTCTGTAAGACTAACTGTAACCTGCAATTTGATGGGTGGGGCAGGGAGCGTTTCAGACCCTTCTTCATCTCCACTTACTCCCAGCCCAACTCACACATCCACTCTCCAAGCAGAGAAGTGGAACTGACCTTTGTTCTGTCTGCTGCAACCAGGATGATAAGGAGGTGTTGGAGGAGTGTTCTTCTCCCTCCGTTTTCCTCTTAAGAATTATTAAAGCCATCGCCGTGGACAGAACAAGGGACAAAACACACGCACACAGATTCATGTGATATTTAGAAATCTACTCTGAGCTTTCTGGAATAGGAGCGATAGCAATGTCTGAGAGAAAGGCAGTTTACATCATTATGACCAGTGCAGATTCACCATCTGCTTGGGTAAAGAGAGGTTTCACTTCCCAAGGCCAAATGCCTGTAGTTCTGCCTGGCACACTTCTGAGGCTAGTCCCTCTCAGCCACTGCAGAGCCTTTAAAGAACAGCAGAAAGGGGAGTAGAGAGAAGACATACTACAATGTTGCATAGTGCATTAGTGACAGGCGCTGCCTTAAAAAAAATTGCTGGCTTCAGTTCTGACACTTGCTACCATTTGCACAGTTCTTTGTCCTTGAAGGGAGTCATCCCCTGCACACTCCTAGGTTTGGGTGCTGAGAGCTTTCTGACTCACTGGGAAACACTGGCTTTGCAGGAAACACAGAGGGCTGCCTCCACCACAGACAAGGGTGCCACATGAGCAGAACAAGGATAAGGCTCTGAGAGTCTCTCTACACAAGACATCTTACACGGGGACACTCAAGTGAAAGATCTCATACTTGTTCTCCCACTATGGATACACATGCACTGCTTGGAGTCAGAGTACACTTGAATATAAGACCACATGGAAAATAAGTCACATGAGCATCTCCATGTAAGACGTCTTGTGTAGACAGACTCTCAGCCACTGTATCTATTACACCTTTTCTCCCTGCTTTAGAGGCCTCTTGTCACAGAGGAAGGTGGCATATAAATACTTGAAATAAATGATAGTGGGCTAGATCCTATCCGTGCCATACCACACTGGCAAAGGCTTGAAGCCTTTCTCCGAACTATGGAGCCTTCCTCCAACTTAAGTGGCTCTTCCATTGGAGGAAGAGCTACTAAAGGTGGGTGAAGGCTTATTACATTGGAGGAAGACTCCTTGGGGGTGGTTGGATCTACCTCAATATAACAGTATCTAGAATAGCTCCAACCCAAGTTTTATATGTGTCTTAGGCTTCCCATCTTGCTTCCAGACCTAACACCAAGAAGGCCTTCAAAAAATTCAAGTGGGTCTTACCAAACATAATTGTTTTGCACTAACATTGTTCTAATAAAAGCAACATTTGCCTTGAACAATGTGGCTCTGCATTTACTTGGGTCTGTACTGTAGCAATATTGTGTGTGTAAAATGACATCAAATCACAGCCAACTTCTGCTGGGGTTTTTAAGGCTAGAGATGAACTGAGGTGGTTTGCCTTTGTCTGCCCTTGCATAGTAACCCTGATCTGCCTTGGTGGTCTCCCATCCAAGTACTAACTAGAACTGACCCTACTTAGCTTTTGAGATCTGACGTATCAGGCTAGCCTGAGCTATCAAGGTCAGAGTGGCACAATATTATGGAACCATTAATCAGCCTCCAGGCTCCAAGAAGGTTGTTTTATATGCCTCCCCATTCTCTCCCTAGACAGAAGCTCTGTTTGCCATGGGGAAGGACTTTATCTCTTGAACCCTGTTCCTGAGATTTTTAAGCAGCAGCTAAGGTCATTATGTATGTCAGGTAACTCCAGTACTTGAAAATCAAAACTGTTCCTGTCTGCTTTCTGAGTTGTTTCTTGGTCACATTTGAGTGTGTCAAAATGTTGGAAGAATATTACAGAATGTTTGAAGCTTGCTTTTGCATGCATGAGTAGCTTCATCAAGCAAAAGCATAAAAACCCCTACAGATCATGACAGTATCTTTAAACATTGTTCAGTGTTCTAAAGATCCGGCATCTTTTTGTTGGCTGGCTTTTTAATACAATCTGTTACAGCTGTCTCACAATTCCACATGACTCCCCCCTCTTCCCATGACATTTAGAATTTGCATTTTTTCATTTTAAAAAGGGGGGAATGTTCCCATTCTTTTAGATCCAAGAGTACAAGATTTCAAAATCAAAAATACTTACAATATTGATCGATAAACTATTGAGTGGCAGTGAAATTTGCCATTTTGACAAACACAGATTGTCCTCTCTTCCCAGGCCTGAATGTTGGATAAAGATTTATTAGAATGCAAGTCCTTTGAGCATATAAATTTCCCAGTATCCTTAGGCCATCAGTTTGCATGAACAATTTGTCGAAAGATATAAGCTATCTAACAGCTATCTCTAACAGGTCTACCATCTTAGCCAGTAATGGTGGCCATCTGTAATGCTAGAAATAAATGTAAACAGTAGTAGGATGTGTCAAAGACAAGTATTTTTTTCCTTCCATCTCATGGCATTAAACTGGTATTGTCTGCCTCCATTTTGATAAGCAGAGAGAAGGAAGGTCATTGTGCTGCCTGGCAGCAACCATCCTTACACCATTGCATGGCTTTGAGCACTATTCTGTACCTCAGCTTAGACAGAGAGGGTGAACCCTGCACACTTGCATGGGGCATGGCCTTTCCTGACCTGTCCATACTAGACCTGAAGTGGATGCAGATGGTAATCATGACTAGGCACGATCCGCATTACGAACGTAAAAAAACCACGAAAATGGCGATCGCACGATCGTGACCCGGTGGATCGTGATCATCCACGGCCAACGATCCAGCGGTCGGGAGAGGCCTGGATGGTGGCGTTCAGGTTCGATTCGGGGATCCAGACACTCAGGCGCCAGCAATCTATTCCCCTGGCAACGGAGCCAGGAGAATGCCTGAGCTCTGTTTGCCCTCCTTCTGTCACCCTGGAAACCCAAATGGAAGCCCAGCTTTCCTTGATCAGCAGGGCTTCCTTCCAACCATGAAGCAGCAAAGCAGTCACAAGTTGGGAGAAGACACCCAGGGGAGGGAGGGGGAAGGGGGTGTTCTGTAACCATGGGCACTCCAATCTCATCCCTGCAAACCCAGAGCAGAGGCAGCTCTGACGGCCAAACACAGACCTCCTCCTGTGTTGCTGAATGGGACCCATGCTTATAAATAGCCATGGGCTCCCAGGCTGGGTTTCACGATCCACGATCCACGATCCGGGTTCGGGAACAGGACATGTTCATTGCTGTTCAGGAATTCGGGATCGTCTGCACCGAACCACGATCCTCTGGTTCTGTAATTTTTTTTGGTTCGTGCCCATGTCTAATCATGACACCTCAGCTCTAGTCTTTTTATTATCATTATTTTCTTTTTATTGTGTAAAAAGATACAGCAAAAGAAGGAAAATAGGGCGTAACAATACCACAGCTACAACGAGCCAACACATCTCAGCTCTGTTCTATATAATATTTGGATGCTCATTTGGACTGGTTTTTGGGTTGCCTTTCCTTGTAAGATGAAGAGCTTAGGCATTTGAGGAAAGCATATGATGCCTCTGAAAGTTCAGCTAGACTAGGAAACCCCAGGGTGGCTTCTAAGAGTACCTCAGCAGAGATGTTGTGTACTATTTCCTGTGGTATAGCAGTTAAGTATTCTTTATAGGCCAATTTGGATTTTTTATAGGTCCTCTTTATTTCACAAGCATAAACCTGTTCTTAATTAAGGTTATAACTTAAAAGCTCTGCACACCTTTCTTTAACAATATATCGGTTTTATCCCATTATGCCCAATTTTAACACTAATTAAAATGTAATATAACCTTATCTCAACACACTTTCCCGCAGAAGATTAGTAAATATTTTTAAAGAGTTACAATGAGATGAAGGTAGAAGAAAGGAAGGGCTTGAACATGGAAATCTTTTAATAGTTTAGTACTAGACATGCCCTCATCATGGGTTTGGAGCAGATCCATTCTAAGCAAGGAGAAGAGTCAGTCTGAGTAGACAACTTCACTACTTGTTTTCTTACACAACAACATGATTCATTTCATCCTCCATTTTCCTGACTGACAACTATTCATTTACTCACAAAGTTATTCATTGGTTTTCCCCAAAGGCCTTGTTACCTTCATTGAATGGAACTTCAGCCATTTCAAGGTAGTATTCATATTTGTAAGTTATTTTATTTTTAATTGTTTCCAAGGACTGAAGGCTAAAATTTGAAGTTCCCTTCAAGAAATCATTTTTGTGTTTTTACTTCAGGCAAATTAACAGTAGATAGATTTCTATTTCTACTGTTTTTAACTTTGTATTGTGACAGCCTTTGGCCATATACAATTAAAAGAAGTAACAGTGATATTATTATTTTTTTTACATCTTGGAGAGGGATGAGAAATGAAACAGAACCAAATGTTGTATAGTCATTCACCACTGCTACTAAGCTGACGATACAATGGACTGAGGAGCCCCAGTGAATCGTCTGCCTGTCTGCTGCATCCTGAGGAAAAACTGAAGCTACTCAGGGCTTGTCAGAGTCTCCCAGGAGAAAATCCCTTTCTTTTCTCAAAACAAAAACCACTGGGATCACAACTGCCCATTTAAGATTAGACTCTACATTTAACAAAAAAGAAAAGAAACAAAATGTATATAACTAGGCTGATTGGAGCCAGTTGGTAGTTTCTGTAGAGACTTGAATGCAGTTTGGAATAGGAGACCCTTCCTGTGGTGTGTATAGTCATCTAACGTCCATGTCTGGTAAACAGATTCTATGGGGCTGTGAAACTTGTTTTGATCAGGGACAACAGTGCAACAAAAGAAATCAGGCCCAAGCAACAACTCTCAAAACTACTTTCAATTGTTATGTCTGTCTCTCAACCCACTTTGTATTCCTTCTAAGACCATCAAAGGTTTACTGCCCTCCCACTAAACAGTAGTTAAACAGACACTTAAGGGCATCATTACATCCTGCAGCCAGTCATCACCAAGGAAGGAGAGTTAGCTGAGTCACATGATTGAGTGAAAAATAATACAGAATGGCCTCCATTAACTCATCAATTCTTGGCTGCACTGCCTATTAAGTTCTTGCTCAAGAGGATGAGAAGATGTGTTTAAGTTTAGCCTTGCTCTAGTAGTCACTGTCATTGTGCTGGCCAAGAACTCCCAAACTGACCACATCTGTATATGGTTTCAAAGATACAGTTAGATTTGTCAGTGCAACAAAACTCCCTTGTGTACAGTCATCATAACATGGAGACATCTATGTGACAAGCCTTTTTTCCCATTCTGTGGGAACATTAAAGCTTTTAAATGTGTCTAAGAGCCTAATTATGCTGCCAAGAAAATACAGCATGCTTTGGACATAGATTTGAAACAGGAAGCAGCTCAGTTATAGAGCAAAGGTTAATTTTAGGGGGAAATGAACTTTTTAAAACTAAACATCTGGCCTTTCTCAATGTCAACAGCAGGCTGCTCAGATGAGATTTTATGATTCTGATTTATAGCAATTTTTGTTTCTTGTGAAACAGGGAGACTTACAGTTCACTGCATACAAATCTCTTTATAAATGTTCTTTATTGCTTCCATTGGTTTATCTGCTTATATACCCTCAGAAATACTGCAAGTAACATGCAACAGATCTTTTCAGCAAAGATTCTTGTGGAAGCAATTATACTGTCAGGAATTATCCACTTGGCAGCTCAATCATAAATATTTGGTCCAGCGCTTCAGTCTGCATCCCAAGACATTTATTTTTCTCTACGTTTATTTAAACAATTGGTATTTTTCTACTCTCACCCTACAAAGATTCTCAAGGTGACTTCCAGCAAGGCACTGCAGATTGTAAAATAGGAAAATAAGATGAGAAAGTCAAGATAACACAGCCACAATACTATTTGGAATAATACACAAAATCAGAAAATAAATCAAGCCAGCATGGTAAAAGAAGCTGTAAAATAGAAAAATACATCTCAAAGATGGGATTGGGAAGATGAAAAGTTAACCAAAAGCCTAAGTAACCAGTGGATACTGAAAACTAAGTAGTTTAAGCATCAGGCGAATGTCTGCAAGGAGCCTGTCTTTGCTGCGGTTTGTATATTTATGTTGGTATTGAGTGATTCCACACACGTTGGATAATGCACTTCCAATCCTCTTTATAGATCATTTGGAACAGATTTTTTTTGTGTGCGGAACAAAAAATTCACCTCAAACGATTGATAAAGTGCATTGAAAGTGCATTATCCAACGTGTGCAGAATCAGCCATAGTGTTGGTGGCTCCAATCTTCAGCATGTATTTAATAATGTAACATTTTGAAAGAAGATTTCAGTGGATGACCTTCATTTCATTTCATTGATAGCTTAATGTCCAGCATCAAAAAGATGCCCAGAGATATGGCAGAACTGTATGCTACATTATTCCCAAATCAAGTTCTCTCATTGGCCTCTTTAATGTCTCGTATCACTTACACTGTGTGGTGATGTCCTGGTGTCATGCATTTCCCCTCCACTCCCTGCACATCACTAGCAGTTTCTAGCAATGGTAGGGATGGTGATGGTAGGGGAACGAAAAAAATTGTGATATTCTCCAAAATACTACAGTTACCTTCAAAGTGCTTCTGTACTACTAAGAACAACCTTTCCGTTCTCTTGCTGACTACTGAACAAAGTTTTGCTTCTGTTGCAGCTTCCTCTTATAGGTGTCATATAGCTTACCATACCACTTAACAGGGTTGTCAGTCTCCAGGTGGTGGCTGGAGATCTCCTGGAATTACAAGTGATCTCCAGGTCACAAAGATTAGTTCCCCTGGAGAAAATGGCTTCTTTGGAGGGTGCATTATACCCCACTGAGACCCCTCACCTCCCAAACACCACCATCTCCAGGATCCACCCCCCCCCCCCAAATCTCCAGGAATTTCCCAACACAGATCTGGCACCCCTGCACTTAACATTGCCAGAACAGTTAAAGGTTAGATATATGACATTTTTCCACCTATGCTAGCTGTGAGCAAAACTTTTTGGACAGGCAACTGAGATTTCATGGTTCTCTAGTAACTTGAGCATGGATCATATTGTTTCAATGAATAGCTTTGAAGTGTTTGGGGACTCACCCCTGTTTTTCAGAAACATGTAAGTCTAGAGCTTGTGTAAGTCTACAGCAGGTCCCTCTCAGTTTTAAGCAAAAACCTTATCCAAAGACACAGTCACCATTTATATATTGCCCATGTATCAATTTACTGTAAGTTATGAGACCACAGCTCAACAATAAAAGGCGGAATGTTCCAAGTTCAATCCCAGGCATGCCCAGTTATACAGGGAAGGAAGATGCATGCCTGAATTCTTGAAGAACCAGTACCAATTAGAATCAAAAGGACGGGACTAGATAGGCCAATAGTTCGTATGAAACTTCACAATTGTCCTCTGCAGTGATACACTACAACAATAGTAATCCCAACTCAAAAATAATATCTACACTTGTAAATGCTTCAGTTAGGGGCAAGCTACACAGGGCATTCAGTCACATGTAGTTCTTCCTCAGCCTTTTCTTTCTAAACATAAAATGCAGCCACAGAACCAGCATACTGAAGTGAAAAAAATGGTGGGTGTATATGGGAACTTCTTAATCCTCCTCTCCTTTCCCAGGCTGGTTCTCTCTTTGTAGCGAAAAACATACAGTTGTCTTAGACACTGTAAGTGTAATTTACAGGCTATACATTTTTGGGATTTCTATGTAAATAAATGACAAAGCTCACATTGTTTTAAACAAACTGGACCCTGTCACCAAAGTTAACAGTAAAAAATAAGATGTAATGTTCTGCAACTAAATAGTTTGGATTTTATTTCTGCTTGTTTACATGGGTTTTCAACGTATTTGTTACCGTGAATTTAAATACTGGCCTTTGAAGAAAAAAGGAGGGGGGGCTCGAGGGGTAAGTGGAGTCTGCTCGGGTTGGGCAGGAGCTGAAACCTAGGGTTGCAGAGTGAACTGCAGTTCTTAGTCAAAGTTCTGAGGGAAGAAGTTTTCAGTAAGCCTTTGTTTATCTCAGAGAGAGTTTTTTCTGACTAAGTGCAATCCTAAGCAGAGTTACTCCAGTCTAAGCTTTTCTGGAGTAACTCTTCTTAGGATTGCACTGTAAATCAGGCAAACTGTGTGGAAGCCTGAAAGGTGTTTTATTTCAGCTAAGTCAGGTGAATTGTTTGTGTGTATGATGTAAGCCCCTCCCACTCCCCCATTGTGAGGAAGATTTTCCCTCCGAAACTGTCAATGTTGCTTGGTGAGGATAGGCAGCCTCTGGTAATGAGCCTCTGGGTGTTATTTAAAGGTCTTTTTGTCCCACACTTTTATTTCAAATATTTGGTAGGGGAGAAGCAAAAGCCCACATCCAAAGGCAAAGCCTATAAAAAAGAAAAACCATTAGATAAGAGCAATGCTACCTCCAACTAACACTGCAATCCTACACAGAATTACTCCAATCTAAGCCCATTGATTTCAGTGTGCTTAGACTGGAGTAACTCTGCTTAGGATTGCATTGTATGGGTGGGTTTTGTTTGTTTGTTTGCACTCTGGAACCACTAATATGATCCATCCAAGAATCTGTAAGCTAATCAATTATGAAGGAAATATGTCAACAATTAAGAACTCGCATGCAATAAACAAGAAAGAAACAAGTCTTGTCTTAACTGGCAGAGAAGGAGACATTTCAGCTGACGGGGAAGCCTTAAAAAAAACAAAGGCTGAGAATGAAAGTGCTTTCTCAACCATCACTGTAACATGGCTGGCTACCCCAGCACTATGAGCAAGTCTGTATGACTTACATAGTGCACCAACAGCCAACAGCGTTGTTGTCTTGGTATATTGCTATGCAACACCCCAAGATCAGATGTTCTCCCTTTGAGCTACCAGCCCATACATAGAGGTTTGAGAGTATTGAATTTCTTGTCATGCATAATTTCTTTTCCCACATAGGTAATCAAGGCTAGACCTATTGTTGCTTTGGGTTAAGATAGTGTTGCATTCTCTGAAAAGTAAGATGAGAAGAGTTTAACAGCGGGAGAAAGAATGAGTTTCTCTGGAAAGGCTCCTGGCAAGGAATGAGAGTTCTTTTGCAGACATCACTTTAGATGCAGGATACAAACTTATTGTTTCAGAGAACAAGGGCCATC
The DNA here is from genome assembly GCF_028583425.1 of Eublepharis macularius. Classification (NCBI taxonomy): domain Eukaryota; kingdom Metazoa; phylum Chordata; class Lepidosauria; order Squamata; family Eublepharidae; genus Eublepharis; species Eublepharis macularius. The sequence goes on along the minus strand of NC_072795.1, from coordinate 44,904,632 downwards.
CTAGACATGATGGGGACATCCATGTTTATCCATGTGCCTGCCCTCTTCATGTATAAGATGTGAGCTGAATCTAATTTTTACAGCAAACGGTACAGCACTAAGGTGGGAGCTAAATTCTCCCAATTCTATCTCTAGGCTTGCCAACTGGCCTAGAGAAAAATGCCCTGTCCCATTAATAGGAGCCAAATGTGTGGAAATGGGCAGTAGAAACTTTTTATGGCACAAAGGTAAATCACATTACCTGGTAAATGACATTACATTAAGCCTCTGTTAAGTGGGCAGGACATTTTTCTCTAGGTCAGGGGCAACCTTATCTATCTCACTCTGTTGCTGGATACAATTGTCTCTTGGTTCAATTAAGGGGTGTCAGCTTCCTTCATATGCTCTCATTTTGAGTTGAAAAAATTAGATCATGCCCACTGCCTCCCCACTCCATTTCATACATCAGTGTATTAGACATATGCATAAACTGAATAGGATACTTCTTGAATAAAGCAGTCAGAAGTTGTTGTTCCTGTCCTGAACAACTGTCTAGGAGCTGAAGTCAAGGGAATGAGGCTGAACAAGATGAAAGTGAGTCCAGACAAGACAAGTGGTGCTGGTAGGAAGTTGGACAAGATACATTCTTTTAAGATCAATGGTGTTGTCTCCATCAGAGCAAGGGTCTTGCAGTATCTTTGGGCCAAAGCCTGCTTTTGAAAATCTGATTGCCTCAGTGTCTAAGAATGCCTTAAAAAATAGAGTCTCTTATCTTTCCCATACAAGTGTGAACTTGCCATGCTGATCCATGCATAAGTTGACCTGCAGATTTATTGGTAATACAGCAGCTGCACTGGCTGCCAACCTTTTCCCAAGTTAAATGCTAAGCAGTATTAGCCTTTAAAAGGCTTTATGGCCTGGGAGCCGCATATCTGAAGGGCCATCTATATCCATGTGTTTGCCTACTCAAGAAAATCAAACCAACAAGTTTGGATGATTTTGAGTCTCTCTACATGAGGCATCTTACATGAGAATGCTCAAGTGTAGGGAGATGCAATGTTAGCCGGGATGCGTAGTTTTAAAAGACAGAGCAGAAGTCTTTGTCAATTTCACCTCTCTACCAAGCAGCAAAGATTGCTCCTCAGAGGGTTTGTTAATTTCCTCTTCACTTCACCAAAGTCTCTGTCAATTTCACCTCCCCTTTGGGGAGGCAAACAAGAAATTAACAAACCCTCTGAGGAGCAATCTTTGCGGGCTCTGTAGAGAGGTGAAATTGACAGCCTTCAGCTCTGTCTTTTAAAACTATACTTCCCAGCTAACATTGTGTCTCCCTACACTTGAGCCTTCTCATGTAAGATGTCTTGTGTAGAGAGACTCTCTGTCTCTTTGACAAGTAGGGTTGCCAGGTCCTCTTACCCTCCCAACGGGATGGGGGGTTGGGCTTACCTTTGTGCATGCCCTGGGATGCTTTGCATGTGCGTGGCCCTGCACCAGTGTGATGATGTCACTTCCAGGAAGTGATATTATCGCCCAAGGCTGGGGAGTGAGTGTGCGCTTTGTAGTGGGCTGATTTGGGCCCCAAATGGGCTCAATCCAGCCCGACTGAGGCCCAAATCGACCTGCTGAGAAGTGCAGGAATGCTCTCAGGGCAGTGTGATGATGTCAGTGACATTGTCGCACTGGCCCCAAGAGTGTGCCCGGGAGGCCCGTTCCCCACCATTCCCCCCACCAGACAAGTAAGTGGTGGCAAGGAGCAAAGGTGGGAGTGGGGGATCCCCTGCCCCCACTGGGGGAATAGGGTCCCTATTGACAAGTGAGGGCAATGGAGACTAGGAACAGAGTTTTCAGTGACTGTGCCTACTTTAGGGCCAGGAGTATTGTTACAGGGCACACATGATGGCAAAATCTTAGAAATATGTATGCCCTCTCTAAATTCCTGGATTTCATTTTTTAAAATCTCTTGCCTTTGTTGTGAAAATATAAATGGAAATGTGCATGCCACCTTTTCTTTTTTGTGTGTGGATTGTCTCAGAGTGAATGGGAAGGAGAAACTGCAAGATGGCTGGTAGTTAGCCAGTTAACCCTTTATTGACCAAAAGATTTTCTATCCTACCTGTCTCATAAATTTTTCTCCCCCTTGGGCCCTTTGCATCTTTCTTATTTGTTCCTCTCTTCTTTAATGTCTATAGTGACAAAAAAGAACATTCAGAAAAAAGGAGTGAAATTTATACTATTTCATTATTTATTTATTTATTCACTTATTTACACCTCACCTTCTCCCTGAAACTCAAGGCAGATTACCAAATTTTAAAAGAGTTCCATTAAACAACAATAAATAATGCCACTAAACTAGGATCACATAACTGGAAAAACAATGTGAACAAAAAACAATAAACTAACCATTAAAAACCGTCTAGGCAAGACATGCAATAAACATTGCAGTATAATAACAACAACAACATTCGATTTAAACACCAGGACAACTTAACACCCACTCAGAGTGGTTTACAAAGTATGTTATTATTATCCCCACAACAATCACCCTGTGAGATGAGTGGGGCTGAGAGAGCTCTGAGAGAGCTGTGACTGACCCAAGGTCACCCAGCTGGCTTCAAGTGGGAGGGGTATAATCTTATTCCCTTAAAAAAGCAACCTCCTTAATTCCTCCATTATATTACAGTTCTAATCCCTTTATTAAAATGCCCTCTTGAGCATTTCTCTATTTCATGTTGTGTGAAACGATAATAAAGTGGGGGCTTTTCTGACCTCCTCAAACAGGCAATTAAGAATATAAGAAGATCCAGCTGGATCAGACCAGTGGTCCGTCTAGTCCAGCATCCTGATTCACACAGTGCCCAACTAGTTTGCCACAGGTCATAGATGCCGAGGCCCTCCCCTGCTGTTGCCCTCCCAGCATTGGTACTCAGAGGTTTGCTGCCTCTGTAGATGGAGGTTCCCTTTAGTCACCATGACTAGAAGCCATTCATGAATTTCTCCTCCATGAATCTGTCTAACCCCCTTTTAAAATTATTGATGCTCAAGAGTCGACCATCACTACCTCCATTCGCAGTGAATTCCACAGTTTAACTGCCCCATTGAGGTGGGGCCACCACAGAGAAGGCCCAGTCTTGCTCACTTGCAGTGTAGCCCTTTCAGAAAGATTACCTTCACTGTCTGCAATGGAAACTTTTCTTCAGGTGCATGTGGGGCCATAAGAAGAGGAGGCAAGAGAAATTTTAATGCCCAGTTCCACTCATCCTGGCATCCATTTTTAATCATTACATTATAAACCATATTACACTACAAAACTCACATTTCGCAGTCAGAATCTGAACATGGGCAACTTAAATATAAGTTTAGCAATTTTTTGAAATGGTGGTATATTATATTAAATGTAGGCTATTCATATAGGTTGGGATACAACAGTAGAGCTAATTCTGTTATGCTCAAAAGGGCTGGTGAAGGATTTCAGATTCTCACACACGAGCAGGGTTATCTCCACCGTGCCTGCCATCCCATCTACAGCTTTTAAAAGCGAGGGAAGACCTTCAAAACAAACATGATGGGGAGGCAGAAGGAAAAATCTGGTATTTAAGGGGCAGGGAGTAAAAATGACCTAGTTTTTTTGAACAGGTGATATTGTACGTCAACAGCATAATGAACCCATCAAAAGAAGAGACAACTTTGCTTCTAGGTCTCTGTTGGGTAGATTTTTTCTTGACGAAGAAGGGACCATTGGTTCTTATATTTCTAGGACCATATGAACCACATGTTTATCTCTCCTCAATGAGGGCTGTTTCCTGTCCACTGTCTCCCACTAAGAGCTGATGTACAACAGCAGGAGGCAGGCCAGACAGGAAAGAAGAAAAATGTAATGATAGTGAGGAGGATATATCACAAACGTTAGTGATGAGGGACTTCTGAGTGCCTGAAGAGGGGTGCATATGTAATTAGGCTAGGCTAGCCTAGGATCCGCTCTAGGGCTGCCAACTATGGGTTTGGGAATTCCTGGAGATTTGGGGTGGAGCCAAGGAAGGCAGGGTTTAAGAAGGGGAGGGACCTCAACAGAGCCTGGGGAGAGTGATGTTTGGGGAGGGGAGGGACTTCAGCAGAGTATAATTCCATAGACTCCATCCTCCAAAGCACCCATTTTCTTCAGAAGAACGGATCTCTTCAGAAGAACGGATCTTATCTGGAGATGATTATAATTCTGAGAGATTTCCAGGCCCCACCTGGAGGATGGTAACCCTATACTATGCATCATGTTTACCTTGTGGCCTGATATTTCCCTGATAGTCACTAAAATTATTGGACAGGTGAATTGTCCTCTGAGGAAGCCCTGCTGCAAAAGGATCAAGTTACAGTGCCCCCCCCCCCAGAGTAACCTGCTGGATGGTGACATTTTTGATGTCATACTGAACAAGAGAGCTACCAGAAATGACAGGATTCCAGAATGGTTATTATTTCATAGGCCACTTGTCAGTCTAAGGCAGCAAGTAAACATGCCTGTCTATCATGGATGGAACCCAGAGGCCCTGAACGCAGTTGTCTGCTGTAAGGGTTATGAAGGAGCCGCTCACTGGCATGTGGCAATTTTTGGTGGAATCACAGAGTGATGTTAGGAAACTGCAGCTGCTGCGGAGCACAGAAGTAGAGTCTGTTTCACCAGTACTGCAAGACCAGCTGCGTCTTCCAGACGCAAATACAAGAGGCAAGTTTGTATCTGTGATGAAGACACAGCCAACATTCCTGGCTATAAGAGCCATTTCCTAAAATATCAGCCAGCCAGGTGCTAGAGGCTTACCCCAGTCACTTCCCCTGCTCAGCAACAACCTCAGTGGCACTTCCATCCCTACTACTTCACCTCCAGGGCTGCCACTATATTAAGGGAAAGGGCTGTTATATACCATCATTTTTTTTAAAAAAGCATTATAACATTATGATGTTATAACATCTTCATGTTTGGTTTTTTTTTTAAATTCCCCAATACACAACAGACATGCCCAGAGTAGACATTTTTGTTTAGTATTTGTTGTGACCTCCTGAACACCACTACAGTCCAAACTGACCCAGAGCTGGGAGGCAGAGGCTGGCTTCACGGGGGGCAAATCAACACAATGCAGTAACAATAACATTACAATGTCATAATGTCATTTTTCTTCCCCCCAAAAGATGCATCTTGGGGAAGGAGGGGAAGAGGGAGGGAGGAGGTGAGAGGAGGAGGAAGAGACCAATCAGAAAGAAGTGCCCTGCAGAGGGGGTGAAGGGCAGAACAGAGAGCAGAGGGGAAAGAAATGAAAGGAAAATTCTGTGTGATTGAAAAAGACAACTCAAAACAGCATCAAGAAAAACAGAGAGGAATAAGGGCATGCAGAAAATTTGAAGAGAAACCTTGAAAACACTGCATTGAAATCTAAAGGAGGAGTTAAGCATGTGGAATTCAGAAGAAAATCTGAAGCAATATGGGACCAGAACTGGTGAAAATCGTCCATTCAGAAAAGCCAATGTTGCAAGTGGATTTTCCCATTTCACAGTACAATTCAGCTGCAAAGTACATTGAAAGTGCATTCTCCCTCTGAGGCGGAGGACATCTTGGGTGATTCCCACCGTCCAATCGGGGAGGCAGGAAATGACAAACCTTTCTTCCTCTTCCCTTGTAGGTGGGATCACCCTCGGTTTCCCAGTTCTTTTCCTGCCTCAGGGGAGAGCAGTAGGGTGTAGGCTAGCTCTGCTATCCTGTCCTACTCTTTACTCTTTATCTACCTTTTTCCTTTCAAAAACCTTACCCTTTCCTACCCAACCTCTTCCAACCCCACTGTACTTATTTCCATACCTTCTTCTTACCCTGCGGAGAGGAGTCCTCTACTCGCAGGGAGACCAGGATGGCAGCAAGGGAGTCTTCCGACTCTGAAGACTCCTTCATGGACAAGGCTGGAAACGGCCCCCCCGGGCAAGTTCTTCCAGCGGCAGGGGACGATCCGGCGGGAACCGACGCGCCGCACAGGCCTGATCGGTCCCCCGGGGAAGGCTCTTCAAAGACGGAACACCCTGCAACGAAGCGCCCTCGTCTGTCTTCCCCCAAGCCAGAGAGGGCAGCGCGCCGAGGAAAAAGAAAGCAGACCGACGAGACGGCGCGCGGATCCATTTCGGCGGGAACAGCAGCCAGCCGCGAGTTCCCGCCAAAACGCGGCAACGTGCTTCCCAACCTCCCGGCGGGAGATCTTGAGCACGGATCGGGTCCCTCATCTGCAGGACCTTCAGGATCTCAAGTAAGTGACCCTTCTGAGGAGCTTTCACCACAGATCTTGGCTGCCATCAGGAGGTCCCTTAGAGAAGAGATATGGGCCATTAGCCAGGGGCAGGCCTCAGATCCTGATAGGCCTCAGCCTATCCCAGACCACTCTATCCCTGGTCCTTCTCAGCAGAGAAGCACCTGGCCCACGAAGGCGGCCCGTAAACAATCAGTCGGCCCAGCCAACAACAAGGCCTCGGCCTGGCATGACGAGGATCTCTCCCTCAGTGACATCTCTGAGGAGGGAGAGTTCCTGTCTGAAGAGGAGCAGGAATTAGACTCCACCACGGCACAACCATCTAATAGGTTGTTCCAACTGGAAGACTACCAATACCTTCTCTCCAAAACCCTTTCGGCCCTGGACCTCAAGGATCCATCGGAGGGAGAGGAGGAGAGAGAGGAGCCAAAGCCCACAGGCCTCAAGGCTAGACCTAAAGGAAACAGGGAATTCTTCCCCAGGTCAGATGAGGGCCCCAAACTGTTCCCTTTTCCTGAATATTTTGAGCGCCAACTCAAGACAGAGTGGCCCACTCCAGCAGCCACAAAACAGGTGCCCAATTATATGAGAAAGTTATATGTCTTACCTAACTTTGTGGACGAGCTCTTGCAGGTGCCAGTGATTGATGCCCCGGTGGCGGCGTTACAGTCTCAAGGTCTTCTCTCCGAGGACGGCCAAGGTAACATCCGTGACGGCCTGGATAAAAAAGGAGAAGCCGTCTTGAAGAGGGCACACGAAGCCATGGCTATTTCCATCAAAGCCTCGGCCATAGCCTCTATGGTATCCAGAGCCTCGGTGGTATGGATCAGGAGGATGATCCAGCTACTGCCTGAGAACAATAGAAGGCTAGCGGAAGGAGCCAATAGGATCCTCAAAGCATCCACCTTCGTGGCGGACGCCACCTTGGACACCCTGTCCCTGACATCGAGGGCCATGGCGTCAACAGCAGTCTCCAGGCGACTACTATGGCTCAGAACTTGGCAAGCCGACCTGCAAGCCAAGATTATCTTAGCTTCTTACCCGTTCCAAGGGGGGAAGCTATTTGGAGACCAACTCGAAAAAATTTTGATAGAAACCAAGGACAAGAAAAAGGCCCTCCCACGGTCCCTAAAATACACCTCCAGGAGACCAAGCAATTACCAACCTTTTCGCTCTCATCACACGCTGGCCAGAAGCAGACAGGACCACAAGAGAGCCTGGAACCAGCCCAGGGGCCAACCCAAACGGACCAGTTTTCACTCCAAGTTCAACAGGTCACAGGGATTCCGCACCAACCGACAGGAATCCGAGGACAAGGGTCAGAAGCCCAGACTATCACGACGCCCCGGTGGGGGGAAGACTTCTCCTGTTCCGCAAGGCTTGGGAGGAATCCGAGGCGGACGCATGGTCCTTAGAGATTGTCTCCAATGGCTACTTAATCGAGTTTGCCTCCCTTCCGCCGGAACGTTTTGTCCCTTCTCCTCTCAAGAAGAATCAGTCCAGAAACCACATAACCCTGAAAGCGATCCAACACCTGTTGGACATACAGGCCATCGAACCAGTGCCGCCTGCCGAGAGGGGGCGAGGGGTATATTCAATTTTTTTCACAGTTCCCAAGAGGAATGGGGATTGGCGCGCCATCCTCGACCTAAAATATGTCAACCGTCATATCAGACTCAGACACTTCCGAATGGAGACCCTTCGCTCCATTGCAGAGGCCTTGCAGGAAGGGGAGTTCCTGACCTCGATAGACCTGACAGAGGCGTACCTGCACGTTCCCATCGCTACACCACACCGACGGTTCCTCAGATTCTGTGTCAAGAAGGATCACTTTCAGTTCAGAGCACTTCCCTTCGGCTTGTCCACGGCCCCACGGGTATTCACCAAGCTCCTGGTGGTCCCCATTGTCAAATTACGGGAGAAGGGCATTCACGTGCACCCGTACCTGGACGACATTCTGATAAGATCCGCCTCCGAGTCCGATTCAATCAGGGAGACAACGTTCACCATTCGTTTCCTACAGAGCCACGGCTTCTTGATAAACCTGCACAAGTGCTCACTGAGTCCTTCGCAAAGGCTCGAACATCTGGGCTTGCTGATCGACACAAGGAAGGGCAGTTTTTTCCTACCAGAGGACAAGAGGGCCAAAACCAGGAAGCTCGCGTCACAGATAATCAATCAACAAGCGTCTCCACTTATGGAACTTTCAAAGCTAATGGGTCTGCTCGTGGCCAGTTCAGAAGCCATCTACTGGGGCAAGTTCCACACGAAACCACTTCAGGCCTTCCTGCGCCCCTTCCAGTGGCAGATTGCACAGAGATCGAACATCAAAATCCAAGTGCCGCACTTTGTGAAGGAAAGCCTGGGGTGGTGGACAATCGACAACAACCTCCGCCTAGGCAGGAGCTTTCTGTCCCCGAAACTCACCCAGCTCTTCACGGACGCCAGCCTGAGAGGCTGGGGAGCGACACTACACGACGTTCCTGCCCAGGGGGAGTGGTCAGAAACGGAACGGACTTTACCCATCAACGTCTTGGAGATGCGAGCAGTTTTCCTGGCACTGAAACATTTCGGGAGTGTGCTCGACCACGATCACGTCCTGGTACGGACGGACAATGTTGCCACAAAGACCTACATAAACAAGCAGGGAGGGACCAAATCATCCCGACTTCAAAGGGAAGCCCACCAGATCATGACCTGGGCGGAGCGCAATCTGTCCTCCATCAGAGCGGAACACATCAGGGGGATCCAGAATATTCACGCGGACTGGTTAAGCAGGGAGTCGCTCCATCCCGGGGAGTGGTCCCTGAAGAAGGAGGTATTTGCCTTACTGACAGAACACTTCGGAACACCGGTAGTGGACCTCTTCGCTTCTCACCGGAACAACCAGGTCCCACGATTCTACACCAGATATTACCATCCGCAAGCGGAGGACACGGACGCACTCACTGCGTCCTGGCCCGACTCTCTACTGTATGCCTTTCCTCCCTTACCAGTGATTCCAAAATTGCTAAGGAAGATCAGACAAGTCGGAGCAACAGTCATCATGATCGCTCCGTGGTGGCCCAGGCGACCGTGGTTCTCCACTCTCCAACTGCTGTCGATATCACCACCTCTGCAACTACCATTGCATCCGGACCTCCTACAACAGGGCCCAATCCGGCACCCTCATCCAGAATGGTGGGCGCTGACCGGATGGAAATTGAGAGGAACATACTCCAACGAGAAGGTCTTCCCTCGGGAGTCATTGACACATTACTAGCGTCCCGAAAGAGTTCCACCATTCGCGTATATAACTGTGCATGGAAAGCCTTCCATAGATGGTGCAAACGTAAGAAAGTATCCCCTCTGGACCCGACTGTACTCTCCATTCTGGGTTTCCTGCAAGAGGGCCTCGAGAAGGGCCTTAGACCAGCTACCCTCAAAAGACAGGTCGCGGCCATAGGGTCAGTCTGGATGAAAGGCGAAGGGACTCCACTAGCGTCTCACCCGCTTATTAGGAGATTCCTCAGAGGAGCCACACTGTTGAAACCTCCACCGGTCCACCATTTTCCTACTTGGAGACTCAACGTAGTTCTCTCTGCACTGACCAGACCACCATTCGAGCCAGTGAGAAGTGTATCCCTCAGATGGCTGAGGATCAAGACGATCTTCCTGGTCGCCATCACTTCGGCCCGCAGGGTGTCGGAGCTGAGTGCCCTCTCGTCCCGCCCGGACTTGTGCATCTTCCACAAGGATAAGGTGGTTTTGAGGACGGATCCTACCTTTCTGCCCAAGGCGTACTCCATCTTTCATCGTTCTCAAGAGATCAACTTACCTTCCTTCTGCCCAGATCCCAAGCACCACAGGGAACGGGAATGGCACACACTGGACGTAAGGAGATCGCTCAAGGTGTTTCTGACCAGGACGGAAGATATTCGTCAGACGGACGCCTTGTTCATCAATATCTCACAACCCAGAAAAGGCCAGCGAATGTCCGCCTCGGCGATCGCGTACAGTATTAGATCCTGTATCACGGAAGCTTACAAGGCACAGAGGATGGAAGTACCAGCCGGGATAACTGCTCACTCGACCAGGAGCGCAGCCACCAACGCAGCACTGAGACGGAACGCCTCTACGGAGGATATTTGCAAGGCGGCTACGTGGTCATCCTTAACTACGTTCATCAGACACTATCGGCTCCACACCCGTGCCTCGGCAGATGCGGCCTTTGGGAGAAGAGTGCTTCAACATGTGGTGGAAGACGAAGATACACTCCCACCCAGATCGTTAGGCACTGCTTTAGGAGCACCCAAGATGTCCTCCGCCTCAGAGGGAGAACGGCCCCTTGGATACTCACCGTGAAGGGTCCTTCTCCTCTGAGGACAGGAGGACATCTTGCCCGCCCACGATCTTCGTCATCTGGGCACTCCTCTCCGCATTGTAGTATTCTACCTCTGTCTGATTACGCAGGAGTTGGGGGGACACACCTGGTGGCCCCACGCTCACTCTAACACTAAGTTACCTGTTAAATTCTTGCATGTTTGTATTTACTTACTTGCTTGTGTTGATGTTTTTTCTTCTACTTCACTCTGGTTGGGGGTCTAGTTTTTTGATAGTTCCAGAGTCTATGTAGTACTGCTGAAGGGAGTCACCCGAACTGGGAAACCGAGGGTGATCCCACCTACAAGGGAAGAGGAAGAAAGGTTTGTCATTTCCTGCCTCCCCGATTGGACGGTGGGAATCACCCAAGATGTCCTCCTGTCCTCAGAGGAGAAGGACCCTTCACGGTGAGTATCCAAGGGGCCGTTCTTCCAGTCCAGCTTCCTTCCCTATCAATATGGACCCAGGACCATAAATAGCTTATCTGGATTCCATTGTACCTCCAAGTGCATATTCCATTGAGAGCCAGTTTGGTGTAGTGGTTAAGAGCGCGGGACTCTAATCTGGAGAGCCGGGTTTGATTCCCCACTCCTCCCCTTGAAGCCAGCTGGGTGACCTTGGGCTAGTCACAGCTCTCTGGAGCTCTCTCAGCCCCACCCACCTCACAGGGTGATTATTGTTGTGGGGATAATGATGGCTTATTTTGTAAACTGCTCTGAGTGGGCATTAAGTTGTCCTGAAGGGTGGTATATAAATCGAATGTTGTTGTTATTATTATAAAGCAGTGTAGTACAAATAGATGTTGACTACACTCTCATGCAGAGCCACTTCTACACAAAAACCAACAATGTATACTGTCAGCTAAAAGCAGTTTCCTGTATTGTTTGCTACAGAATAAATATATATGAGGATGGCAGCCATTCTGGAACAGCCATTGTTTAGTACCTGAAATGTTTTCATTTCTCTGCTGTCTTATCTGGAGTGAACTCAAGCCAGCTTCCTGTGGCTCATAAGCACTCCTTTCCTAGCTATCATTATGATCCAACCTGTAATACATGAGCAATGTGAATCTTATCTGATAAAACCACTTTCTTTCAATAGAATGTTGATTGGAAATGGTGTTTACTTTTTCCCTGTAAATCTTCAGCCTAGCATTATTGCTTCACAAAACAACAATAGCATCCTGCTAGTTTAATTTCAAAGCTGTGCTGAAGTACTAAGAATCTAACCTGGCTTTGTTGCAAATGACAGAAAAGTTTTGTCTCAAAACCTTTGAATTTCTGAAATGTGTTAGAAACGCCAAGTCTAAAAGCAAAACGGTAGCATAGTGTAGTGCAGGATCCCCCGACATGGTTCCTGCTGGTATCATGCCTGCTGCCAGTATGTTTCCTGGTAACTACTTGCTTCTTGAGCCTTGAGGGAGGGGATCCAAAGGGACTTGAATAGTACAGAAGAAAACAGGCAACTTTATCGGATGACTGACTGACAAATACTGAGCTCATCCGGGGCAAACATGCCCTCTTGACCATATGCACAAATGTTGTTTCTGGATTTGGAAGTGTTCTGGCTAGGGTTGCCATTCCCCAGTGGGGGCAGGGGATGCCCCACTCTCAGTCTCCTCCCCCCCATCACCACTCACCTGGCTGGTGGGGGGGAAGGTGTGGGAATGGGCCTCCTGGGGCGCGCTCCTGGGGCGGCATAACAACATCATTCACAGGAGTGATATCATCGCACAGGCTCCAGAAGTGCTCCCAGGCTTTGCACTGAGCTGATTTGACCTGTTTGGAGGTCCAGATCAGCCCAGCACAAAGCCGGGAAGCACTTCTGTGGCCTGTGTGATGATATCACTCCCAGAAGTGACATCATTGCGCCAGGCCAGGAGCGTGCACAAAAAAAGAAGGGGACCCGGCAACCCTATTTCTGGCTCAGCCAGCACCATGCAATTGAGCTATAGGAGAGAAGCTGCAGGGGGTCGGGAAGTGAAGATGGGGGTGCAGACAAAGGTGGGTGGGCAGGAGAGAAAGAAGCAGGGGAAGGGGGAGAGGCTGGGGGGCAGGGAATGGAAAGATGACACGGTGGGGGAGGGGGAAATGAGATGTCTCTCACAATTCTTTGCAGGTCCTCACTTGCCCTCTCTCTAAATTTCAAAAGTCTGCAAGCTCAGTAATATTGGGGTCCCTCGCTGTAGACGGGTATTATAGGCTTGGAAAACTCTGGGTGCAAATCCTTGCTCAGCCCTGAAGGCCTTGGGCATATTTCCTTATTTTTCAGTCCAACCTTCCTCAGACAGTGTTAAAACGGGGGAGGGGGAAATTGGGCATATTGTCCTGAGGTATTTAGGCAGAATAAAAATGTAATAAATAAGGAAATGAGTGGCATATGTAATTTTAAATGGTCCATTTAAACACTTGCACGTTTACCACTGACACTGCTGTTTTTTTTATTTTCTGCTTAAATGCCAATATACCTGAGTTCAGAGGGTAAAGAGTGAATTAAAACTTAGTTAATTTTCTTCATGAATATCTGACTCTGAAATGTACAGCTGAGTGCGTGCTTAATGATGAACTCCATTAATGTAGGCCATGGTAAACAAATGAGTATCAGTTAAGAGCCAAACAGGACATAAAAAGCTTGTGCAGAAGTAGGTGCTGGTTGCAAATCTCTAGACTCTGGCAAAAAGATACTGCAAAAAAGGAGCACATGCACTATTATACCTTGGTCTGGAAGAGTTCTTGTGGGCAGTCTTTCTTGACAAGATGTAGCTGAATGGCTCAACTAGAGAGTTCAATCTCACTTTAGAGAATTTCCATGCTTTAGTTATTATTAATCACTGAAATCTAAAGCTTACCCAATGATAGGTGCAAGCACCGAGTCATTACTGACCCATAGGGGGATGTCGCATCAAGACGTTTTCTTGGCAGACTTTTTATGGGGTGGTTTGCCATGGCCTTCCCCAGTCATCTACACTTTACCCCCAGGAAACTAGGTACTCATTTTACTGACCTCAGAAGGATGGAAGGCTGAGTCAACCCTGAGCCAGCTACCTGAACTCAGCTTCCGCCAGGATCGAACTCAGGTCTTGAGCAGAGCTTGGGCTGCAGTACTGCAGCTTACCACTCTGCACCACGGGGCAGAGAGATAGTTAGCCACAAAATGCATGAATGATGGAATTTGATCAGAACGTTAAATGGTTTTCTATGGGGAGGGTGGCTCTTACATTTAAAAAAAAATGCAGCCAACTATTGCTATACTTTTCATATGTCTGTCTATGGATGGAATATTGAGATATCTTCTTTACATTCAATACGTTCTCCTTGATCTCACCATCATTTCCAGACATCACCATCATGCAAGCAGTCATTCGTATCTTAATTTTATCTCTGACTTCTTCCTTCTCTGAAATTCAGCTTAGTTGCCAAGCTTTGACATTTTCCCTATATGTTACTAAAATATGCACATCTTGCTTCTACTTGACTTAAATCTTACTTTAATTACTATACACTTATTTTCTTTCCAGTTGTCAGGCTGCCATACATTCTCAACTGTCCTTGTTTTTTAAGACTTGTCTCTGTTTTTTTTTACTTCTTGGAAGATTTGGAGGATGGATTTAATTTTCTTTTTCAGATTGTACACACACAGGCACAACTGTTGCTGTGATTTCTATTCCAGTCCTTCCTAAGGGTCTAGAAGTGAATAGTGCCATCTTAAGCAGGCCTACTCAGAATCCTACTCAATTGGGGCTATTCCCAGGACAGTGTTCCTAGGATTGCATTGCAAACCTCTGAGCTGAGGACGGCTGTATCTTGAATTTAGCGTACATCTCTGTAAATGTACGTGCATGGACACTAAGACACCATATGCTGCACAGCTGCTAGCCAAAGAAAGACATTTACCAGCTGAAGTTACCTAGAAATTCCCAGAATATGTTGAGATTGATACCAAAAACAGTTTCTGTGAATTGTCATTTGAATTTACTGTGCTCTATACATGAGGAATGGCTAAGTTCTTCAACCCAGGAGTGCTGATTCTCCTCAACTAAGCTGCTGGGATGCTGAGATTCCTACAATAATGTCTCCCCCTAGGTAGCTTTGCCAAAGAGTCTTGGGGGTTGCTTTTTACTCAGCAGTTAGGCATGTCTCCAATTGGAAAACAGAGGAGACCTCTCCAGAGATCTCTTCTTCAAAGCAGAATTCTTTGGATAACCTTCTGTTTTCTGATACCTGCCACCTAGGCAGCACCTTTCCCTTCAGCAGCACTGTCCCTTAAATGTTGCTTGGGGAACAAGGTGGCTGTTTCAAAAGCAATACACAAAGTAAAACTTCTTAACCAACTAGCAGGTACATGTCCAGCAAGGACTGGGAGATTGCCTCTCACTTCTCACTAGGAGGAATTCCTGTTTGAAAGCAAGAAAAAAGCTTTTTCTGAGGCACCAGGAAGAATGGGAGTCTGTCCAAAAGGAAAAGTTGCCGCTTATGAGCCATCAGTTAGCCATCTTGCTTAGAGATGTAAAAAGACCAGAAATCTTAGAATAATAGGGTCTTTCTTTCTTTCTTTCTTTCTTTCTTTTTCTTTCTTTCTTTCAAAAAAGGAGATTACAAGGGGCATTTCTGGATGCTACAAGAGTGGGGAGATAAGAAAGTCATGCCCCACAGGTGCAAGTTCTTGTGCCCACAGTGCTTGATCCAGCCTTCTGAGAGAGAAAACCGTCTTAAAAAGCATTTCAGTCATTCCAAAAGAGAAAACATTTCGTAGAAGGTTTTTGTCAGAACTTCTCATAATTTCTACTATTGCAATTGGAAAAATGGGACAAAAAAGACTTTAGGAAGGGAAAGTCACACACACACACCCCAACCCAGCCTTCATATCACTCATCTTGCTATACATAATCAATAATTGTATGTACACTTTTTACATTATCACTAAAGGTGGTGCCCTAACTGGGGATCTGGACCATCTGATCTCAGGTTCCTCATTTCTTTCCCTGGTCTCACAGTGAAGGATCACCAGATTGCAGAAAGCCTTTACAGAAAAACTGACTTAAAATAATGGCCTATTTCAGATTTAGACCTAAAATTTACTGCTGTACACGAAGTCCAGAAAAGAATACGTCTGGGAACGGAAGAATGGAAGAATATGGTTACTATAGCAGCAAAAAGCCCTCATGGTTTGTAATGCTTTATAATAACGATGCTGTTTACAGCAGTGGAAGGATGCAGCACTATTCATGTGAAGGAGGGTATCTACTCAACCCGAAAGAGAAAAATATAGATAGATTTGATATCTCACTACTAGTTGTGTCTAGACAGCCTTTCAAAAGCTGTGGCTTTTGTAGTGATAGGACTTCACTGAAATTTCTCCATGCTTATCTGAGTCACTGAGGTCCCAGCAGAATGCCAAACTGTTCCCACCCTGAAATATGAGCTCATAGAGTTGTTAATTGTTCACAGCTACCATATGTTGCATCTCAGTATAAAAGTTCACTTTGACTTACTTTGTTTATGTTTAACTCCCAACATCCGGAATCGATCCAGACAGGCTGCACAAGGTTCATTGCTGACAGGGAAAGGGGAAACGTGTCCTTTACTGGTAACTTACAGGATTGAAACCTAACTGGCATCTGATCAGGATTACACTTTTCAAGATGTTGTTTTTACTGGAGGTATTAAACCCAAGACTAAAGCTATTCTGTTTTCAGGACACGGGTGGCCAAGTATATTTGGACTAAGAAGCAGTAAACATGGGGTGGGAGATTGTGAGCTGCAGGAACTGGTTACCAGCAGGTTGAACTGTCTCGTCATAAGGATGCAACCAAACAAGGCTTCAGCTGGCCAAAGCTGAGGAATTCGTCCAAGGAAGCTGGAAGAAAGACGAAGCCAAGCAAGCTGTTGCCCAGGCCTGACCTGACAGTGTTTAGAGCAAGTTAGGTCAGGGAAACTCAATGACCATGTTTGACCCTGGGACTCTGGGAAGAAGACTGCTGCTTTCCCCTCAACTCTAAAACCAGAAGTGACCCACCCTCCTGAAGAAATAGTATATAGACCAGACCTGGCGGCAATTGATGCATTGTCAGGAGTCGAGACCTACAAAGCTGTTTTAGCTGCAGCAAGGCAAACAGGCTTGCACAGATCTACATGTTTGGGAAGTTGGCCAGAATCATCCAGCTCTGTCACTGGAGCAGGGCTGTGGCTCAGTGGTGGATCGTCTGCTTTGCATGCAGAAGGTCCCAAGTTCAACCCTAAGTAGTAAGTGATATGAAAGACCATGGAAAGCCACAGGCAGTCTGAGTGGACAACCATGACCCTGATAATAAGACTAACCAAATTTGAGGTAGGGTATGAGCTTTCGTGAGTCACCGCTCACTTCAAATACAGCTGAACTGTTGCTCTTTTCTGCTGCTACAGATAGATTAACACCCATCTTGATAATAAGGTAGGCCATGGAAAACGCATATTACAGGGGAAGGGAAACCAAGAATCAGAAAATATATTTATCATGTTTTAGAGCTCTGCATGTCTCTGATCCATATTCAGAGTTCCATGTGAACAGGAGTTTCCACAGAAGAGGAATAGTCCACAAGCACAATAGGCCCCATGCAAAGTATGTAAGCTAGTGTGGAATAGTGGTTAAAGTTTCAGTATCTGGGGAGATCCAGGTTCAAACACCCCCCCTCCCCTGCTATGGAAGCTTGCTGGGTGAGCTTGGGCCTGTCACACACACTCAGCCTAACCTACCTCATAAGTTTGTTGTGATGATAAAATGAAGAGGAGAATGATGTAAGTGGCTTTGGGTTCCAAATGGGAAGAGTTATAAATGAAGTAAATAAATAAATAAATAAATAAATAAATAAATAAATAAATATCATCTCACCACTACTAAAAAGCAGAGAATATACCAGGGGGTTGAGGTTGCAGCTATTCCTAAGCAAAAAAACAATCAGCAACCAGATCTTTGTAAGATACAAGTTGTTAATAAATATCAGTTTCACAAATCTATCCACATTCAGCATTTGCTGCTTCCTAGATTTGGGCAATGTGTTCATAAAACACTCTCTTGAAATACAAGCGAAGACTGACATTTTACATTTAAGTGATGATGGAGTTTTCAGTGAAAAGGAATTTTGGCAAAAGATAGGCAGTTATCTGCATTTTTTCTAAGTTAAACATTTTGATCTTTCTTTCATGTAACAGGATGAAAAACAAAATCCCACCAAGAAAGAAAGAAAAGAGTACAGTTCCTGGAAACAGGGAGAAGGGGAAAGAGTGCCAAGGAGATGAGAAGTGGGAGGGGAGGGAATGAATGCTAGAACAGGAAACAAGTTGTTTTAATTTCTTTGACACATTGTAAAGAAGATAAAATGTTCCCAGTGCTCCCATTAGGCTGAAAGCCATTCTCTGCCTGGTCCAACGTGATGCACTTCAGTGACCAGCAGTGCCAGTGGATTGCACTGGATTGGTCTGTTGTTTTGGCAGGACAAGTTTCACATTATGAAATTACATGATGCAAGACGCTGATTCAGAGCTGCGTGTAACCACAGCCATGAAACTTTGCCCTTTACTGCCTGGATTAGTCTTGTGGGACAAAAGTATAGAGGCAACTGCAGACGGTGCCGGAAAGAGACCTCAAACAGAGACAGCAGCAGCAGATGGCCCCAGAACACACAGTGACTAAGGAGGAGCAGCTTGGCTCTTGTGGGTTTCTAAAGGGAAAGGGGTAGATGTGTGAAGTATATTAGACTGAACTGCAATTACGTCAGGCATTTTATGGAAAGAGTGGGATAGAAATATTAGCTAATTAAATTAATAATAGAGCTGGATTACTTTGGGCCCATTTGGATCCATTTTGGATGCTCTCCAACCACAGACCCCAAAGACTTGTGGTCCCTTTCTCTACATTGCTGTAAGTTATGGCTTGATGGAAGCTGAGGTCACTTTGCTATTGCATTCCACAGACTGCTTTAGAAAGACACAACATTTTTCCTTTCAATGATTCTATGTGCCACAGGATGAAATCCTCCTCATTCCAAATTTATTATTCTGGAATATTGCCATTTAAGAAATAAAATTGAATTCCATTCCACACAGACATATATGTAGTAATGCAACACATTTTATATTTCATTACTAAGTATTTGCCTATGTGGAACAGGATGTTGCTTGTGTAACGTTTGTCTCAACTAAACATTGCCTTGGGATACTCCTTTTTTATGGAAAGTAATGTGACTGCATGTCAGCAATGCTCAAAGCAAGTCATCAGAGGATTGACAGGACGGTATATGACACACTGAGTGCAAACACACTGAACAATATCAGATTCAATATTTTTGGTGTGTTGGTTTTGTCTAGCATGAAGAGGAATTTAGGGCCACAGCACCCTCTTCTGGTCAGATCCAAACACCCATTGTAGACAATTAAAGTGGCTACAGAATAAATACAGGCAGCTGACAAGCCATTTTTAATCTTTTATGTTGATAATCTGAATGACACCTGCTTTATAATTTTACAGAAGACCTTTCTTCATTTGTGTGAAACCCCTTTCTCTCTACAGAATGCCTATTGATGCCTGGGTGTATTTATTTCCAATATTTACCTCCCAGATGTGGGGGCAGCCCCACAGCTGTGGCAAAATACTCGCTGGAACCACTTTACAATCCATCATCATCTCTTATTTCTAGAGTGTCTAATGCATAGCAGGCAATTTACAACAGATAAAAATTCATATCAGTCTTACCAGGCTTACAATCTAAGCCATGTTTAAAATATCCAAATATTTTATTTATACAAGTAACTTGCTTGTTTTGAAAATTTGTTGTTGGTTCTTTAGGATCCATCCTACTGGAGTGAAATTTGGAAATTTCACCTTCCAGGATTTACCCTTTCTTCCTTTTTTGATGCTGAATGGCTGGGGACAGTCTCAGTGCCTGGAGTATATTCAGACTTTTTCAGACCACTTCGGATTCTCTCTCTAAGTTACTTTATAAAGTCTTATGTTTTTGCATACCTGGTGACCCTCAACAGGAGAGGGACCTCAGCAAGGTATAATGCTGTCAAGTCCACCCTCCAAAGTAGCCATTTTCTCCAGGGTAACTGGTCATTGTAGCCTGGAAATCAGTTGTATTTTGGGGAGATTTACAAGTCCCACCTGGAGGTTGGCAACTCTGTTCCCTTCTCTTTCATTTTTCACAACACTGTGAGGTAGGTTAGACTGAGTGTGTGACTGGCCCAAGGTCACCCAGCAAACTTCCACAGACGGGGTGTGTATAACAGGGGGAAAATCTGAAAATACACACAGAACTCTCTGGTTAGGCTTGTTAAAGCAGCTTCTAAACCAAATCCGGGAAATGAAATTGTAACTAGTCCCTCCTGTCAAAAAGTTTGTGTGTTTTGTTTCATTCCTTCCAGCAGCAGGCAGGTACTGGGCTTGCTTCGTAGGGTAGCAACTTGTTTTCCTGAAAAGCACCAATCAGATCCCAATGGGAGAAAGACCTTGTGTTAATAATTAACTCTGCTGGCAGGAAGGGGGAACGAGACCATTGCGCACGAGTGCATCTCCCCGCCTCCCACTCTGTAGCTACCCAGGAAATGGCATTCTCTGCCTCCATGGCAATTGGGTCCTTGCAAGAAGAGACCTCTCCTATCAGCTTTGGAAATGTTTGGAAGGGAGACTTCAATTATAGGCTGCAATTCGAAAGACATTTCCCTGGGAAATAAGCAGTATTGAATAACATGGGACTTACATTTGAGTAGACCTGTTTAGGATTGCTTCTGTAGTCTTTCAGGGCTCTCTCTTCTTCAGAGTCAAATGGTAGATGTGTACCTAACTCCCCCCTTTGAAAACAATCCTGCCTGCTCCCACAGTGAAAGGAAAACTTATGAGGAAAAAATAAGTCTGTTTTTGGGGGAGAGGGTGGATTCAGAAGTAATTCTGCCTGCCTGCCTGCACTTAGGCCATGGAGAAGCTTGGCAGCAAGAACACCCCATTTTGCAGCGGAATGCTGAACATCAAAAAGAAGGATTTGAATTTGCCCCTCATTGTGAAAACAAAACTAAACAACAACAACAACAATAAGAACATTCTATTTATATACTGCCCTTCAGGACAACTTAATGCCCACTCAGAGTGGTTTACAAAGTATGTCATTATTATCCCCACAACAAAACACCGTCTGAGGTGGGTGGGGCTGAGAGAGCTCCAGAGAGCTGTGACTAGCCCAAGGTCACCCAGCTGGTTTCAAGTGGAGGAGTGGGGAATCAAACACGGCTCTCCAGATTAGAGTCCCGCGTTCTTAACCACTACACCAAACATGAAACCAACAGGCAACAGCAGAAAGCAAAGGTAATGTTATTGGCATTATAGAAGAAGAAAAAATGAACAAGAAGCAGGATTGTTTTCACTGTTGGAGCACTCTCCTGTTTGGGAACATCCTGTTGCTGCTGCTCCACCCACAGACACTCACCTTCTATGGGTCTGTTGTTGTGTGTGTGTGTTATTGTGCTTTAGGAAAAACTCAATGGTTTAGACGAGGTGATGGACTAATGGTTGATGCTGGTTTTGGTTAAATGTGAAAATAGCCATCCCAGAACCTGGTTTCCCCACACACAGACCCTGAAAAGAACAGCATGCATTTGCGCATGTGCGGCCAACACATGCACAAGGGATTGTGGGAAGTAGATTTAATCAAGACTGATGGTTGTTGTGGATTTTCCGGGCTGTATAGCCGTGGTCCTGGCATTGTAGTTCCTGATGTTTCACCAGCAGCTGTGACTGGCATCTTCAGAGGTGTAGCACCAAGGGACCTTTGGTGCTACACGGCTGAAGATGCCAGTCACAGCTGCTGGCGAAACATCAGGAACTACAATGCCAAGACCATGGCTATACAGCCCGGAAAATCCACAACAACCATCGTTCTCCGGCTGCGAAAGCCTTCGACAATACATTAATCAAGACTATTTCATATACCTTTACGTGCCTTTAATATTGCTATGCATTATTATTCTCAGGAGCTAATGTAGCACTTGTAACGCAACTTGCAAGAAAATGAGACTTGAAACAATGTATGCTATGTATGTTCATCACTGTGAAGACTAAACACCAGTCACTGTGAAGCTTCTATAAGGTAGTTGCACCTGCAGGACACCTGCTCATGACTTGATATAGACACTTCTTAGTAAAGCTGCTTTATGCTAAATGTAGCAATAGAGAAAGGGGAAAGAAATGTGTTGCTGAAAGAAGGAAGCTAGTTGTGAGTTAATTAGATTAAGTTGTACCTTTCAAGGCTGAGAAGAAGCCCCAGAGAAAGGGGAATGGGAAATGTAACAGCAAGCACATTCCTCAGGAAGGGAGAGTGATCCCCTCCCGCGGAACCCAGCATACAAGGTTGCTAGAAGTGACATCGGGGCGCCCTTGGTAAGATGTTACATAAGCTAGAGGAGGGGGTAAAGTGAAAAGCCTATGAAAGAGATGCGTGGGAAAGGAAGAGAGATGTTCCTCCTAGAGATAAACTAAGGACAGATAAGATAAGCAATGGCAATCAGGAAATATTGTAATTATGCTGTTGACCAAAGATGTTTCTTCCAATAAGCACACCCTTGGACTATTGTATCATTAGCGGTGGTAACCCACTTGAGCCAATGGGGACCACAGCAAGATCTGAGCCAATAGAATAACAAGTATTGTAATTAATCAAAAGGTATAAAATGCTTTGCACAGCTATTGTAGCTTTAATGAGCATTGGACACAAGGGAACCCTTTACTCTCTATGTAACCTTCGGTCCTCCACATTTAATAAATGTTATAGACTTGCTTCGTTCACAGGACTCTGTGTCTGTCTCTTCTTATGATTGGCTGAGGGACATTCGGACCACAGATTGTGTGGAACAAACCTTGGGGCTCACCCTAAAAGCAGCAACCCCCGGCGGGCATCACTGGTGTGAAAGGACATCGACATCTTCCAGGCGGTGCACCCTGGCCAAGTTTGGTCAGCTGGTGGACCTCGGTGCTGCCCACCTGATGACGTCCCGCAGAGCCACAGCAGACCTGTTGGAAATCAACGGAGTCCTGTGACGGAAGCCGGAGAAAGTGTGTGATTGAAGCCGCGGAAGAGAAAAAGGTTAAAAGGGCCCTCCCTCGGGCAGGGGCAGGTAGGTCCTTAGTTAGACTCAGGATAGAGCAGAGGCACCGTTCACGTGAGGGAGGAGGTGGGTCCCACTAAAAGGAGTAAAATAAGGGAAATAAGATGAGAATAGAGAACCTAGGTGTGTGAAAGTATTGGCGCCAATAAAAGTGTTGACGGCCAAGGTGGCTTGAGCCAGCCAACAGGGGCTGTGAAGAGCAAGGCCGGGGCTCAAAGGAGCTGAGCAGAAGTGTATGCACGCGTCTTGATGGAGGCGCAACAGGTGCTCGGCAGCGCGAGCCAAGCGTGTGTGCGGGGCTCAATGGAGTAAGACTGCAGGAAAGACTTGGGAATGCGAGTCAGGTGAATGAGCATGTGTCCCGATAAGGCAGGAACACGGACAGGCTCAAGAGTGTGAGCCCGGAGAAGTTTTTGTGGGCACCTCGACCAGGTGAGGAAGGGGACATCAGTCCTGAGCGAGCAAAGCCTGAGGAGGCAGCAACTCGCAGGACAAGGGAGCCACTGGGCTTGGCGCTGCAGGATCGAGGAGTGAGCGCCTCGGTGGTGCGAGGGGGCCGTCAGACCCAAATATGTGGGTCTGGGAATTAAACACATTAACTGCGCGAGAGTACACCAGACTTGACGAGGCGAGTCTGACGAGTGAGCGCCTCGATGGGGTGGTAGTGCACCAGACCTGGCACGTTTTCAGAATAATCTAAGTTATTTGTGACCTATATGTGATTGTCTGTCCATTCTGTTAAGCCCACATGAGTGGAGAGCAAGGGCATCTGTGCGTGTGTGAGAATGTGCACTGTACAACAAAAAGGGGGAAGGGGGAGGCGGTGCTTCGAGAGCGGCAGAGCCTCTCACCCTTGTGAGGAATAGGATCAAAACTTATGAAAAAAACCCAAATGGATCAGTTCTGAGATGGCACCAGCTGACTCAGAACAATCTGTTAATGAAATGGAATTATTCCAGAACCCCCCAGAACTGAAACGGAAACTTTCTTGGTCCACACCCCTGTTCCACAGCAGAACCTGAATCTTACAGATCCTAGCCTGTAAATCTAATCACTATACCACACTAGCTTTCATGTGGTGGTTGCTGCTGAATAATAGAGCAGGTGGACCTACCAGTAGCTGCTGCCAGGCATTGCCCTGATGAGTCCTGACAAGTTTGTTTCTTAAAGATACAGGTGCTGCTTTTATTTGTGGAAGAGCTTTAAGACCTCAATGTATTTTTTAATTTCAGATTGTTCTGCAAACCACGGCTTTTCTCGCCTTTGTATAAACATCTCTCTTGTCCATTCATGGCTCCAGTCTCCAGATGTATGTATCTACTGATGGGGCCATGTTGAGAATGAGATATATTGATAGCCTTTGGAACATGTGAACTATGTAATGCCTCTTGCAGTCATTTTCCATCTCTAGCAATAGCTTAAGTATAATGATCAAATCATGCAAACTGTTTCAAGACTCTTCTCAAGGGACCCTCCACAGACAAGCTCTCCCTATAACAAATGTCCTCAGGAGCAGGTGGGATTTAAACATCTCTTCGTAATCAAATAACCTAGTAATACTTGCCAAAGATCACCAAATGCTTATGAATTTGGGTGTGTTATGCCCAGTCTAGAATCCATCAGACAACATTAGACAGCCACAGAATTATATTACTGAATGGCATCTTGACTGCAGTAAAAGGCAGATGTAGAAGGCAAAGATAATGAGCTTAACAGGATTCCAACAGGACCCAAGAAGCACAAAACAATGGTGATTTCTTCAGATCACCTGGAATTAGATGGTGCCAAAGTTTCTTGCCATTCTCTAGCAACAGTGGCTTCAGAGAGAGAATGTTTTTTTTCAGTTTAAGCACAAACAAACAAGAAGTCAGGCAAAAGAGCCACCAAGTTCTATGTCACACAGAGATCGACAAGGTGTTTTTATCCATGGCCAGAAATACAAACCATTGAAGCATTCATTCTGTTTTTGAGAGACAGGAGGCAGCTGAAGTATCCCATGAGTTTTATTTGAGCTTCCATCAATTTAAATGTTAATAAAGAGCACGACTTTTTGTTATTATATTTTTACATTTTTATGCTGCCCTTGCACAAGGTTCTTCCCTTCTCCATTTTATCTTCACAACAACCCTGCAAAGTAGGCTAGGCTGAGAAAGAGTGACTGGCCCAGGGACTCCAGAAAGTTTCATGGCAAAGTGGCAATTTGGATTCAAGTCCAAGTCCTAATGCAATGCTCTGCAGCCACAATCCATGTTCTTCTTACTTTCACCAGCAACTTTTTTTGTGCTTCAGCTACACGGCAGAGGATCTAGATACAGCCTCATGTTTAATTTGTTATAGAAATGATAGAAAATGCAAAGGCTTTGTGGCAAGAGGTTGGGTATTTCTGAGATTATCTCACAAAGAACTTTGAAGTAATCTCAGTGAAACGCTCAAAGTGAACAAAACAAGATCAGTTCTGCCTTAACTTAGCGTGACCTTCTATTCAGGGCAGCTATGCAACAACTCATTCCATTTCAGTTGCATGGTTTCAGTGATAACTAGCTGGAGTAAACAGTTTAAAAGCTAGAGCTAATGTAAACACCTATGTTATTTCAAAAGCTGAACTGCTTAATGTCTCTTTTCTGGTGATGATCAGTTTTGTTCCCCTGCTCTTGCCTCAAGTCTGTGCAAGCATTCAGGAAAAATGGCCTCTTCTGACCACAAGGTGGAGATGCTTACAATTTTATTTGATATACAGGTGGGTTAATTTGCTTAAAAAGAAGTATTTCCAGTAAGAGAAGATAGTATCTTCTTCCCTTTGGAAAATCCTGGAAAAAAATTAAGTACAGTTTTTCCACAATAGCATTTTATGCACAGTGATGTTTTTTCATGTTTCTAGATGACCATCCCAGTTCTTTGAACAAGGACAGATGCTTGCAGGATTTACAGAGAGCTCACTTAAAACTGCAGTATCCATCCGGGAACAGAATAGACAGATTAGTAGGGCTAGATGAGACCACTCACCTAGATGGTCCAGGCTAGCCCAGTTTCATCAGATCACAGAATGGGGTCAGCCCTACTAGAGATGGGCAGGAACCAAAATACAAACCAAAATTCATGAAGAACCAGGCCAGTTCGTGCTTCGCGAACCAGTGGTTCATCAGATCCCATTTCTGACGAACCGCCATGAACTTTAGGCTGGTTCGTTTTTTGGTTCATCACTGTAGACAGTCTGGTGCCAATCAATCAGTTTCCTAGGCAACAGGGGATGGACTTCCTGCAGACCTTCTGCTGACCCGGAAGTGACAATTTTCTGGCCTGGATGTGACATTTTCACAAACCAAACAAACTGGTTCGTGAACTGGGGGCAGGTTTGTGAAAGTTCGTGGGTTGTGGTTCGTGAAATTTGACGAACCACAAACAACATGGGTCTTTTTTCCCTGGTTCATGCCCATCTCTATGCAAGACCACCAAGGAAGTCCAGGGTCACTTCCCAGAGGCAGGGAATGGCAAAGCACCTCTGTTAGTGTCTAATCATGGAAACCCCATGAGCAGTGGAGAGTGCCTTCAAGTCATAGCTGACTTATGACAACCCCTGTGGGGTTTTCATTGCAAGAGACTAAGAGGTGATTTGCCATTGCCTGCCTCTGCATCCCTGGTCTTCCTTGGAGGTTTCCCATCCAATTACTAACCAAGGCCAACCTTGCTTAGCTTCTGAGATCTGATGAGATCAGGCTCACCTGGACCATTGAGGTCAGGGTGGAAACCTCAAGGGTCACCATAAATCAGCTGTGACTTGACAGCACCTTACACAGAGAGATAGGCACAGCAGAGAAAACAACTCCATCGGCTGCTATTTGCAGTTCACAGCTAAAACCACTCCAGCATATTCATCAAGAATCTACAACTTCTCCTGGAATATCAGACATACCTCTTTATGGATATAACTAGAACTACAGAACAGTTGCTGGATTTTACCAAGAATATCATAGTTGTCTTTGAACACATAGTTGTCTTTGCCAGCCCAGCCCCATAGCTACACATGCCACAAAGGGAGTCTAGAGGCCTAGAATATAACAACCTTGGAGAGGGGCACGAAACAGAGGAATAACACAGTTGTATGGCTTTGTATACATTAGAAGAGTAATCTAACCCATATCAATAGATACAATATGTTGAGACCCATGCACAGAGAGTGTCTGAGAATGACAGGAATGTCTAACTTCACTGAAGTGGAGATATTATTCAAGGATGGGTGTACTTGTATAGGGCCAAAAGATATTCATATGTATGAGAAACTTGTAATCTCTAATTTTCCATTGAATATGTTAAGATAAAATGAACTAACAATTTTTATATACTTTAAGAAGATGTTTCAAATATAGATAATCTTATCTGGTGTTTGAAGTTATAAGATAGTTAAGCCAAGAATGTAAGCCCTTTGAAGTGAAACAGTGGATTATTGTAAGGAGACGGTTTTGAAAATATGAGAAGCTGAATTGATTGAGAGCTTCTTCCTAGGGGGACCTGGCCTGTGACCTGCTTATCTCTAGGTAAGATACTTCATTGGACTCATATAATTGCTCTTCTTAAATGATCTATGTTGTTATAATGGATGGTATGATTTTCTGTTGACTGAGCTGATATTAAGAATGCTGAATAATCATAGTCATAGTTTATTAATAAAGGCTTAACATGGAAGCAGAGATTACTTGTGTACTATACCCTGTAATGAATCTAAAATGTTATTTGTGGTGTATGTCTTGCCAGGAGTTACATGACTTGATACAGGAAAGTTAACAAGACAATAAGGGCTTATTAAGTGCACGTCTAAATCTGAATCAGGACCAACCAGTATCATCTATAATACCTTGTTTATTTAATTTCAACAAATGCCAATTGAATTGAAAGTGATTGTGATGGAAAGAGCCAATAAACTGCAAATCTCTCTGCCTCTTTCTCCTTATCTGGGTTTCTTTCTCCTTATCTGGGTTTTCTATAACCTACAGATTCCTTATCTGGGTTTTCCATAACCTACAGACTTCACACAACACAAATTTCTGACCAAGTGGCACTCCTCCAAAGAGAAAGTAAAAAAAAAAAACTCAGACTCTATAAACATGGCTGGGCTCAGACAACCTACATTACATCTGCTTTGGAGTCTGATTTGTCTTGTCGACCTTTTTCCTCACACATTCTATGTCCTGCTTGTGTGATGAAATTACTATTCATTTGGGATAATCCATTACACATCAGTTCAGTTCATTGGAGATCCTTGCCTGTGATTAGACATGGGCACAAACCGAAAAAAACCTGAACCACCTGATTCGTGGTTCATTGCTATTCCACGAACCAGGAACCAGGAACTTCCACGAACTTTTACCAGTTAATGAATTGGTTCGTGGTTCATAGTTTGTAGAATTCAAACACCTGACGCTGGCTTCTGAAGTTGGTGTGGTGTGTTTGAAACTGACAGCCCCCTTCTCCTGTCACTCTGAAGCGGCAGGAGAAGTCTCTCAGTTTCAAAACACCCCACGCAGGCTTCATCCAATTGGGTGAAGCTGGTGCGGGGCATGTGAAACTGACAGCCCTGTTCTCCTGTCCCCCAAGTGGCAGGAAAACGGGGCCGTGAACATCCCCTCACCCCGTGCAGGCTTCAGCCCATGGGCAGAACCTAGCACAGGGTGAGTGAAACTGACAGCTCGTTCTCCTGCCACCTGAGTGGGAGGAGAATGAGAGCTGTCAGTTTGACACACCCTGTGCTGGGTTCAGCCCATGTGCTGAGGCTGGCACGGGGTCTGTCAAACGGACAGCTCCTGTTCTCCTGCCACTTGGGGAACAAGAGAACAGGTCTGTCAGTTTCACTCACCCCGCACTGGCTTCAGCCCATCAGCTGAACACAGCACTGGGTGAGTTAAACTGACAGCTCTGTTCTCTTGCAACCCAGGGTAGAAGGAGAACGGGGGCTATCAGTTTGACATACCCTGCACCGGCTTCAGTGAGGGCTGACAGCTTCACTCACCCATGGGCTGAAGCCAGCACGGGATCTGTCAAACTGACAGCTCCCATTCTCCTGCTGCCCAGGGCAGCTGGAAAGGGGGAGAGTTTGAAGGGAAGAAGATTCCCCGCACTGTTTGCAAATGGCACGGAGAACGTTCTTCCCTTCAAAGTCTCCCCCTCTTCCTCCAGCCAACTGGAAAAGGGCAGAGTTTGAAAGGAAGAAGTTTCCCCGTGCCATTTGCATGGTCATGAGAGTTGGCGTTAATTTGCTGCTTCTTAAGGGTCTGCATAGAGAGCAAAGGCATCATACCTCCTCCCTCCGTTTGCATGCATACTGGATGGAGCTGCATGCTTGTGCTAATCTAAATATTTCAGTACAGCACCTGGAATACTTTGCATTCATATAGAACAACTGAACTTGGTCAAAACTACTGAGCACTGATTGAATGCCTAAAACATTACATAGGGATATACGGAACTGTGTTCCTGAACATCCCTAATATTTGTATCATTAAGGTTTTATGCCAATGTTTCTTCAATACAAATGCTCAAATCTGTCTCAGCTATCTCTTCCCTATAATAGAGCCCTGCAGGGCAAAATCTTATTCTTAGGCATGGAGCCAAAGCACACTAGGCAGAAATCTCAAAGCTCTTTTCTGCTTTGTCTCCAGGATGCTATGGAATGCTGCTCTTGCTCCTTGGCAACTAGTTGCCCAAAGCTCCCTCTCCCCTTTTTAAACACTGTGTTGCTACTTTCAGGCTAGACAAAAGATGTTATTGTATCATGAGAGCTAAATTAAAACACACAACTGTAAGATACCTTTTCCCCTTCTGCTGCTCTGTCCTTCCAGACCAACCAAATGGCATATTTTCTGCAAGGCTGCAGTGCAATCTCTTGTTTACTTATAGCTCAGCAGCCTTTTTTGCATTCTTCGTGGTTCCTACAGTTCATTTACAGTTCTCTTTCTAACCAGATCAGGGTGGGAGAGACACCACCTCAATGCTGAGAATCACAAAAAAGAGATAAAAATTTGAACAGTGTTTTAAAGATGTTCCATGAGCTGTTTTCTCAATAGGTAGCAGAGATGAGGGGAGTGCTCTGAATACTAATTGGCTATGTAGAAACAAAAGCACAGGCTCATTTCTGAAATTACCTTGCAAATTACCCTTTCTATCCTGCTGTTTTCTCTGGAAATAAATAAAATCAGTCATAGACCAACTCTGAATGTGAGAGTGTACTCACAGTGATAGCACTCACAGCTTGGAGAGGGACACAGCTGTTGGTTCAAGTGATTTTAAGCTTGAAACACCATGGGGGGGGGGGAGGAAGGGCTCCTGCCTCTCCCCAGCCATTTTCCTGTGCTGAAATGGCACAGGGTGGGGAGGGAATTTATTTCACTAATGGGAAAATAACTCCCTCAAGCACTGCTTCAGCACAGGAACACAGTGGGGGTGGGGTGGGGGGCTGCAGGAGGCCTTCCTCTCTCCTCTGCCACAGCAGTCTCCCAAACCCAAGTGGGATGTGCTTTAATTTTTTTAACAGCCATTCTCTACAGTTGGTATGCGGGAGACCCAACTCTGATGGAATTCCTGCTACTTAGCCAGTGACCCTTCATTCTAACTTGCCAAGACTGTCTGTATATACAAAACTGAGTTTTTGAAATGTTTCCCACCTTTCAGCTCTGTTTCTGTGTTGTGTATTTATATTTATTTTAAAATATTTATACCCCACCTTTCTCTACGGCTGAAGAAAGCTTACAATACATAATTAAAACCATCAGACTAAAACAAAACTCAAATTCCCCCCAACCTAATAAAATTCCTATAACTGAAATAAAATTCAGTAAAAAGCACTGGTGAATTAAATGGCCTTACAGAGCCTCTTAAGGCCTGGAAAATAAATGTCCTGTCCCTTTAACAGAGTCTTAATGTGTAGAAATGGGCAGCTAAAGCATTTCATGTCATAGAAGAAATGGGCAGCTAAAGCATTTCATGTCATAGAAGAAAATATCATCTGGTAAACCACAGCCATTTCATCCTCTATTAAAGGGGACAGAACATTTTTTCCCACCAAGTAGCTGGCAACTCTACTTATACAGGGTGTATCTGGGCAGGGGGGAGGGAGAAAGAGTAGAATATGCCCTTACACAAACATCTGCAAAGCTTTTGCCTCACACCCCGTTTGCAGGTAAATTGCCCATTCAGGACAGCATCCCCGCATAATTAGCTTTCATTGTAAGAATTTCAGCTGATCATCTCAGTCTATTAGCAGGCAATCAGCTTTAAAAGCATTGTCTGCCAGCAGCTATAATGACAATAAAGCTAGTAGTTGCAAGCCTTAGTGCGACTGTTTCCATTTGTTGGGTGTCTGTGCCTGTGCGTTTGCAGGGCAGAACAGCTACGCATGACATGTAGTTCCATGATTATTCTCCCTTCTAACAGAATACAGCTGCAGGAAAATATAAATGGAGGGTCCAGCAAAAAGAGGAAAGCCATTTGTCTTCTGTAAAAGCACCAGCTTGAAGATGCTTTTATTTCAGCTCTAGTTACCTCTAAGTCACAGCCCTGCATTCTGGGCTTTAAAAAAATGGGAAAGTAGTCACTTTTATTTACATACTTCATTTATCACACATTTTTCTCCCCAAGGGGGACCCAAAGTAGCTTACAAGATTCTTCATTTGATCCTCAAAACAACCCTGTGAGGTATGTTAGACTGAGACTGTAGACTGATCCAAGGCTACCCAGCAAGCTCTAACCACTACCTCACACTGGCTCATAAAATGAAGTTTCATTCTCACTGAGTTAATAAAAATGTGTCTGGGCTATAATAACAACATTCAATTTATATACTGCCCTTCAGAACAACTTAACACCCTCTCAGAGCGGTTTACAAAGTGTGTTATTATTATCCCCATGACAATCACCCTGTGAGGTGGGCGAGACTGAGAAAAACTCCAAGACAGCTGTGACTCACCCATGGTCACCCAACTGGCTTCAACAGAGGAGTGGGGAATCAAACCCAGTTCTCCAGATTAGAGTCCTGCCTCTCTTAAAAACTACACCAAACTGGCTCTATACCACTTCCCAACTGCAGTTGGGGGTGCAAAAGTGAATACTCAACTATACAAAAATCCCTCCCAACATCAGAAAGGCGGCTATGCTCTTATCCTTCTTCAAGGAAGGAATTTTCTGTCATGGGTGCCCCGCTAGAGTTTGAAATGTACAGCCCAGAGACAGGCTGATCACCTCACTGAGATGTAAGGCTTACTGAGCCTCACTACATTATACCACGAACTCATGCAATATTAAAAAATATATATATTTATAATATGCTGTTTTCTCCTGACAAGGGACCCAAAGCATCTTACATAATAATAAAAAATAAAAGTAAACAAAAAGCCAGCAAATGAATTCAATTCAGTCCAGGGCTGGTCCAGCACCTACCAGGCAGACACACTGAAAGCCACACCCAAGCATCCTTTGGCTCAGTCCTCTGGCCACACCTGGGTTTATTATCTGCAGCAGGAAAGGGAAAAAAACACACATTCAGCTTCTACAACTGGCCCCTTCTTACAATCATCGTTCTCTCACCAGCTGCATAGCAAGTCCAATAGAAAGGTGGGATCCACCATTGAATTGCCACATTCAGGGCCACACAGCTTAGTAAACTTTAGCTATTTAGTCCCTGTGTCTAGAGAGGCATACTACATTAAATAGATGGTTCTCTTGGAGGCTCATTAGGAATAAAATTTACCGTCAGTGGCTGTCAGCAGTGGCATTCCATCTCATGCAAAATGAAATAGGGACTAATGGGGCAGAGTATGAGATGCCCCTCCCCAAAAAAACTCAAAGGAAGAGCCTTATGGTTTGACAAGAGGAGAAAGAAACATAGGGACCATTCCTCCCACTGGCCAGACCCTTCTTCGAGATGATGAAGACTGAAAAGGAGAGGCATCATATCAAATTCTGGCAGGAGGCAAGGGCAAGAGAATAACAACTGCACTTATACACTGCTCCTCTCACAGAGATGAACAGAGTCAGTGTTGTTATTATCCCCACAACAATGCAGCTGGGGAGCCAAAGTTGAGAGGAGTGGCTTACACTGTGCTGGGATTCAGTAGTGGGATTCAAACCAGCAGAGTGCAGATTTGTAGCCCAAACACTTAACCACTAAATTCACCCCAAGGCTGTGCACTTATATGTGTTATGCATATTTTATGTATTATACTAAACAGAGATGTAAGAGCTCCTGAGGAATTACAGTACTAGACAAGGGCCGATTCCAGACGGCCCCCCGCCTCGCGAAACGTCGCGCGTCGTCGCGCAGAAAACACGAAATATCGCGTTTTCTCGCGCGAGTTTTGCGCGATGTCGCACAAAACTCGCACGAGAAAACGCAATATTTCGCGTTTTCTGCACGACGACGCGCAACGTTTCGCGAGGCGGGGGGCCGTCTGGAATCGGCCCTGATGTGGTAGAAGAGCAACGCCCATCTCTCCCTGACGCCTATGAAAGCCACTGTGGGCAAAGACCTCTCTGCTGGGGTGATGGGAACCGCAATATTCTCCGAAGTATTCTCCCAGCTCTCCTCCTCTTCCTCCTCCTCTGTTGGCTTCCCACTCCTCTCTCTCCCAATTTCCTTCAACTATACAGGACAAGGACTTGGAACCTTCAAAGCTGGGACAGTAGAATGCATTATGTTGGTTTAACCTCCAAAGGCCAAACACATCGACGAAATTCTGGTCTGAATGCCATCCCCTGGAAAGGGAAAAGATAGCAGTAGAAGATAAACACTTGCTATTTCAGGTCTTGGTTTATAAATACAAAGGATGGTTTATTTCTAGAATTTTTTCAATCTGTAAGAATACCGCATGCAGAAGTATACATTTCATTTGAAGGGACAACATACAACAACATGTTTTCTGTACAACA
Source organism: Eublepharis macularius (assembly GCF_028583425.1). NCBI lineage: Eukaryota > Metazoa > Chordata > Lepidosauria > Squamata > Eublepharidae > Eublepharis > Eublepharis macularius. Next base: position 44,870,983 of record NC_072795.1, on the reverse strand, counting down.
TGGCACAGCCGGAGAAAGATGTAAAAACTATACTAGCAATACAGCGTAACTGAGTAGGTGACCTCTTTCTCTTGATGCTCTGATCTCTATTTTAAGTAAATTGCTTTATACAGAACGAAACTTTCCTCAACTGGTTCAGTATTGGCTTCTCTAACCAATTGCAACCCTCAAAGGCAGACATCCTCAACCTTTTTGAGCCTATGGGCACCTTCTGAATTCTGACAGAGGGTAGTGAGTGCAACCATGAAATGTTTGCTATGGGAGGTGGCGCCAACCACAAAATGTCAGGGAGTGAGGTTATACATAACTCTGATAGTAGCTCTTCATTATTTTAGGAAGAAGCTCTGTTTAATAGGATGTCTTCTGAGATTAGCGTACTGTTAAAAAATAATTTATTGCATAATTTCTTTGCTAGAGCTAAGAAACCCACATCGGACATCTTTCTTCATTTTGCACATCTAACACACTTACGCAAAAGGAAAAAGAAAAAATGCTCCTTATCCCAGTTATCACCTTCACACAAGCCCTTTTCCCATGTGCACTATTACTTGTAACAACCGTTTGGTGCTGAAGGTTTGGTTTGAGTTCCCTGCATGCGTCTATGGCGAGAGAAAGATTCTGGTCAGATTCTGATAAGAACATAGATGATTTTTGAAAAAGTAACCAGCATTTGATATAGTGATGTTATCTTCAACTTCCACCTGATTTATAACAACAGTTAAATTGAGAAGATTTGATTGCTTCAATAAAATTTCCAGTTATGTGCATTAAGTTTTTTAGTTATACAATCTATTAGGGTTGTCAGATGCCTGACGGTGGTGGGTAAGCACTTGGCAGCTTGCCCCTCTACCCACCCTCCTGGTGGTTGGCAGGAGGAGGCAGGCAACCCAACGACTGCCCACCACTGGCAGGCAGCCCAGGCAAGCAGGCAAACATGCTTCCAGCTGTACATGGGATGACATCACTTTCAGAAGTGAAGTCGTCACACTTAATTGGCCCTGGCATGATGCACACGTGCCCTCCCGCACCTCATGCAGTAATGTCACTTCCAGAAGTGCCATCATCACATGTAGGGCTGGGACCACGCACAAGAGAGGATGGTGCAGGTGAGTGCCCTGCCCCACCCCTGCCCAGTTGCCAGGAAGACCTGGCCACCCTAAATCCTATCATCTTTAGTCAGAAGCATGTCCCACTGTATTTTAAGAATGTCACTCCATAGGTAAAGTACTTTAACTTAAAGCTGCTGCCAGAATTATACTATAAACAACAGTAACTCAAAAAGCCCCACCCACTTTCTAAAAACACTCGGTAAGTGCCAGAAAAGGTGTTGGCAGGTGACATGGTATCCATACGCAGCATGTTGGGGACCTCTGCTCCAAGGTCTTTGGTCCATATGTTTCTTAGTCCTACTACCAGAGGTCAACATTTGTACCTACCCTAAGAGATGAGTGTATGAATCCAAGCCTTAGGCTCACAATTCAAATAAATGTAACATTTTCATTCTTGCTTATGCAGCCATTTACTGCACCCCTACAGAACTACACAGCTTGATATTCTCAACCTTTCCAGAGCTTGACCTCAGGTGCATCTGCTGGGAAAATGATAGTAGCATGTGACCAAAAAGAGGAACGGTGTACAATTTCCTCTGAACTCTGGGTATCTTGTATCATCAGCTAAGTCAGAATGGTTAGAAACAGCTCTATGGCTCAGCCAGCAGCAGTTTAGTAGCCAAGTTTGATGCACAAAGAAATATAGACCTTTTGAGCAGGTGTGGCATTATGCTTTCAGCATGGATGTGGCGGGATGACAGAAGATATATGGGTTGTCAGGAGCAGTGAAAGAGGAAATAGTGTGGGAAAGAGGATACAGGGAAATGAGATGCATCTCCAAAAGTCCTTGCAGGTTCCCCACCGGGAGATAGTTTTCTCTGATACGAGGCAGCTGGAGTGGGGGAGCTAAAGATGGTGGAGGGGGGAAGAGATGAAGGTAGGTTTGGCTGGTGGGTGGAAAGGAGAGAATGAAGGAGGAAAAGGGGAGAGGCTATGGAGGCTGCCATGGAAGGGAAAGAAGAAATAGTGAGGGAGAAGACATGAGATGCCCCCACACAAGTCCTTGTGGGTCCTGCACTTGTTCTATTCTGTTCCATCACCCAGTCCTACATGATGCAAGGACCAGCTCTACCTGGCTAATACACATGCATTTGTGAATAAAGCAATCGTACATTTTCAGATTTTAATATGAAGAAAACCCTTACAAAGATTCCCCTAATGTCATACCATTTAGTAATTCTACTTAGTTCACCCAATTTTTAAAAGTTCCTGTTGTGAGGCATATACTTTCCACCCTGCCAAACATCAAAACTTCCCCTGTTAACAACTTGCAGCATCACTTGATTGCAAGGAATCAACCAATTCCTAGCTGTCTGACGTGCCGACACCTGCTTCCTGAGCTGCAAAGTACGTGGTCCCCATTGAAACAGAACAAAATGTTTCCCTGATGGTTTCTGCAAATTAGGATGCTCTTCTGTAAGTTCGGCACTCTGCTCATACCGGGGAGCAAGTCCACCATACTGTAAAGTGCTTGAAAATATTGGGTCATCACTCAGCAGCAGCACACAGAAGCTAATAGGCTGATGCAGTAGGAACAGGTTTCTTACTTCTATGCTTCTGATGTACTTTAGCCAACGATGGGGTGGGGGGATAAGGTATTAAATTAATGTCTAATATTTCCCAGTATTGTGCTATTGCACAATAATTCTCTGGCATATGAACTTTCTCTTACAACTCACATAAAACAATTCTTACAGTGCAATCCTATGCAAAGCTTCTCCCATTGATTTCAATGAGCTAAGACTGGACTGTGAGAGAGTAATTTTCATGGACAATAAGTAATGCAAAACAAACAGTGTAATCTACTCTTAAACAGTGTAAACTACTCTTAAACTTCCTTTTTGCACTAGTAGAAGAAGGTAGTATAGGCAGCTGGGGTATCTACACAAAGGCAAGGTCTTTGTGCAGGATACAGATTGCTCTCTCCATCATTTCAAAAATAAGGCACCAAGGAATCAGTCTGTATTTAAAGTTCATATAAAAAATTCTTCATCCTCTTGCTCTGCATTTCCATAGCTTGTTCTTGATATTCCTAGATAAGAATCTGACTGCATCTCTCCCGATCCTTTATTCTTTATTTTGGCAGTAGGTAATGATGGATGGTCTCTATCCACAGAACACAAGCTGATTCGGGAACCTGATCTGGGAAATGAACAACATAGTTCCTGGGGTTGTGGAAGACCATCAAGCAAGCCCCTTGAAAACCTGTTTAATGGAGAGAGATCACAGTCCAAAGGTTCCACTCTGAAACCTGTGTCAACATTAGTCTCTTCCTCCTCCCTGTAATGCCAGTGTTCAGAGCTGGAAAGTCTTAACTGAGCGTTCAAGTTCACATGAGAAGAGGTTAGGTCCTGTAGGGACGAATGAGTGGGACAATGTGATTGGCATGAAGAGCTAGGGTGGCTTTGGGAGGGACTACAGAGACTTCCTGGTGCATATACCCCACCCCGTGTAGATTTACTTTTATTCTTCATAGCTCTAAGAGTTCGAGTTTTTTGCTGCACCATTATTCTTCTTGCAGCTAAAGGGGAGGAGTTGGAGCAGCGGGAGAGCCTTTCTTCGCTTGCATTATTAAGCCGACTGGGAAGTGACTCCTGCTTTCCACTATGTTTTGAGCGGCTCTGAACCTAAAAAAGAAAGAGCAAGGAAGTTAACAGTGCCTTGGCCTCAGTAAAGTGATCATGTCTTCACCTGATCCTGGAAGCTCATCATCAGCAAATGAATAATGCAAGGGTGTAATAAGAACTTTTAGCTGATATCCATCACAGGAAGACATTCAGGCTGCAAAACCTCATGCATCACTTGAATTCTACTAATCAATTGTATGGATTATTCAAGCAAACATAAGCAAAAGAGAATGAAGAAACATTAATACATTACTATAAAACATGGCCTCAGCATTTATAACTAGCATTTGGGGGATTCTTAGCTATCGTTCTCCCATGACTTGAAATGTTTCAGTGAAAGTGTTTCCTGCCCTATTAGCATTAATCAATAATGAATTATGAGGCACTGACCTCCCCTGCAAGGAATGATCCAATTATCATCATATGAATGGAAAGATGACAAAAGGGGAGAAGCACACAGATATACTCCAAAGTGACCCAACAATGCATCTATGTATGGCCAAACTGAGCTGTGGACATGGGTCCATTTTAATACTACATGGCAGTTTCACAGTCTGTAAATGTAGTGCGGTAACACTACCTATAAATACATAAAAACCCATGAGCCTTTTATTTAGTTGAATATCTTTGGGATTCAGTTTAGATATATCCTGTTCATCCCACTGACAGACATGCTTTGCCCACGCTCAAGGAGACCTAAGTAGTTTAATAAAGCTTAAGTCATTCATACTTTAAGGTCAACTATTATTTGGCTGAGCTATGTAACAGGACTCACTATGAAAAGAAGTGAGCAACATTTCTTATATAGTGCATTCTGTCAACATTACCTACGGCTGTAGATCAGACTACTTTACATATGAAAGCATTAAATAGTCCTATATGACTTGTGTATGTAGGTATAAGGAGGTGACTGTAATTATACCATCTATGACCAAGACCAAATAAGCAACAATGATGAGAACTTTCTCACCACCCTGAACCTCCGTTGCCTCTAGAGACTGTGGTCTGTAAGGCCATATTGTTTTGTAAGGCATCCCCTGGGACACCACTTGCTACTGGTAGACATGTGGCTATTTCCAGGACCTTCTAAAGAATTTGTTTGGTTTCTAATAGTTGGGACTAAGCAGCTATAAAGAAATAATGAATTTTAGTAGTTAAAACTTCAGTGTACGAGTACCTGGAAAGCAGATGGAACCAAACCTGGTGTAGATTTATCCATCAATCACATGACAACTAAATGAAATGCCCATGCTCAGAGGGCATAGCAGATTATAAATGAAGTAAATAAATGTACTTCAAGAGTACCAGATGCTCGGGGAAGGGCAGCACGGGAAACCTATTAGTTACCTGCTCTTCTTGAAGGCGTCTAGTTGGCCACTATGAAAACAGGATGCTTGTAGCAGAAAGAATCCTGGCAGTCTAGATAATTGGATGTCATCTTAAACTGGTTAAGATGATTCAACTCCATTTTGATAAAAGGCCAAATGCCCTTCATCCTCTCCCTTGTCAGAAAAATTGGTATGCATGGCATTTCCTTTAGATATTCTGACAAAACCCTTGAAGTCCTTTCTAGTTTACATGATATGCTAGCTGTGGAAGTGATTATTGGGGGGAGTTTTCTTTCCTACCAGACAATCTTTAGGCAGGAATGCTCAATAACACGTCTCCATCAAACTGGTGCATTCCTTTCCATTAGTCCTTCTTATTAGCTGCTTCCTCTCCTAAGATAAAAGGACACACACACCAGATATTCCAAACTCCTAATAAGTTGCACAAATGTAAAAGGAAAAATCAAATAAATGAAGACAGCAGGCGTTTATGAATAATCCTCTAAATCTGACTTAGCAATAATACCTACCACTCCACATAACATCTTTTGTAGTAACAGTTGCACACATCCACTGTAAGGCTACGATTTGATACCCATCTTAATTAATGGAAGCTGCACAGGAGACTGACTCACTGATTTGGGCCACTATTTACACACAGAATAATACCTGAAGCAAGATCTTGTTTCCTTCATAGTCTTCTGTTTGCCACCTAGCGCTGCTGATAGGGACACAGGGATTAGGCAAGAGTGGAACCAGCTGCCCGATTTCGTGCACCTTGAACTGCAACACTGATGATTCCTTCAGGTCGACTGACATGCCAGGAGGCAGCTGCTTCAAGCACAGCTGAACTGCAGTGTTTTTTGTTGAATACAGCACAAAGGCACAGAAGCTACTTTTTTGCACAGTTGCTTCTTTCTGCAGGATCATCTCATAAAGCCTCACTGCATCGTCGTAGTTGTCAAAGCTACAGTAGAGTGTGATGCGTAGAATTTCAGTGCCATAATGAACTTGACGCACTCCCCACACTGGCATATGCTCATCTAGCCCATAGAACTCCTGATTACCAACAGCCTGGTAGGACAGCTTCCCGTTAGCACTTTCCAGGTTTACACGGTGCCATGGTGGGTGCTGGAAGAAGTCATGGACTTGGAAGATCCTTTCTTCCCCCAAGTCTTCATGCAAAAAAAGCAGAACAGAAGTTCCAGGGAACCTGGAGCTCTTTCGGTGGTATGTCTCATAATACTTAACTGGAGAAGCAACTTCCGATACAAAAAAAAGGCGTGCATCGAGGCGGATCCATTCCTGAAGCTGACTGAGGGTTTGCTGCAAAAGTAGCGCATGTCCAGATTTTGCAAGCAGGTGCACAGACATCACCAAAGAGCCTGTTTTTCCATCCATTGTATAGTGACCTTCAAAATACAAAGTAATGTCAGTATTGCTGCTTCAGTGCTTATTCTGTAAGAAGGGCTATCATACACAAAGCCAATTAAAGAGGGAAATTAGAACTTGCCATTCCCAGCCAATTCCCATTTAAGCACTTCTGTGCATGCTACAAACCTCAATACAAGACTAACGCTGAGATTAGCCTTCCTTTTATGACCTGCAAATTGGGTTTATAGTTGCATATGAAAACTCAGATGCAAGGCAAGGGGAGAACATTTTCCATCTCCTGATCCCCAAGATGATCTTAAGTTTATATTAAAGATCATCTCACATTTCCAAATCCCAGCACCTCCTTATAATTTTTCTTTCAAAGTAATATATTACAAAATTAGGGGTGGGGAAAAGCCATAATTGTCAAGAGACTTGATTTTATAAGCATCTGTATTTTCAAATAGTACAGAAAAATTACCAATTGAAAACTAGCAGATCCCAGGAAACAGCACAACTTGCTGGACACCAACGCCATCTCTGCGAAAAATGCATTGTGGTGCTTGTGTTTTATGTAAAGGCTCAGCATTGTTTTGTTTTTTCAGCCTGCACACCAAGTGTTTTTGCTTTACAAAGATCACAATTTCTTTTTTGAGACAACACCCTTCTGGGCTGAGCAGATAAACCATTCTTTTAAAGGCAGAAAGGAAACAGGACAATTGAAAAGAAGCCAATGTGAGCACTGCAGATAACAGATGTCTATCTCCAAGAAGTAATCTCAGGAAAGCCATGACTTCAGGGAAGTGGTTTTCAAACGCCAGGTTTACACATTGCAATTCTATTTTGTGTGGAAGGAAGGGTGCCACATTTCTTCTGTGCCAGTTATACCAGAGGCTTCATTTCTGCACAACAATCATGATGCAGAGTGTGTGTGTGTGTGTGTGTGTGTGTGTGTGTGAGTGAGAGAGAGAGAGAGAGAGAGAGAGAGAGAGAGAGAGAGAGAGATTTTCAGAGGTTTTCTAGAGATGCTTGCTAGTTGGTGGCTAGCTACCTATTTCATATGTTTGAGATCAATCCTGGCAGTGGAAAATGGGTTCCCTCCATCCTGAAAAGTACTGAAGCACACTGTTTAGTAATATGTGTATTTCTTTGGCAATTCATTACAATTATTACAAAAATGGTTGTTTTGTAATTATCTTAATTAATATGAAAAAGAAACAAATTCCCCATCTAAATAGCCTATAATAAAAAATAAACCATGATTATCTTTAGTTTTGTTTTCTTTCATTATTGCAGTCTTGCCTCACCTGGAGTCTACTGGTTTCACTTTTACAAGGCAGCCAGAGTTTTCCTAATAAAAGCACAACCTAAATTCCTTAAGGAGAAGGGGGGATCCGAAATGTCTGGACTTTCTTGATTGACTGCAAGCTGTAGCCACTAGGATTACGTATACGTGTGACGTATTCCAGTTCAGAAGGATGCTGACCAATGCCTGCCCTGCTGTGCCAAAATTCCCCTTGCAGCCTGTGCTCCCCTGCTCGCCTGATGCTCTCTAAATCTTATCCTTCATCCAAGCAAATCTACCTCAGGATCCTCCTGCTGCTGCCTGACTGCCCCAATGACTTGCCCTCCTTTTGCCACCAAATACCCTTGTCAGTCTACCTCTTCCTCATGCTTCAGTTCTTCAAGTTAAGTGGCTGCTGTGCCAGATTCTCTCACTGAACACTGCTGTGTTTGGAATCCTCCTATCAATTCTCACATAGGTGTTCATTTCCTTAAAAAGGAGGACTTTTTTCTAAGTCTGAAATCTGGGGGTATCTTTTAGGGGAGTGTTACAATTTCTCTGAAGTTTCTCCAATTGGATGAAAAACTGTGAAGGTCCAAGAAGTAGGGGATTCAGGAAAGGGATGTGTGTCTTCCATTGAAACCAATGGAAAATAACAAAATAGAATTATGAAAATGAAAAAACACAAAAGAAACATCCATGAAACAAGCTAATACATAACAGTCCCTTTTGAAATTAATAACAAAAACAAAAAAAATGAAAAACTCCTCCCCCCCCCCCAGTTATCAACTACAAGGGCCTTTTAGAAATGAGCAGCACACAGAGACCTAGATTCACCCTCATCCCCACACACACCTGAGAATTTCTCTCATTTTTGTTGTGTCTTCTGGGCTTTCTTCACTTTGGCCAAGTATACCAGAGTAACAGAGTTGCCATTCACTCTGCTCTTGATTGGTTAAACTTTTGTGCTACATGCAAGAGGATCCCTTAGACAGAAGATTAATAACAATAGTGATATTGCAAGCCTGGCTGGTTTTAACTGGCCAGATCTCCCTTTAATGGTGGGGGGAGGGGGTGTCTACAATTTATGGCTTCAGAGCCTGGATCAGCAGACAAGCAAATATAACTCCTAAAAAAAAAAAGAGCAGGAAATCTTGAATGCATTGATTAACCAGCATATGAAGAGAATGGCAGGCAATTATTTTTATGGGACTAAAGGGCTTCTTAGAGATGCTTTACAGAAAGGGAAATGATAGAGGCAAACAATTGCCAGTAACCCACATGCAAACCATGCACAGATTTATGTCAGTGCACTAAACAATTGCCCAAGGCACCCCTGTGTATATTTATTACTTATTGTGAGATATCATATGTGACTAGCAACCACCAGTGTTTAGGTTGCAGAAACTTTGTGGACTGTCAATCAACATCACAATGATCTCTACTACTGAGTTGTGTATTTTCAGTTTTGCAAATGGATGCTCACACTGGCCCTTAGTTGATCTCGTATTCAGATTTTTGACAAACTTTGGCCCTTCAGTTATAAAATGTTGCTGACCCTCCCTGCTTTACACAAATAAAAAGAAAAATCAGCCTCTAAATGTAAACTAGAATATTTAAATCAATTAACACATGCAAATGATGCATGGTACCCTCCTCCCTTGGGGCAACAGCCAAAACTAATCCATGATGGCCCATAGCAAAGCTGATGAACCCAGGGGCAACAGACTTTTCTCCACTTGACTGCAGAGCTTTAGAAATTTTGTTCTCCTGTACTAAGGGTGGCTTCATCATGAAAGAATCTCTGGGGCCCAGCATGCAAACTGCACTTCAGTTGCAGAAATCCAGATTAAATCCTATTACTGGTGTGCCATCCTCACTGCTTCTCTCTGCTCTTCTGCTTCTTGTTTCTCAAATGGTTATGACTTGACAGGATAGACATAACAGGTATTGCAAAACTTCTTTGCAAATTAGGAGTGCTGTATTATAAGCAATATTTTGCTCACTTAGGAAGCTCCAGCAGAGTCTTCTAATTTAAACAGGAGTAAAAGTGATGTAACCATTCCTTGGAAATACCTGAATTTCCTAGATGCAAGTAAAACAGGCTCCCGATTCCCACAAATCCCTTTCCCAAGCCTATTGCAAAAAAGGAAACAAAAGATCATTCCGCTCCCAATTTTGCTAGGATAGTATGTGCTGAAAAGCAGCTCTCTGGGGAACTCCTGAAGGAAAAAGAAAAATCACACAATACAGCAATTATCCTATTATCAGTAATTGCCACCTGCTTCCCGTTTTCCTGCACAAGTTTCCCACGTGGGAGTATGTTAACAGCCTATCTTATTGAAAACTCTAATTTTCCTAAGTGTGAATGTAGTACAGCAGTTTGCCCTGTTTAGTCTGAGGGGTTTCACCAACAATGTCATGTGCTTTTGTACACAGAGCTTTATTCTTTTAGCTTTATACACTCCACACAATTTCTGTTCTTTCTGTGACTATTTTGTTAAAAAAAAACCCACAGTGGGATAGCGACAGAGGAATGCCTAATTGAAAAGATGTTTTGAGGCACGAGGGACCATAGTCCCATTATTAAAATACACGGCTTTGACAGCATCACAGCTCAAATTCAGTTTCAGGCATCACCAGCTAGAAAACTGAAGATTGCAAAGCTGAGAAATATTTGTCAAGTTAAAAATACTGGGCCAGCAGTGTATCCTACTTGTTACATATTTTTAACTCCCACATTCAACTTGCTCTTTTAACACATCCCTGTCCCAAAGTTAATTTTTCACTGCATGAAAAAAACCACTGATCAGCACACAGTCTGAGAAGGGGAATATGTTTGGGTTTTGTGTTATTACTGATTTAGTTGCCATATGTTGGGTCTTTTTCCATCTGATTCTGAAGCTACTTGCTTAAAAATGTAGGGTGTACTACCATGAGGGCAACACTGAATTAAACATAAAATTGGTAAAGCAATACTTCCTAGGAGCTGCAATTCAATAGACAGAACATAGCAAAGTCAGTTAAAGTTACATCAAGTTGTTAAAATGGTTCCTTAGAGCAATACCATTTGATTTACAATGCACAACTTTTGCATTTGTTTGTACTTAATTTCACTGCAGTGATTGCTGTATACTAGTCAATGTTTTCCTTGATCAAGTGATATTTCTCTATGTTTCTGTATCATCTGATGTTGTGTTTGAGTTCAAAAACAAAAAATAAGTTAGAACAACAATTATTTCATGCTTTAGAACAGAAAACTCAAGCTAGCCTTATGAGAAAAGCAAGCACCCCATACCATTTCAAGCCATTCTTTTGATTGTCCTTCAGCCCTCATTTTCACCCCATGCAACAGGCCTTGGCACCTTTTCCAACTGGTAATTTATATGACAGCTGGCATTGTGTGATTCTGTCTGTCCCTCTACGTTCTGCTTTAGTGGTTCACTGGAGCCTTAAACACTTGGCCTGGTTTCTGATTCTAACAGCAGCAACTAAACTCCCCTGGATTGGCCAGTAGACTAATTGGGAATAGAGGCCCCAAAGAATAAAAGACAGCAACATCTGTGTGTACAGTACTTAGCACAATATAATCCCATGGCCCAATATGGGATCTCTCTCTCCTGGGACATATCTCTAAAGTAAACGGGGAAAAGGAAACATATCACTTTCATATGGAAAGTAGCAAAAATAAGAAATTGTTATTTTCTCTCCGGTGCATAACTAAAACAGCACACATGAAAAAATATGCATAGATAGTAAAATAATTCAAGAGTACTGAGTGGCATTGGAAGATGTTCAGATGATCCATTTCCAGCTGTGTTCCTGAGTTATATCTGAAAAAAAAAGACTGCTACAGGAAAAAGTCAACAAGTAATTCAGTTTTTAGATAGCCATGATATTTCATAATGGTTGCAATCATATGGAAAATATGGCCTTGTGTACCTCCAGTTGCCCATAAGCCAAGAGTCACTTTATCCTGTTGCTAAGATTATTAAGAACATGCTTTGATTTTTTAAAAAAACTAAGTTTATTTTGTACAGGTGACATTACCTATACAAAATAAATGTTATAATAAAGAAGACAGTCAGCTGCATTGGTCCAAAGGAACCAAACCCATAAATAACTTTTTATTAAAACCAACCAAAATGACACAAAATGGTGTACTAGCTTTCTACAAAACCCTTCATCAGGCTAGATGTTAAAAAATAAGAAGGCAGGGATGTGGGGAAGCAGATGTAAGGAACTCCCCATGTCACAGCGCTTCAGAGATGGACCGCAAGGTTTCCATGTGAAAACATTTTAGTTTTATAAACTGGTCCCTTGGAAAGTCATGATCTTAAGACTTGTCAGTAAAATGCAAAATCCCAAGACTTTTTGCTTCCCAGTGTCTTTTTTCCCCCTTTTTGTAACATGCAGCCTGACAAACTTGTACCCTCTCATCATTTTTGTTGGTCCTAAAGAAAAGCATTAATGGTTTTTGTTCTTGATTTTGAAATCAAGTAACATATAGTACTACAGGAATGAACATGACCCCAAATGCTTTACAAACTATTTATTACAACTGACCAGCTTTTTCAATTTTGCCTACATTGGGCCAGATTCCTTGAATATTGTGTTTAGAAATTCCTTTAGTAAATGTTAAGAACTGCATTCGCACACTCAAATACTCATTCCTGAAAGTCTGAATCACCGAAATCTCCCAGCACTTTCAGTAAAAAAAAAAATCACTTGAAGAAAAATGTGAAATACCAATTCCATCAAAACAGAAAACCTAGCTAGCCTTTAGGCAGCTGGTGTCAAGACAAGACCTTTGTACTTCGCAGTCCACAAGAAGAATAAAAAACCCCTATTAATTAAAATTTTGGAACTAGTTTTTAAAGACTGCAGCAGACATCAAGCTTCTAGAAGCATATATAGTATAAGGAAAGATGACTTACTTGTGACAAATACTGTCAGTTCATAACAATACAAGCGGGGATGGGGGCGGTGAATGTGTTAGTTGTATGTAGCATTTGAAGGATCTATTTTGGCCAAGCCATTTATGTTTTCTTGGAATGCTTCCAAAAGACCCTTAGCAATGCTGCAAACTGATGTCACAATGGATCAAAGGAAGGTAGGAAGCATGGAAATCTCTTGCAAAAAACTTAGATGCCAACTGTGCCCTCACAGACATTCAAGCAACTCACTCACTGGATGGAAAATCAACAATATCATCTTGGCATCATTCACTTACTTATCTTGCAAAACACACATATGTCGACATTGCCCTTTGACTTGCTATCTTGGACAAACAAGTCAGTCTCGGTGCAAAAGAATAAATGGATATAATTAGGGACCTGGGATTATAACGCTTAATTAGGGACCTGGGATTATTAACACACTATAGGTGCTAATATCTTGCATATCCCACCTCTTATAAACATTAATTAATATATGCCATCAAGCTGCAACCAACTTATGGCAACCACTCAAGCAGTTTTCAAGGCAAGAAATTCATAGAGGTGGTTTGCCATTGCCTTCCTTTGCATCCCAACCCTGATCTTCCTTGGAGTTCTCCCATCCAAATACTAACTATGACCAACCCTGTCTATCTTCCAAGCTCTGATGAACCCAGGCTAGTGTGGGGCACTCAGTCTGGTACTGATGTTAATTACTTCTGTTATAACCTTGAAATTGCTTATTGTATCTGCATCTCTCATTGTATCTTGCACTAGACCTTATATTTTGCCTATCTCTCAACAATTGTGAGCATGTGACACCTATTCCTAATGACCTGTTCATATTTGATTGGCCACACTTTGTTACATCCCCCTCCGCCTTTCTGCTGTATATATAAATTGGCCCGATGGATTTATATGCACGGGCATCTGATGAATTGAGCTATAACTTGGAAAAACTTATGCTGCAATATAATGTCTTTAAAGTTCCCATTCCCATTTTATTCTGTTGTCAAGAGGAACTTGAAGGAGTCAGTCCAGTCTCTGTGTAATCTGGCATCTCAAAGATGAACCTGAACACACACTAACATAGGGTACTTGGGTCTGAGCTGGTAAGCGATCCTGACTAGGTATGCTTGCTTTATGAAGCGCATGGTTGGACCACAGGGATTTAAGGGGAAAAGTAGGCTGTGCAAGACTGGAGTCAGCCCATTGCTGCTTTATACAACCTAAAAGAGAAGGATGGTTTGCCTTTGACTGAAAGAGACGCGGGTTGAATGGTCACAAGCAATCATGGTCTTTCCCTCTGCCTTTCACACCACAACTGAAAATGTAAGTTCTCCATGAAAATTTAACCAACTTAGTTATCATCCTCAACAGAAGTTAAATTTAAAAGACATGACTGTATTTGTTAGCATCTTTTCCCTGCCACCCTAGCTTCTCTAAATTTAGATTGTAAGCTTCTTGGGACCACGACCTGTTTGTGGCTTCTGTTACTCTAAAGTACCATTTGTACCCAAAGTGCAGAATAATTTTGTTTTGCCCCATAGGTGGACACTTCCCTCTTAAGCATTTCGCAAGCCATCCTTTGATTCCTAAATAAGCACAATGCCACAGCAATGTATTGAGGCCCTTGTCAACTCTTTCGATCACCTCTTCCTCACACTTCATTTTCCTGCAAACTGTTCACATAGCTGCTCTGAGTGAGCTGTGAACAAGGAAACATTAGATCAAGTTAAACTTAAGTCAAAAGGTCACATTGCTCAAATCCCTGGGGAGAAGCCATGAATACATACAAGCTACCATAGTAACTGCTCTTTTTTTTTTTTTTTGCACCGGACAGGTTAGATCATCTAAAGAATCCATCACGTGACTCTTTCAATGCTTCTCATTTTACAAGCTATGGAATACTGGTTGTCTTCTGCAAGTACATTCCACATCTAGATATTTCTCAGTGAGAGAGAAAAGTAAATGTGTGTGAATGGCTGAGAAAGTAAAAAAGAGACAAAAATAAACTGTTGTCCAGATTTTTTGGGGAGAGGGAGGTTGGTAAATGAGGGGGGAAGGGCATAATTACTAATACAAATTTTAGGCTGTAAACTCTTCAGGGCACAGCCGTACTTTCTCACACTTTTTATGGGCAGTGATGGCACTAAGGAAAACCTGGAAGCCTTTAAAAATAATTATTCTGAACAGAGTCCAGAATACACCAAGATCGGAGTGCAGTGGCACCTCAGAGACCAACAAGATTTTAGGGCTATAAGCTTTTGAGAATCAGAGCTCTCTCTTTGTCAGGTACCATATCTGAAGAAGGAGCTTTGACTCTCGAAAACTTATACCCTGAAAATCTTGTTGGTCTCTGAGGTGTCTCTGGACTCAGATCCTGCTGTTCGACTGTAACCCATCTCGGCTCCCTGTCAGAATTCACCAAGTCACTAACTGAAGTCCCCTTTTCCTCAAAATGACAAACGTTCCACATGCAAAACACTTAGGGCTGCCAAAAACACGAGAGAAAAAAACTTTAAACAGAGGTTTAATGAATGGAAATAGGCAGCTGAAGTTTTTCAGGGCATGGAGGTCAAGAACATCAACTGACAAATAAAAACCCAGTAAGGCCATTTTCCCCTCCAGGCTGTTGGCAACCCTAAAGCAGTTCCCAGTAGCGCTTGACCTGGAAAGAAAGCGGCCGCTTCCAGCCTCCTTCTCTGCCCGTCCTTCAAGAGCCCCCCCCCCCCGCCCTTGAGAGAAGCCTCCAGCCTTCGGGGCCACCCCAGCTGCCGCCCCTCGGCTTCAAGCGGGCCGTTCCCTCCGGCCGGGCCAGCTTCATTTAAAAGGCAGGAAGGGAAACACAGGACCGAGTTCAAGGCGGGGAACCAGCTGCTCTCCGCCGCCTGGAAACCGCACAACAAACCATTCGCAACCGGCTGCCCCTCGCCCCCCGTCCCCGCGCGCGGCCCCTCGCCTACCCGGCTCCCGCCTTCATGATGCCGGCAGCCGGAGGGAGCGCCGGAGCATCCTTCGGCTCCTGCAGCAGCAACAAGTGGCCCCGGCCCGGCGCCCTCCGCCCCGCAGGCTCCTCCTCGGCCGCCCCCTCGCGGACGTCACGTTCGAGGCTGCGGAGTCCACGTGGGACGGCGGAGAGGGCGGTAAAGAGCCGCGGGCGTCGGGCTCGCGTCTGCCGCGTAACGGTGGGGTGGGAAGCACCCGGGGCTGGGACCCTGCAGACGCGTCTCTCAGCTCCGCGCCGTCTGAAGCCTCAAGCTGAGCGCCAAATGCGCCTCTTGCGGAGCTCTCGCTTTTTTCTGCGCGCCTGCAAGTGTTCCATGCACGTGTTCCCAGGTTGCCAGCTGCGGGTTGGGAAAATCCTGGAGACTTGGGGGTGGAGGCTGCGGAGAGCGGGTTCGGGGAGGGGAAGGATCTCAGACGGTATAATACTACCCTCCAAAACAGGGGAACCGATCTCTGTAGCCTGGGGATCGCTTGTATTTCTGGGAGCTCTCCAGTCACCACCTGGAGGTTGGCACCCATACAACACATCTCTCACTATCTAGCTTCTCACCTATATACAGGCTCAGGGATCTTTACTCCTCCTGGATCTGAAGAAGGGAGCTTTGACTCTCAACAGCTAATACCCTGAAAATCTTGTTGGTCTCTAAGGTGCCACTGGACTGGAATCCTGCCAATCTCACTTCTGTTACCTGCTGCAGGTGAGCATGTTCACTGCCAGAAGAGGCCACTTTGTAACAAGACCTAAAGTAGTCTCCGCTGAAAGTAGTTGTTTGTTTTGACTTACTTGGAAACCAACATCACTAAAGAAAAAACTCTGTCATATTTAACAAGACAGGGTTAACATACCTGTAACTTATGTTCATCGAGTTCTTCTGTGCCGACACACATGGGGTACTGCGCACGCGCAGGCCAGCCGCCGGAAGATTTTTTACCGCTTTCCCAGCTCCGAAGGGGCCGTTTGCCGCGCGCCTCAGCGACCGTTTCCCGCCCAAACGGTCACATGCTCCTCCAGCGGCCAACGGCCCCTTCCCTCAGTTCTCCCTTGCCGCCGCTCATCCAATACACAGAGCCATAACCCCGACTAAAGACTAGAGCCATAGCCCAAAAGTACAGCAATCTGCGTTGGAGTTCACAGCGGGGTAGGAGGGAGGGTTGTGTGTCGGCACAGAAGAACTCGATGAACATAAGTTACAGGTATGTTAACCCTGTCTTCATCTTCGTTCTTCTGTGCCTCCACACATGGGAGAGTACCAAGCTTCACACAATAAGGAAGGTGGGGTGAAATCCAACTCAATTTTATTATACAACAGGAAACAAGAACAACATATATACACATATACACATGTGGCAAAAAAACATACCAACCCCACAACATCCAACAAGTATAAATATATATATAAATACACTATATACAGCGCCTCCACCTCCCCCATTGGAGCATATTAATCAGCATTCTCCTAGGGAAACAAGGAATGGAGGACGGCCCTAGCAACAGCCACATCCTCATTGGCATTTACATCAACAGCGTAATGCCGTACAAAGGTATCAGCGGACGACCAAGTTGCAGCCCTGCAAATATTAGCTAAAGGTATACCCTTGAGCAGTGCCGAAGATGCCGCCTGGGACCGTGTGGAGTGAGCCCTGACACCCAAAGGACAGTCCACCTTAGCCGTGGCATAGGCCTTCACAATGGCTGTCACAATCCAACGGGACACCGTCTGTGCAGACGCCCTGCGGCCCTTGTCCTTCGCCCCGAAACACACAAAAAGGTAGGGACTGTTCCTGAACACCCTTGTCCTCTCCAAATAAAAAGCCAAAGCCCTCCGCAGATCCAAACTGTGGAGGTCCTTTTCCCCTTTAGTAGAAGCTTCAGGGAAAAATACAGGCAGAGAAATCTCTTGTGAAAGGTGGAAGGTTGACACCACCTTGGGCAGGAACGAAAGACACGGTCGCAAGACCACCTTATTCGCATGAAAGCGAAGGAACGGGGGGTCTGCCCTAAGAGCAGCCAGCTCGCTGACCCGTCTGGCAGAAGTGATCGCCACGAGGAATGCCACCTTGTAGGAGAGCAAGTCCAGAGGGCACGTAGCCAAAGGCTCAAAGGGGGGCAACATCAACCTAGCCAGGACCAGGGAGAGAGACCACTGGGGCACAGGGGGTGACACAGGCGGGTAAAGATTAAGCATCCCCTTCAAAAACTGGCGGGACTTATGGTGAGAGAAAACCGTGCAGCCATCCACCCGATCATGGAACGCAGAGATGGCCGCAAGGTGCACTTTCAGAGACGCCACACTAAGGCCCTGGTCCTTCAGCTCGCAAAGATAATCCAAGACCATCCCCAAGGGGCTATCCAGAGGCGCCACCTTCCTAGAGGCGGCCCAAGCCTCAAACCTACTCCACTTCGCCTTGTAGGCACGCCGTGTGGAGGGCTTCCTAGCGTTCAGTAGGACCTTCTCGACTGGCTCAGAGAAGCCTAGGGACGGGGCCGAATCCGCCAAGCGGTCAGGTGTAGTTTCCTGGGCTCGTGGTGGAAGAGCTTCCCGTGTAGGAGGAGATCCCTCCGGGGCGGAAGGGCCACGTAAGCTCGGCCGGACATCTCCAGCAGCTTCGGGAACCAGAGCTGCCGTGGCCAGAACGGAGCCACTAAGATGCAGTCCGTGTTGTCCCTCTCCACCTTGCACAGCACTCTGGGTATGAGAGGGAAGGGCGGAAACATGTAATGTAGTCCCCGGGCCCAAGTAAATTGGAAGGCATCCCCAATAGAGAGGGGGTCGCTTCCTGCCCGAGAACAAAAGATCTCGGCCTTGGTGTTCGCTGATGTCGCAAACACGTCTATGCTCGGGCGACCCCATTTCCGAAAGATCGGCCCAACGTACTTTGCGTTGAGCCCCCACTCGTGATTCAGCATGTGCACCCTGCTGAGAGTGTCCGCCTGCACATTGTCCGACCCAGCTACATGAATGGCGCAAAGCGTCACCCCATTCCTGATTGCCCATTCCCAAATGAGCGTGGCCTCCCTGCAGAGGATCATGGACACCGTGCCACCCTGTTGGTTCAGGTAATACTTAGCGGTAGTGTTGTCCGTCTGCACCAGCACCTGATGGTTCTGCAAGATTGCTGTGAATGACATAAGTGCAAAACGAACAGCCCTCAGTTCAAGCACATTAATATGGAGACCCCTTTCTCTCTCAGACCACACATCCTGAACACATAGCTCCCCACAGAAAGCCCCCCACCCTTGCAGAGAGGCGTCCGTGGTCACGGAGAACTCGGGATGATGGAAACCAAATGGGGTCCCTTTAAACAAATTAATATCCGACAACCACCAGTCAAGAGAGGATATAACGGCTCTGGGAACAGAGAATTTAGCAGTCGGAGGATGCTGTAAAGCATTGTATCTCCTCACAAACCAATTCTGGAGCGGGCGCATCCGCAGCCTCGCAAAAGGGACCACCGGGGTGGCAGCAGCCATATGCCCTAGCAAGCATTGAATCATGCGCACTGGCTGAAAACGATTTCGTTTAAACAAGGACACCAGGATCTTCAAGGAACGTGCCCGCTCTGGAGGCAATAAAGCCTTGGCCTCCAATGAGTCGAACACTGCCCCAATATAAGGCACAACACGGCTAGGTGTCATCTTAGATTTTTCAAAGTTAACCAGGAGGCCCAAGCGTTCGCAAGTGTCTAGCACCAATGCCACATCTTGCAGCAGCTTAACCTCCGAGCCCGCTGTTATAAGCCAATCATCGAGATAGGGGTAGATGGTACAGCCCTGCTCTCGAAGAAAGGAAACCACAGGAGCCACGCACTTAGTAAACACACGTGGGGCTGTGGAAAGGCCGAAGGGGAGAACCTTGTAACGGAATACCCGCTGCTTGTAAACGAAGCACAGAAATCTCCTGTGCTCCTCCAAGATCCCCACGTGGAAATACGCGTCCTTTAAATCCAGGACAGCGAACCAATCCCCCCTCTTCAAAAGGGCAATTACAGCAGGCAGTGTGATCATCCTAAACTTGGTGACCCTTAGAAAGGCATTTAGGCCCCTAAGATCCAAAATCGGACGTAGACCCCCATCCTTCTTAGGGACTAGGAAGAACCGGGAAAAGAAACCCCTCTCAGACTCCACAAAGGGCACCTCTTCCACAGCACCCTTAGCCAAGAGGGACCTAATTTCATCCTCCAGCTCAACCAAGGTATTATTCACCGCACTCAGCGGTGAAGTACACATCGGCAGTTCAGTGAATTCCAGCCCGTACCCCTTATCAACAATCGTTAGGACCCATGAGTCAGATGTTATTGACTCCCATTCAGACAAAAAAGGACTGAGTCTGTCCGAAAAGTTCAGGGCTGCCGCAGGGCCGGGTCCTCAGAACTGCCTTCCAGCCCCTTGCGGATCTTTTTGCTGGGGCGGAGGTTGAGACGAGCGGGGCTTGAATGGCCTACGCCTCCTGCCCTGGTGTTGCGCTGGGGTATACTGGCGCTGCGAGGTAGGGTACTGCTGATAGTACGGACGGGGTTGATATCTGCTGCGGTACTGGTAGGGATTATACCTCGAAGAGTACCGAGGCTTGAACGTGGACCTGTCCGCCGGAGTGACCCCCAGGGAGCGTGCCGTCTGCCGGTCCTCCTTCTTCTTTTTAAGCGCCTCGTCGGTGGTGGTAGAGAAGAGGGAGTCACCCTCGAAGGGCAGACGTTCAATCTTGGCCTTCACCTCCTGCGGGAGGGCAGTCGACCGCAACCACGAGTGCCTCCTCAGAAGCACCGCTGACGCCATACCCCGAGCAGCCGTGTCAGCCGCATGACTCCCGGCATTCATCTGTTGTTTGGACAATCGTACTGCCTCCGTCTGCAGCAATGACACCACTGACTTCTTGTCAGCAGGGAGGTCAGCGACATAGTGTGCCAGCTTCTCCCAGAGGTAGAGCTGATAGCCCGCCATAATCGTTTGATAGTTGGCTATCCGGAGGGCTAAAGCTGCAACCGAGTACTGACATCTACCCAGTGCGTCCATCTTCTTTCCCTCCTTGTCCGGTGGGACGGAGGAGGACCCCGACCTCTTATGCTGAATCTCCTCGGCTATCAGGGATGACGGTGGAGGGTGCTTAATGAGAGACTGCCATGTCCCCTGTTTAATCTTATACATCTGTTCGATGCGTTTGGACGTGGCAGGCAGGTCCGATGGAGACTTCCAGACCTTGTCGATGATCTCCTCCAAGCCCTCCAACATAGGAAAACCTACTGTAGCCGGGTTCTCCCCGTAGATTCTGCACAGCAACTTGTCCTTCGTCTTCGGGACCACAGAAGACACGTCAATCTCCAAGGCCTTGGACATGCGGGCCATTTGGTCTGCATAAATCCGCAGGTCCTCAAAGGGAGAGCTGGTGGAAGGGCCAACATTGTCGTCTGGGGATGGCTCGGAGAACGACTCAGAGCGGTAGCCGGACCTTGCATCCTCGTCATCCTCATCAGATGCTGGCGCTGACATTTCCCCTTCTGGGAAGGGTGGGGGCAACCATTCACGATGGCCAGATGACGATGGCCCCGGATCCGATGGTCTGAAGCCAGGTGGAGCCCCCTTCCATTGGCACCGATAGGCCTCTGGCATAGCTGAAGCCTGTTGGTGACGCGCAGCCACGGACTGCTCGGATCCTATCCGCTCGGATCCGACACTCCCCTCGGACCAACACCGTTGGCTACGGGCAGAGTGGGCAGGCGACGGATCCCTAGTCGCCGCTCGGATCCGACGACGCGGAGCCGGGCTCGATTCCGGTGTTGGCGAACGCCGTCCGCTCGACAAGACCACATAGGCCCCCTGTTCCGGCACCACTTCCTCAAGGAGGGGACGGTCAGGGGAGTCCAGGTGAGGTGATGGTGTAGGCGGGGACACCAGGACCACTTCCTCTGCAGAACGGCGCCGAGGGGACCGAGAGCGATGCCTGGTCTTCTTGGTCTTCTTCTTCTTCACAACCGGCTCGGAGGAAGCTCTCGGAACCGATGCCCTCTTGGTCGACGCCTTCTGCGCAGCCTCCGGTCCCGGTGCTGCCGCAGGCTCCTCGATCGATGCTGGGGCTGACCTTATCGGATCCGATCCGCTCGGATCCGGTCTCGGAGCCGACCTCCCCAGTTCCGACCTCACCGACGCCGACTTATGTGGCGACTTCAACGACCTCGCCACTGAGCTTGCCCTCGACGCCGACTTGCTCGCCGGGCGGGATGCAGCCACTGACTTGGAAGAGGCCACAGAGCCTGCCCGAGACCACCCCCCGGCATGGGTCGGGGCGCGGCCAGCCTTCTCCGCGGCTCCCGGCTTCTCCGCCTCGGAGGGCCCAGGGGCGTCCAAGACCCGCTGCCACAGCGAAGCCTTGAGGCGGGCGGACCGTTCTTGCCTGGCCTTGTGTGTGAATCCCTGGCAAATCTTGCAAGTGGGGACTACATGTTCCTCCCCCAGGCAAAGCAGGCAAAGGCTATGCCCATCCGTTTGGGCCATTTTAGCACGGCACTGGGCGCAGTGCTTAAACAGGGCCGTAGAAGCCATTCCGAGGGGCAAGCCAAAACGAAGTCAAATACAGTCCGGGTCAATACACACCAAATCAGTCAGTCCAAATCACGAAGCAGAAGAAAGGTCGAGTCCAAAATCCAAGTCAAGCACGAAAAAAGGCAATCCAAAGATACAAGAAGCACGGAGCTACTAACGGAACGTTCTCCTCAAGCGGCGGCAAGAAGAGAACTGAGGGAAGGGGCCGTTGGCCGCTGGAGGAGCATGTGACCGTTTGGGCGGGAAACGGTCGCTGAGGCGCGCGGCAAACAGCCCCTTCGGAGCTGGGAAAGCGGTAAAAAATCTTCCGGCGGCTGGCCTGCGCGTGCGCAGTACCCCATGTGTGGAGGCACAGAAGAACGAAGATGAACAGTTGAGAAATCGTTTATGGTACTCTGCTAAGTGCCTGCTGTGAAGGCTATACTGGGCATGACTTACGGTTGTATTCTGGCTGCTTGATACCAAGTGTGCACGTTCCTGAAATGGTTTATTGATCTCTTGTAATGGCTCAAAGTAATGCCTTTGAGGTATCATGTACACACCTGCCATTATGCACATACCTGTTAAGCACTACATCAACTTATTTTCCATGACAGCCATGCTGAAACAAGGACAAGCACAACATATACCTCGGATTAGACAGGTCTCGATTTAAAA
The DNA here is from genome assembly GCF_028583425.1 of Eublepharis macularius. Taxonomy (NCBI): domain Eukaryota; kingdom Metazoa; phylum Chordata; class Lepidosauria; order Squamata; family Eublepharidae; genus Eublepharis; species Eublepharis macularius. The sequence goes on along the minus strand of NC_072795.1, from coordinate 44,848,122 downwards.
AATGTTGGAATTCATGAAAATTCTACAGTGGGCACCAGATTTTGAACAATGGCCTTTGAGTTCTGGATGGTGAAGTTTCTTCCACCCAAACTGCAAGACAAGCCAATGCTTTCATCATGCCGAAGCTTCCATTTTTAAAACATGGCTGAAGAAGTAAGTTCAATCTAGTTCACAAAGACTTTCCTCCGTCTTTTAGGTGCCACAAGACTCCTCTGTTTTGGCTGCTTTATGCTAACACAGCTACTTCTTCATCAGTGATTCTGGCATCTGCCTTGTGAAATCAGTCTTGAGTCCCCACCCCAATAATCAAAAACTTATGTTGGGAGTACATAGATAAAAAATAATTAAGTTAGCAAAAAGACAAGGGCTTAGCAAGAAGTGGTTTTCACAATGTGTCAATTTAATTAGGACCAAATTGCTCATTGAAGGCAATTTCGTGACCCCTCCTCCCCCACCCCATTAACAAAGAAAGGGCCATAAGAAGGCTAAAATCTTGAGGAGACCTTTATGTTTCTCCGTGAACGGAAACAGCTGGGTGGGAGAAACTTTGGGCAGAAAAATAGGAGAACATTCATTCTCCCCACTGGTCCATTGGTCAAGAATCCAGTTGCACAAAGACACTTTTCTCTTAGAAAAATAGAAAACCCATCAATACTCAAGCAACTCTGCCTGCCATGTAGCTTGGCCCTGCCTGCCATGTAGCTTGGCAACTCTGCCTGCCATGTAGCTTGGCCCTGACACTCATAATACACAGAAACTGTTGTACTAGGTACTGTTCAAGTTTGCAAAACATAAAAACAAACATCCTTGATAGATGTTTTCTCTGGCCTGAGTCAAATATGACTGCAAATCCTACATTACGTTTACAGTGAAATCCTAAGCAGAGTTACTTCAGTCCAAGACTATTGATTTCAGTGGGCTTAGACTGGAGTAACTCCGCCTGAGATTTCTCTGTTAGTTGGGAATACTTTTTGTTGGACTTCGTAACAAGGGCTACAATGGATAGTTTATAAATTGGTTAGTTCATTTTAAGAAAGTGTTTCTAATTACAGGGAACAGATTAAATATTTATTTTTAACCAGGGCTTTTTTTCTGGGAAAGGTGGTGGAACTCAGTGGTGGAACTCAGGACTGCACAATGACACCACTTTGGGTCAGCTGGAACAAGGGGGGAGTTTTTTAAAGTTTAAATTGCCTTCGGCAAAAATGGTCACATGGCCGGTGGCCCCACCCCCTGATCTCCAGACGGGGGAGTTTAGATTGTTCTCCGCGCCATGGTGCGCCACTGGCCATGTGACCATTTTCAAGAGGTGCCGGAACTCCGTCCCGCCGCGTTCCAGCTGAAAAAAGGTCCTGTTTTAAACAAATATAATTGTGGATGGCAGGTGCCATTATCGAATAGACATTCTTCCTGCTTTTCACCTACTTGGGGAATGCTGCTTCTAGCACGTGTCTGTGCAGTGGTTTAATACAAGAGTACAATTTTCCTTTGTCTTTTTATTCCCACACAAATGGACAATTTTAATCAAATTAGCTCAGTTGACTAACAGTGAAATCCTAAACAGAGTCAATGGGCTTAGACTGCAGTAACTCTGTTTAGGATTGCATGGTAAGATTTCTTGAACTGTGCAACAGCTCCCGCTTCGGAGTAAATGGGCTTAGGATCATGTCGCATGGAGATCACCTTTCCTTTCCCTGGTTTCCTTGTTCACTGTGTCTTGTTCAATTCATCTGTAATTTTTGGCCAATAAATGGCCGAATCCACACTTCCCTACCTTCCGCTTTTCATGTGCATTAATCGCGCTGGATTCTATCCTGCAATGTCCCAGTCTGTGTTCACATCCCTTCTCTTACTGCCGCTGCTTCGTGCTATACTTCGTCCACATCCCTGGTAGAATCACACAATACAGGACGGATTTAGATCCGACATCGCCGATGATGACATTGCATTCATTTTTTTTTCAATTTTTTCATCAGATTTCTGCTATAGCATTTTTTTGCTAAATTGCTATGGTGAGGCCACACCCCTATGATGCCTGTGATTGGTTAATGTTATTCTGTGCCTTCTTCTTTGAAATCCATTGGACTGTTATTCTGGTGGGCTAATTTGAACTGATATTGGGGGTGTGGGGGTGATCCAAACTCTCCAAACGGGCAGACTAATTATTTGACGCTTGAATGTAATGTTAGAATGATGGATTTCCGCTATAACGGTAATTTCAACAGTTAAAAAAATAATTTTAACAGCCACCGATATTTCCGACTGTTCGACATCCTAAAAATGACACGGAAATGGAAATGACGCAACCCCTTGATGTCTCCGTGGGGATTTTGGAGCACCCCGATTAAGATCTATGGCCGGGATTGTGCAACAGCGCTGGGAAAGTACACCCCCCCCTTTTTTTAAAAAAAAAAAAAGGGAAATGGCGGGCGGGCAGGCAGGCATGCTGCAGAGAGAATGGAAAAGCTTGATAATTGCATGGCAAAGAGGGATAGTGTTCCAGAAAGGCTGCAAACACGGAAGTGAGGTGGTTTGAAGGGGGCGGTCTCCTTGTGAAATGCTTCTATTTGTCCCCATCCATCGTGAGAACCACGCAAGAGAAGCATTCGAATGCATGACAAATTCGTCTGAGGCGCAATGCAAAAGACATGAGAGAATGGTGGGATTGAGGTAAGAGTATGTAAACAGCCCTCTGAGAAGTGAATAATGGGCGCAGGGCTGGCTCCAGAGGTTCTGGTGCCCGCGGCGGCGCGCGCGCTCTGCATGCGCGCACACCACGGACTGCGTGATGATGTCATCGCAGATGTCATCACGCGCCGCAGGGGGGCTGGCCAGCGCGTGGAGGAGCGCCGAGCACAGAAGCTGCGAGCTGCTGCTGGGGCAGCGCGTGGAGGCTGCTCCGTGCACCGCCCCAGCAGCAGCTCACGGCTTCTGCGCCCAGCTGGGGTGGAGGAGCATGCAGCGGAGCTGGTGTGGCTGGCTGCAGCTGCTGCTGCAGCCAGCCAGCCAGACCCGTGCTTCCGCCGCCGCCACGCGCCCCAGCCAGGCGCAGAAGCTGCAAGCCGCTGCTGGGGTGGTGTGCGGAGGCTGCGCCCGGCTGGGGTGTGGTGGTGGCAGAAGCACGGGGCTGGCTGGCTGCAGCAACAGCTGCAGCCAGCCACGCCAGCTCCACTGTGCGCTCCTCCGCCCCCGACACCCCCTCCTGCGCCCCCCAGTGCCCTCGCGCGTGAGGCCAGTGCCTACCTGGCCTCAATGGGCGCGCTGGCCCTGAATGGGTGGGGAAAAAGCAGAAAATTTGAGACGTGGATTCGGCCAATCTTAACACAGAGAAGGTATCCTGATGCAGAAGTATGAAGTTGGCGCCACGAAAAAATTAGATTTAATATACATTTAAAGAAACACTCTATCCCCACCTCACTACAATCACTCGCCAGAGATTTTTGCTTGGCTGATACTTCTACAGCGTAATTTTAGGAGTCTTGATAGATTACTTCTCCAATAAATCAGCCTCTGTCATAATAGGATAGTATGTTCTTGTCATAATATTATGATGGTAAAGGACTGCTCTGTCATTTACACCGCCTCAAGTGTCATGTCAGGTAACTTTACAGGAATGTGAGTTCTGTGGAATGTAACAATGTTACTTTTATCTAAAACATTCCTGTTTCAAGGGGAACACGTCAATCAAATCTTAAAGTTACTGAAGCACACCTCTTCTGTCAAGGCGAAAGTGCTCAACAATTCAAATACAAAACCGAGCAGCCTTGTTAAAAAGGATTAGCAGCCTGTATGAATAATAAAATATGTTGATAGTTAAATACATAGAGAAACCGAGCTGTGATGCTTATTCTAAAACAATTCCATATTCTTGTGGAACTTATATTATCTATAGCCTACATTAGTCTATGCGGTTTTGAAATTCATCTGATTCACACAATTTTCCTATGAAATGATCCTCTCTTACTGAATGTTTTCAATTTTTTTGTTTTTGGCTAATGTATTTAGCAAGTATAGTATCATGGAAGTTTGACCCCACAACTCTTCTAAATTATTTGGCAATTCTTCCTCCATGATGACGAACTGTGCTCTTTGAGAGCTAGTAAGAAAATTGTAATGTCCTGTCATAAGTGTCCTGTTTGTGCAGTATAAACAGCACTGTAGTGATACCTAGGGGCAGAACACAAGCATTACATTCTATGCAAGCATCAGGAAGAAGCACCACATTCAAGTTCAGATCAGACACAGAACTAAGCCAAAACACACCCTGCTTCACCAACATGTTTATGGGATGAAAAGACGGGGGGGTAGTGCATTCACAGAGTGGCAAGCAATGGCACTCATCTTTCCCCTTGTAATCTGTGCCAGAAAGTGGAAACGATTGACCTCATCATGAAGCCACATCTGAATGATTCCTGCCTGCACTCTTGAACAGATGAAGATAAAAAATACTGCTGAGCAGGAGGAGGAGGCAGTTAGTTATCCTCACTAGACATTTAAATAAACAGCAAAGAGCCAACTAAGGGAGCTTTTATTTTTCATCCCCTATTTGAGTATAGGTTTGGCAGTCATCTAAATCTGCCTGGAAATCAGATAGAAAGGCAACTACATAAATTGGATCATACAAACCCACACTTTGGGGGTATTCAAAATATTAGTTTTGCATAGGATCACGTGTGGTTTTGGTGCACTAATATTCCCTGCACATCTCCTCACACACCTATGCATTTACCTTTCAATGGTTATTCTGACAATACGACAAGCTATGAATGTGCTGCAGGCAGTAAAGCTAAAGAAAGCATATAATAGTGCAAAGGAAATAAAGACGTACCTGCGTTTGGCACAGATCTTATGCCAAATTCTTGTATTATGCATGCCTAAGAGCAAGACAAGAATTTTAAAGGATTTATATCTGGATGCTTACTCTAGCAACGTAATTTGTAATCTGCTCCAGAACAGAGTTAACCCCCCCCCCACACACACACAAAACCACTCTAGGACTCATATCAGCTTTGTAAATGAAGAAATTGATTCTGTAGCTCCATGTTTGAACAAACTGGCAGATAAACTCCCTCTCCAATTATGGCACCATTTAAACATTGGAGGGACCATACCAGAGCCTCCTATCTGATGAGCATCACTCTTCATAATCTCAGAATAGCATTTAAAATTGTCCAGTTTCAGACCATGTCGACAGCTGTTTGACGGTCACTATTCCCAGAAACATCAGCATTATGCTTTGTATATGTGGCGCTCTGGTTCTGGAGGACTGACCCCATGACATTTTGTACAGTCTACTCTACTCAGAACTCTCAACCAAATTTCTTGCAGCACTTTTGAAAGGCTTAAACTCTTCCTAAGAAGCCGAGAAGCTTATTTTCCTTCTTTTGGATGCCAACCAATCCATATCATACAGAGCATTGCTAATTGCTTTGACAGCAAGGAAAATACAATAGAAAGTTGCATCTGGAAGGTTGTTGTATTTTAATATGAGAATTGTTAGACCTGGATATTTTAGTGTTGATATAATTTTCTTTTAACTTACTGTGTGTGTAATAGCTTTTGACTACATACAATAAATACTTTCATACTTTGTATTTTAATACGTAGTTATCTGATTGGTATTAACTTTGGGCAAAACAAGAAACTAAAAAAATTGACTTCCCAAGGTGCAAGAGTCCACTTGATACTGACATCCTCAAAGCACTTCATTTTTCACAGCTTTTAAAATGCATCAACTTACACCCAATCTTATGATTCTTTGCAGAGTGGGAAACTTGCCCTATGGTGCCAGCAGAGAGGTCCATCCAAAACCAATTGCTGTTGAAGTAGCTCTTGAAGTAGCTCTGCTTTTAATGAGTCGGATCATTGGCCTACCAAGGTCACTCACTACAGTCTATTCTGGCTGGCAGTGGCTCTCTTTCATATTACCTGGTCCTTTTTTTGAACTGGAGACATGAGGGATTGAAACTGAGACTGTCTGCATAATACTCAGTCTGGATAGGACTGTACACCCTTAGGAACTTTCATGGCTGAATGGGGATTTGAACCTAGGTCTCCTTAGCCCTAGTCAGATACTAATCACTACATCCTATTAGCTCCATTTTCACTACAGCTGCCAAATTTCAGACATATACGTCTACCAGACCAAATTACAGTTAAAATATGATGGCCCATTGCCAATCACGGGACTGTATGCATTTGAATTCTTACTGTACAGCAGAAAGCAGGACCCCCCTCTCCACCAGAAAAATAAGCATATAGTATGCTAACAAAGTACGTTAATTGGTAATGTTTATGACCAAACGACTTGCTTCAAAATAATGTCAACAGCAGCACCAACTTTAGACTGCTTCTTAGGCTGTGAAGCAGGCACCTCTTCACATCACATGGGGTAGTTCTGATGACTGAATGCTTCTCCACGCAAAACAATTTGCACACAAAACTAAACATTGAAGAGAATGGCTGTCACCTACACTTCAGCGTGCTTATTTTCTCACTCCCCCCGCCCCGCCCCCCCCCAGGGGAACACTGCATGGCATCTGAAGTGGAACAGCCCAGTTACAGAATAACCACTTCCTCTACCTGTTTGGGAGACGTACGTATTCTCATTAGCGTATTTATTCCCCAGGCTAGGATGGTGTTTTCCCCTGTAGACCAAATGGGAAACCTTTTGACAAAGTTAATAAAAAAACAAATTAAACTATCTGTACTTTGATTGTAAACTACCGTAAGTCACACATGTTGATCTTTATATATTTAGTTGAAAACAAACCCTTCCAAATTCAACGGGATTTAGTCCCAAATAAAGAGTGTTTACGATTACAGCCTTACTTTATTGCATTATTAGTCCAGCTTTCTCAAAAAACTTCTCAAATAACTCTTAAGTCTATACTTTTTTCCTGTTGGAATCTAATCTGAGTTTAAGCTTGCTTTAGACAGTCATCCAAAGCCCTTTTTTACAGTAACTGCATCCTGGGATCAGTTTTCAATTTATGAAGTATGTTAGCCTTTTTTGCACCCTCACTAGTTTGGATTTTTTGTGGTTCATCTTTCTTTTTAAAAAGAAAACTAAAGAGTTAATAACCTAATAGGGTTGTTCTGACTTGCTAAATATGTATGTCTATGAAGCACTTCAAATACTCGGAATGTACTATATATAAATTGCTACAATAATGAATCAATCAGGGAGTGAGGAGTCGTCAGCTTATTTTGTGTGTGGTTGCACTCCCTTCCAAAAGAGCAGGTTCACAGTTTGGAGATGCCATTATATCCAGGTCTAAAGACCGAGACTCGAGTCTCCTTTGAGGCTGTTGGCACCTTTAGTCAAATTTAGTTGGCTCAACAGCTGTGGGTCTTCCTTGCAAAGCATGATCCAGCTATGGTTGAGCTCTGAGTATAGCCAGGCAGGATAATTGTAATGTGACCTACAGGCTGCCCTTGAAGACTATTCAGAAGCCGCAGTTAGTGCAAAATACCATAGCATAAACGCTGACTGGCAGTACATTATAAAGAGTATCTGTGGTCAGCATTAAAAGAGCTACACCGATGCCAATTGGCTCCTATGCCCAAGTCAAAGGAATAGTTATTGAACAGCCTAAGAATAAAGTGCTTAATGGATTGCCTACTCCCATCTGAACATTATCTACAGAAACAACCTTTGGGGCCTTTGTTCTGTGCACACTCACCTTCTGAAGTGAGGTGAGGGACCCCAAAGGGTGGGCTTTCTGTTATGATGCCTTGATATTGGAATGCCCTCAACAAAACCACTCCCTTGGTGCTGACTATCCAGTATTTTCTGGACCATTTTTATCCAAGTCTTTTCTGATTTTTTTTTTGTGACAAAACCCAGTTGTACTTATAGCACCCGTTTTATGTTTTATACTGCAAACTTTTAAAAAATTATGTGTTTTATAGGATGTATGTTTGCTTAGATTTTAGTTACTAACGTATTTTATTGCTGAGAGTTAAGGTTTAAAATGTGTATTGTTTTATCATCGTAATGTTCGTGTGCTTGTAGGTGTCTGGTGGGTGGGTTACAATATTTCATGAAAGCTTAAGCTGAAATAAATTAATCTTTAAGGTACCCCAAGACTCTTATTTTGTTGCAGCAGAACACTCCCCCCCCAATAATGTCACTGTATTAAACAGGCATTTTTGCATATTCGTGCATACAAATATATTGCAGCAGTTACCTGTGACATATTCACAAATGGGCACAATTTCTCCTGTACCAGAACTGAAAACAGAGTTGTGCTTACCGTAACTACTGTTCATTGATGTCTTCTGTGCAGACACACATGGGACTGCGCCTGCGCAGGCCTGCCGACCGGATTTTTCTTTACTAGTCAACGTCCACTAGGGGGCGCACGTCCGATCCAATGCGCATGCGCGGCAGTTTCCCGCCCGAGCGACATTGGGCGACGTCGCCCCCTTCCCCTCAGTTTCTTCTTTGCCGCCGACCAGTTAGCAGCTAGCTGTCGGTTGTGAAGAAGTTACTTCTTTTCTGTGAGGAGAATCGAACTGTTTGAAGGAGATGGCTGACAAGGCCTTGTTTAAACGTTGCGCGACGTGCTCTACAAAGATGACGAGGACGGATGGACATTCTGTTTGTCTGGAGTGTTTGGGAGAAGGTCACATCGTGGAGAAGTGTGAGTATTGCTGGCGTTTTACACCTAAGGCCAGGGCTGAGAGGGCTAATAGGTTGAACGCCCTACTTTGGAAGAGGGCTATGAAGGCGTCCGGGGCCCCGGGTACCCCTCAAAAAGGGCCATCGCCGGCTAGTGGGACGGTCGAGACATCGGTGCCCGTTCAACCTGCCCATAGCTCCATCTCCACTCCCCGATCCCGTTCTCCTGATCGGCCCTGTCAAGCGCTGGCTCCGACCTCGGATCCGAACACCACCGTCGGATCCAACTCTGATCGCGGGAGACTGTTGAAATCGGATCCGACTCGGAAGCGTCGTCATCGGTCCAGGTCTCCCTCGAGGTCGGAACCACCTCCTCCATCGGCTCCGAAGGTTCAGAAGAGGACATCATCGGTTCCAAACATCCCTGCTGGGTCGGTTCCTGAGCCATCGGATCCGACACCGCAATCGTCCTCTTCGGTTCTGAGGCCAGCCGATCCGACTGGCCTCAGTCTCGCTTCGAACCTTACTGTTCGACCGGATCCGAATGCTTCCAATCCATTGACATCTTCGGATCCGACGCCATCCGTCCTCATCATCTTCGTAGAGCACGTCGCGCAACGTTTAAACAAGGCCTTGTCAGCCATCTCCTTCAAACAGTTCGATTCTCCTCACAGAAAAGAAGTAACTTCTTCACAACGGACAGCTAGCTGCTAACCGGTCGGCAGAAGAAACTGAGGGGAAGGGGGCGACGTCGCCCAATGTTGCTCGGGCGGGAAACTGCCGCGCATGCGCATTGGATCGGATGTGCGCCCCCTAGTGGACGGTGACTAGTAAAGAAAAATCCGGTCGGCAGGCCTGCGCAGGCGCAGTCCCATGTGGGGCTGCACAGAAGACGGACAGTGAACAGAACATTCAAAAAGCAATGTGGATTGCTAGATGAATTCAATGTTTCTAAGTAACAGGCTCATTATATATTAGGCAAAGGAGGATTTAGATCACTATTCCCTACAAAATCCAGAAATTCTTTAAGCTGCAAGTCAATTGGAAATGGTAAATGTAAAGATAGGAGGGGGGTTGTTTATGTTCTGTATGCCACAAAGGAAACAATTAGGCACACCCTACTATATAAGGAAATTCTAAGGTGAAGCTTTATCAGGTTACACTAATGTTACTCTACTAGCTGTTACTACCTATTTACTAAATCCTGTCAAATTGCAATTACTATTTTAGGAATCTCATGAAAAAAGGAAGAGATTTTGTAGCACATGGACTACATAAATGCCATTTTATTTTGGCATATACAGTATAATGAAAACTAGCACGATTCATATCCTTTGGGGAATAATTCTGGTCTTGAAAGCACTGGACCAAATCAGATCTTGCAGCTTCCTGATGAACCACCCTGAGAGGGGAAAACATTTGCTATAAGAACTGGAGATGTCATTAAGATCAAAGTAACAATATTTATTGCATTTTTAAGATTGCATTTTAAAACAGTAAATTAATAGTGCACAATGGCTTCACTTGAACCTTCTCAAAAGTGGGAAATAAAAAAAAGCCACAAACCTCCTCTACTTCAGGAATAGAGTGTAAGCTGATGTACTTCTCCTAGGGACAGTATCTAGTTTAACAAATTGCCATCCCTGTGTTCTAATACATTTGAATTAATGCTCTGTGTACACTAAATCCATTTATTTTAAATTTGTTGTCTACATTGAGTGAAATAAAAACATCGCTCTGTTAAGTCCACCATGAGCAATGAGTACAACAGCAAAAAATATACAGTTTATACACAACTGATTTCTTTTCCATTTCTCCTATAAAGGAACCAGAGTAAACCTAATCTGTCTATAATCTGGAAAACTCAAAATTACAAGAGGGAAGGCCAAATATTACAGCCCATAACTGTGCCCAAAAAAGATTCCTGATTGTATTATTAGCTGGAAGAGGAGTGCAGATGGAGAAGTAAAGCATGCTAAAACCATGTTCTCAGGTCTCTATAAGTTTGCCAAATATTTAAATTAAATATGTGTCTAAAGAAATGTTCAAAGCAGAACAGTAGTACTGGAAATTTAGTCTTACTAGCTGTGTTTTTCTTGTAACCCAACGTATACAATGTGCAAAGGGCTAAGCAACACTACAGAAAACACATTTACATCAACACTGAAGATCCGGGGAAATGAAATTCCAACAATTTTATTTTTTAATGAGCTGTATTTTCTAAATTTGTTTTTATTTTTTTCCTGTTTTCATACAGTATTGAAAACAAAAACGCGGCACATTCACATTTTCCCGAGGAACTGTAAGGATGATCTCTACAGGGATAAACGCTGAGAAGCTTGAAGCTCAATCAATCTGATGTCGAAAACTCCCCGAAGGAGAAAAGGCTCGATCTGAATGGTCTAGAACATGTATTGTAATTTAATAGAAGAGATGGTCGTCTTAATATTTAATGATTTAAAAGAACTTCCCAGTTCATGCGAAGAGTACAGTCCAAGAATAAATCATATGTGAGGAACACATTTTATGCTACGTAAGTGTATACTTTGCGGTCCTCAGGTGTTCGTGCCAAATATTCTCGCTCAATAAGTCCTTCAATACGCTTTTTAATAACAACTGGACTTGGTAGGAATCGTGCCTTCAGTTGCTGAGTTACCTGGAACATAAGAAAAATTGTAAATTGTTAGTAGTTAAAAGTACTGCAAAAATATACAGCAAACTGAACACTAAGGCTTTTCTACACAAAGCAGAATGAAGAGGGATATAGTATGCCTCTCCAGCTTTTTTCACAAAAGCCAGATGCCACAAAATCCAGAAAAAACAACCAAGCATTAATGTCAGGAGGTACAAGTGACATCTCCCAAATTTATCAGCTGTCAATTTACTTTCATGACACACATGAAATGGCTCAAACATTTCTAGTAACTTTGTCCTCTGTTTTTTCGAGATGATTCAGGTGATCAACATTTAACCAACTGACATGACCATGAAGTAAAATACTTCCTAATGGCAAGTCTAGCTCATAAATATCTGTTCCCTTCACCACTCTTCATCATTACATGTAATACACAACCAGAGCTCTCAACAGTGACAAACTAGGTTTTTCATGTTCTAACAAGATGTGATCTATTTTCAAGATCACACAAGGAAGACCCACAACTACAAAAACATGCTCAGCTGTGAGTATAACCACCAGTCTATTCGGCAAGATGGCTGCCTGATGAATTATAACACTTCAACAGATGCTATAGACAGAGCAATCACATTCAACAAGCAGCATGAAACAGGCTAAGGTTCAAAGTTACTGCTCCTGGAAATGGAATGAGATGTAGTTACTGCAGAGATTTGGAAGTTTCACATATAACAGAAGAGCAGATTATATTTAGTATGGATCATAAATTCAAGTGACAGAGAACTCTCTTTTATAGTGCTGTGACCTCTGAAGGATTACATCAGTTATGAATACTAGGAAATAGATTGGCTGCATCAAGTTTCTCTTAAGTGAACACGAAGAGGCTTCTAGAGGCAAGGAGGAGAACTGTTGTCAAAGAACATCTTGCCAGCTGCATATCATCTCAGCTGGGCCTTTTGTCTTCTTGTTTGCAGGCGTAAGTACTCAGCTGGCCAGGGGCATGAACTCTTATTCCATGGCTTGTAGCCTTTGCCTTCAAATGAGCCAGATGCTGTATCCAGGACTGGCTTAGGACTAGAAGATGGTTTGTTTACTGGTTTATTTATATTATTTGTCTTCTGTTGTAAACCACTTGGATCCTCTTTGAGGAGACAAGTAGGATTTATATTTTTCAAATAAAAATGTAAATTCTGTTTTGCAGAGCTTTTAAATCTAGCATTAAGAAAGTTCTGAGAAATGTAGGTCATAAGCACACGACAAAAATTCTTATACCGAGTTTATATCAGTTAAATTCTTCTTAATTCCTATGAAAAATCCTGGAAATTTTATTCTGCTAAACATGTTAAGAATTGTGTTCAATACCTGTCCACCTCACAGCATTATTCTCCAAAAGGAAAATAAATGATGATTAAGACTGTAGTACAGAAATGCAAAGGAATCTAAAGCAAACAACAGACTCTGCTTCCCCATCCACCCAGTGAGCGGGTTTACCTCTGCTACTAGCACATTATGCTGCATCTTCTTCCTAGATTTCATTATCCGCACTATAGCAGCCTCTATCTCATGTTTTCTGTCGTCATCTACTTTCTGTCTTGTTTCTTTTCTTTCTGGGTCCGATTCTCCTTGTTTGGCAGCAACTGAAGGAACAGCAGAAAGACCACCAAAGTTAGAAATATCTTTAGAATTTTTTAAGGTATCTTTTTGTTACTTGGAAATAAGTTAGAAACCTTTTAAAACAATTGTAGCATAGTGGTTAAGTGGTTGGGTTGCAAATCCCACTACTGCCACGAGCTCAGCAGGTGGCCTTGGGTAAGCCACTCCTCTCAGCCCCAGTTCCCTAGCTGTATGTGGGGATAATAATGACACTAACTTTGTTTACTGCTCTGAATGAGGCACTAATCTGTCTAGAAGAGCGGTATATAAGCACGCTATTATTATTAAATGATCATAGAACCATTTAGAAGAATATGGCAAAAAGTGCAGCAAAGCAAATAAATAAATCTGGAACATTTATTAATATAATAATCTTAACTTGTGTTTTTATGAAAGGCTGATGCTTCTTACAGGACTTGTTGCTTTGGAATACATTGAAGTAGACTTAGAGACGGCTTCTTTATCAAACCACAGTTTTGTTTAATACAGGGCTGCTTATATTAGTCAAAGATTATAGTATGATAAAGCAAAGGGAAGAATTAACTCAAGGGTTACACAAGGTTTTATGGGCAACTCACAAAAGCCACCCCCACGGAAATACAAAATCAAACGTCTTTTCTGTCACTAATTGTTTCTTGTAGTTCCATATGTCTGTTTCATTATTGCCTCTTTTGGTTAATTTCCATCCACTTAAGCTCAGTCATTTTGACTCTCAATCCATCTAATTGATACAACTCTTTTTTATTTTGTGAAAAAACTGTGTATCACTGATAATCAATTTAGCTGTTTATTTACCAAAGCTGAAATTAATCATGACTGTTTATTGGGATTACATAGACAGTAGACATGGATTCCACCCAAAGATTACAAGGAAGGTGAACCAACTAACTTGAAGGGAAACAGAGTCATCTGGAAACATTTTTCCAATCAGGCTTCATGGACTAAGGATAAAAATAAACATACCTGTTTGAATCTTGACTCTGTGCAGTTTTGACGTGAACTGGTCATTCACTGTAAATATATGTCCATTTTCTATTTCTTTTGATTTGGGCTCTTTTGTGAGAACTCGTTGTGTTGGTTTTCCACACGCAAGGGACTGTAAAGCTCGTACAAGCTCTCTTTCAGGGATATCTGTCTCTTGTTGTATTTCCTACATTAGAGACAGGATACATTTATGCGCCATTAAAAGAAGCTTTAAAAAAATCTGAGCAGCTTCAAAAATTCCTTCTCTCTCTACTCAAAACTGTGTATTCTCTGATATTTGAGAAGTTCAGAAAACATCTGGAGGCAGGTGTAAACTTATGGTGCATGCCTGGAAATGTGTTTTATTTCAAATCACCACGGTTGCCAGTTAGATAAAAAACAAGGAAAACAGTGCCAGTTCTAGAGTATTAAAAGCAGAATTGTTTTTACTTCAATTGCCCAAAGGGCATTAAAAAGTAGCCTTATCTACATAATGCAGTTACCAGAAAAGACTCCTAAACAGTATGCAATCCATAAAACAGAGTTTTATGAAAAACAGAAAAATCCAAAAATATAAACTGAACTCCATCTCAATGGAAAGTCAATCCAGTTGACCATATGCATATAACATATAAAATATCAACATAAAATTTTATTATTCTTTTGTAAACAGAGAAAGCAATAGAACGAAGCTGGTGGAGTGCTCCTTAGCACATCAATTTTAATCGCAATATGGGCTCATGCACATGATAGAACTATCAAGATTTGATAGAACTACCACCTTTGGTTTCACTATTAGTCTGAATTGAAGCAAATGAGAAAGGAGAGATATAGACAGAAAAAATGCCACATCCTCTTAAATGTCATAGCATACTCTACAATTTGTGAGTTGATGTAATTGTTGGAATGATAGCATTAACTGTTGGCAGAAAATTAAGAAATTAACACCATTTTAATGCCTCTATGATGAGGATCTCTTAAGCATGATTTGAAAACACACTTAGAAAACATTAAGATAGGGGAGCCTCAAATCTCTCTCGGGATCCCCTAGTTTCTTTAAGCATTGGAAAGAATAAAAAAAAAAGGGAGCATTAAAATTGCAATCCTCTACCTACAGTCCACAAACGGATCCTTTAATTTTGGGTAATGTGGAATCACTCTCTTAGTATCTATATAAAATTGTTTTTTATACAAAATGAAGTTTTATGACTGCTTTAACTTAAGTAAATGATAGAACTTTAAAATAAGGTACAGTAATTAGAAATATCAAATGGATTACATATCCACAGAAGCTGCCCTTTAAATAGTACATTTCAGAAATTATTCTGACAACTAAGCATCTATTTTCCATTCCATTCCATGGCAGAGGCAGAATTTTTGAGGAAAAAAACCCCCATGCCACACAGAATATGCTGTTAACACTAATATCAAGTATTACAAATAAAAACACTGATTTTGGCTTTTATCAGCATATTAAACAGAACAGAAACATTTATCTTGCCTTAAAAATATTCAGAACACACAAAAATATTTTTAGAGAAAGAACTCAAAATACATTTAAGTATACAATGAATTCTGAACACTCAAGACTGTCACAGGCAAGGGCTGATGGCACTGAACGAGGAGGGGCTGTCAGATTCACAGATGCCTCTACAACCAAAAGTTCAGGAACTTCCTGTTCAGCCACTGAAAGAAACGACTAATAGATGGGGGAAGAGATGAGAGCGTATTCAGGAGATAAGATGCACTTTTTACAGTCACCACAGAAAGCCACAACTCATACCTCGAAAGTGTATTTTTCTCTGTTGTTAAAGAGCATTAGTATTGTCATCTGGAACGTGGAGACTTGCAATATGTGCTTCCGTGTGTTAGAGCCGGTTACTTGGGCACCTCCTACACCAACTTCTGAGCCATCTTCCTGTTTTAATTTTAGAAAGTCAAACATCATTCAAGGAACATTATGTTTTACTCTCTGATTAAGCTTGCCTATGTACTATCAATTGGTTTCGGCACACAGAAAAAAAAAGAAACTGTCAAACTGTAAGCATATGATAACTAATCTTATGTTATAATAAGGGTTCCCAAAATGGAATGGCTAAGAGACATACTTCATACTATGGATGAAGGTACAAATGTGAAAGTTGATAGACGTGGAAGCAAAGGTTCTGAAGAGATCCCAGTTATTTAGTCAGTATATTATAGGGTGCAGCAGCAGGCCACTGTCCTCAATGGTATGGGGTAAGAAAGAGAAATCATATGCATATGGGCCCTGAACTCCAAAAAAAAAAGAAAGAAAGAAAAAAGAAAAGCTGTATAAAGTGAAGACTCCTGAAGACTGATACAGAATATACACTTACAATACTATTTATTCTTTTTTTAAATTTTCACTGTTCTCCCCCTGTGGGAACCCGAAGTGGCTTACAATATTCTCCCCTTCTTTTTTAATCCTAACAACCTTGTGAGGTAGGATAGGCTGAGAGTGTGTAAAGATAAATTTCCCCAAATACAACCCTTTAAATAAGGCAGTAAATAAATGTCAAGTGTTATGCTAACTAACTTGTACACAAAAGATGGAAACGAATTTGCAATCAAGCTGATTTTTCATGAACAGTCGATGGCACAGAATCTCTCTCTAGTGAGACTATTTACCTTTTTAACAGGACCATAGAAGGTGGCATTGAGGTCTGCTGATCCCATGTGATGCTGGAGTGTCAGCTGTCGTCCACTGTGTTTGGCTAAATAAAATCTATGGACAATTCAAGATGTGGAAAGGTCATTTGATCATTCGTATTTTAAAATATTACAAGCGAGCAGAAAACAAGGTTGCACTTAACTGTAACTGTTCATCCAGTGGTCACACGTGCAGCTACACATGCATACTGTGTGCACACAGGCCTATTGTGGAGAGGTTTCTGAAGCTCAAGAACACCTCCCCCCCCAATGCTGCTTCCCCACCTTTTCCAGGTGTTATGAGGGGAAGGAGTGCCCTTCCCCTCAGCTCCTTACTGACACCACCAGACACAGGTGGACTCACTCAGTAGAGCTCACAGCAGAGCAGGGAGAAAGGATGTGTGACTGCATAGGAGACTGCTTGATAACTAACAGTTATAAGTAAGTGCAATCATGTTTCGTTATTGTGATACCTGTGCAGTCACACATGCAAGAATGGCAAGCTGACTTACCAAGACCTGGAAGGTGGGTGGTGAGGGCCTAACTGAGTAAGGACTGAAGCACTGCTCTGCCAGCTTCCACATATTTCATGGTGTCAATGTCCATGGAGTAATACTTTGCAAATGTGCAGGAGGAGAACAAGGCAACACCCCTACAAACT
The DNA here is from genome assembly GCF_028583425.1 of Eublepharis macularius. NCBI lineage: Eukaryota > Metazoa > Chordata > Lepidosauria > Squamata > Eublepharidae > Eublepharis > Eublepharis macularius. The sequence continues at coordinate 44,830,917 of NC_072795.1, read as the reverse complement.
GCATGTATAAAAAAGGCCACGACTAATTGCAGCAGAAGTCAATTATTTTGGGGTGGAACGCACATTGAGATGTAAAGGATAGTCAACTCACAAAAGTTTATAACATAAATGAATGCAGGAGACTATTCAACTGGAGATGGAGTAGGCTGAGACTTTGTAACCTCTGTAGGAAATGAATCAGTTTGTGTCTTTTCTGAAAGGTTTGGTTCCATTAAAACAATAGGACTATGCACATGGGCAATGTGTGGAGAGCATGCTCTTTATCATCAAGCGATTGAGGCAAGATGGTACCTTGGTTCAGATGGAATATGGAGATTACTTTAGATAGGAACTCAAGAGACAACTGTAAAATCACTCCGGTACTGAAAAGGGAGGGTCATGTCAAAGAGTCTGGTTTCACCAACTCTTTTGGCAGATGCTATTGCTACTAGAGCATGGTGAGTAGGTGAAAAAGTAGGTGAAAAAGGCATTGGTTCAAAGGGCTTACCTATCAGTTTTGCCAGTACAAGGACTGCACTCCAGTCTACTGCAGGACTGGAGAATGAGAACAGGGAAATAATGTAATAGTTCTTGTGAGAACAATTTAGACTCCCTTTGAGCAAAAACAAACTTCCCCTTAAGGGCACGGAAACAAGCTATAGCTGTCCAGTGGACCCTGGATGATAGTCCTGTTGGTTAGATGTAAAAGGTACTAAAAAATCTGCCCTAAGGAGCATGAGACTGGGTTAATGCTTTTTGGTTTAGTCCAGGAAGAAAAAATATCTCCATTTTGAAAACAGGAATGTCAGGTCACTGGTTTATTCTTGTTGAGTATGATTTTACTGGGTCTGAAAAAACCTGGCTTGAGCCATGTTTTCAAACGTATGCCAGAAATGTTTGGATGTAGGAACAGTCCCTGAAAGAGGAGACTGTTCTCTGATGGGAGGGCACGATACCAACCTTGGGACATTGTTAGGGGTGTGGGGAACCATGCCTGCCTCAGCCAAAATTGGGACTATCACTAATGGTCTCATGTGCAGAAGGGGGCATAATATTGACCTTCTGTCCCAGGCTGCTTGGGGCCTGAAGTGCCTGCACATTGTTTGCATTAGTGGCAAACAAGACTATCCTAGGTATGCACCATTGCCAGAGCATAAAGGAGAAATAATCTCCATTCAGTTCCCATTTATATGGGGCTAGAAAAGTACAGCTGAAAAAATTCTTCAAAATGGGTTGCTGGTACTCACTGTGAACAACCTGGATGGTGGCCCAATTCAGGATACCTCATTCTTATATCTGGGCTACTAGGTGATAGGAGTCAACAATCCGTGTCTCTTTGTTTGTTAAACTAATACATGGGTATGAGTTTGTTGGTTGCCACTTGAATATTTTTCCCTATCACATGTGAAGAATAAGCAGTCCTAGATAAATAGCCTTGATGTTTATGTAGGATAGTTTCTCTTGAATAGATCAAGCACAACTGACTGAGATGGGTCCTACACAGGAACCGCAACCTTTCAGGGATGTCTGTGTAGACAAGGGAGACCTGCACATACTTTGGTGCAGACTGCTGCATTGAAAGTGGAGATATCTGATGATTTTCTCAGATTTTTACACAAATGCATCTAGCAAGCCCAGAGTCACAAAGCAAGCCCCCCAACGTAATAGAGGACAGCCAGCCAGCGATTAACAACATTCTGATTTTTTTTTTACTGACAGGAAATTGTTCAAATTTCTCAAATCAAGAACCAAAACCCTACGTGCCTTACAGCCACCCTTGTTAATGCTTTTTTTCTGAGGGGGGAGGGGGAGCTTGACTTCTGTCAGAAGTTGAGGAGTGGGTGAATTGGGGAGAGGAGGAGGGTTGTCAGGGGATATCAGAAACTTTGTCATATACCCTCTGGAAACTATGACAAGAACTCAAAGGTCCCAGGAAATATCCTACCAAAAGATGCAGAAAAGGTTCCCTTCCTCCAAACTTAGCAACTCTGGGCATGGGTTGTGATTGTTAAAAGCTGCATAGAAGTGGGTTGATTTTGGGGATTGAAACCTGGATTTTCCACTGTGTTGGAAACTTTCTAGACTGAGAAGGTGATTGATTGAAGCCAGCTGGGTAACACCTTGGGTCAGTCACAGCTTCTAGCTCTCTCAGCCCCACCCACCTCACAGGGTGTTTTGTTGTGGGGATAATAGTAACATACTTTGTAAACCGCTCTGAGTGGATGTTAAGTCATCCTGAAGGGCGGTATATAAATCGAATGTTGTTGTTGTTATTATTATTGGTATGGAGGTCTATATGTGGGAGAAGAGTGTGGATTTTGATGGCCTCTACTCCAAAAACTTGAGTGGTAAGGCTCAAAATATGAACTAGATCTTTGTGGGGATGTTGCCTGAGGGTTCATACCTAAGGTCTTTGCTGTAAATTCATCCTCTCATTTTGTGCAAGACCTCATCATTTTTGCTACTGAATAAATCTGTTCCCTCAAAGGGGAGATCCTCAATCTTAGCACAAGTCTCATCTGGAAGTGATGCTGAGCATGGCCAGAAGTAACAATGAAGGAAGATTACTGCAGCAAGGCTGTGGGCCAAGTAATCCATCACATGCTCAGGTGAGGGAATTTTATGCTTTGAAAGCTTAGAGGCCTTCAGCATGAATTTTCCTTAGAAGTTTCAGGTAGGGAGCTATATCCTCCCATGACAACTACTAGTATCTGACCATTATGCATTATTCATAATTGGCAAACTTAAAGCCCAAAGGAAAAAAAAGATGTAAAATTTCATAGTTCATGCCATCACGTTTATGGCCCCATTGATGCAGGCTCAGTGCCCTTATGCCTGCCTTGAAGAGTCTTTCACTAATGAATTGGCTGTAGAGTGTTGAAAAAGAAAGGGACATTCCTCTTGCTTTGCTCTGTATTTGTTTTCTATTCTATGGGCTAACGGTGGAACCCATGCCTAGCTATGACCTCCAGAAAGGCATACATTATGGGGAAAATGAGTGGGCCAGAAGATCCTGGGTGCATGACTTTAAACACTGGATCCATAGCTCTTGGAGGAACACAGGAGATGTCAATTTCTAAAAAGCATATCACTCATATTAACTGTTAACTATAATCCTCAGCGGGTGAATATATGGACACAACATCTTGGATAGGTTCAGAAACTGGTCTTTCTGGAACAGAGCCTTGAGAACAAAAACATGTTGGGGTCAAGGTAGCCCTGGACGATTTCAGCAATATTATATCAGAACATTTATGCTTGCGTCCAGCCTTTTTGGTGGCAGCTCTGAGGCGATATGCCTCGGTTTTGCTGAAATGGGTGTCTGGGGCTTTGTGAAAGCTTTAGTTGGCACTGAAGGCCCTGGAGTTGGTCTTGGAACTGTCAGAACAGATGACACTTTATCTGCTTTATCTGCACCATTATGCTAGGGCGATTTTCCAAAGCAGTGCCAGAGAAAGTTGTCTCTCAAAAAGCAGCCTTAAAACATGAGGCTTGACCATGCCTCATCTTAGGCGTCAACTGTCTACATACCAGGCACTTGGAAGCTTCATGTTCTGCGCCACAGCAAAGCAGACAAAAGGTATGATCATTAGCATGAGGGATGGTTGTTGTGGGTTGTGCGTTGTGCGGCAATACAGCCCGGAAAACCGACAATACAGCATGAGGGATGTTTACTACGGAGACCATTTGCTCTATAATACATATATTTCTTCTGCAAATATATTTTGTCAACTTGTTTGTTGAACCAGAACCAATTTTAGGCTTCTTTCTTCTCAGGAAAAAATCTTCAGTGAAGGAGCTTTGGAAAAATAAACTTCTTGCAGCAGAGAGAAAACTGAGCAAAGGGCACTTCTCCCCTCCTTATCACACTGGGGAAGGCAGGAAAGCAGCACGTGGGAAAGGAAAGTCTTCTGGTGTTTTTGCACTTCAAAAACCTCTCTGTGGCAGGAGTGTGCATATGCAGTACCCATGTGGGACTGCACAGGTATCATGACAATGAACAGTCACTGTAAGCAACGAAGTTCGGGTTCATATATACATTGCTTTAAAAAACATCATGTTGGAGATCAAGGACAGTTCTGATGTCAAATAATTTTCCTATCAGTGTCGGGGCAATTTAGTCCACAAAGTCTTACAAATTCAGTACTAAGTACAGACTACTGGAATTCACTGGTTGGGAGGAGTTTCTGTACCAAGCCCTCTTTGGGGGACCCCTACAATGAGACAAGGTGCTATTTCAAGAGGGGATCAACAAAGCCCTGATCTGCATGAGTAGCATTTGGTGTAAACCTTTAGACTCTGAGAATATGTGGTATGTTTCAAAGCATTCATAGAAACTTCTTTGTCATTCCTTACCTCCTAAATATTTCAAAAGCGTGTCTGGGGGCTGGGGGGATGTTGCACTTTGGTGTGGCCGACTGCGTAGGCCAGTAGCCTGTTGTGAGAACCCGCACTGTCAGATCAACACCACCTAATGCGACCTAGAGAAACAAAGGAAAAAGGCATTGTATCCTCTTATGATGGACTAAAAGAGTTCATTTTTCTATCTTTACATACAGGAGGGACATTTATTTTCATTAAAGAAAAACTGAGGCAAATGTAGCAGCCCTGGGGGAAAAAATATCTTCAAGAGTGGATACGAAACTGGAAGTTCCATCAGATTCCTTGAATCCATCAAAGAACTGTGGAACTGGGTGACACTGGAAAAGAAAACTGAAGAGGAGAGCTTCTACTTACACTTCCAGCAACTGGGAACAACATTTATATCTCCAAGTAAAGAGTTTCAGCGAGTACTCTACATGCTATACAGATCTAAATGGAACACTTATTGGATATTATATACAGTCTAGCAAGAGATAGTAAGTAACAATATTCTTTGAATTATACCTTTTTAAAAAACCAGCCTAAAGCCTAAACATAATGATATTATAGAATACTATTTTTCAATTTTTTTCAAATTTTGTTTACTTTATTTGTACTCTGCCTTTGTCCCCAATAAAACCCAAAGCAGCTTACATTAATTTTCCTCTCCTCCATTGTGTAAGGTAGGCTAGGCTCAGTGTTGTGACTGGTCCAAGGTCACCCAACAAGCTTCCATAACTGAGTATAGATTGAACCTTCACCGTACCCGTCTGTTTTACGTAATTCTCCTAGGTTTCCTTGCATTATACTGCAACAGATTTTGAACTTCCAACAAATAAATCAAGATGGGTAGCCATGTTAGTCTGTCTGCAACAGTAGAAAAGAGTAAGAGTCCAGCAGCACCTATAAAACTAACAAAATCTGTGGTAGGGTATGAGCTTTTCGTGGTATCTGAAGAAATGAGCTGTGACTCTTGAAAGTTCATACCCTCCCACAAATTTTGTTAGTATTATAGGTGCTACTGGACTCTTGCTCTTTTCTATTCCAACAAATATGTCTTCCCCTCTATTCTTGAAAGGAACTGTATTAAGCCACATTTGATTTAGAAATACGTAATTTGGTCAAGACGTTTATTCTTTTTGATACCTTAGGTATAAAAGAGTTAAAGAATGCAGAATTGCTCAATTATACATTTCCTAGATTATGGCATTCAGATTTCCTAGCTTTACACCTAACTTTGCATATAACTCAGACCACTGCCAGACATCTATTCTGGACTCCAGAAACATAGGCAAAGCACTGGCTCAAATTAAGCTCAGCCTCGTGATGATGAGTAGAAGGATGAAAGGACATCTATGAAAATCAACACATAAATTCTCACATACAGTGAGATATGGGAAATGCAGCTCTGTGATACTGTTTTCTTCCATGACAGTATTCTGTACTTTTATTCTTAGCACACATGAAGACAGTATTATACCCTTTATAATGAACACAAAAATGCAGTGGGTTTGAGACTCGGCCAATTTAACCCTGACCTTCCAGTTCTTCTCACGTTCCCAAAGTCCCATTCTCTGTAAAGCCAGCTCTAATTTTAAGGGGAGTAGATATCACACAAAGGGTTTTCCCATTATAAGACAGATCTGCTACGCTGAGACATTAAGATTTCTAATAACAGCTGGCTAGCCATGAGGAAAACTTCCTTTTAATTCTTTATTCTCTTTCAGACCAATATGCATCCAGGCAAACACTGAGTAGGCTGCAGCAGGAAAGGGAAGTTCCGTTCCATAAGCTTCATTTTGCTTGCAGTTTATTGGATACAACTGATGTCACATTTATACAAGTCTACGATGCAGCCACACTTGGCATATACAGCTGGCTGCCAAACCTCAAAAATGGTATCACAGCAGTAGAACATGTCCAAGAAAGGGAAACACCATGGTCAAGGGATTAGCATACTTTCCTCAAGGTCAAAAGTGGGTCTGTTTAGTTATATACAATTAGAGTTTGGACTCACTGAAATAACCTGACTTGATTCAGGTCAGAGAATATTTTTCCACACAAAGTTACCAGATATTGTAGTGGCTGATATTTTCCATGCTTTTAATGCAAATTAGCTATTGGGCCTAATTGCTTTCCAAAGCCATCTGCTCCATGAATTTGTCTAAGTTCAACCTTCATGTTCAGAGGCAGTGTGCTTCTGAATGCCAAATATCTGGACCCAAGCTGAGAAAGGTTGTTGCCTTCATTCAGTTTGTGGGTTTTCAGGTAAGTATATAGATATCCATAATGTGAAAAAGAGTGCTTGATTAAGCAGAGATGTTCTTATGAAGTTTGTTTTTGTAAATGTAAGCTTACCCCAGACAATGAACAGTTCACCTTAATCCCACTTAACCAATGCACCATTAACAATGTGACCTGGTTTCCATTACAGGACTACCAAGCAACAGGAAAACACACAATTCCAATATTTAAACTGACTACCTACAAAAGCTACATCCACACAATCTTGTAGCTTTCAAAAATAATATTGCCATGTAAATTCAAAAGTAAAATATCAAATGATTCAAGGGCAATTTGACCAAATAATCTAGTGCATTTAAGGATCCATATGAAACTCTGATGACCTAAAAATTTGGATTATTTTTTTAAATGCACGAACTGTGAGCATATAAACCATGCAACAGAGACAGAGTGGCACAGGTCTTTTAAATAGCACACCAGATTACCTAAGATACCATCAGACAGTCAATTATTTAGGCTGTGTCACAAAAAGCAGGTGTATGCCACCTGGTGGTGAATCAGTTCTGCTAGTATGATTACTTAAGTAGCATCCCAGATCTTTCCCAAATCAAAATACTACAAATTTTGTACTGGACCCAATGGCCACCGATCTACCTCGCCTTGAGTTTTAAATGGCTTTCCTCATAAAATACTGAAGAAGACTTGCATGTAATGTATCCATGGTGCTTATCCACTTTTTGCTCTACTTGTTAGGGCTTCCCCACCTACTCATTCCTAGTTCAGCGTTCAAGTGTTTTCTCTCCCTCTGTAGCCCAGAAAGAAACAAGTGAGCTTTGTGGGGAACAGTTATCAGCACTTCACAATGAGCTTGATAGGACTCGTTTTCCCTTTCAGAGACAAAGGTTTTAAAGATTTGGGTTGGAGAGAAAGAGAATACCCTCGTTATGGCTCTTTGGATTGAGACTTATTAGCTCTACAAGGCAAAAGGAAAATAAGCAAAGTGATCAAGGTCAACCCCCACAACCCTTTCTCCCCAAGTCTTTCAATCTATTAGCCCCTGTATTATCCTCAGGGTTTGGTGGGTGCCTCTAGTGGTTTCACCATGGAAGCCATACCCATCATGGTTTCTTCCTCTTTGATGATTATCTCTACTTTGCTTCTTGGAGATTGCAACATCTATGTTGATACGTTCTTTGACTCAATTCCCTCTGCTCCCTAACCACCTCCTTTGACTTTCAAAAGCACCCACAGATTCAACAAGATTGAGAAGTCCTTTTCTACTGGATTATCTGAGCCTGCAAACCCCCGTCCCTGGTTGGTGTCCATCACAGACCTATCCTAGACCCTATTCCTATCTTATATCTCAGAGGTGGCCAAACTAAGGCCCAGGAGCCACCAGTGGCTCTTCTAGACATATTGTGCAGTTCCCGGTGATCTCTGAGTATCGCCATGGCCATACATTTTATTTTAGTTTATTTCCCTTTCTCCCCTATGTTCTTTCCATGTCTTTCCCCCTCTTTTCCTTTCTTCCTTCTTTCTTTCCATGTCTTTCATATTTTCAATAAAAATGTTCGGGTTGCCAGGTTTGACTCAGAAAATACCTGGGGACTTTGAGGGTGAAGCCTAGCAAGGATGTGACATCACTTTTGTGATATCACTTCCAAGTCAAAGGTCAGGTGATGGCTCTTCCCAAACTCCATCCCTTTTGATGAATGTCACTCCCAGCATACTGCACCAACCCCCTCCTTCCTGTGATGTCACTTTCAGGACACTCCCCCAAACCCACCTCTTCATCTGAAGTCACTTCAATGCATCATCTCTTGCGGCTCTCAAACATCTGACGTTTATTCTATGTGGCTCTTACATTAAGCAAGTTTGGCCACCCAAACTTATATATCTAATACTCAACATAACCCTCAGTGGGCAGATCAAAAACCAACTCAATGTGGCCAGGTACAGATGCAGTATTTTTCTGCAGACCATGAGAGATGCCCAAGTTTGCGAGAGAAAAAAAACCCAAAACCTCAACACACACACACACACTCCAAACTCAAAAAACAGATCTAGTAGGCCTGGATCACAAAGCATGTGCTACATGCTATCTACTCCAAACTTCTCCCCATCAATTTAGTGACTGGAGGAGGGGCCTGGGGCTGTACATTCCCCTTCAACCCACTCTTATCAGCTGACTGGCAGAACCAATAAAAGGCTTCAAGTGGAAAGTGATTTCCATACCAAACTTCCCATTCCCCCAGATGATCACTGTCTGTGTGTGGGGGGGAGGTTGCTCTAAACTTTCTACTCCCTCACCCAACTAAACGATGTTAGTGTTACAAGCACAGACCCCAAGCAACTGGGTGAGTAGGTAGTTAGAAAACAGCAGGGGAGAGAGAAAGAGGAGGTGATGGTAGGATAGGAAAATGTGGCAAGTAGAAGCACTGGGGAAGGAGAAAGGCTGCAGGGAGGAAGACTAAGAGGAGCTGGCAGAGGTGCTAGTCGAGTGTGTGGAGAAGAGGGTGGTGGCAGAATAAGAGGCTTGGAACACAGAAAAGGAAATTCCACACTCCTAATCAGCTTGGGAGAGCATGGAAGAGAAAGTGCATAGGATGTGCTTTGTGCTCCAAACTAGAGATGGGCACAAACAGCAATATGAACTAAAAAAACCCATGAACAACCCAATCTGCTGTTCGCGAACAAGTTGTTCATGAGGCCCCATTCTAAACGAACAGGTGGTCGTTGCAAGCCTCATTAGTTGCTGTTCGTCAAGCCAGACAGTCTGGCACCTGCAATCAATTTCACGGCAACTCAGGCAGGGATTGTCTGAACTCTGTCTGAACTCCTGCTGTTGCTCTGGAAACCCCAATCTAAACCCAATTTAGCTTGATAGCTTCCTTCCAAGTGTGGACTGGAGCTCCAAATTTGTTACAAGAGGAAAAGACCAGGGGGGAGGGGGGCTCTCGGCTCTGGCTTTCAGGGAGAGACAGCTGCTGTTAGAGAGACAGGGTGAGTGCATTGGAGCTTGAATTTTCTTTGTGTGTGGTGGGATAGGGATCTACCCCCTCAGGTTCCAGGCTGCTGCCAGGCTCTGGGGCCAAGCTATTATTTATTATTGGTACCTTTCCTGCTGCCTGCTCAGGTAGGGTTTCTGGGAGTGGTGCAGTAGGGATCTTGATGGCTGGAGGAGAGCCTGCTGGCCCCCATGAACAACGAACATGTTTGTGACAGGATCATGTTCGTCAATGTTCATTGTTCGTGGATGGCAACGAACACATTTGTTTGTTTTTCTGTTCGTGCCCATGACTACTCGAAACTCCACCCCCACCATAACAACAATTTTTGCACTCCCCACTTGTATTTCAAATCCCAGTACCATCTATATGCCAATGATAACCAGCTCCACCTTTCTACCTCACAACCCCCCTCCCAATCCAATCCCACTTTGTCACCTGGTTGTCTGATAACTGTTGCTTGAATGTTAGAAAAGAGCAAGAGTCCAGTAGCTCCTATAAAGCTAACAAAATTTGTGGGAGGGTATGAGCTTTTGTGAGTCACAGCTCTTTTTCAGATATGCCGTGACTCATGAAAGTTCATATCCTACCACAAATTTTGTTAGTCTTATAGGTGCTACTGGACTCTTGCTCTTTTCTACTGCTACAGACAGACTAACATGGCTACCCAATTTTGTTGCTTGAATGTTCATCACTAGCTCAAGTTGTGCATCCAAGACTGTATCTTTCCTCCAAAGCTTTGTTCTCTTCATATACTATCTGTACTGATACTGTGGAACATTCACCTTGCTGATCAAACACAGCACAGTGGCTTTATCTTTGACTTCTTTTTTGACAATGCTGGTTCACATTCTGATTTTCTCCCATGCTAACTACTATAATATTTTCCTCTTTGTCCTTCATTGTTATTCCTCAACTTTCTTACCTCTATCCAGAACTCTATTAAAGTAAGTACTCACTCTCATTGTAAAGATCATGCAAAACCCTTCCTTAGTCCCTATGCTGGTTTCCCAAATGCTCTCGGATCCACAATGTGCATCTTGTTTTTATTCCCAAAGTCTTCCATGACTCCCCCCCACCTGCTTATCTCTTTGCCTTCATAGCCAGATATATCTGTGCCCAGGACCTTTGCTCCTCCACCCTTGATTATCCAAAGGTCTCCTGCAAGAATTCTTAATTTTCTTCCTCCTTCCTTGAACTGCCTCCCTGAATACATGTGTGATGCTTCCCTTTTATTGCCAGAAAGCACACTGGCAATACAGATTTTGCACCCCATCTCTTAGTCCCTACCTTGCTACTGAAACTAAGCCTAGATACATATATTCTTCCACAGTTACCCTTGTTTCTATCTTCCTCCATACTTTAGGAATTAGATAAATTCACAGAGGGATAGGTCTACCAATGGCTATTTGAAATGACAGCTAAATGGAAACTACGGTCAGAAGTAGTTTGCAATTTAACTGCTGCTTCTAGGAGGCAACAGCTAGGGATGACTATCATCTTCTTGTAGATTTTCCATAAACAACTGATTGGGCAATGTGGGAAGCAGGATACTAGACTTGATGGACCTTTGGTCTGATCCAGCAGGGCTCATATTCTTTGCTTGTTCTGGTATTGACGGCAGGCCTTTATGTTATACATTTTTTGTATATGAGTGTGATTGCTTAGATTAAGGTTATTGCTACAGTAGAAGTTGAAATAGCACTATACTTAGTATTTCGAACAAACATACTTCAGAATAACTGAGTAAAAACTAAAATGAAAGTGTCATAAGATTCTGTCAGTGACAGGTATGCCTCATACAGCTGAAATCAAAAGCCATCTGTTCATTTCTTACCCCTGTAGCCTGTAGATGTTGCCTAAATTCATCCATTGTTGTGTTTGAGATGCTCATATCTCTGAACATTCCTTCCAGTTTAGATGTGAATTGACATCCACATTCAGTCTGCAAAAAGATATTTATAATTATATGACTTTATAATTATATACAAATTATTTAAGCCAATTATCTAAGAATCAAAGGATTATGAAGTAGAGCAGATTTATACCATTTTCCTCCAAATGATCCAAGTTACAAAAATGGGAATTCCATACTGCACAAACAGAATGCTTGGTTTTAGAAATTAGCTCAACACCAGGCATTAGAAAATACCTAGTTAGTAATGCAAAGGTACACTATGATTTTAACAGGCCCCAAATAAACCAATCAGCTTCAGAGCTAAGTGGTGTGGTATATACCAAATGTGGTATAGAAGGTAAGAGTGGTGACCTGGGATTGAGATCTAGGTTCAAATACCTAGATCTCAATCCCAGCTCACCACTCTTACCTTCTATACCACATTTGCTCTATAAAAAAACTAAAGGCAATACTGAAAACTTTATCCCTGAAGAACTCTCCAAGCGCTCTCAGCTAGTTTTACTTAGCGCATTCCACATTCTTGAAATCCCATTTCATATCCAGCTGCACTAGCTAAACAACCATATGCTATAACTTGAGATCTGAGGCTTGCTTCAAGGAAAACTATCACTGTAGTGAAGATCCTAGGAACTGATGTTAGACCAAATGGCAGAGTGCTGAACCGGTAACGATCCCTACACCATTCGAAACACAGGTACTTTTTGTGTAGAAGGAAAATGGGAATGTGGAGGTAACCCCCTCCTTGAGGTCTACAGATGTTATTAAGTCCTCGGTCTTTAGTATCTCTGTCTTGAATGGTTTGTAGACAGCAAATATGTTGAGAAATTTTAGGTCCAAGAGGGCCTTCCAGTCCTCGTTCTTTTTGGGAACAGTAAAAAAGCTGGAATAAATGCCAGTCTGCCCCTAATGCAAGAGAACTGAACATACTCAGTGGTGTAACCCTGCTTGATAGTGTGCTGTACCCAAGAGCCAGAAGCTGAAGCCCAGACTAACAAACTGTTAGTCTTTTCCCCCTTCCCCCCCCCGGCCCCAGCAGAGGCCTGGTATCAGATGAGTTATTGACATGGTTTGTTACTCCTACTGCCTGAGTTCTGACTCAGAATGGATTGAGAGTTGGTCCTGAAAGAGATCTTTGGCTTAAACCAGGCCGATCTTCTGTAGTCCGTATGAAATCTGGGGGGGGGGGGGAGTCCTATAGGTACATAACAACAGAACCAGACCCCTTCTGGTATCTATCCTCTTTTCTGATGGAAAAGACATGGCCTTTTTTCCCTTGGTCTCTAGGTATACTGTACAACGTACTGCCAAAAAGCTTACCCCCTAGAAAATGCCATATGGCTACACCAGCCTGTCCAATTTTTTTTGCCACTACTGTAGAAGCCAAAACTTTTGAGGAAGATTTCATAAGAGTCAAAATTTACATCAGCTATAAACAACAAAACCCTCTAAAGAGTCTGGAGAGGTTACCAGTAAGCTTTTTAAGTAAGTCAGGAATTTCCCTCAGGAGATGATGGAGCCACATGTTGAAAGCTCTTACCATGAGAGGTGGCAGCCAAAGCTCTAACCGAGTAGACCATTGCTTTGTGGGTTGTGTGCAAGTGTGACACAAATTTTTTTGTCTATAGAATCTTTAAGGAGCTTTATACCACTTTAGGCAAGGCCATGCCTAAAGCCAGGCTGGCCACCAGGGCATCCTACCACTGAAATTCTGAGAACAACCATGAATTTCTTGGTATGCTCATTGTGGAATTGTTGACCTGACTGTTCTGTCTTTTCTTCTTTTACCTCTTTAGTGAAGAAGCATAGAAAGGAAAAGGTAGAAGATTGTATCAAAGACCTCTGTAGCCCAATCTTCATTCTCACTGGCCTCTGGATTGCGCGTGAAGAATCTTTAGGGCTCTGTATAATATGGGAGGTAACTCATCATGAGATGAAAAAAGCTTATGAAACTGGGGGGGGGGGGGTCTACTGAGAAGGGTCTTCATTTGAGAGTCCCCTTCCTCTCTGTCCAAATCTGACTCTGAGTATTCAGAATCAGGGTTGTAAACCTCCTCCATAAAATGGGAAGATCTTGGTGATGAAGTCTGAAAGGATGGAATGGAAAAGCATTTTTGTGCCACTTTAATAGAGGTCTTTCTGGTAGGCTGAGTCCAGAGTCCCCTGGGTGGGATACCTTTCCCCTCCACCAGTAGGAGGATTCACTGAGAATCCTGTTACATTCTTCCTAGAATTGCTCACAAGAGTGGTAGGAAATCAAACTGCTATTCCAAAGCACTGTAGCTTAAGGTTTTCAAAATGGTATGGGAATACTGTCACTAAACAATTGTCCACTAAAATGAATATTTAGTTATCAAGCCTTTATAGTTTAGAAAAATAGTTAGCATCTCTCAGAATTTAAAATGAAGTAATGTTCACTGGTAAGTAACAAAATGAAACTGCAATATCACATTGTAGCCATAATTGCACCAGCAAGATGTTGGTTGAAAAAAAAGAAAAAAACGAACCAACCCACCCTAAGTACTATGGAACAGATGAGAGTGAAGAACTGACATTACCTTTAACTTAGATATCATATTTTTCTCCGAATCATCTGAAACACTTTTGTTTGTCAGAAGCCTCCTCGCCAAGTGCTGCTTATAATATCGTTCAAATACATCTTTTTCTTGCATGAATCGAAACAGAACCATTGCCTTATCCAATATAGTCTCTACTTCTTGCTCTGTTAACTGTAAACAAAAACAAAGGAAGGTATTATATTTCAAATGACTGATGTCAAAGTGACATGATAGAGAGCCAGCACTGAGCAGCTTCCTGCTTCATACGACAATCATGCTGTAACCAATTGTTTTATCCTGCCTCATTAAAGCTTCCAAACCGTTCAGTTCTGAGATTTATATCCCAATTCTGAACAGCTCCAAAGGCTTTAGGTAATGAGACCAAAAACAGGGATCTTTCTTTAAAGAATCTGTTATTTAGTACAAATAATTATTATGGGTTCTCCTTGTTTTAACTCTTTCCATCAGGGTATACAGAGATTTCTTTTAGAGTTTAATGTTTACTCTTTATTGAAATGAACTCTAATCTTCTTAATTAAGCAAGATACTAAAATATAAAGGATTATACTTAATGAAGAAGAACATGCAACAAGGATTAATTCTCCTAATACCGGCGCTCACATAAATCTGATGTAAAATCAGCTCTACTGTGAAATGCACTGAAATGGAGATGTGCAATTGGGGTTCAGTATTTAGTAAAAATTACTGAATTTTACCCGACTTGGTAAAATTCAGTGTTACCGAACTTCGATTCTGCCAACTAAATTTGGCAATACCGAACTTAAGTTTATTGAATTTATTCGGTTAAATTTGGTAGACTTTAGTAAGCTCAGCAGTGCTGTTCCTTTGCTAAGGAACAACAAAGAAACACTACTTCCTGCCTTTTTTACCAGATGTAAAAAAAGGTGAGTCAGAGGCAGAAGGGGGAAGGGAGGGGGAGTGAGTGACCAATCCTTGCAGCAGCTCTCCTTCTCTGGCCAATGAGATTCTCAAGAAGGAGAGTGTCTTTTTAAAACTGCTGCAAGGAGTTAAATTAGGAGGAAGTTAGCCTCCATTTTGCCCTGGCTTGGAGAGACACTGCCTGGCTTGCTGTGTACTGGCTGTTGCTTCTCCCTCTGTGGTCTGGGCTAGGCTTCTAGATGGCCTGCTTTAGCCTTCTGCAAGTGCCTGTATTTTCCTGCTGCCTGGATTTTCCTGATGCTGACCTGCACCTGGAATTCTGCACCTGAGGAACTGATTTGAGTCGCTAGTCTCACTGGGATCTCTCTCTCTTTGGGGGGAAGGGTTTGGCCTAGTGTCTGGGAAGGGAAAAGTTTTTTTAGTTTGCATTTTAAAACCTCCTTTTTTGCTGTGAGGGGAGTGGTTTGGTTGCGCTTTTGTGTAGGGAAGGTGCTTTGGTTTGGCCTTTACTTATAATTAATGTTTATTTTGCTGTTCTTCTGTTTTATCCTATTGTTGGAATACTTTGTTTTATAGGTTTTCCCTTGTTGTTGTGCTGTAAATTTTTGCAGTTCTCGGGGGAGGGATGTTTTCCCCTGTGGCTGGGCCTGCTCTTTCTTTCTAATAGTTTGATTGGTGTTTCTGTTTTCTGTTGTCGGAAGTTTGGCTTGTTTAGTGTAGATTTCTGTGAGTTGGTTGTTGTTCTTGGGAGGGGGGATGTGGGTTCACTTTTACTGAGTGGTGTTTGGGTGGGTGTACTTTGGGTAAGGGTTGTGTGCAAACATTTTAAAACTGTTTTTAAGATAGACTAGTTGTAAGTATTGTAAATCAAAACTTAATTGGTAGCTTTTAGGGACCAAAGACAATTTCCCTCTCTATAATATTTCTCCCCATAGGAATAATGGAGATTGGATGTGGCTGGGGGCACCTTCTTTGGGGGGGGCATACAATGGCTCCTGGGGTTCAATCTTTATGAAACTTGGGTGGTAGTTAAGAGGACAGTTACAAGTAGGTTCACCACAAATTTGGTCCAAAAATGACGCCCCCCACCCCGCAGGCTACCAGAAAATTCTGAATTGAGTTTCCAATAGGAAACAATAGCCAAATTTCACCCAATTTGCTCTATGTTACCGAACTGGAGAATAAATTCAGTATTCGGGGAATACCTATTTTTTCCCAATTTGGTATTACCAAACTGAATCAACCAAATACTTTTCCAGTGCACACTCATACACTGAAACTGCTAGGAGGTCATTGAGGGCTTCCACTGTAGGCTTCCACTATGCACATTCAGATGTCCCTCCCAATTGCAGCTGTTGGCATCTTTTTTTTGAGATTGGGAGTTGTGACATTTATGAAAAGAGAGTCCGACTTCCTAATCCATTCTGTCCTAGTCAGGTACGCTATGCGAGTTCTCTGTACATCGAGGTTGTGCCACTCCCTCCCTTTAGGGTGAGTTGGACTAGGCCAGAAAGATGGTAAGTAAATTTCCTGAGCCCTATGAAATCTTGAACTTGTTTTGGGAATGAACGTCAGGTCAGTACGTAGGACTACTTTGTCTTTGTGAAAAACGTGCAAGTCCGGCTTTATAGATTGGTTCAAAGGGAGGCCTAGTTAAGGCTGACAGGACTACATGTAGTCTCCAAGAGGGAAAATGATGAACCACAGGTGGACTTAGCGAAGTAGTACCCTTGAGAAAGCGCTGAATGTGGGGATGCGTGGATAAAGTGAAACCCTCAAATGGAGAGATGACAGAAGCCAACGCTGCTACCTGTTTTTGTGGAGTGGCTGGTTTGAGTCCGGAGTCTAGGCCATCTTGTAAGAAATGGAGGATGGCTGATAGCGGAGGCTGCAGATGGTTCACCTTCTTCCTCCTGGCCATCGAACAAAGGCCTTCCAAGCAGTATTGTAAATTTTGATTGTAGATCTCCGCCTTGACGCCAACATGGTGTGGACCACTTGTGGAAGGTAGCCTAGGTCAGTGAGTGAGGACCTTTCAATTTCCAAGTGGTCAAACACATCCACTCGGGATGTGGATGCCAGATCGGACCCTGATGTAGCAGATCTGGGATGGAGGGCAGTGTGAACAGGTGGGATGTTGCCAGCACCAAAATTGTAGAGAACCACGGTCTCCTGGGCCACCATGGAGCGATCAGTATCACCTCCTCTGTCTGATCGGCGATTCTCCTCAGAAGCTTGGGGAGGATAGGAATCGGCGGAAAGGAGTACAATAGTCCCTTGGTCCATGGAGAGTTGAGAGTGTCGATGCCCTCCACCCTCGGATGACTGTACCTGGAAAAGAATCTGGGTAGTCGATGATTGGAGGGGGAGGCAAAAAGATCCACTATTGGTGTCCCAAAATGTGAAGTCACTTGTAGAAACACTTCCGCTTTGAGGAACCATTCCCCTGGTTGCAATTATTTGCGGCTCAGCCAGTCTGCTTGCATATTGTCGATCCCCTTGATATGCTCTGCTTGAATGGATCTCAGTCGGCCCTCTGCCCAGGACAGGATCTTGACTACCTCCTTGTGAAGTCTGGATGAACGAGTGCCCCCTTGCTTGTTGATATATGTCTTGGCCGACGTATTGTCTGTCCGTATCAAGATGTCCCTGCTGGTCGAAATGCAAGAGGGCCAGGTGGATCGCCTGTATCTCTAGAAGGTTGATGGGAAGACGGGATTCCTCCTTCAACCAGATACCTTGAATCGGTTGTCCTTGCAGCGTCGCTCCCCAGCCCAAAAGGCTGGCGTCTGTAAACAGTTGTATCCGTTGCAGGGAGAGGAAAGCTTTCCCCTGATGTAAGTTGGTGTCTTTTGTCCACCATCTGAGGCTTTCCTTGACTTTCCATGGAACCCTGACCGTTCTGTTCGATTTGGCGATGATCTGGGCTTGGAAAGGACGAAGAAAGGAAAGGAGATCTCTTGTGTAAAGTCAACCCCAGTATAAAGCCTTGCAATTGGCGACTAGTGTCTCCATCAGCTTGGAGAGGGAGGAAGAACCTATTCTGAAGCACAGCACTGACGAGTTGCTTGGTCTTTTGAACTTTCTCATGAGGGAGGAAGAATTTTCCTTCCTTGGTGTCGATCGTCAAACCAAGACGCAACAGCTTCTGTGAAGGAGTGAGGGAGCATTTGCTCGTGTTTATCAAAAAGCCATGGCTCTGTGGGTATTCGATTGTTTCTGCAGTGACCTGGAGAGATCTCATCTTGGAATGCACTCTGATTAGAATGTCGTCTAAATACAGGTGGATGTGGAGACTTTTCTCCCTTAGATCCATGGTGGGATTTATGAGGACATTGGAGAAGACCCTGGGGGCAGTTGCCAGGCTGAAGGGAAGTGCTCTGAACTGGAAGTGACGACCACCCACACAGAACCTCAGGAATTGGCAGTGAGCAGGGTGCATCAGCACATGGAGATACGCCTCCAAAAGGTCTACGGATGTAAGGAACTCTCCGGATCATAAGGCCTTGGCAATCGATCTTAAGAGTCATCATGTGGAAATGTTTTGTCTTTATGAAACGATTTACAAATTTTAAGTCCAAGATTGCTCACCAGTCCCTGTTTTTCTTTGGAACGGTAAAGAATATTGAATACACACCACTCCTCTCCTCCTGAGGAGGAACTAATTCTATTGCCTTGATGTCTAGCAGGTGGCTTATGGCTTTTATGGTGATGAGTCTTCTCTGGGGGTTCTTGAGAAGCAGGGATTTTATGAAACAATCCGGTGGATAGGATTCAAACTCTATGGAGTATCCTTTGGAGACTACTTCTAAAGTCCATGCATCCGCCTTTGACTCCATCCAGGCTTGATGAAACTGAAGTAGCCTCCCTCCCACTGGGCCCCGATCAGAGTCAGGATTTTGGAGCTTTGGCTTCAAACTCCTGTCTTTCCCCACGAGATTGATTGAACCAGGTGGACCTGGCTCCAAAGGTGGATAGTTTGAAGTTTGGCTTGTTGTTCCAAGAGGATCGTCTGGAGTCCTATCGAACTCTAGCCAAGGAGTGATGGGTACGAAAGGACTGGAAGTTGACGTACGCCTATTGAGCCTCCTAAGCGACTTGGGTAAGGCTTTCTTCTTATCTTGAGTTTCCACAGGACTTTTTCCAGAGAATCTCTAAAGAGTTTGTCACCCTGGAATGCGTAGTCCATGAGTATGAATTTGGAGTGAAGGTCCACCAGCCAAGCTCTCAACCAAAGGATCCTCCTCACGACCACTGAAGAAGCTATGGCTTGAGACGAAAAGGTCAGAACGTCTAGGGTGGCATTAGCTGCGAAGGTGTTGGCCTTTAAAATCCTATTTGCTCCTTCCAGGAGACGTCTATGATTCCCTGGAATCAGCTGAATTAGTTTGTGAACCCAGACTACCGATGCTCTGGTTATGATCAAAGCAATGGACGAGGCTCTTATGGCCATAGCTGAGGCCTTGTGAGCCCTCCTGAGGGCTGCCTCAGCTTTCCTGTCCATGTTGTCTTTGACAGAAGCTTGGCCATCCTTGGCTAGGAGATGCGGCGACTGAAGGGCGGCAATCAGTGCATCAATGTGGGGAGCCTGCAACAACTCAATAGCATATGTAGGTAAAGCATACAATTTTTTAACTGCAGTCGGGTAAGATTTGCTAGTTGCTGGGGCCACCCACTAGGCCTTCAACTGCCTCTGGAAATACTCAGGAAAAGGGAAAACCATTTCTGCATTGTAAGCTCTAGGGAAAAATTCTTTACAGCCTTTAAGTCTAGAGGTCTTGCCCTGCTTAGAATCCTTCCCTTCCCCAGGAGGGGCTTCTTGGAGGGCAGCTAGAGATTTAGAAAACAGGTACTGATAATCGTCAACCTTGAACAACCTGTCTGGCTGATCTGGCATGCTAACTATCTCCTCTTCCTCCTCTTCAGAAAGAAACTCCCCATCTTCTCTATACTCGCTATCAGAGGAAGATCCTCCCCCCCCCCAAGTCTCAGTCCTGTCCCTGGTGCCGCTGGGGGCTGATTTTTGTGCCAGTTTAGTAGGCCACGTATTGGTGATGCGACGTTGTTTGGGGGGGGAGGGGGGAGAAGTTGCCTTGCTTGCTGACCTGGGTTGACCTGGCACAACCTTAAGAATTCCTCCCTCATGGTCTGCCTCAAGAGGGTCATGAAGTTGGGCTGGAGAGGAGGGGTAGCCCCGTCAGGCATGTTACCGTCCGACGCTGGGTCCAAAACAGAGGTCTGCGGGGTCCAATTCACCCTGAAAGGGCCCTCTGTGGATCCTCTCGCCGGGAGGATGGCAGGCACGACTTTGGATGCCGCACGCGGCTTCAAGTGGGCTCTGCCGCCATTTCCCTCCTTTTTGTTTGCCATCGCCTCTGCGGTCTTCTCTGCCTCCGCTGTCGATTTGGAGCCAGATTGCTTTTTATTATGTTTGAAAAGCGTACACGGCTCTGAGGCTGGAAAGGTGCCGGGATTCCATTCCTGCTGTGCAAGCAGAACAGTACCGGGTGGCTCGGCATCCCCTGCTGTTAACGCCACTGTAATTAGTCTCCCCTCCTCACCGTCCATAAAACTCCCATCGAAGTCTACCGGCTCCATAGCTTGTAGATCTTGCTGGTTGTGTAGATCAGCAGAGGCAAGAACAGAATAAGAAAAGCAAAGCAGAGACTGTATAATGAAGAAGCAAATAATGGAGAGAGGAAGGCTGAGTAAACGGAAAAGTGAAAATGAAAGTAGTGAAGAGAAATGGCAGAGAGCTCTGCCAGAGCTGCTGCTCTCCCTGGAGGCAGGAAAGAACTGAGGGAGAGGGTGTTCCCACAGTCAACAGGAAAGAGGAAGAAACTTGACTTCCTGCCTCCCTGATTGGGCAAAGGGAATCACCCAAGATGTCCTCTGCCTCAGAGGAAGAACCTCTCTAATCAGCAGCAAAAGAAGAACTGAGGGTCGGGGGTGTTGCTCCTCCCAGAGAGCGGGGACACATGACCCCTAAAGGAAATTTAGCTGAAGAACCTACGTACCAATCAGCAGGCTTGCACATGTGCAGTCCCACATGGGACTGCACAGAAGAAAGACAATGAACAGGCAATAACTGATTGCACTTTCTCAATCATCACGGGATCCAAAGGTTTCACACCACTAATAGTGGAACCTTTCTTCATGGAAGGAGTCTGGCTAAAGAAGTGTGCTCTGCTGGTGAAAAGCAACTTCTGACTGAACAAGGCTTCTCTGTTAGCAGAATAGAACCTTTGGATTCAACTCTTTATGTTCTTTATTTATATCCATGGTGGAGCTGAAAGCTAATTTTCTGATGTGAATGAAGTTAGACAATATACATTAAAAAGAAAGTTTAACGTGCCCCCTCCTCACAGATTAACATAGTTTCAACTGAAATTATACTTACTCCTTTGACACCTTTTTTCAACTTGTCGTCAATAAATAATGAGAGATATTCAGGAGACCTGGAGTTGAGGTTGAGGAAATACTCGAAGTCTCCTGCAATAGTTTGTTTGAAAAGCCTATCATTGTTGAAAGATTCTTGGAGGAAACGGTCAAACCGACTCTTCAAATCAAGTAAGCCCTTGAGCAAAAAGCAAACAAAAAACACCCCTTATTTTTTTATTTTCCATTATTTGTACAGAGATTATAATATTGTTTTTTCTATGTGATCCAGAATCTCAAACTGCTATGTTAGAATCCTTTGTTACACAAGGAACCAATAATTATTTTAGTGAAAATTCAGTTTGAATATTTCCATTAAAAGGATATACTGGTAAATGAGTGATTAGACTTGATCACTGCAGGAATACATGATACCCAGAATTTTCTCCTTGCTTGCCTCTGATGTTAAAAGCTATTAGAAGCACATTGGAAGCTCCCTTAAGGAAATTCTGTCTTTGGTGTGATAGGGGGGAAATGAACAATGGAGGAATCTTTCAGCTACCTGAATATAGTCAACTGGATTCTTTCCTTCACCCTCTTCAGATACAAGCGCTTTACCTTGTTCCCGCAGGTAAGAGCTCATACACTCACACATTGTCTTTAAACCATTTGGCACACGGCTGAACAACTTGTACATACAAGCAAGATCTGTAACAGGAAAGAAATTTGCTATTGATATGTACTATCATAATACTTTACAAATGAGCAAAATACAAGTTCCTAGATTTGTAACATTCTTAGTTCTCACTGCAACATGGAGTGTAACATGAGACTCTAGATCTTTTTTTGGCACAGACTTCTGTAATTTTTTCCAACAAAGGTATATGACATTTTAATATGAATATAGTTCTAGCAATGTATAGAACTCTGCAACTTATATTAAGAAATTTTTAGAGTATTTATTTATTTAAAAATTTATTAGTCATCTTTCCACATTGCAGGAACTCCACGGTAGCTTACAATATAAAGAAGATAATAAAATGAATTTTAGAAGTTTAAAAACACACTTTAGGACTGCCAATTAACAGAAACACAAAGTTAATTAAAAGCCATCCTAAATAAAAATGTCTTCAGTTGTCTCCTGAATATCAGCAGTGAGGAGTCAGGTACATCTCCCTGGGATGCTTTTCCATAAATGTATAACTGTCATTCTCTTGTGTACCCACCAAGTGAGCTTCTTTAGCTGATGGGGCAGTCAGGAGGACTCTCCTTGTGATCTCAATTCCCAGGCAGGAACATACGGGAGAAGACGGACCTTCAGATACTCTGGTCCTGATCCATGTAGGGCTTTAAAGACCAAAACCAATGCCTTGAATTGTGATTGGGAGTGAACTGGTAACCAGAGTAATTAATTGCTAATAATATTGGGTCATATGCTTTCAGATAGCTCACCCCAATCAGCAATCTGGCCATAGCATGCTGCACTAGCTGCAGCTTCCAAATGTTCTTCAAAGGTAGCCCCCAAGTACAGCACATCGCAGTAGTCCAATCTTGATATAACTAAGCCATGGATCAGTGTATCTAGATCTGACTGAGCCAGGAATGGGTGCAGCTGACATACCAACCAAAGCTGACGCACCAACCAAAAGCGCTCTGAACCTCCACAGCCACCTGGTTTTCTAAGGTGATTGCTGTGTCAAGCAGCTCTTCCAAGCTGTGAACCTGGCTTTTCAAAGGAAGTATAACCCCGTCCAAGGAGAGATCTCAAGTTCCTGTCTTTTGACTAACCCAGAGAATCTCTGTCTTGTCAGGATTCAGTTTCAGCTTGTTTGCCCTCATCCAGCCAATTACTGATTCCAAGCACTCGTTCAAAACAGTATCCTTGAGTGGAAAAGAAAAGCAGAGCTGGATATCATTTGCAGATTGGTGACACCACAGCCCAACCTTCCGGATGTCCTATCCCAGTGGCTTCATATAGATATTAAATAGCACGGGAGTAAGATTGAATATTGTGGAACCCCAGAGGCCAATAACCAAGTGGCAGAGCAGGAATCCTGCAGCTCCACTTTCTGAGACTGACCTCCCAGATAGGACTCGAACCACCATAACACAGAGTATATGCTGAATTTCCTTATTAAAGATTAAATGTCATGAATTCATTACAAGAGTTAAACCAAGGATAATCCCAAGTGACTGATTTTATATGTAAAAGTTGGTACAGTTTTGAATCTTCAGCTAAAATCTGGCTACTGTTAAGTAACCCTGACGGTTACAGGCTGGATCCTGACAAAATTTCCACAGGAACAGGGTGAAATTTTTACCAATTCTGCCCCTCTCACAGCAGACCTCTGACCATCTCCCCTGCCCCCATGTGTTCCTGTAATTCCCCAATATTCCATGAATACAAATTCCTTCCGTCAGTGGAAATTTTGGCCAGAATTCAAGCTAACATTTTATTTTATAGGCTTGGGAGATGTGCAACTTTTCTGAAGGAAACAAATGAAGTGAAATGAAATTGAGCTTTCAGTCCAAGTGAGCCATCCACAGATTAATTCTTTAAAATCACCACCTAGCATTTCCATGCTGCATGCCAAACTTTCAAAGGGCTTCATATTCAATATCTTCAGAGTCTTTGTAATAGCCTGTAAGGTAGGTTGCAGCCCTAATAAAATTTTCTTGTGTAGTACAGCATCTACATATTAGTTGAGTCAGATTCCATGAAGCCAAAAGGCTCACAGAATCATTCTGAAGAATAAGACTGTAAAGAAATATGTAG
This sequence comes from Eublepharis macularius, assembly GCF_028583425.1. NCBI lineage: Eukaryota > Metazoa > Chordata > Lepidosauria > Squamata > Eublepharidae > Eublepharis > Eublepharis macularius. Next base: position 44,806,797 of record NC_072795.1, on the reverse strand, counting down.
GGAAACTACAACGTTGACAGCTCATAGAAGGATACAGCATGCTGAAAGATAATTTTCTGGAGGGATGCTGCATTTTACATGTCAAAATTATACAAAGCTTCTGCTAATCTACACCAACTGATGAAAAGCTCTACAAAAGATTCATATTAGTAAACAACATTGAGAAGAACTAATAGCTTTTGTTAAGTTAACTGGCATTTCTAACAACGTAATGAATCTGCAGGAGTTATCTGAAGCCCAATTAATCACCATAATTAGACTCTTGACAGCTTTGGACAGAATGGAGATGCTGAGGAAACAGGAAATGCCAAGTGCCATACACTTTCATTCTCTGCCCTTTCTTCAAAACTAATGCTATCCAATAAAGTCAGAGTGTTCACATGACACATTGCTAACATTTCAGAGGCATCATTCAAACTTACCTTCAGTTTTTCCATTTTTCAGCATATGAACCAGCCCAGAGTTTTCCATCTCCACTATTGTTTTCATATGCTTGGAAATAAGCTCCCTCTCAACAACTTTTACAATTGGCTCCTCAGTTGATTTATCAAGGCAGTGCATCACACGTTCTATTTCTTCATTAATTCTAGCTTCTACTTTCTTTATATAAACTGAAGCACTATTTTCTGCTAAAAATTTCTGGCTTTCCATCTGTAATGAAATATATACATAAGGTAGTTTTACTCCACTTATTAGACTTTTACTCCTATTAATTTCTGTTGTTTGTACGATTCATATAGTTATATTTTAGATAACATAGCTTCTTTTACATTTCTTGGCCTCAGAACCAAGAAGCTTAAAAAAAAATTCAATATCTCGATGTATCAACACTATTTTAACCCTTACTGAGTCCTTTGGGGCAAGGCAGGATGTAAATTATTTCAGATAAATTAATATAAATAAATAATCCCATCAAAACAAGAATAGATTACAAAGAAATTTGAAACATACAGATATACTTGAAAGCTACAACATACCTGAAAAAATTCTGCTGACATCTCTAAGAAAGGAGCTTCAAAATCTTCTTCATAGACTGATCTTCCTTCAAGGCCTAAAATCATTAACATCTGGCAAGCATTTCTTATTGCTCCTCTGTCAAAATATTAAAACAGATTTAAAGATTGTATTTCTTTTAGAAGAAACAGAATTTGCAAAGTGATTCAACGATAGCTATGATTTACACATAAGAGCTCACTCATATCAAGAAGAGTGGCCAATACTGTTGTTCTATGCTAGTGAAAGACCTGATATGTAAGACCTACACCGATTTTTTGACATCTACTAGTCTGTTGGAATTGCCAAGTGATAGGAAAGTTTTTTTCTCCCGTTTGTCTTAAATGCAGATATTTGATACATGCTCAGAGTTGCATAATGAATGATTTACTTAGCATTATTAAATATTCTTGTTTATTAGTTTATATAACTTCCTTTGTGAGAGACTTTTTATCTTTGCATTACCTAGGAAATCCCAAATTAAAAACACAGAGGCTCTCATTAAAGGCAAGCATCAAATAAGAGAAGAACTAAGACAATGGCAAATACAACATTCTTCATTGTTATCCAAAAACTAAATAACATACTTCTGTCATGGAATTTAACATAAATGATGCCAAGTATATAGAATGTATGTATAATTATAGCCCTTGCTTCATTAGTTTGCATAAGTTAGTCTGAACAAGTAGTAGCTCATTGAATCTGCTTATGTCTTTCTGTAACAAGCATTTTTCATTCCGACTGCTCTGATGCATGGTTAGTGTCCTTGTGAAGTTTATTCAGTTAGCACCAGTGAGTTCTGCTAACAAGGGAAGTAACTTCTTATGAACAGGCACTGGCTGCCCATGCAAATCCTAAGAAACAGAACACTAACACTGAAATTAGCAACCTGTACTGTGTCTTCCATCTGCAAAAGGATCACTTGTAAGCGCAGACGAAAATCATGAAATTAAAAAATTCAACAGAAACATGTTTTTTCTCCCACACACTATATATGCTCCTGGCATTATGTGCCATATCAACTTCTTAGATCTAGATTCACTGAGGAGATCTCTTCTGCATATGGTTTTGTACCTTTGATGCATTAGATTTAATTTAGGTAGAATAGGAATTTCATATATGTTCATTTATTTTAATAGCTTTAACATATGCCAGCGTGATTTGTACATCTATAATATTCCTTTATTTTATATTCTCATGTTTAGATTACTTTTAATTAAAGTTGTTAACTAAAACAATTAGTTGTTATTGGGCTGGGAATTTTTTCCATTCAACCTGGAATGAACCTTTGGAAAAAACATAGATCCAGAGGAGTTAGCCGTGTTAGTCTGTAGTAGCAAAATCAAAAAGAGTCCAGTAGCACCTTTAAGACTAACCAATTTTATTTTATTGTAGCATAAGCTTTCGAGAATCAAGTTCTCTTCATCAGATGCCTGATCCGAACAGTTCGGATCAGGCATCTGATGAAGAGAACTTGATTCTCGAAAGCTTATGCTACAATAAAATAAAATTGGTTAGTCTTAAAGGTGCTACTGGACTCTTTTTGATTTTGGAAAAAACAGAAATGTATTCTCTTCTGACCTAGTCCAAAGGCTGAGGCCAGTAAGTGTTGAATGCCAAAGGGAGCATTATCACACCACATAGCATTGTGACTTAGCGGTTTGGACTGTTGCTAAAATTCAACCAAAGAGACTTCTTAAGTATCCATGTAGTTACTATTTTGGCAACACCCCTTCACAAGTGTTTCTCTTAGATCAGCACACTTTATTGCAAATACAAAAATGTATACCACTTCTGGTTTTCAAGAGGCAGTCTTTTGGCAGGCCACTTACAGGCTGTAATAAAGGACTCTGGAGACTGACAGTGCGCTGCCTGCCAATCTGGATTTGACAAACGTTGTGATTTTCAACTGCTAAGAGAACCAACATAATACGCAAGTTAAGTGAGCTGCTAACTTGGTTCAACTCTCTCATCCGCCATGAATGTGTCAGGTAGCTTTCAGCAAGCCATTGTCATTCAGCCTGTCTCCAATGTGGAGATAATACTGACTTACTGTACAGAGATTATATGGATCAATGAGAACTGCCACCAGAATTGTTCACTGGGCCCATCTCAATGATACTATTTTCTTACGTTGTGTTCTCCAACAACCTTAGCTCAATTTAATTATAAATATCACCCAGTCAAACTCTTAGCCTCCCAGTGTTTCTTAGAGGATAAAATAGACGGGGAGAACCATGTATGCAACAGAGAACAGTGGATGAAGAACAGGATAAAAATGTGATAAACTACCAGAAAGACAACCTTGACATTTACTTTCTATGATATTAAAAGCAATTATTTGCCCAACAGGAACTTGATAATGCTTCTGTAAAGTCTGGGGCACTTAGTCTACACATAAATGATCTTGCTCGGTGTCTTCACTACAGATATACAGACATACACACAAACAGAAATCCAGTACTTTCTACAATTACGTCTGCATCCTCTGTATCTAAATAGATAGAATGCTGAAGTATAGTATCTATTTGGTTATAAATCAGTATGCTTAGTCATAGCACTCAAAATAAGTACAGTAAGATATTTGTTACCTGGCACTCACGGGAAATGGAGGTCGCTAGTTAATCAAATGTGCCAGATACTCAAGCTTACTGTTCTACCCAGAGGTCTGCAGTAACAACTCCAACCCCATTAGGCATACCTTGGTAACAGCTCCTATGCCTTGTAGAACTCTTCCCCCTAAGCCATGGTACTATCCTACATAATGGGTGGACAAATGGTCCTTCGGCCCAGGAGCCCTCTGGTAGAGCTAGATCCCAACAGCCTGAGGCAGGCTGAGGGGGAAAGAGGTGCCCAAGGATGATACCAGCTAGCAACATCAGCTGGCAGAAGCCCAGCAAAAGCCAGCAGAAGTTATTGTTTTATTTTCAAATTTATATCCCACCTTTCTGCCCAATCAGGGCCACCAATGTGGCTAACAATAAAAAAGAGCATTATAAAAGTACATTAAACCAATTAAAACCAAAACTGAAATACATATATAAAACACAAAGATAGCAATTAGAAAGTAAGGCAGGAAGGAGGGCTCCACTAAGAGAATGACAGACGAAAACAAAAATGTCTTCACCTGGTGGTAGAAGATAGTGATAGAATGGGACAAACAATATCCCCCAGAAGGGAGTTTCAACATTTTGGTGCTATGACAAAGGCAGCCCTTTCTTGAGAATCAAACTGACCAGCTGGAGAGGCAAGAGTACACCACATCTGAACCTGAATATGCAGTCAGGTGGCTGAGGGAGCATTTGAGATAATCAAGTGTCAAATAACAAAGCTTTGACTGTATCGGCTGCATCCATCTTTCCTGCTAGTGCAAGAGGGAGGAGAAACAGTCATGCCTAGTTCCCCCTCCTTGATTCAGACTTACCAAATGAGGCTTTTGTCCACATGGGATCCCCAGCACAAGCTTTTCAGGAGTAAAGAATGATCTCTCCTCCGTTGTACTAAGAAAAATGGTGGTAGGATCTAATCCTATTACTTTTTATCTATGAAATATCTGTATGATAAAATGGGAAACCTGAATAGGATCTATATAATAGGCTGGAGATACCAAATGTATGTTCCTATTTTTTTATTTCCTATACTTACAGAAACACTTTAGGGCTGATGCACAGCACGATGGTTACGTGTTTTTATAGTTTAACAAAACTACAGCTTTTACAGTATTTAACAAAATACTAATAGCTACAACCACTCACTGAAGTTACACAAAAATAATTTGTCATTGGTTCTGCCAGGCAGTTAACAACAATTATTTGACTGTCTGAGTGATTGCTATTGTTGAATTAGTATACTTTTGCTGTGTTTTATTATGCTTTACTGTCTGATTTATTTTATATTTGGAAGTTGCTTTGCATGAAGAAGAAAATACACATTTTTAAACTAATTAAATAGCAGTGTCCTGCAAATGTAGAGGTGTGGACAAATTATTTCCAACCAAATGATTGTTCAGACTGGAGCAAAACTAGTGCCACAGGATGGGGAAAATGGCATGCAGCAAAATGCATGACACCTTAGCTTCATAATCTTTAAAACGGGCAAACTAGAAACAAGAGAAAATAAAGCTTAAATTTGACTTGAAAATGGTCAAGAAGGAAAGTTGTAAATTTAAACATTAGACTAAGATCAGTAAGCACATTAGCAGCAATAGGAATTCAGGAATACAGCAGACGTGACAGTAACAATTTTGTTGTCATACCTGTCTACAACTTCTCCTTTCCGTTCTCTTGCAATCATATCCAACAATGTCTGTCGTAGATGATCCCTAATACACCCATAACGTACAACTTGATCTCGAAAGATAATTAATCCCAGATTGTAGACATTTTCCACATTATTTTGTTGTACATATACACGGTCCTAATATTAATGAGAAAACAAATTTATATTTCACACAACTGCACAGTTTCAACGCAGTGATACTCAGTGGCTCAGGAGCCACATGTGCCCCTTTGACATCTTTGGTTCTTCTGAGCACAGTGCCCTATCACAGTGCCCTACATTCCCAGAAAGCGAGTAAGGCCATTCATTCCCTTGTCGGATTTGTGCTTGGCAGTGCTTCCTGCCTTGAAACAGCAGACACCACAAAGACTCAAGGACAGGTAAGCTGTGGGTCGCATGCCAAGGATGGAGGTAAAGGACCAATCCTTTTCTACAACATCTACACTGTCATTCCAGCACCCAGGAAGAGAGAGAACCACCACAATGGCAGTCACTCAGGAAAAGAGCAAGTTTGCTACTAGGGGTGTACACCCAAAATATATTCGGGTTTCCCGCTTCCACCCCCACCCTTAAACTCCCACCCCCACCTCCCAACCCACTTACCTGGTTAGGTGGAAGGCTGGAGCCAACGCTGCGCTGGCCGAGAGGGCCACTGCCACCGCCACCTCCAGAGGCGAGCGGGGAGGCAGGAAGGCCGCCTCCTCCAGCACGATGCCAGGTAAGTGGGGGTGGGGGGTAAGGGTAGGGAATGGGAAAGTTTAAAGGGCCCTGCCACTTGCGAAAGGGCCCTTTAAACTTAACCCCCAGGCCCCCAAAGCTTCCCAAAGTATTACGAATGCTTCAGGAAGCTTTGATTCGGGATTCTGGCCCGATTTGGGTATTTTACTTGAATCGGATTCCTGAAGCGCACATCCCTATTTGCTACAGTGGAGAGGTAATGATTTTACTCCTGTTTCTCCATGGCCAGATTGCTCACCTCCAGGAATTTTGTCCCTCATTCTGAGGAGAGAAAGCAAGAAAGCAGACATGGAAGCTCTTCTTCTCACTCCAGATACACAAAGGCTGGCTAAGGTTCAATAGTGGTGAAGACAGTCAACCAGATTTCCTTCTAAATAATCTTGCAATTAAGAAGGTTATAGTTATATATTTAATAGTTGTATTGTATATTATTTTGTTTGTATGTTTGGTGGGATGGCATAAAGAGTATATGGTAGTCACGTGGCAGTTTTGGTTCATAGTATTACAATAAATGAATGCGGGATACCTTGATTAACATACAAGAGGCACTAGACCCTGATAGGTCACCCTCTGTCCTGGAAACGAAGCCATAAACTCCTCTGATTTCAGGCTGAGAGGAGATGGTTTCTTTTTATGGAGACAAAGGGGTAGGATACGGATGACCATTTGCCCACCTGCCAGAAAAAGCAAGATAGATTGCTGTTTGGATATTCTGAATAAGGGCAATAAAAGTTGGGGATGCAAGCCTTGGTATGATTGGGGAAAGGTGCAGGGCAGCACACATGGGAACTTAAACTCAATTCCAGGATAGGTCAAGGAGAAACCCTCCCAGCTAGGAGGGAAAGAGTTAAAATGTTTAACACACTGTAAAAAAGGTGCAAGCTGGAGAACAGAGAGAAATGGAGTGAAATCTGCATTGGCCAGCCTCTATTTCAAAATCCAGTGAGGCTTGTGCCCATTCCTTTAAAAGGAATGTCAAGGTTACATGAGTGACTTGTACAATTTTGCCTCATGTTTTGCTTCTTTTTCTTAGTTTTGAAACACCTCAGTAACGTTCTGATACAGTCCTTCCAGTGCTCCTGTGCTCTAGATAAGTGAGATGTATGTTATTCAATAATATTTTTTCCCTGTTCTAAAGATCTCAGACTGTGTTCAAAGATCTCACCCAGAGCACCCAGCTGCTTGTCCACATATAGACCAAAAACTCCTGCTTAGGCTAATGTCAATAAACTGGCAGGAGAAGAGGCAATGTGTAAAATCTCTCTCTCTCTCTCTCTCTCTCACACACTCACACACACACTTGTACATGCACAAACAAATATACCAGCCTCTCTCTGTGATTCAAATTGCATATAGCAAAAGAAAGGGCAGAAATTGAGTGTCAGTGTCTACTCAAATAAGACCAGAAAGGATGTCACGGAAGAAATCCAAGCCCTCTCTCTCACACACACAAATTCTCCACGGTCTCCAGGGTACTCTTGGGAAAGAAGAGTGGGAGGCGGGGGTTGGTGGGTGGGGGGAGGGAATCATCACAGATGGCACCGGCAATTACGAATCAGGCAATTAAATTTGGCAGAGAGAATCTCACTGGTCTAGGACTACTGCTTAGAACTGTCTAAAAGATATTCATTGTTTTTAGAACTAATGAGAGGTGATACTCACTCCCAACAAACCTAATGATGACTGCAGTGTAGATTTAGTAATTTTGTTAAATTAAACACACCAGAAATCATAGTAATGCAATATGTCTAGAAAAAAATAATTTAATTTTGTAAAGTGTCCTAAAATTGAAACTTTGTAATTGTATTAATGATCATTGTTTTGTGGCAGGTGAAATAAATGTTTAAGTATTATGATTACAGGAGAGTACTTTGCTTTTGGGGGGGGGGGCTTAATTATTATGAGTAATGTAAACTTGCTCAAGACTCTACATCTACATGGCCACAACCTTATCAGCTGAAAGTAAAGCTGAAGCTCAGCTGCAGACAAGAAACCAATTGTCTCTGGAGTTTTGAGGCTCATCTGTTGCAGACAATTTGAATAATGTGTGCGTGAGTTATGGGGGGGGGGATTCATGCAGTTGTCTTAACTGGTATTCTGCATACTTTTGTGAAACTAGACAGGCAACAAAACGTGATCAACATCATATATGCATTCCTCAATCAAAACTCTCAGGATATGTCAGTGTCGCTACTTTGCAAACACTGGGCCAATTAACAAAATGTTTCTATGGAGACCTTATGAAGGCCACCAGACCACCAGAGTTTTGTCTTGCATTTTTGTCATACCCTATCTATGTTGTACTTTGGACTTATAACATACAAACTGTACCTGCAGATGAAACAAGTTAGTTCAAATCAGAGTACTGTAGTCAGATACAGCTAGTAAAAAAATTACAAATTCCCTAAATGAAAAAAGCCTGTCAGCTACAACACCTGCTTACACCATTCATATAGGGGTGTGTGCTTGGGGTTTCCGATTCAGAAAAAATGCCCGAATTGGACACGATCTGTAAAGATTCGGGTTTTCCAAATCGGGGCCAGCTGGAAAGGGGGAGAGCTTAAATGCTAGAAGGCTCTTCCCCCCTCCCTCCAGCCAGCTGGAAAGAGGGAGAGCTTAAAGGGTAGAAGGCTCTCCGTGCTGTTTGTGGCCATTTGAGGGGCAGGAAGGGGCTGTAGGAGCTGGCTCCATGCTTCTCCACTGCCTAGTTGGCCGCTGTGGCAGCAGAGGAGGCGGCGTGGGCCCCGCAGGAGCTGGCTCTGTGCTTCCCCACCGCCCAGAGATCGACCTCCCCTCTCCCTGCCTGCCAGGTAAGTGAGGTGGGGGGTTGCCTCGGGGGGGGGGGGTTGCTCCCCCTCACTTCAGTATGCTCCGAATCTTTACAGAGCATACTGAAGCGAGCTTAGTATCAGAATCTCGAAGCAGCTTGCCGCTCTGGGATTCTGGTAATTCCGGATTTTTCCCCCGCTTCAGGTAAACCTGAAGCAGGAAACCCTAATTTTTTGGTAGTGCACACCCCTACATTCATACATTGAAACAATAGGACTTACATAGTTTACAGGTAGTTGTTTTTTACAGGTAGTTCTGTTCTCTACATTATAAGATAGTGTCATGTATCAGCACTTACTGGTTCGAATCCCACTACTGCCATGAGCTCAGTAGGCGGCCTTGGGTAAGCCGCTCCTCTCAGCTCCAGCTTTTCAGCTGCATTGTGGGGATAATAATAACACTAACTTGTTCTCCATTCTGGGTGGGGCACTAATCTGTCTAGAAGAGCGGTATATAAGAGCAGTTATGATGATGATGGTGATGATGATGTGAATTGATGCTCTGGGTTTAACTCCTTGTTCACAAAGCTCAGTCTTTGCCAACGTGCTTTAATACCAAATCAGATGAGGCACTGAGAAACCCAAGCATTTTTTTAAATCGCTGGAATGAAGGACCCTAATTTGGATTGAGACTCTGGCATAGGGAAAGGTAGTTTAAGTCTTTCCCTCCATTCTGTTTTCCTAACCTGGAAAGGTCTTACAGAGCAGCTATTTGATTGGGTAAACATACATGATCTGGTGCAGGTAGATCGAAAGTGCTGTTTCAGGTTGAAAAAACAGCATGAGAGATAGGCATGTTCCATGCATTTTACCTTTTGTTTTGCACTTTCCAAGCAAAACATTCAATTGGGAACTTGTGTATACTGGTTTGGCCCTTAGTCTTGTCTACTACACAGGGCTGTTGTGAGAAAGAAATTATAAGGAGGTGCTGCCCTGAGCTTTTTGGTTCAAAGCAGAGATAAAAATGTGTATTACGTGCCCCCAAGCAGAAAGGAACTCTGTAAAAGACACTGCCACAAGGTAATGCCAGATGTTAAATCTGTTTTCCTCCATTTAATAATCCAGTTTACTAGATAATTAAACAATAATACTTTGCATAACACAGCATACCTTCAAAAGAACTGAATAATTAATCTGGGTGCAATATGTTTGCCCTTAAAACAAAAGGATACACAAATACTAGTATTTTATGCCCATAAGTACTGAATGATACAGCACATCACATAACAATGTTCCTTACCCCCAACCACAGGATTACAAACACAAACCCATTTAAACTTATGGATAGCAAATTCTGTGAGAATACCCCTCTCTTCAATAAATGTCACTCAGAGACTGTAACCCAGTCACACAACCTAGAATGGTGTTGTAAGGATGACACTGGAACAGAAGTGTGTAGTTCTTTGGCAGAAAGGCAAAATAAAAATATAACTTAACAATGGATAACATGGTACAAGAGATAAGATGATACTGTATCCCAAAAGTCTCCAAGATGAGGGTGAGACAAACCAAAACAAGCCTAGGGCCTCCATCTGCCACGGGGAGTTAAATGAGATCAGAAATATGATAATACTGTAGTTATGAGCATCAAACATGATCATCTTGAAGACAAAGGGGACAGTTCACATCTCCCCCCCCCCCCCGCACACATACACGCTGCGCCCAACGCTGCTGCTAGGAAAAGTCATCCAGTCCTCTGCCTTGGCAAAGAAAAATTTAATCCCCTTTAGGGACAAGGGTATGTACTATCTGGCCTTGGTTGCTAGGTAGCACACTTTGGGGACAGGGCTGTTTCCCTCACAGCCAGTGCAGAATCTTTAAGAGCAACAGCTGGAACTAGAGTACTGGGGAGAGTATGTTTTACATCGCTGTCTCTTACTGAAAATCTGTCAGGCAAAAATTTGGCACATAAATATTTAAACAAATAAAATTTAGGATACATTCTGAATGTTTTTCATGGGACATGTTCCAAGACAGTATCAGCATCAAATTTTATAATGTATGCGTGTAAAGTGCCATCAAGTAGCAGCTGACTTATGGTGATCACAGAGGATTTTCAAGGCAAGAGACAGAGGTAGTTTTGCCATTGTTTGCCTATGTATAGTAACCCTGGACTTCCTTGGGGGGTCTTCTATTCTAGAACTAACCAGAGCTGATACTTACTGAACTAGAGACCTATTGGCCATCTTCTGGGCCAGCATTTGATCATTTCAATCCACTCTGCAGAGATGGGATTAACAGGACCCTGCAAGTGGTGAGACCCACCATGTGCCTCCTGGACCCGTGTCCATTGTGATTGGTAAAGGCCAGTGCCAATGGAGTATGGAGTCATTTGGAGGCCATTGTCAACTTGCCCCTGGGCTCTGGAGTTTTTCTTCGGGTGCTAAAGGAGGCCATGGTGAGGCCTTTTTTAAAGAAGCCATCTTTGGACCCCACCAACACGGTCAGTTACCGCCCAGTTTCGAACCCCCATTCCTGCGTAAGGTGATTGAGCGGGCGATGGCAGAACAGCTGCAGGGGTTCCTGAATAAAATCTCAGCCCTAGATCCCTTCCAGTCCAGTTTCCGCCCGGGGCACGGGACAGAGACATTGCTGGTTGCCCTCAAGGATGATATCGGCAGACACCTGGATTGAGGTGGATCAGTGTTGCTGATATTCTTAGATTTGTTGGCAGCGTTCTATACAGTCGATTACAAACTTCTGACTCATTGCCTCACCGACATGGGGATACGTGCGGTTGCCTTGCAGTGGCTGGCCTCCTTTCTCCATGGATGGGGACAAAGAGTGGTGCTTGGGAAGAGACTGTCATCCCGCCAACCTATGGTACACGGTGTCCCACAGGAGGCAATACTCTCTTCATTGCTGTTTAACATTTATATGCGCCCCCTTACTGAGTTGGTGCGGAGCTTTGGACTTGGTTGTCATCAATATGCAGATGACATCCAGTTATACCCGATGATGGACAGCCAGCCTGGCTCGGCCCCATATGTCCTGGAGCGTGCGTTTGATACTGTAACTGGTTGGTTCAGAGTCAACTGAAATTAAATCCTACGAAGACGGAGGTCCTGTATTTGAGCTGCGGGGAGTTAGGTGCCGGATTCCGACTCCCCACCCTTGATGGGGCGCCGCTTATGCCAGTGTCATTAGTTAGGAGTTTGGGGGTGATTCTGGATGCCTCCTTGAAAATGGAGGCTCAGGTCGCAGCAGTTGCCAGGTCCTCTTTTTTCCACCTATGACGGACCAGGCAGCTTGTCCCATACCTCTCAGTCAACGACTTAACTACAGTGATCCAGGCAACGGTCATCTCTAGGCTGGACTACTGTAACTTGCTCTATGCGGGGCTTCCCTTGAGCCTGACCCAGAAACTGCAGCTGGTTCAAAATGTAGCAGCGCGTTAATTGTAGAAGCGCCAACTGGAGCACATATAACACCTATATTGCGCCAGCTGCATTGGCTGCCAGTGGAGCACTGGATCAGGTTCAAGGTTTTGGTATTAACCTATAAAGCCCTATGTGGACTGGGACCAGCGTATCTGCGAGACCGCCTCTCCCCATATATGCCCCAGAGGACGCTCCAATCAGGAGAGAAATCTCTATTGGTGGTCCCTGACCCCAAGGAGGCCCGCCTGACCTCAACCAGAGCCAGGGCTTTCTTGGTCCTGGCCCCAGCCTGGTGGAACTCTCTGTCCACTGAGACCAGGGCCCGGCAGGATGTGTTGTCATTTTGCTGGGCCTGTAAGACAGAGATGTTCCACCAGGCATATGGTTGAGGTGAGGCCTGGCCTCCACCAGCTGAAAAATTGAGAAGTATAAAATCTGAATCCCTCCGTACTATGGCTGCCCACCACCTTATTGTGTCAAGTTGTTTCTGCTGTTATTGATTGCTGCCATCTGAATGTATTTTTATATGTGAATATATTATATTATATTTTTAACAATATATTTATAGTTTTAACTGTATAAACTAATTTTAATGTGTTTTAATTATGCTGTAATCTGCCCTGAGCCCTTCGTGGGGAGGGCGGAATAGAAATCCAAATAAATAAATAAACAAAATGGACACAGCAAGCGAGGATGCCTACCCCTGAACAGGAATTCCTACACTCTAATAGATATTCAACATACTCCCTTGCTTAGTTACAAAGCTGCCTCCTAAAAACTTTAATGAAGTTGTTGCTCAGTAATTAGGGGAAAGCCTTTCCAAGCAGTCTGAATTATGTAGTTTTTTGAATATTCACAGAGTTGAGACTTCCATGATTAGGCAAAAATGTATTCTTAACTATAATCAGTAAATGACCCAATTGGTGCACTGTGGTCCACAAAGCCGCTTCTAATATTTATGAAACAACTGGGAGGGAACTATCTCAACCCCACCAAGCTTGAACTTTGCAAGATTCTTTTTAACATTTGCAGGCTTGCTAGTGTTTGGATGCTGTTCTTTTCATTAACATTTAAGTTCCACAGAGCCCCGATAACACAACAACAAAACAAAACACAAAGTGAGCTAGAAAGGCACAATAGTAGAAGGCTCATTAAGTCCAGATAATATCATGAGCCCTCAAAAACAATTGATAAAGAGACACATTCCGATTAAGTAAGAATAGAAACAAGGACCACCACCACAACAAAAGACGTTTTTGGATATCTGGAAAAGATAGTTAGCAAATGTTAGTTTTCAAACAAAGGAACAAACTGGACACCCTCACCTCCATCACAAGCCTAATATTATGCAGGGATGCCACACAGTGGCTGACATGCATATTTTTTCTCCACTTCTGAGAAAAAACCGCTGCTGAAACACAAGTTATTAATGTCTCTCCCCCCATAACTTTCCAATGCCACTTCTTTCACCTGTGCCAGTGGAACAGAGGAAAACAGATGGTGACAGACATACAGCTATGAAACACTGTGTACAAAGTGTAAAAATGTCAAAATCTCATATGTAAATTTTCTATCAACATGAAGGGGTCTGAGCTTTTCCCTGAGACAGAATAGTTCTAGCATTAGAATAATCATAATACCAAACATTTCTCACCATATACATCAGAATGTCTCTAATCATCACCATAGCTGTCTGATGATCATTCCATGCTTGGTTTAATGTTTGGAGAAAGTTGTTATTTAATGAGTTTAACACATCTTCTCGCACCTACAACAGAACAGAAAGGTTTCAAGTTAACTTTCTCAATATAGATTATTAAAAGTTCAGTGCGCTCTGAAGTTTCTACTTCAGTTTCTGCTTTGCTACAATTTCAATTATGGCTGAAGAGACTGTCTCCAGAGTTTATCAATAACCGCACCATCATATCTTCACCTTAATATCCCCATAAATTAGTTGTCAGAATGCATTCCCTGCATCTCATGTTCTACAACAGATAACAGTAAATATTTGCCTATGTGGTGTAGTATTTAGAACAGGAGCGTCAAACTCATTTGTTATGAGGGGAGGGCCAAATCGAACATAAATGTCATTTTGTCAGGCTGGGCCATGTGTACCATAACATTTAATGCCAGGCACCAGAGAGATAAATTTTATAAAGGACACAAGCAAACCCAATTAATGATATTCTTTACTCAGAATACAAACATGCTTTAGCATTTTCTTTATTTAACAGTTTCTGATAGCTGACACCTCTTTACTCTGAACTACTGCACCAGAAGCTGGAGTTTTCAAGTCTGTGCTGTAGCAATTTTTAGTACGCTGTTCAGATGCGTCTCTGTAAACTAAGAACTAGGGGTGTGCAATTCGGATTTCCGATTCAGGTAAAATATCCGAATCAGACTCGATTCAGGAAACCCCAAATTAAAGCTTCCTGAAGCAATTCATATCGTTTCGGGAAGCTTTGGCTTCCGGAAAGGAAAGGAAAGGAAAGGAAAGGGGCATTTAAACCCCAGGATCAGCTGTTTGGCAGGGAAATCCCCCCTTACTTCGGTATGCTCCAAATCTTTACGGAGCATACCGAAGAGATTTAAATACTTGAATCCAAAGTGGCTTTCCGCTTAGAGTTTCCAGTGTTTACGAAGCTTTTTCCCGCTTCGTAAACATTTTGGGGAAACCCGAAGCGGGAAACCCAATTTTTTTCCTGGTGCACACCCCTGCTAAGAACATATTTTTGATTTACTGACATTTATTACAGAAAGGAGCTGTTCACAGATGTATGCTCCCCCAAACAAAGACAGTATTTTCAGAAACAAAAGCTTTAAATTGGAGGTAATCCCACCCCCACCCCAAACTGGTAAAATTTGCTAATGCCAACAAAAAGCTTATCCATGAGCACAGCATCACAATGCAGATCAATTATTTCCATCTGGAGCCTAAGACAACCACAGAAAATGGATTACAGAAGGCAGAAAATCTTCCTTGGAATTCATTTTTGTGTTCAGAAATTTTTCTCCTGTACTATTCTGTGGCTATATGATCAATAGAGATCTCATGGTGGGGAAGTGAGTCAAATTATTTTCTTGAAGTTGCTTTTCCCAAAGTGGAACCTTCATCTCAAAGGCACAAATGGTGTCATAAAACTCTGTCACAACTTCGTTTTGAGTCTGCATCTTTGTGTTGAGACACTTCAGGTGTTCTTTAATATCTACCATAAAAGCAAGATCTTGAAGCCATTCATTATATTGTAATCCAGGCACAGCCCTCACTTTCTTATTCATAAATATCTGTACTTCACTTTGTAGTTCATAGAAGCATTTCTGTACAGCTCCACAACTTAATAATCGCACTTCCATATGATACGGTACCTCGTGTCTGATTATGCTTTCCTTCAGAAGAATGTTAAATTACCTATGCTTCAGACTTCTGGCTCAAATAAAATTAACAGTTTTTATGACCACACTCATCACATTATCCATGTTCAATGTTTTATTGCAGAGTTTCCTGGCACAAAATGCAATGAAAATTGAAAAACTGGTGATGTGGGTTTGCAACTACCAAATTTTCCTTGAGTTTTGCAGGAACTCAGCTTTCCCCTTCACCATCCATGGTGCTCCATCTGTGGCCAGACTCGCCACTTTTGCCATCTGACACCTACTTTATCTAGAGCACCTACCATATTTTTGAAGATATCATCACCTGTGACTATGCCTTTCATTGGAACTATTTTCACAAACTCTTCCATAACATGTACCTTTTCATTGATTCCATGAATGAAAACTGCATGCTATGCTAAATCAGTAGTATCTGTGCTTTCATCTATTGTAACTGAAAATGCAACAAAGGACTTAGCTTTTTCTGTAAGTTGCCTGTTAATATTCTCAGATTTTCTCAAAATTTTCTCAAATTTCTCAAAAATTTCTCAAATTTTTTCGGCAATCACGTTTCTTGAGACTTGTATTTGCAAAAGCCTGCTGCCCAGATCTGGATAACAGCCCTAAAGGGACCAGATATGGCATGCGGGCTGTATGTCTGACACCCTTGGTTTAGAGTGTTGGACGAAGATCTGGGAGACCCAGGTTCAAATCTCCCCAATGGAAGTTTGTCAGATGACCTTGGGCCAGTCACACATTCTCAGCCAAGCCTACTGCAGAGAATTGTTGTAAAGATAAAATGGGGGAAATAAGAATGTTGTAAGTCATTTTGGGTCCCCTTTAAGGAGAAAAGCGAGGCATAAAGGCCTCAGAGCCAGGGCACCATGCCAGCACTGCTGTGTCATCCCTCTGGATGCACCAGTTGCTACCAATCTTCCCTGGCCTTCCTCTGGGACATCCTCCTTCCTCTGGCCTTCCCACCCATTTTGAGGCCTGTGCCTCTCCTGGTGGTCTGCCTGGTGGTTCCTAGCTCACTGCTCAAGCTGTGAGCCATCACATTAGTCACACAGCAGTTCCAACTGTGCCTCGGGCTTATTTATGTGATATTTACATAAATAGGAAGTAGTGGAAGACAATTTTTTTTAAAAGAACCAAATTCCAAATTCAAAAGCTGCCATTACTTTGAGTTTGTGCTCATATCAAATGAACACTCCTGCACTATTTCCAGTAGGTGATAATCCCAGAGTACTTCTTGCCTCTATTTTCTACTGTGCAGGTAGCCATAGTCACTGTGGTAAACACGGGCATCTTCAGAAGGAGAACAGCAGGCATCTCTTCTATTTTTTTTTTACATAAACCAACAATTCAGGATATTATTTCTATTTAAACTCTTGAGCGAATGGGCCACTCAGAAGGGTCAGTCAAGAAGTTTTTCTGCTCCTAATACACAGAGACTCGTACAAAGAGCACTTGTGGTACAAAAATTGAACAAAGAAAGCCAGACAGGTATCCATAAGGCAGAGCGTCTGTTTCTTTACTTTTTTATATATACATCTAGGTTTTTTTGCCAAACAAAGCAGGCAACTAATGTCGCTACTGCTGATTGTGTTTGATCTCCAATGCCAGCTTCTTATCATAGGCAGATGAAAGTGTCACCTGTTCTATGCAAGGAAAAACAAGTAGAATGTTGCAACATAAAAATTTTATACAAAGCTCCTCCATATACAATATATGCATCTCCACCTACTCTTTCCAAGGCAACGACAATTCACAAAAACAAAGATCTTAATGGAATGCACTCTACATTATATAGCAAAGTATATGAATAGAAAAAGCTACCTTAGAGTTAGCACACACTAGATATCAGTCACTCAGCTTTTCAGTTTAAATTAGACTCCAAATGAGAATAAAATGTATTTCAGCACTTTAATTCTGTCACACACACAACCAACTTACTCTTTTTGTTTTTGAATACACTGCTTATAGGTGACGTTGATTAACTGGCAGGAATAATTAATGGATTTAATTATAACTAGCCAACTTGAAAAAGAACAGCTTGTTGGTAAGTGTGCTCTCTTTACTATATTACATAATATTCTTCTTAATCTTCTAGCATGTGAGAGAAGATACCATTCAGCAAAAAAATCCCAGAGATTACCGAGAAGCAATACTTACCTGTGCCACAGTATAACCCACCCACCCCAAACAATACAAACTTCCTGTTTACAAACATGAATGCTGCTATTTAACATGATATGCAGAGATTAGTGTGTAGAAGTTAAATAACCTTTAAAGTGAGACTATGCCTTATTGTGTATTTGCCTATACCTTTTAGTACATTTGAAAAGTAAAAGCCAACATCTTTATCCATATATCTTTATGACACCCTTTGGATAATACATGAAAACGACAGGTTGCAGCATTGGGTGGAAGAGGAGCTAATAGACTGAAGCCTAATGACAAGATGGAAGTGCAACTGGTGAGCAGAAAGCTTGACCCAGGATTTAAGGTGTCATCCATTCTGGATGGGTTGCACTCCCATCAAATGAACAGGTCTGTAATCTGACAGTACACTTGGAGCCAGGCCTACTGCTGGAAAAGCAGATGGCAACTATGACCAGGCAATACTTGGATGGGAATCCACCAAGGAAGACTTTGCAGAAGAAGGCACAGGCAAACCACCTTGGCTTCTCATGTGCCTTGAAAGCTGTTTGCTCGGGTCCCCGTAAGTGAGTTGTGAGGGCTGCTCTTGTGAAGCGTTCAGAAAATTCAATTGGTACAGAATGATGCCACTAGAAGTTGACTGGAATGGGTGACAGGGACCTTATCTCTCCAGACTTGGCCCATCGGCACTGGCTGCCAATTTGTTTCCGGGCACAATTCAAGGTGCTGGTGTTGACCTTTTAAAGCTCTACATGGACCAAAATACCTGAAGGACTGCCTTCTCCCTTATAAACTTGCCAGATCACTACAGACATCTTTGGAGGTCCTGCTTCAGATGCACCTGCAGGGCTTTCGTATTTGGGGCAGCAAAACTACAGAACTCTTCCCCCAGGGAGATTCATCCATCCCTTTCTGTTGCCATCTTCCCCTACAGGGTAAAGTCTTTTTTGTTCCGTTTGGCATGCTCTCAAAGATCTCTCCTTTCCTACCACCCAACATTTTAATTGTTTTGTATGTCTTCGTATTTTTATTATAGTTTTAATTGTTTTAATGATGTGTTGTTCTTCTTGGCTGATTTTAAAGTTTTTAAATGTTATTTTACTACATATGTTTTAATTTGTTAGCTACTTTGGTGGCCCATGTAGACAGAAAAGCAGGATATAAAGTCTGTAAAATAAATATAATACGTTCTGCATGTCCATTCCCATAAAAAGGGTTAAACAGCAAATAGTACAGAATTCCCAGTTTAATCCTTGGTTCTCAAATTCCACACTTGATAAACTCTCTATCAATATCATTACAGAATGTAGTATCTGAAGATATCCTCATATCTGAAGAAAGGAGCTCTGACTCTCAAAAGCCTATACCCTAAAAATCTTGTCAGTCTCTAAGATACCACTGGATTCAAATCCTGCTATTATAGATTCTGTACAACTTGGCATCCGTTGACATTTTACCTTTGCACTACTTGGAATTTATATCCAGTACTATTAATATATGGCTAACCTCCACCCTGTCAGTGGAGTGAACACCTACTTTATCTCTTGAGGCCTATTCACAGTTTTAATATATCGAACTATCCCCTAAAATAACCACAGTCAGCCATAGAAACCTTTAGCAGCAGACAGCTTACACAACACACAGCAAAATCCTGTGGAAAACTGGAACAAAGAGCCACTGTAGCTCATTTCAAAAACAAGATGGTGGCAATCCAGGCAGAAATTCTATCCAGCTACAAATTGACCATGTCAAGTGGATTCTTGTTCTTCGTTCTACTCTCATTACGTTAATAAAATACCCTAGTTAGGTTGCTAGCATGAACAAAATCTTGTTGGCAAAAGTGCTCTATGATCCAGCCATAAGTCTTACAGTGTTATTCATATATTCTGTGCTCCTACTAACACTACAAAATTAACATCACAAGGGTAACTAATTTTGGGATACCAACTGCATATGATGCTTGTGAATTAATTTCTAAATATTAACTTGACTAAAATTTGTCAACTTCCTATGGTGTCATAATGATTAGCAACTTTAAATGCCACAAAGACTTAAATACTGTCACTTAAAACACTTTATAAAATTAAAAATACAAAGATCAGAATCAGAGTACCCAGGGCTTTTTTTCAGCCAGAACGTGGTGGAATGGAGTTCCGGAACCTCTCAAAAATGGTCACATGGCTGGTGGCCCCGCCCCCTGATCTCCAGACAGAGAGGAGTTTAGATTGCCCTCCGCGCTGGCAACCCACTGAGCTTCACCACCTCTTTCCCAGAAAAAAACCCCTGAGAGTACCCATTTAGAATTTTTGCTAACACAGAAAGCACTGGAATTCAAACTAACCAAGATTGGGAACATAAATCTCCGAGGACAGCCACACGCCTAAAGTGCGCATCTATTTCTTCTGAAGTATTAGCTACGTGCTTTCATCTTTGCTTCAAATACCTTGTTTATAAGATGCTCTGTAACCACTTCTCGTAGTCCAGTGTAAAGTTTCTCTCCATGTTTGTGTAATACCATGGTATATGCATTCCTATACAGTTCCTCAAAACTGAGACCACTGTTGTTCTTTCGTTGAATCTCTTGGATAGCATTTTTCAGGAGATCCCAAATGCTGTTGACATATTTTTCATCCATGGTCATCTGTAAAGGCAAAGAAAAACTAATTCAGGAATTATTGACGCTAAGAGAGTTTTCTAAATGACTATCCTTTTTGTTACATCATCCATAATTTCCCAAATTATCAGAAGTTGTTGCTGACAGGTTAAACAGGACTGATATGAGTTACATAACTGAGTTTCAAGCAATCTGTACAAATTACCTTCACATTGCAAAATACATCTGAAAAATGGCAGGCATTTTTTCCCATTTAGCATACAATACTGGGAGGAACCAAAATGCTTCTTGTAAAAATGCTCCTTGTATCCTGATCTGGATGGCCAAAGGCTAGCCTGATCTCAGAAGCTGAGGAGGAGTGGCCCGGATTAATACCTGGATAGAAGACCAGAGTTGCCACACAGAGGCAATGGCAAACAACCTCTTTTAGAGTCTTGCCTTCGAATAAATTGGCTGCAACTCGACAACACTTTACACCACAACCCCCCTTATTTATTTATTTATTTCATTTATGCCCCTCTTTTCTCCCAAAAGGGGACCCAAGGAGGTGTATATTGGTGTTGTCCAACCGGTAGGTCAGGACCTAAAAGTGGGTCACAAGCCAGCCATCCCTAACGGCAGCTTCTGCCCTTTGCAGTCTTTTTTCTCTCTCTTCCTCCTCACCAGCTTCTCCCATTCTCACCTCACTCTTCCTCTTTTCAGTAATAAGGGGAATGGGAACTGTCTGGCAACTAATAGCTGGAATAGTAGCTGGAAGGAGGAGGGGAAAGGTTAGAGAAAAAGTGGTAGCTGTTCAGATCACAGAAAGTGAGATGAAAGAGGCATGTGCAAGCCTAGGCTCTATCTTGGTGCTGCTCTTTAAGCATCCCAACCTCTTGTCCCGTCCCTTGCAGTACCCTTCTGCCCTCTACTTGCTATGGGAGATGTATTACACTGAGCCACACCACCCATTTTCTACCCACATTACCAACATCTGCCATCTTCCCACATCTCACAACCCAGTGACCCCCGCCCCCAGCCCTGGATGGGTCACCATAAAAGGTAAATTTAGACTTCTGGATCACCATACCAAAAAGGCAGTCAACTACAGGCTTACATAATTCTCTGCTCTTCCATTTTATCCTTGCAACACCTCTGTGAGGTAGATTAGGCTGAGAGTGTATGACTAGCCAAAGATTGCCCAGTGAGCTTCCATGGCAGAGTGGGGATTTGAATCTGGTTTTCCTAGATCCTAGTCTGACACTCTAGCCACAAAACTGCACAGGCTTTCAGGCTACCACACATAGCAGCAGCAATGCTGTAGCTTACTGGAGGTATTAGGTGTTCATTAACTGTTACCAGCCCACAGAATAACCAAAAGGTACTAAACTGGGTCATAAGTGAATAATTTGTTTTCAGCTTACTGAAATATTCATAGGGCCACAGTAATGTCTCAAATATACTTAAAATAATAAAAGCTTTGCCATTTCATACCCTACCATGGGAGGAAGACTATTTTCAACTGAATGGAACTGAATGGGAAGTTTTCCATTAATGGAAAGTTTTCCATTTAAAAAAAATATGGTACACAAAATTAAGTGCTAACAGTAAATGTAAGTATTTTGGGATACTGGAAAAATCTTTTGAGAAATGCATATAGAATGTAAAACCAACATTTAAAAAAATGTTTATTATACACAAGTGACTCAAGTTATGGATGTTTCAGAAGAGATAAGTAAAAAAACAGTTGAAAATTCTATCTATACACTTCATACACCCCACTTTCTAGCTAATTCCCAAATTGGCAATATACAAACAACTAGCCAGTTAGCAGCCCGATCATTCTGTCCCTGTAATACTTATTTCATGCAGTTCTGAATTTCACAGTTCAGTTTCTGTGTTTTGTTCTTGTGTCTAAAGCATACTTGCAAATGATTATTGTTAGCCAAATAGTTTCCAGGCTCATTTCAGAGATCTATTACTGACCTTCAAAGCCTTGACCAATTTAGGGCCAGGGTACTTGGAGGGCCACCTCCACCCACATTAACCTGTTCCTGTTTTCAGATCAGCTTCTGATACCCTGCCCTATGTGCTTGCTGAAGTCACGTTGTTCAGTTCTTCCTGCTGTGGACCTCAGACTATAGAATTTTCTGCCCCAAGAAGCCTCTTTAATCCTGAGGAGACTAAGAGTCTCTCTACACAAGACCTCTTACACGAGGACGCTCAAGTGAAGGGAGAGGCAGTGTGAGCTGGAAAGCCGAGTTTTAAAAGACAGATGGAAACGCTTTGTCAATTTCACCTCTCTAGGGCCAGCAGAGATAGCCCCTCAGAGGTTTTTTAAAATTTCCTCTTCCCTTCCAGAGGGCTCTGTCAGTTTCACCTTGCCTTCTGGGAGGTGAAGAGGAAATAAAGGAACCCTCTGAAGAGGATCTCTGCTAGCTCTAGAGAGGTAAAATTGACAAAGCCTTCCAATCAGTGTTTTCAAACTGGTGTCCTGCCTAACATTGTGTCTCCCTTCACTTGAGCGTCCTCATGTAAGAAGTCTTGTGTAGAGAGACTCTAGGTCGAGACTTTATGCTGCAAGGCTGCTGTTTCTTCTCATGATGTTTCAATTTGTACTAACAGTTTTATCTTACTTTTGAAAGTTTTGTTTACCATTGAATTTGTCTTCACTAATTATACTAATTAGGTTTGCTGGCTCTAGATTACATATTAATAAAAGTTTTTAACCTGGTAATTATTGTTCTTTCATATTTTAGTGTACTTCAGGCTGCTTTTTAGTGTATTGGGAATGTTAAAATATATGAGTATAAAAAGGAGACCTGCAAGGACTTCTGGGGGCATCTCATTTCCCCTTCCCCAATATTTCCTTTTCCCTTCCCTCAAAGCCTTCCCTCAAAGCCTCCTTCTCCTCTTTTCCTGCTTTAGTCTCTCCCACCCACCAGCCAAACCCAACCAACCTACCTTTATCTGCCGCCTGTGTTCCTTCTTTCCCTACCCCAGCAGGCTCATCCTGGGAAAACTACAGCCCAGGTGCAAGATACCAGGCACTGGGCCAGGCTCAGCTGCATGGTGGGGAACCTGCAAGGACTTGAGGGGGCACCTCATTTCCCCTATATCACCCTCCCCTCCTCCTGGAAACCCCCATATCCTCACATTCCCCTGTTCCCTTCTCTCCTTCCTCTCCAGCAAGCAGCCTACCCTTAATCTGTCACCCATCTTCAGCTATTATTCCTTATTTCATTTATACCCTGCCTTTCTCCTCAATGGGGAGCCAAAACAGCTTACATCATTCTCTTCTCCATTTTATCCTCACAACGACCCTGAGGCACAGGATAGGCCGAGAGTATGTGTCTGGCCCTAGTCACCCTATGAGCCTCCATGGCAGAGTGGGAATTCAAACCTGGGTCTCCAAAAGCATACCTAGGAACTCTAACCATTACACATCATGCAAAGCAGCTAGTCCTAGGGACTACCATACAAATGGCATGGTATCAAGGCACACTGTGGTTGCTACCAGGCCTGGCCCCAATGCTTCTTCAAACACCAAAACAGACCTAGAAAGGGCCTTTACCCCCCTCCCACCCCCATCGTCAACTGACAGAAAAAACACATGGCTTGAAAGACTGGCAGTACTGTTCTGGTTGCTAGCAATGGCCACAGAAGATATTGTGCTGCTTCTATCACTGGGAGGGATTAACCTCCCTTTTTTTTTTTTTTGGATTTCAGATTTTTCTGCAAACCTGAAGTGTTTTTCAGGTTTGTAGAAAGATATGTCTTGTCTGTTCATGGCTCCAATCTTGCATTTAAACATTCACGAATTTGGCCACATTGAGAATTAAGAAATGGTGATGATGATGAGTATATTAAACACATTAGACATGTTTTTAAGGTTTTACTATTTACTGCTATGATTTTTACTAATGCAACCTGTCTTGGCTCTTATTTATAATGTTCTCAGCCTAACCTACTCTCAGCCTATGTCTGTAAGGGGGGTATTGACCATCTACCCCCCATATATGAGCGACCATGCATGGTTAAGCCGCACCTCCACCTCCATCAGATGCTATATGGTTTTTATAGTGTGAGCAGCTGTTTTATTAGAAGGCTGAGTTGAATTATTGTGATTTTATCTCTGTATATTTTATTTATTGTTGTAATCCGCCCTGAGCCCGCTTGCAGGGAGGGCAGGATATTGATGATGATGATGATGATGATGATGATAGAACACATTTTATAAATATATAGATGAGTGGTAGAGTTACCAAACTTAGGTAAGCTTCTAAGTCCAATTCAGCCAATAGCTGTGCATTACCAGTGATATTAAATGCTTTGTCAACTCCCTCCCCTCCTTCCATTAAGGCACATGAGAGTTGCATCATAGTCATGAATTCTGTTTTAAAAAATTGAAAAGTCATAATGTATATAGAAATTATTTATGGCCATTTCTAAAAAAAATTCTCTCTGCAGGCAGGGTCACACTCCTCCAAAACATATTCAAGTTCTGTAAATTGTACGCTCATTCTTGTTGTAGTCATTAAAGTCTCATTTGGAAGCTCAAAATCTCTTTTAAACACGTAGACTGTGATGTGCCAAAAACACAAATGCAGCAATAATTGATGGTCAAGTATTTACAGGATTTCCCCCCTATTCAGGAATCCGTGTTCAAAATTAATTTGATTATGTTGATTCATTTACTAAAGATTAGTTCGACTAGCACATTTCATTTGATACTTTCCTGTTCACGTTTTGAGCTACAGAATTTCTGAAAAATGCAGGAATCCCACATATTTACCCACCTACATTAGTATGCGCCCAAAGAATTATAATGTTCAAATTGGACTTGACTGATGGAACTCAGAACAGCATATACTATTCCCTCCCCCTCCATTTTGTCATCATAACTACCCTGGGAAGTAGGTTAGGCTGAGAGCATGTGACCAGCCCAAGGCCACCCAGTGAGCCTCAAGACAGAGTATGTTTAGTAACACCAAGCAACTCCTTGAACTATGTGGAAAGGCAAGGTATAATGTTTTAATTTTAAAAAATTAATAAGTTGTTAGATTCCAATTCATTATATTTTTAAATTACTTAACTACTGGGAATATACAGCGCAAATAAGTATGAACATGGCATATACTGTGAATCAAATTATTTAAACTCAGACATCACAGATCCGCCATTTTAATATGTATTACAGTGGTACAAGTGCCACTTCTGTACTTCAAGGCAGCATTTCTTTACAAATTCTGCACGTTTCTGTAGATTTTGGTTTAAAATGTCTGTTTAGCTTTGTTACTACTGATTGTTTTTGAAGGTATACTACTCAACTAAAGCATTATAAAATTCAATAACTGACACAAATTTTTATGTATAAGGAAGAAAAGGAAGGGGAATAAAAAAAACTTGAGTGTAATAATTAAGGAGGAACTGTGTTATAAACAAGGTTAACTCAGTTAAAAATAGACACTACAAAGGAAACATTTAAAGTTAGTGAATGTACACTTAGCTGCTAAGGCCAGTTTGGTGTAGTGGTTAGGAGTGGCAGGATTCTAATCTGGAGAACTGGGTTTGATTTCCCACTCCTCTGCTTGAAGCCAGCTGGGTGACTTTGGGTTAGTCACAGCTTCTCGGAGCACTCTCAGCCCCACCCACCTCACAGGGTAATTACTGTGAGGATAACAACAACACAGTTTGTAAACCGCTCTGAGTGGGCATTAAGTTGTCCTGAAGGGCGGCATATAAGTTGAACATCATCATCATCATCATCATCATCATCATCATCATCATCATCTTTATGCCAAACAAAGCATATCTTATTAATATGAAAAGAAGCATGGGAAGCCACTAATATGGTCATTAGCTAACAAGAGGATACATATAACAAAGTAGAGAAGATTCTAGCATCTTGATTAGATATACTAATCTATAAGGATGGAAAACATGGAAAATTCAGAATCAGGTCATCCATATTTTTATTAACTATAAGATTCTAACCTCAATAATGTCAAATAGACTGAATGTAAAACAAAAAATATATTGGAACAGCAGATTTTTGAGAGGAAGAACATCAGAAAAATGGTAAATTTCTTTCTTTACAAGGGACAGAAACATAATGAGAAGTTTCAGGAACAAAATATCCCATTTATGCAACACTGAACAGTTCACCATCAACTGAAAGTATATATCAAAAAGTTCTAAGGAATGTATAAGTAGGAAATATATAAGGATAGTATAGATGAAAAAGACTGAGACAAGTAAGAATATTCAGAAGTCTTAGGATATGTATTTGTGAAACAATGGAATCGGCACAATTTGTATTGTTTTGATACACATTTATGGATAAGAGTATATTGATCTCTGTTGAATCTGGTGATTTTTTTAAAAAAAATAAAAAGTGAGTAGATTAACTACATTTAATCAACAGCATATTACATATTCACACTTCTTTGCACAGCACATATGCAATGATTCATTGTGGTATGTTGTGTCTTAGACCAGTTTTCATTTGCATTATTTTCCCAGTTCGGTAAACCTAGTTCTACTGCATTGTTTACTGGAGGTCTTTGCTGTATGACTTAATAGGTTTTCATATTTTGTAAATCACCCTGAGTTTCGGTGAGAAAACTGGGCAACAAATGACATTAATAAATAGAATAAATATGGTAGCCCTGCAGGCAGAGCACATGTAATGTTAATATATATAATGGATTGGAATATCAAGATTTTTCATGAAGTTACTAAACACATCTAAACTACCAATCAAATGTATTTTGAATATTATAGTACTTTGCACATATGACAACTGGGTGAGGGCAGAAGCTGGGGATGTTTACATTTTTCAGACATTGACCAGCTCAATGCAACATGTGTGCATGAGAATATCACAATGAAATACACTTGACAAACTGATCACCAATAAGTTAATCAATAAAACAAAACTAATTACACATCTACTACCAAAGAGGAGATAAGGAGAATGGAGATTCCTGGAAACTAGGAAATTTCTGAAACCTTTTGAACATTAATTACAGCAGTATTTTCACTAATTCTGGGGAAAACATATTACATTTTTGAAAGAGATTTTGTGCTTCAAAATGAGATCTTAATAACTAATACCTTATTCTATAGCAACAAGAATGTGTACATGTTTTATGGGAAATGTAACTTGGAACAAACTTTCAGAGGGGTACGGCCCCACCCCCAGTGATATGAAGTAACATGTATAACGACACTGGAAACCTCCAACAAAATCCATAACTACAAATAACACCTTTTAATTGATTTGACATGGGATACTCCAGCATGATCCAACACAGAGAGCATATGAAGATGTCTTATACCAAGGCAGACTATTTCTTCATCTTGTTCAGTGCTAACTATGCTGAGTGGCAAGAACACACTAATGTATCAAACAGAGGACCATCTTTCCCCCACTTGCTTCTCAAGTCCCTTTAGCTAGAGACACCAAGGACTGGATCTCTTGCATGGAAAGCATGTGCTTCTTCAATGAGCTATGACTCCTCCCCCAAACAATAGAACATTCTAGCACTACTACCATTCACAGAGATAGAAGACACTTGGTAATAATACCACCACAAACACTAGATCAGCAAGTTTAAGTGCTATGAGCAACAGGCTGTATAATGCATCATACCAGACACTTCACTAGTGACCTGGGTGGAGTTTATGCAATTTTGTAGGCAACACATTCCTTACTTTTGAAGTCAAAGATGTGCAAAAAACCTGTTACCTCTAATTGTTTTCTTTACAATGCTTTCCTTTTAATCCTTTGAGAGAACTTATTTCAAGTATTTTGCATTGCTTTACCAAAAGTGCTTCATTAAACTTGTATTCACTGCTCTTATACAAGCTCAGAATTCTAATATGGTAACCAAGGGGCCCCAAGAATAGTCTGTGATGTCATTAGAATGTTCACACATCTCTCAAATTCAAAGTTTACACATGGCTGCTTGTATAAGCAGCGTCCATCACAAAGATTAATCTAATCCCCAGTGTTTCAGTGTAGCTCAGTGGATATTATTTTAGGTTTCAGATGTGGAAGTGAATCTTACAGTACCCACTCAGCCATGAAGATTATCAAATGGTTGGTCCATGGAGAAGCTCCTGCTTTACAGTCCAGGCTAGGGCACAGAATCAGAGAGAGCCTAAGAAAGGCAGACTGTAGAGCGCTTCTTTTCTTCAAAGGCTTGTATGTGACTAACAAAATTCTAACTTTTAGTAGCCATAGGAAAGTTATCAGTTTGCGTATAATATTGGGAGAAAACAAAATGCTTCTTGTATAAATACTCTGTGTACCCTGACCTGGAGGGCCCAGGCTAGGCCAGTCTCACAAGACCTCAGAAGTTATTCAGGGATGGCCCTGGTTAGTACTTGGTTGGGAGACAACTAAGGAAGTTCTGGGTTGCTATGCAGAGGCAGGCAATGGGCAAACAACCTTTATTTGTATCTTACCTTTAAAACACCATGGGACTGTCATGAATTGGCTGTGACCTGACAGCACTCTACATACACATAAATGTTCCTTGAATTCAGCCTTTTAATTAAGGTATTGATCTTTTACTATAGTTTTATAGTCTATTCCTAATTTGAACTGTTTTGAGACTCATATAAAGCTGCTCAATGTTTTAGGTTCTGGTTGGGTTTTTAACTGGTAGTAACTACTGCTCTCTGCCCTGCCCCTCCCCTGCTGCTGAAGCGATGAAACAGAAGAGGGGCAAGGAAAGAGGCATGGAATCCCACCAGCCCTCCCAGCAGCTGAGGAGGAAACAGTTTCATACACACCAACACCAAAGCACAGCAAAAACTGGAGGTGGGTAGGGGAAGAAGCAGAGAACCTATAAGTCCTCCCCTGTCAAGATGGAAAATCTTGAGATGGGCAGGAGGGGGACCTGGGGCTTATCTGTTGTAGTCCCCTTGTGCGTGTGCACACTCCAAGAAATGCATAATGATGTAACTTCCTGAAGTGACATCATTATGCCAGCCATGGGTGTGCTTCCATGCTTCGTGCAGTGGTAATTCTGGCCCATTTGGAGCCAAAACTGGGCCAAACAAAGCACAAAACCACACCTACAGTCAGCACAATGACATCACTTCCAGAAGGGATGTCGTCACATCCCATTGGTACGCTTTCCTGGGTTGCCAGCTGGTGGAGGGTGATTGTTGGGGGGTTTGCTACCTCCCACCAATTGCCAGAGATCAGTGGGCAACCAGGCAACCCCTGGGAGATTGCCTGCCACTTGAAGGAAATTAGCAAGCCTAGCGGGGGAGGATGCATGAGACTCCCTGTAATGATTTCAAGAAATGTGTGCATGTGTCTTTAAATGCTTGGTGTGATATAGGTGAAGAGTGGGGGTGAAAGAGAGGGATGAGTGAGTGATATGATTGGTTGAAGACACAGTGTGGGAGGAGTAAAGACAGTTTTAGACTGAGAGTGAAGAAAGAACATTCAGTCAGGGAAAGAGAGGCTAGCTGTGTGCTGCCTGAGCATGTTTAAGTATTATTGAGAGAAATATAACCTGTGCGGAAACCCGAACTGAGAATGTTTGTGAAAGAATATTCAGTCAGAAGAAAGCAGGCAAGCTGTGTGCAGCCTGAGTAAATTTAAGCAGTTCTGAGAGAAAGTTTGAGTCAAGAGAAAGCAGGCAAGCTGTGTGCAGCCTGAGTAAATTTAAGCAGTTCTGAGAGAAAGTTTGAGTCAAGAGAAAGCAGGCAAGCTGTGTGCAGCCTGAGTAACTTTAAGCACGTCTGTGAGAAATATTGAGTTAGAGAAAGAGGCTAACTCTGTGTGAAGCCTTAGAAGAGATCTGTATGAATGAGTTTAAATGAAGTAACTTTAAGAACCGAGAACTACTTTTATGAAACCGATACGCTTCTTGACAAAATAAAAGTTTATTTTGTTTTGTTATATCCCAGAGTAGCTGTCATTGCTATATCCCATTCCTATCCTCAGGGCCACATAGAACCACGAAGGAGCCTGACACTTAGGCACGTTAAAAAAGGGAAAACTTAAATAAAATATCTTGGAATATAATATTCCTGGTGGCAGCAATCTACCCAGAGGGTGTAAGGGAAAGATTAAAGGCAAAATCTACCCAAGAGAAGAAAGGGGTCATAACACTCCCTAGTCATCCCTGCAGCTGAGGCAATAATGCTGCTTACCACAGGCAGGTCCTATCTGTAAACAAAATATGTACAACAAAGTACAAGGGCACGAAATCTGCGGTAATTAGCCGGCCCCGAATCGGGTGTGATCTAATTATTCCTGTTGAACTATTGAAGAATCTACCTGTGGAACATCCACTTTGCATGGTTTCATTTCTGAGACATCCTGTACCTTTAAGAATCTACTCATGTAAATTCATTTACTGGACACTCAAAGTATACAAGAAAACACGGAGCATATTGTACTTTATTGTACATATTTTGTTTACAGATAGGACCTGCCTGTGGTAATTGTGTTATGCATGATTTATTGTAACCTTTATAAGTTTTGGAGCGTAATGCCATTGTAAATACCTGTGATATAGAGTTTATAGAACAACCTTTAATTTTTGTTCCTCCCGTGTATTTCTCATTTCGTCACACACTACCTGTTCCCCACCTAGGCAGCAACACTAAAGGCAGGAGAGGGTGCAGGAGTCATTGCTGCTTGCCATCACCAAGACAGCAGCACTGGAGGCGTGTGGGGGAG
Source organism: Eublepharis macularius (assembly GCF_028583425.1). Taxonomy (NCBI): domain Eukaryota; kingdom Metazoa; phylum Chordata; class Lepidosauria; order Squamata; family Eublepharidae; genus Eublepharis; species Eublepharis macularius. Next base: position 44,775,738 of record NC_072795.1, on the reverse strand, counting down.
TAGATACCCCAGCCATAAGAGAAGCAGTGAGAGAAGGGGTGGAGGGAGGAAAAGGAGAGGGAATAAGCAACAAAGAAGGGGGGGGAAGAGGAACGAGTGATAGAGAAGCAGTGGGGGAGAGGGGAAGAAGCAAAGGCAGGGGGAATAGGATGTACTCATTTGCTTACTTCTGTGTGTGACTGATTGCACGTATTACGAAGCCTAGAAGGGCTGTACACATACAGCTGTAGGACTGTTAAGAGTTAATCCGTTACAGAATCGGAGTGTTTTGAGTGACAGGCTACTTCAAGGGATCTGACTGGGTAGCATGGAGATGGAAAGAGGAGGGTCTGTTTTCAGTGCAAGCAGAGAGGGGGGGAGGGAGAGAGGGGAGTGTGAAGAGTTAGAAGATGGTATCCTAATGGAGAGCAGTTTTAACTGGGAGGACAACTGAGGAAAGTTGGCAAGGAGGTTTGGGAAGGAAGTGCAGACTCCCAAATGAGCCAAAGAGAGGGGTTAGATCTTCTAAGGAGAGGAGATTTTCCCTATCCACTCAAGCAGGGAGGTAGCTCTGGAGAGATCCCTGTTCAGGTGTGGTTGGAAACTGCCTATGAAGACCTTCAGATTCAGTTAATGACTGAAGGAAAGCACTGGTGTGTGAAAAGAAGGGGACTGGGGTACTAGAAAGTGGTTACCAGCATTCCTAACTCCAGAAGAGAAAGAAAATACTAAAAGAAAGTATGCTAGAGTGCTTGAGGAAAAGCAAGGAAACCAAAGCTCAGAACATAAGCCTTTAAGTATCTGTGAACAGCAGATTTTACCTTAGAAATTTTCAACCCCTAATTTCACCTGACCTTTCCCCTCTAAAGTAAATAAACTAGTTAGTTATTTTTTGGAATTTTAAAAACACCTCTGGCGTCATTTCTGTTGGTCAAGGATGCGAGAATGTCATATATGCATTCTCTGCTAACAGCTTTGCCAAAATCAACATGTAATTTTCACAATATAAATATATAATATGAATATCAGTTTAAACTTAATGATGTACATACTACTGATATGTAAGAGACAGCAAAATAGACTGAAAACATTAAGATGCTCTTAGTTTTGTGCATCTGCCTCCAATCTAAACTGTGAACACATTAAAGTATTTCGTATATTTCAACTTAAAGAGATCCACAGTTCTCTTTGTCAGATGCATCTGATGAAGAGAACTGTGGTTCTCGAAAGCTTATACTCCAAGTTGTTAATGTTAGCTTCTCTCATATGCCACTGTTGTAATATTTAATTATACAAGTTTGTGCCATTTGTAGTATCTGATTCAGGTTTGTTTAAGTAAATTACAAAGCAAAGTAGTTAACATAACTTCTGCAATGTGATTAGGATGTATTCTTTCCCTTTTGCATATTGCTTTGACAGAACCAACATAAATGAAGAACACCTTCTATACAGAACAAGTCAAAGTACAAGTCAAAAGTGCTAAAAGCAAAATAAAACAGCATACACACACTCTACAGACTTTGCGCCGATTCTAAACTTCCACCAGCAGCAGGAGTTTCTGTGAAGAGATCGTCTCTACATTCACATTTACCCAGAATTCCTTGTGTGCCCTGAAAAGCCAATACCAAGAGCTGGGGGGATCCCAATGAACAAAATGTGGCATGGTGGGGGGAGGGTTTGCAGGAAGAGAGATGTGAAGGACCCCTCCTCATTTGAAAAATAAGGGAAGCATGGAAAATAGCCTATGCATTATTTTTCTTCTGAAGTGAGAGAAATACTTTTTAAGACAAGGTTTTACTCAAAATGTATAGCATTCCATTTTTCTGATGGAAAACTTTGGGGGAACAGTGAAAAAAAGAGTCTCTCAAACCTCAGCATCAGCATTTCAGGTCTTGCAGTGGCTACCAGGTATACAGAAGGGCAGAACTAACTTTCTTGCCCAAAGAAATTAAAATCCAGCTATTTATTTATAACATTTCTATGATGCCTCTCAAGGAAACCTCCACAAACAGAGGCTGCAAACTTCTGAATACCAGTGTTGGGGTAGCAAAAGAACACTCCCTCCACGCCCAGTTTGTTGGCCATGGGGTGAAACAGGATGCTGGACTAGATGGACCTCTATCCAGCAGCGCTCTTATATTTGAACTGATCACCAATCAGCTCTGTTTCAGATCAAAAATATCAATCTCAGACATTGGTTTTAGAATGTCCATTAATGTTAAAGAGTCCAGTAGCACCTTTAAGACTAAGCAACTTTATCGTAGCACAAGCTTTCAAGAGCCACAGCTCTCTTCATCAGATGCATTGAGGGTATGAAGAAACCTGCCAGAGATATATAGGTGGTGAAAGAGGTGGAATGAACAATCCAGGCTGAGTGTGATCCCTCCCCTCCATGGTAGAATCTGAATAGAATGCCTGAAGGCAGTTACTTTTGGTAATGAGATAACCATTCATAGTCTCTATTCAATCCAAGTCTGACTGAGTCAAATTTACATACAAATTCCAATTCAGCAGCTTCCCATAGGATTTTGTTTTTGAAATGTTTCTGTTGAACTATGGCGACCTTTAAGTCCTTGATGGAATGTCCTGGTAGACTCAAGTGTTCTCCCAATGGTCACAAATGGACACCAATATGACATTAAAAATGGCAACATCCAGAAACCAGTGGATTATGCATGCCACTCTTTCATGACTTCCTGTAACTTATTTACATTTACATGACCCTTATTTATATTTACATGACCCTTATTCCCTGCACCCTCTCCCCCCTCCCCTCACCACCTCTATCGGTTTCTTCATACCCTCAATGCATCTGATGAAGAGAACTGTGGCTTTTGAAAACTTATGCTACAATAAAGTTGGTTAGTCTTAAAGGTACTACTGGACTCTTTACTATTTTTTCTACTACAGACTAACACAGCTAACTCATCTGTATAAATGTTAAGACACTTTAAGAACAGATTTCCAGAAAACTAGAAGAACTGTACATTAAAAATCTGATACCGTGGTGCAGAGTGGTAAGCTACAATACTGCAGCCCAAGCTCTGCCCATGACCTGAGTTCAATCCTGGTGGAATTGTAGCCAGCTCAAGGTTGACTCAGCCTTCCATCCTTCCGAGGCTGGTAAAATGAGTACCCAGTTTCTTGGGGGTAAAGTGTAGATGACTGGGGAAGGCAATGGCAAACCACCCCGTAACAAAAAGTCTGCCAAGAAAATGTCGTGATGTGACATCCCCCCATGGGTCAGTAATGACTCAGTGCTTGCCTACTATATGAAACAGTGTGATAATGGAACGAGAAGAAAATTTTCTAGTATGCTTGCCATCATGTTCAAATAATCAAATGGATATTTGACACACAACCTATTAGGTTGAGAGTAAAAAAAATCTGCTCACACACTCAAGCATACACATGCATCAATATGCAGCAAGTACCATCTTTGCAGCATACCCTACTATAAGGATCCTGGCTCAGACCTCCAAATTCTGTTTAATAATTTGTCTATATGGCCACAACATAAGGCCTTTATACTATGGAAAGTAATCAGGATTCAAAAGCTACTTCCTTTGTATTATGACTTTCATAACTTATGAGATTTTTTAAATAATTCATGGAATATTTAGTTGCTTATTATCACATTTTTAGCCTGCCTCTCACCAAGAGAGCTGGGAAGGTTTTATCTTACCTTACTTAAAGATCCGAGCAAGTCTGTTAATAATAGGATGTTTTCGAGGTCTTTTATTCATAAGGGTCACCATAGGTCAGAGACAATGGCACATAACACAGAAACACACTCAAAGTAGCATGGGGCCGCACACATGGCTGCCCCCAATCACCACACCAACTCTCATTAGTTTCTCATCCACTACACTAATCTACTCTTCAAAGTATAAACAAAACCAAACTGATTGACTGGATTTTAAACTCATGAAACTTCAACCCATTCCATTTTACAAGCTAAATGAATAACCTGCCTCAGTTTCTACAGAATAGGTATGAAAGTTTCCCTACATAACACAGCCCAACCAGAAAGATTTAAGTTGTGCAAGTTATGCATAGAGTCAGGTGGGGTCAGAACAGAACTAGAAATTACTAGATGCTGACTTGGCAAGATGCAAACTGTATACTTTGGAATGTAGGAAGAAGCTCCACTTTATACACAGTTTACAATCTATAGTCATGTTTATGTATTTTAAAAGTCTTAAATTGACATTAGAAATGGAAGCATATGCACTTTATTTTTTTCTTCGAGAGAAACCAGTAACAGTCCCTAAATAAACTAGAATACCAAATGCAGACAAGGGCTACAATCCAATGCACAAATAAAGCAGGCTTGCCTGTGTAAGAATAAGAGCCAAATAAAATTTATGAAGGCATGGCTTAAGAGCCAGTTCAAAGGCTTAGAAGTGTCACGACTCCCTTTCTGCCATGTAGTTAGATTTTGCCTTTAACCCTCTTCTTCTTACACCAGGAATTATAGTCCAAACTAATTAATTTAATTTTTCCCCTGAATAATGTGCCCAAGCATCAGGCTCCTTCATGGGACTATGTGGCCCTGAGGATAGGCATGAGATATATGGGAATCACATATATTCTGGGGTGGATAAAACAACAACAACAACCCACATGCAGAAGGGTGAATAAAAAAACCAAATTAAACTTTTATTATTAGAGGAAGCATATTGGTTTCACACTATTTCTTAAGCTTGATGGTTTTAAAGATAGTTATCTGTACTAAAAGTTTCTTTACATAGGCTCAGTCACACAAAGTAATTTTCCATAGAGGTCTTCTTTAGGAGAACATTTAGTCTGGGCAAAGCAGGCAGCCTGTGTGGAAGCCTGAGGAGATTCTCATTCTAGTTCAGTTAGGCAACTTCTGTGGAAGCCTGAACTGTGTGTTTGTAAATGAGAGACTGATCTATCTGAAGCAGGCAAACTGTGTGTGCATCTGACAGAGAAAGTCTGTGTATACCTGAGTGAGAGATTGGTGCGTCTAAATCAGGCAGACTGTGTGGAAAGACCTGAATGAATCTATCTGTGTGCATGTTTGAGAGAGAACATTTAGTCTGGGCAAAGCAGGCAGCCTGTGTGGAAGCCTGAGGAGATTCTCATTCTAGTTCAGTTAGGCAACTTCTGTGGAAGCCTGAACTGTGTGTTTGTAAATGAGAGACTGATCTATCTGAAGCAGGTAAACTGTGTGTGCATCTGACAGAGAAAGTCTGTGTATACCTGAGTGAGAGATTGGTGCGTCTAAATCAGGCAGACTGTGTGGAAAGACCTGAATGAATCTATCTGTGTGGCGTTTATTCTCTCTCAAACATGCACACAGTTCACTCTACCCCAGAGCGCTGCCACTGTCTTCAGGTTTCACTCCAGTCACATTTCTGAAGTCCACCTATACTCTCAGTCATCAACCAATCATCTTATTCACTCATCCCTCTTTCACCCCCATTCTTCATCTGTAACACACTGAGCATTTAAAGAAACACACACAATTAAAGCATTACAAGGAGTAACTGTATTTTCTATTTACCGCTATCACAAAACCAAATCCTAACCTCTTCACAGTTTCTCGTAGTTATTAAAGCTATGACTAAAGTATATAAATAAACTAGCAACAGAGCCCACTGTGAAAATAAATACAACGAGCTCTAACAGCGGGGCCTTGAGACAGCCATGCCAGCACAGCTCGCCCAAGGCCCCACAGCTGCCACAAAGGTGGTGGGAAGGCTGCGGGGGGGGGGCTCCCCCACACTGTGCCACCCTGCCAGCTCCGCAGCCCCTCAGAGGCCTGCCGCTGGGGGCATAGGAGCCCAGGATGGACCTCCCAAGGCCCCGCAGCCACTGCAGTGGTGGACGGGCTCCCCTGCGCCATGCCTCCCCACCAGCTTTGCAGCCCCTCAGAGGCCTGCTGCCAGTGGCCCAGAGGCCCAGCACAGACTTCTCAATACCCCATAGCCACCATGGAGGTGGCTGGAAGTCCACACAGGGGGGCAGGCCCCTCAGTGCACCTGCACCAGGATAGAAGGTGAGTTGTCGCCAATACAGCTCGCCTTCTATGTAGTAAGATATAGGGTAACCCTTGATGCCATCAAAATTACCTCTAAACCTAATGTCTCAACTTCTTAATTTCATTACTGCTTTAAAAAGCTTCCTTTAATTGACTACTGGAGTCAGTACAGGAAGCAACTAGTTAAGAAATGAATTCATCCATCACCATTCAACGGTGTTAAGTTTTAAGTGTAAACAAGCAATTACACGGCCTTTATGGACATGTAATTTTAATGACATACAAGAAAACATGCCAATGCAAAATAAGCAAAACATGCACGGCAAGACAGGCTGAGAGTATGTGTCTAGCCCATGGTAACCCTGTTAGTTTCTATGTCAGAGCGAGGATTCAAATCTGAGTCTCCAAGACCCTAGCCAGGAACTCTAACCACCACACGAAACAGCCAGTTCTGGGAAAGTCATGACAATTGCATGGTATTAAGGCACCTGTGGTTGCTGCCTGGCCTGGCCCCAATGGTTCCTCTCTCAATAGTCAAAACAACCCTGGAAATGGCCACTTCCCCCTTAACCTTTCACTGACAGAAAGATACCAAGACTCGAAAGGCTGGCAATACTGTTCTGGTTGCCTAACAATGGCCAATGAGGGCATTTCTTAAAAGTACAGGCACTACTTCTATTACTTCACTTAGGGTGGACCTACAGATAGGGGTGTACGATCTGGGATTTGTAAACTAGCAAAATAGCCAGATATATACTAATCCAGCATGATTATGTCAGATCACATAAGAGAATCACAGATCAGATCCAGGCAGCAGGCAGAGTGGATTCCAATCCTGTCCCTCCATCCCTGCCCAAGCTCCAAAAGAGCACTTCAAGCCACCGCCACCTTTTAAACTTCACAGCCCCAGCAAGCCTTACCCACCCCACCAGTTTGACATTGGGGTCCTCTGTTTTGAAGTTGGTTCCTTTGCTTCACTTTGGTTCTGTTGGGTTTTGTTGGTGAAGTTTACATGAGAGTGGGACTTGTACTGGGACTGGCTTTTGGCCAGAAAGTATTCTTTCTTTGAAGAAAAAATGCAAGTATACCCAATACTTGAGAAAGAATTGCAAACTACCACAACCTATGCTACCACAGAAGATGTATCTTCAATGTCTGCCATCTGAGAATAAGAAAAAAAATGTTGAAGAAACAAACAAAAGAAAATGTATTATTTGGGCAGAAAGTCTGTATAAGTCACAATAGGTAGAACTGCCAAATGTTTCAATATTAAACGTAACTTTGTAAGCCTTCTAGACTTAGATGGCAGGGACACCCAAAGCAAGGCCTCCAAAGATGACCAGAATGATCACATAGGTTCATAAGGGAGTAGGCAACCCTTTAAAGTATGTAGGCCTCATGCCATACAGGGCTTTAAAGGACACTATCAGCCCCCTGAACTGAACCCAGAAGCAAGTTGGGAGCCAATAGACGGATTAAGATTAGAATGATACAAGTGGGGCGGGGGCAGCAATGATTTGTGTGGGGCATATCATTTCTCCCTCCCCCATCATGTCCACTTTCCCTTTCCTGCCCCCCATAGCCTCTCCCTCTTTTCCTGATTTCTGTCTTTCTTCCCACCCTCCTTAGTCTAATTCCCTGATTTTACCGTTCCCCTCCCCCACCCAGCACCCTCTCCCCTATAGCCCAGTTGCATGGTAAGGTCCAACAGGGACTTGTGTGGGATAATTCACTTTTCCTCATATCCTAGCGTTGCCAAAAGATAGGGTGAGTAGGCGGGCGCAGAAGTGCAGCATTTACCTTTTTATTCCGTGTGTGTGCACCTCCATATCCCACCACAATATGACATCATAGTTTGGGCTGATTCTTAAGGATCTGGCCCTGGTGTGAAGTGCGCACACGCTTCTGCCCTTCATGTGACATCACTTCCAAAAGTGAGCGTATGGAGGCTACCAGGAGAAGGGAAAGTGATGTCAGGAGTTTGGCACTTGGCAAATCTACTGTATCCCCTTCCCCACACTACTACCTCTTTCCCTTCTCCTGGTAGCTTCCATACGCTCACCTTTCCCTACATCCTTCTCTCCTTCAACACTAAACAACTTATCTTTTACCTGCCCCCATCTTCACCTAGATTTATTAATTTATTTCATTTACATACTGCCTTTCTCCACAATAGGGACTCAAAGCACGTTACAGTAGTCTCCTTACCTCCGTTATTATCCTCACAACAACCCTGAGAAGTAGGTTAGGCTGAAAGTATAACTGGATCAAAATCACGCAGTGGGCTTCCACAGCAGAATGGTGATTCAAACCTGGGTCTCCCAGAACCTATGCTGAAACTCTAACCATTGCACTACACTGACTTTTATCAGGTACCTGCTGTGGAACAGTAGCAAGAAAATACAAACCGCGGAAACAATCATGTGCTTAAAGTGTGCCGTGCAGTAATACCCAATCATATCGCTCTTTAATTCAGGAACCATAGGTTCGCTATCAATACCTTAAAGTGCACAGTGCCAGGGCCGGATTGAGGGGGGGCAGGGGATAGCCTGCCCCTGTTGCCGCCAAAAGGGCCGGCTGCCAGCCGCGGGAGGTTGAGCGCAGGGTTGGGAGGCCCTCGCCTGCCCCGCTGAGACAGGGGGGCTGGCTTGCCGCGCATGCAGGACCTTCCAGCCCTGCGTTCAGCCAGCCACCCCAGCGCACGTCCGCACCACCACTGCCAGCTCCACGGTGCACGGTGCGCTGGGGCAGCCAGCTTGCCACGCGGGCAGTACAGGACAGGTGAACCACGCGGAGGGCCTCCTAGACCTCTGCTCAGCTGCCCGCACAGCAAGCCAGCCGCCCCAGCACACGCCTGCGCCGCCGACAGCTCCGCGGCACACCGGGTGCTTAGGCGGCCGGTATACCTCCTGCCTCTGCACTTTCATGATGTCATCACGCAGCGCCGGGAGCTGTGTGCACATGCAGAGGGCCGGACAAGGGTTGCACTGGGCGCTGGCAACCCTAGATCCAGCTCTGCACAGTGCAAATTACACATGAAATTCGTAATGGCAACTCCATCTGTTCATATATAATCACATTAGGTACCCACCTAATGTGATTATATATGAACAGTTGGAATTGCCATTACAAATTTCATGTGTAATTTGCACTGTGCACTTTAAAAGGTATTGATTGCGAACCTATGGTTCCCAAATTAAAGAGCAATACGATTGGGTATTGCTGCATGGTGCACTTTAAGAACGTGATTGTTTCCGCGATTTGTATTTGTTTGCTGTGTAACCTTATCGCTGCAGTCCCCCCTTTTTGGTTCAGTGTGGAACAGCAGCAAGCAGTGTGATTTGGATGTGTCATGCAAGTCACGAGGTATCAAATTATCCAGTTGTTGCTACTGGGCCTGGCCCCAATGAGTCCTCTTTCAAAGACCAAAACAGCCCTGGAAAGGGACCTGCCCCTTCCTTGCCTTTTACTGACAGAAACCAAGTCTGGAATACTGGATGTTACAGTTACCTAGCAACAGCCACTAGGGGCATCTAGTTAAAGCTACAAGCACTTCTCTTATAATTTTGGAGGTTTTTAACCACCACTCCATACGTATTTTTTAAAGATTTTTTCTGCAAACCTGTGGCATTTTTCAGGTGTTTACAAAGATCTGACTTGTCCTTCATGGCTCCAATCTCCAGATTTAAGTATCCACAGATCAGGGTCACTTGGTTATTAGTATATAAGATGGTCCCTCTGGCCAACCCCATTCAACGTTCTGGCTGCAGCATTCTTTACCTGCTGAAATTTTTGGACACTCCTAAAAGGCAGCCACATGTACAGTGCATTGAAGTAATCTAATAAAGATGTGAGCAGAACATGCATCATAGTGGCAAGATCTTTGATGTTCAGGAAGGATTGCAGCTGGCTCACCAGTCAAAGTTGGTGAGACGTGTCAGTGGCCACCGCTGGCCACCACTCAAAAGATGCCAGGGTCCAGCAGCATCTCAAGTTGCAAACCTGCTCCTTTAGGGAGAGTGCAATCACTTCCAGAACAAGGGATATCTCAGTGGTTGAGGCTGAGTCTCCTGTTTGGGGGAAGGGGATAGTGTAACCTCTTCCCCAGTTTCCATCAGTGAGACTGCTGAAGTTCTCTCCATCGCCCACCCACAGAACTGTTTATTGCGGCTGGGTAAATTGGGACCATCATCCAAAGTTATTTTATGATTGAACTGTATGTTATTTATTATTTTAATGTATATTTTTATGTACCTTTTAATATATTATCTGCTCTGAGCCCGTTCAAGGGGAAAGCGGACTAAAAATTGAATAAATCAAATCAATCAATTTCTAGACCAGACCACCCCCACCCCCAGTAGCACCATTGTTTTGTCAGGGTTAAGTTTTAGCTTGTCAGCTAGGATGTGCACCAAAAAATTTGATTGATTCACTATCCCTGAAATCCAGGTAAGATTTTCTAATGTGGTTCAGTACTATTAGAGAATCCCGAATTTATCTGGTTATTATTTCTTAAGGGGAAAAATATCTGGGAAATGCTGGGAGTGGCATTTTTCAAGCAAACAATCACATTTGCAAGGAACCTACTGCTTCTCATCCGCTAAAGACACTCCAAGTGCCTTTGCAAGTTTCAGGAAGACTGGATCCCGGGACCCAATTCTATGGGCCCTTAACAAGGTGCTCCTAGCCACTCTCCATTGTTTTCTATGATGGGGGAAAAATCCAAGCTAGCTCTCAGGCAAAAATACTCAGGGGAAAGGCAGCCACAGGCCAAAGGCACAGTTCCAATGCAAGCTGAACCAAGAGACATTCCAAGAGAACAGAACTGAAGCAAGGGAACCCCTCCTCAGAACCCAAGCGCCCTTTGAACCCAGCCACACTCCCGTGTTTTCTATGGTGGGAAAATTTCCAAACTGGTTCTCAAATACACACAAATGCAAGGCAGCCACTGGCCAAAAGCACATTCCCAAATGCAAGAGAAAGCCCAACAGAACCAAACTGAAGCATGGGAAAGGAATCCCCCCAGAACCAAAGTGATGCAAGGAGATCAACATCAAACCAGAGAATTATATCAAACCAGTGAATTCCACCCAAACCAAACTGAAGCAACATACACTGTTGCAAGCCCCCGAGTTCTGCCTCAATTATGAGGCAGAATTCAGGGTCAGTGGGGAAATACAACACGACAGAACCAAGTACCCATATCGTTAGCCCTACAGCAGCAGAACCACCAAGCACAAGGCAATGGTAAGCAAACAGCTCTTGTGATTCGATATAACTGATCCCTCCCCAAAGGCCTCAAAAAGAAAGAGGGAGGGTTAATTTTGGGAAACCCAGGCCATCCTGTTCCCTCCCGCCCCTGCAATAAAGAAAGCTGACATTACGTAACACAACAGCATCCTCTGGCTTCATTTTGAATGTTTCTGCAGGTTGACCTCTGATTGCTCATGATAGTTATGTAATGTCAAACTCTCTATTTTTCCTAACATCTCTCTCTGAATCTTTCTGTTCCTGCAGCAAGAGAATATTTCTGGTGCTGCTTTTCTTAATTTTTTACACAAATTCATGCCAAGGCCCAAGAGTATGCTGGCTGGACTGGAGTGTTTTGGGCGGGTGATTCTAACTTGGAATGTGCATTTTATGGTGTGCCAACTTGGGTCACCATGTATCCCATTGTGACGCCCTGCCTGCATTTTGTAACTGCATTTTGTAACTGCATTTTGATGGCAGAAGTGATGTTGGCTGCCATATGCTCCTCGTTAAGAACCTCATGGAGCAAAGCCTTGCAGTAGCCAGCCCAGTGACCCTCCGTCTGGCCCTGCCTGATGCTGGTTGTCCCATCCCTACCCAGAAAGTCATCATGCTGCCACCAGGGCACAGTCAGTGAGAGGTATATATGCTGCAACTGAGGGCAGGTCCAGATGTCTGATATGACGTGCACACTTGACCCAGTAGTGTGGTACAACTGTGCCTTCATGTACTCCTTGGCAGCACTTTAAAGGGAAGGCATCACAGTTCTGCTCAGTATAGTGCAAGCAGGGGCTGTGTACCAAGGACAGACTTCTTAGAGCAGCCTGTGGAAGCTGATACCCTTGACTATGGGAAAGGGATGTCTATCTATAGCGACCAGCTTGGCGATTTTCTGAATGACCCACTTTGTTACCCTCTAGATCCTCCATCTGGGCACACTTGTGCCACCCTCAGCAAATATCTCTGTCAGGGAGGCTTGGCATCCCTTCTGTATAGAAGACCCGAGGGGAAAAAGCGCCAGAGGCGGTCACAGGATGACTCCCCTCCTGGCTCGCTGGTGGCGCCAGCCTCTCTCTTCCTCTGAAGAAGCACTGCCTGGTGGTGCTTCTTTAAGAGGTTCCTGAGGCTGTTAGTCAAGATATGATTACTGTCTTGTCCTTGACTGACCAGGGCCCTACAATGCTGGCACTATGCATGACGGGAATCCTCTGTCCTTTGGAAGCAGCAGACGGTAGAGCTGCAGGGGCACCCATGCTGCTGGCACCCCTAGAGCCACCTCCTGTGAGGTGCTTAGGGCAGATACACAGTGGGCAGAAGAGATGGCCAAAGGCAAATGGGTTGAAGTGTGGAGGCTCTTCATCTCTTCCTCTTCTGCCACCTCCATCCTATCCTTCTGCCTCCACTTGAAAGGCTTCCTGCTGGCCTCAGAGGAAACCTGGGAAAGTTCACAAATGAGCCCCTCCCCTAGTTCTTCCAACATCCTCTTAGTCCCTGGGGTAGCTCAAGGACCAGAAAACTCATGTCCCACAAGTTCACTCCAAAGGACACCTCATGATGCTGGTGCTCCCCTCCTGCTGCTGGGTTTCAACAGTTGGAGGAGAGGGAGCCTCAGCACTAGCCCCTGCCCTGAGGCATCTGTGGGGGTGGCGCTCCTGCAGTCACCTCAACAAAGAGGATCTTGTGAGCTTTCCTGCTGTCACCAGCCAAGCCAGAGGCAAGGCTGGTGGAAGGCAGCTGTGCTGGGACAGGCCTCCTCTGTGCAGATGAAGAGAGCTACAGCCCTCCCCTCTACCCTGCTAATCTTTGAATTTGCCCCAGGACCCTGCTACACTCTCCTCTTGCTCATTCTGGCCCCTTAGTACTGTTTAACCTAGCTGAATTGCAGCCACATTAATTCACTAACCCACAAACATTTACCAGCCCCCCAAAACACCTAGACAAAAATCAGATTTTTTTTTAAAAAAAAGCTACTCTGACTAGTATCTATTTACTCTAAAAGTTTGCTAATTGTTTTGGCTCTAACGTGGAGATGGAAAATCTTTTAAAAAAACTCTTATTTAGGTACATGCTATTAACTAACTACACAAATAAGAAGCTCAGTTCCTCTTTAAGAAAAAAGCAACTCACTGAAATCCACAGGTCAGCCTATGGCAGTACAAACACTAGTTCTAATGCTCTGGGTCAAATCCCCACTCCACCATGGAAACTTTTGGGATGATCTTGAACCACTCACCCCTCCCAGCCTAATCTACCTTGTAGGATTATTGTGAGGATAAAATGGAGGAGAGGAGAATGATGTAAGCCACTGTGGGTCCACACTGGGGAGAAAGGTGGGGTATAAATGAAATAAATAAATAATGGCATAAGCTTTTGTGGACTAGAAGCTACTTGTGGAATCTAGTCTACAAAATGACTTGCCATAACAGGACTATAAAGACTTAAAAAGTCAGAGTGCCCTGTTTTAACTCATAGCTGCCATTTTTTCCAGTTTCCTAATTGTTTTGGCTTCTGGGGAAAATGTCAAGAACTGTTCACTCTTGAATGCTATATACATTTACTTGCAAAATGTTAAAATGCTATAAATAGTGTTACAAGTGTTTAGAATTTAACTGATTCATAAGTTAACTTTTTAGTATTAGCATAATACTTATATCTCAAATTAATGCTTTAAATACTTGACCACTGATATAGCAATATTTTACTAGCTAGGTAACTAACAGGGAAGTGTTACCAGGAAGCAGGGTTCCTGGTAGAGATGTGAAAGCTCAGATGCTGGAGACAAACAACTGGATCATGCTTTACATATCTAAAAACACCGGGTACCAGGAAAGGTGTCAGTGGGCGCCTTGGTGCCTATGGGGACCATACTGGGGACTCCTGGTTTAGAGATAAGACTACTGGGACCAAGATGGACTTCTGCCTTATCCAGCAAAGCAGTGTGTTCCCATCAACTTCCCTGCAGTTTTGCTGCACAAAATGTTAGCTTAAGTACTGATTTAGACCTGATTAAACCACACTATGTGATATGTCATTGTTACCAATTGCTGTAACTACAACCTAGGAACCAGAACAAAAATGATTAAATTTTCTTGAAAAAATGATTCACTCTTTTAACACCGGTGAGATTCTTTGCTTCTACGACTGACCATTAAAATAGAATTCAGTCATTCTCAGCAGATACCTGCTCACTATTCCTGTGAAAACTGCAAAAGACTTCTTAAATTAGCTTTGTGTACTGCTGACTGCTCATAAACTGCTGCTATGGTTGGGATATTTACTACTGTTTAGCCCTAATATACATGCTTATAATTTTAACTCACTCCGCATTCTACTATCCTGGTAGGTAGTGTGAACTGTGCCCTTGGCATCAAGCTTCAGTTACAGGTAGCTAAAAACTGGGAGACTAATAATGTCAAGTCCTCTCCATAGACTAAATTGACTCAATGGTTTTACCCTTTCACCAATTTTAATAATTTACCATCATTTTAGCCTTATTCTTTGTTTGCAAACATTTGTCTTGAACTGTGGGGCTTACAAACAATACAATAGTCTGTATGAATTCTTGTCAGCACTGAGCATTAACTACTCAAAAGAATTATTGATCCTTTATAAAAGGATCAAACTATAGCAATCACTGCTCATGCTGAGGCTTTGTTAGCCATCATGAGGCCCAACTTCTCAAAAATATCATCAGTCCTGTTGCCCAATCTCAAAGTTAGGTATTTAAGTTTTTCAGTTTTCAGAATATTACTTCACATTTTCCTTAATAAATTTCATTGCTCTCTCCAGTCAGATTATTTTTTTAAATTCATCTATATTCTGAACTATCTGTATTATCTTACAGTCCGCCATCATCTACAACATTTGCTATTAGGGGCGACTGGAGTTGCCTGTTTAACGAAGTGCCAAATAGGCAGTAGCCATGGACCCAGCCAGCAAACAGAGTGCTACTGCTGCTGCAGTCATGATTTAAACCAGGTAGGAACATGCTACCTGTTCCTCCACAACCAGATCTCACATGAGTACATTGTTTCCTGGCCAGCTTCTAGTCACTGATATTGCAGGCTTGGCAGCAGCTCAGACAGACAGAACCCACAGCCAAGCTAAGAAGCACTCCCTGCTCCTCCCTCATCTGTTTGCATTTGAAAGCAAGCAGCAAAACAACAGGGAGTGCTTGTTGGCTAGTTCTCATCCATGGGTGCCACCCACACATGCAGCTGTCAAGTGGGCACTGCCCATGGCTGAGAAGCACTCCCTGCTCTCCACCACCTGCTCTTGTGTAAGGGAAAGCAGTGGAGCAGCAGGGAGTGTTTCTCGTCTGGCTCCTGCCATGAGCACTGCTGTCTTGGCAGCAATCCAAGCCAATGGTGCCCATGGATGGGATCTTGAGTCCACTCCTCCACTACCTGGTCTCACTCAAGAGGACAGAGCAGGCTGCTGTCCAGGATGCTGGTTAACCGGGTGCCTGTAATACAGGAACACTATATGAATATGGCATA